>NC_139513.1:64551412-65241412 GCF_947247035.1 Vipera ursinii
CTTTTTTCTCATACTTTACAGCTTGAATTCATGCCTAATCTCTGGGCCCTAATAGTATATACCTCTTCCCAAAGTGTTTTGACATTTTTTTCCTGAACATCATTTTAATCATCAGTTTTTTCCATTTTTTAACAAAACATCATGACAGCAGGAATAAACTTACTAAAATGAGCCCAGCCACTCTAAATCACTTTTGAGGACTAAAAGGTGATATTTCTGTTCATTGTCAGTCAGTCCTGGGGCAATAATGTATCATTGAGTGTTTGTGTGTGTGCGTGTGCGTGTGTGTGCATGCATGCCCATGCGTGCAATTGTATTAAGATATATATATGGATCTTTGGTTATTCGGGTTTTTTCGCGCGTAGAAGTAAAGGTGTAGGGGTGACGTTTCGACGGAATCCCATCCGTCATCATCAGGCTGGAGGCTTCTGCTTCCTTCTGTTGGAAGGATATATATATATATATATATATATATATATATATATATATATATATATATATTGATTTCTTTTAAAACTGTTGCAATGTAGCAAAACTGTTCTTATATTCTTCTGTTATGTAATGCTATTACATGAAATAACTCAATGCAGACAGAGTACATTTTACCTTACAGAATAGTATATGGAGTCTACCTTCTCTTAATTTCAGAGACAGAGGAAATACAGATGTTACATTATGTCATAAAAGGTTGTACGTGCACTTTTTCAGTTTTTACACAGTATATATTCTGTAGGTGTTTGCAGTTACATTGTTTACCTCGAGGCAATACGTGACCAGATTCCCTTATTAGGAATCATCAAATGTACAAAGTCAGATTTTACTGGGAATTAAATTTATGGACCTTTGCAATTTAGATAACAATATAAAGTGTATTAGTTTTTAGAAGCTAGCCAGGAATGGCTATAAAGTCTATTAGAATGGTACATAGGCTCCACCTTTCCTTGAATCTCAGCATGATTTGGCTGTGTATATCACCAAATAAGGATGAAATCAGTCATGTAGTCCCTCCTGATGGTTATTGTAATTGTATATAAAGAAGTACCGGATATATGAGAAATACGTTTGATATGTGTCAAGTAGGCCATGATGTGTTGTATTCATTCAGTTAAGAAGGATGAAAAAAGCCTTCCCTGCAAAATATTTGTTTTAAAATTAATACACAGTTGTGTATAATAGATCTCTTGTTTATGTGTTGGATGTGCTAACTTGAAAGATGCCAAAACATAGGAAAATTATTAACATTTAATCCCAAATCTCTGATAACTAATGATTTTAGATTCATATTTAAAAATACAATAAGCTACAATACCAGTAGGAGAAAAATGAAACACACAATACTGACAAAAATTGGGAAGATCAAATGAAAAAAAAATTATGAGTTAATACCTTTTTTAAAAATAGAGAAAATGAAGACTGAGATAGTTTTGGTGGAAATCCATTCCTGAGCTTGGGAACAATAGAGAAGAACATAAACAATCTGTTTCCCTTCACAGCCTTGCCTGTTTAACTAGTGATGTCCTCAAGGGGGCCACCTTGACTTAATAAATACATAGGCAAAGCTTCCTGAAATCCGTCTTCAGTTGCCCAGAAGAAATTGCAACCTGTGCAGTTGATATATTTTGCACCAGTCACGAATCTTTGCTGTTCATCATAAAACAGCTTGGTATAAATGGGTTATATTTAATAATTAAAATGTTTAAGTAAGTAACAAAGTTTTTTATAATATTAACCAAATTGTAATTGCAATGTAAGTATGATATATGCTGATTCCAGTCAGTGTTGATGGGGGTGGGGGGAAGAGAGCTTGGTCCAGTCATCAATCCCTTCTTTGTGGGATGCCACAAGGTTTGGTTTTTTTCCCCCTCTTCCTGTTTAAGTACATAAGATTGTTGGGTAAAGTCATCCAGCAGTTTGAGGGGAAGTATCATCAATATGCTGATGGTACCCAACTTCCACTCAAGGCTACCTGAGTGATGCCATGGAAGTCCTATCCCAGTGTCTGGAGGCTGTGGCAGCCTGGATGGTGAACAACAGGCTTTAGCTTAACCAAAGCAAGAACTGTGTGGCTTTGAGTGTTGGGATCCTTTGGTGCTGGGGACCTTCTGTCTTTCTTCTTGGATTGGGTGGAACTGGCTCAGACAGATCTGGTGCATAATCTATGGATCCTCTTGGACTCATGGCTCCTATTCAAAGGGCAAGTGGCAGCCTAGCTAGGAGGGCCTTTGCACATCTTTGGGTTGTACACCACTTGTGCCCATTTGGGGGCTTTCCTCACTGTCACTCATGCTCTTATGACTTCGTGCAGATGTTGTTGCAGACAACTGCAACAACATCTGCATGAGACTGACCTTGCCTTTGAAGAGTATTTCAGAGTTTCAACTGGTGCAGAATGGGCAGCACAGGTAGTAAAGGGTGCCGGTTACTTGGTACATGTAACACCATGACTCCCCATTGGTTGCCATTGTGCTTCTAGGTGCAATTCAACATGCTTGAATTTTTGCTCGTGTCTTCACATATTAGAACTAGTTTTGTTTGTTTGCTTATTTATCTATTAAATTTGTTTGCTGCTCATCTCTCTTTGAAGCAACTCCGTGCAGCTTACTTGAAGGTCTGTCTCTCCCTGGTTGTTTCTACCCATCTGTTATGGCCCCACTGGAGGCCAGCTCCAATGAGAAGGATGATCCGGAGCTGAGGCCATCAGAAGGGAGTAATGTGGGGTGTCTAGAGACCATGGAAGCTTTATGGTGGAAAGGGATACAGTCCCAGGAACTTTGGGAAATGGTGTATCCCAGGGTCCCCAGACTCCTGTCCGTGGACTGACACCGGTCCACAGCATGCCAGCAACCAGGCTGCACAAAGAAAGCCCCATCTGCAGGATGCAGGCAGCATGCAAAACCACGCCCCCCTCCAGTTCACAGAAAAAACTTTCTCCATAAAACCAATCCCTAGTACCAAAAGGTTGGGGGTCACTGGTGTATGTGATCATCTGGATAAGCAGCCACCCATGCAAGTAGAAGAGGGACTGGGCAGTGAGGCACAGCAGCAGCTGGTCTATTCCAGTGAGGAACAGCTGCCTCCCCTACATGATTCATGGAGCAGAGTGCCATGAGGCATAGCTGAGATCAGCAAGTCTACTTGCGAGAAAGCAGCTTCACCCCTCCTAATGAGAAGCATCAGGTGGAGAGATTTAAGGGAGAATAGTGGGGTAGTTGGTTGTCAGAGACAACCATTTGTTTTTCTTCGGTGTAGCATTTCTGGCTGTTTGCTTCATTCCTCTGACTTTATTCAAGTTCTAGGAAGGCTTCGTTACTTCAACCTTGCTCCTGGATTTTGTGCATGAATTGAACGTTTGTAATTAGGCTAATTCTTGCCCATTTTAATTCTGAACTGGTCAAGCTGAATTATTGACAGCCTGTCAAGTGTGTTGGCCATGTGCTTGGGCATTTCTCCATTCCATGCTCAAGCCTTACTATTTGGGGAGTAGCCATTTTGCCCTTGTTGCCCATGTTTTTGATGTTGGGCTGCTATTACCTACGGCAACACCTGCGGCCGGCATCAACTTCCCTCCGTCCAGTGCGCTCCCACTGAGAGGGCCTCCTCAGGGTGCCGCCGATCAAAGAATGCCGATTGGTGACCCCCCAGGGGGAGAGTGTTCTCTGTGGGCGCGCCAGACCTTTGGAACCGTTTACCGGTTGAGCTCCGGATGGCCCCCGACCTTCGCTCCTTCCGGCGCGATCTCAAAACATTCTTTTTTGAACAAGCTGGCCTGGTCTGACGGGATGGGGTTGGGTTTTTAAAACTAGTTTTAACTTTAATATGTATTGATTTTATGGGCATGATGTTTAATGGCTTTTTAATTTTTGTATTCGATTTTTATTCTGTATTGCCCTGTTCACCGCCCTGAGTCCTTCGGGAGAAGGGCGGTATAGAAATCAAATTATTAAATTAAATTAAATTAAATTAAATTAAATTAAATTATTCTTAGCCAAGCCCTGCTGGCAAGCCTCAGTTTTCAGGCAGGAAGGCATCCAGTCACAGAAATTGCTGTCTTGAGCCTTGGGATTGTGAGGAAACTGATTGAGGGTTCTTGGGAAATGCTTTAAAGGGTTTAGTTGTGAAATAAATATTTTAAATACTTCTCAAGCATTAATTATGTCAACTGGGACAGGACACCATCCAGAGAGGATGGGACTGCTTCAAGTCCCAGTGGCCAAAGAATGCCAGTTTGTGGGGCCTAGAAGACATGCCTTTTCTACTATAGTATCCATCTTACACAAAATTCTCCCTCTGGAGATCAGGATGTGCCCAACTTTGTTGGCCTTTCATAAGGCCCTACCTAAAGATCAGGTTCTGTGCCTGGACTTGGGGCCCAGGTGAGTCCAGGGACCAATTTCTTGATTGTGTTAGCAATTTCAGTTGTTACTTCTTAGCTGACTATATTTTTAATTTTTATAAAGTTTGTTGCTGTTTTTTTAATTCAGTTTGCTTCCAGAGTTGAGATGGGCAACCATGTAAAGTGGATGTATGGATGGAAAATAGATAGATAGATAAATAGATAGATAGATAGACAGACAGAAAGACAGATGTGAATATATTTAAAATATAAGCATTGAATTGCATTAAGAATCTTGATTTTACTAAGAATCAAAGTTTTGCAGGAGTAATGTACATACATAAATTTTTTATATATTTTAAAGCTATAATATAAAATAATTTATATAGCACTAATATTAAATAAATTCCACAAAGGAGAAATACCACATCTGAAACTTCAGATTATTATTATTATTATTATTATTATTATTATTATTATTATTATTATTATTATTATTATTATTATTATTATTATTAATTTTATTTGTATACTGCCCTTCTCCCGGAGGACTCAGGGCGGTGAACAGGGCAATACATATTAAAAAACAAGATACAAAAATTAAAAACGATTAAACAAATGCCCATGAATAAGTTAAAACACATTAAAAATAGATTAAAACAGATTAATACAACCCAACCCCATCCCATCAGGCCAGGCCAGCTTGTTCAAAAAGGTAGGTTTTGAGATTGCGCCGGAAGTTCAGAACTAAGATGGCAGCCGCGGTTGGGAGCTGAGTTTGTGAGCTCCGCAATGGGCTTTTGGCTGAGCAGCTGAACAACTGAGGAACTTGCTGTTCCTGGATGGAGTGTGGGTAGTGTGGTTGCCGCCTATTAACAGCTGATTAACAGCCCCTGTTCCTGCCCAGCCATCTCTCAGGGTCCCAACAATCGGGCCCTTCATCAAGAGGCAGAGTGGAAAATGAGGCAGGTCGCACCCAGGATGGGGGGGCACCTCTGAGGGCGAACAGAACGGTACTAGGGTAACTAAGGCACTTAATAATAATTTAACTCTTATAGCTATTACACATGACTGTTTTTAATACATCCAAGAATAAATTAAGAACAGAACCTTAAAGTGCTATAATGCAATAATAAAATAACAAATTAATCGTGTGACAAGAAAAACAAGTGTACAATTTCATTGGAAACTGGAACAAATAAATTAGTTTAAGAATTTAAGGAGAATTATTAGGATCAATTGAACCATGGAACCAATTACACAGGTGTTCAGTTCACTTTCATGTGATATGTTTACACAGAGCTAGCCTTATGTCTGGAATGCTTTAATTTGGATTCCTGTGCTCAGCAGGAATTTAAACACAATGTCCAAAAATAGCACTTTCCTACTTAGATTAGTTTAATTCAGAATAGAATAACAAAATGTGAATAGTCTAGCTACAATCAGCCTAGGAAGTAATTAGGGTATGAATTTTGTATTTATATCAAAATGATGAATAGGCAACAGGTAGAGTTGTGTGTTTGTAGCATTCTGAAGAGTAATGTGACACATGTTTTAATGACAAACAGAATGCCTGGTGTCAAAAGAATGGGAAGTCTGAAAGTGGAAGTAGAAGGAGTGGAAAAGATCAGGTCAATAGACAAAGGAAATTATATGGAAATATGTTGCATGTCCAAATTGCATGAGCATCTGTTTGCTGATCAGTGCCTCAAAAATTTAGTCAGACTTTATATGGTGCAGAATGATTGATTGGAATTTCTTACAGTTCAAAATTTGGGCTAACTCCAGGTGACAGTAAAGGACAGAGAAGGGAGGCTTGGCATTCTATGGTCCATGGGGTCACGAAGGGTCAGACACCACTTAGCGACTGAACAACAATAACAGTCCATGGTAACCATATCTAGGTCTGTAACTCCTACTTAACTGCTTGTCTTTTTTTCTCTATACCCAGACTATTTTTTTTTTCATATTTGATCTTTGTTTTCACTGAAATGTCCTCATCCTTCACAATTGAGTGGAAGTTTCTCATAGTTTTCCTCCCTTGCATCGCTCTCTTCTTTGTTTTTCCAAATACACTGCTCATATTTATTTATTCTTGTGCAAACTCACTAAAACTTTACTTTTATTAGTAGTTATCTTTATCCTGAATTTTTCATTTTCTATGTTCACTTTTGCAATGAACTCATCTGCATATCAGTATTTCAACTGCCAGCAATTTCCCCCCAATTCTTCTACTCTTACAGGGCATGTGTAAAATATATGAGGAGGTATGTAGCTTTGCTTATACTTTATGTATTCTTAAGCATTGTCTTAATTAATGAAACAACCTTATCTTAGTAATTCTTATTAGGAATGTAGATCTAGTGAACTTGTTTGATTTGAATAAAGATTATTCAAAAACAGACAGTAAAGTTAATAATAATTTTCCTCTATGGATGGAGGTCCACCTTTTACATTTTTTTAATCTTTCTTCTGAAACTTCTCATATTATCTTCTGCTTTTCTATGTTCATCGACCCCAGCCCTCCTGAACAGAACTTTTAAGGAGTCACAAGTAAAATAAAAAATCCACTGAAAGTAGCTTCCCACTATCAAGGTACGAAGATTCAAATTTATGTGTAGATTTAGACTGCGAATATTACTCTCAAACAGAAGCAGTAGCACCACAGTAGTACGAGATTTTAGTTCAGTATGTTTAATAAAACAACTGAGCGTTTTTTGTTCTCTTAACTTAAATGAAGAATACATATATATTAAATATAGAAGTAGATAGATATTTTCACACAGTACCATCATCAGTTAACCAACCATAACAAAATATTTTGTATACAGTACATGCAGGTTGGAGTAAAGCAAAGTTACAGTACTAAAGCAGTAATATAGAAGAATTGGGTCCAGTTTTAATAATACAATAAAGACAACAAGTTGAAAAGTGGTGTTAAATTAGTCATGAAAGTTCATTGTCTACAATACATCAAGTGAAAACACATGAAGGGCTTTTTTTCTCTTTTTCTTTGTTTGTTTTCTTTATTCTACATTAATTTGTGTTAGTGTTTTATGTCTTTAAAGCTGTTTATCTGTTTATCTCACATGTAAAGGAAAGGCTAGCCAGAATATTTATAACAGCTTATGGGAAAATAAATTATTTTAACTAAATTTTCAATTGATTTAAATGGGTCTATTTATAGGTATGATAGTCTGTGAGTTTCATTGACTCTCTGCATACAGTAACTTCTCTCTGTGTGTGTCTCTCTCCTGTTTATGAGCTGCACATGATTGAGATCCCCACATGCCTAAAACATTTTACCACAAAATAAAATACTTTTCTAATCTCAGACCTTAAAATTCTATCCTAGCTGGACTAACCCATACAGGAAATACAAGCTTATGTATTTGTGTTCTCTGTGCAGAGAATATACTCATTTCTCTTTTAAATGTATTTCTGCATGGTTAATATTCAGGATATATATGTTTTTGTTATAAAAGTAGTATATTCATCCAAGGCATCCAGATGAATATATATTAAAACCTTTGAGGCTAAAGGGCTTCATAATTAAGTTTGTCTTTCAATTTTAGCACAAATCTTTAAATATTATCTAGGGTCATAGTGGATTAGATTATCAAACTAATAATAAAGTGTCCTATAGCAGAGGTCTCCAACCTTTCCGGGCTCACGGAGTGGAGGGAAGAAAAGCAGCTTCAAAATTGGTGCACGTGCATGGAGCCACGCACACTGGTGTGGCACTAGTGGCCCAGTTTTTGCATGCGCTGGTGCCATGCACATGCTTGAACGGCCATGCACCCCCCCATGGTGGCTAGCTGCCCCGTTCACGCATGCACAAATGGGCCACAGACATTCGCGCTAGTGCCCCCTTTTGCGACCATGTGCATGCGTGAACGGGGCTGCGGCCGTGACCCATAGGTTGGGGACCCATGTCCTATAGAACTTTTTAAAGGCAGTTTAGTTTACTTTTGTTAATGTTCAAATTTTTCCTTTTGAGCTATAATAAATATTTAAACAGGAGTTTTTTTTCCAGTACATAACTATTTATTTAATCCCCTGAAAATTATTTTAAAACTTTCTATTTTCTTCTGCAAAAAAAGACATAGTAGCATGGATCTCAGTGAATGAAACAAACCAATTTTGTGCTAGGAAACCATTTATTCTACAAAGATTCCTAAATTACTCAAATTAAAAAATATAGAAAAATAAATTGAAGGAATTTAATGGAAGGTTATGTTTTTAATTTATTAAACCTTGTATAAGTATTTTGTAATGAAACTGGGCAGTATAATTTACAGTTTTTACAGTTTCAAGTTTTGTGATGTTGGTTTTAATAATAGTATTTCAATAATACTTTGCCTCTACTATTTTCCATAATTTGCAATCTGCACACTGTTTCTGTTTAGCACACAACGAAAAGTTGCTGGTTGAATATCCCAGTATTTGACAGGATTCTTGAATAAGCTTATGCCATTATATAATGTTTTCTTCAGCCTTCCTTCTGTTGGACAAAAATCATTCACTCCCACACTTGAAATACTATTTGAGTGAAGAAAGACAACCTATGAGAAGATAAAAAGAAATTTGACTAATTACCATACAATATGTTTAAACTTACTACCACAAGTTTGGTATTTGCCAGAATGGGTTAGCAGGTTAATGGCCCCAGATCAATACAATACAAATACAAAATGTAGAAGTATTTAGTACAGAATTGAAACAATTAGTAATGAAAACAAGATACTGGCTGACTTGTGCTAGCCATGGATATTTTATTTATTTTTTATTTTTTATTTATTTTAATTCCATTTATATCCCGCCCTTCTCCGAAGACTCAGGGCGGCTTACAGTAGCCTTCATTCTATGTATATGCCTGCTTGTTAGGGCTTTCACACACACACACCCAAGCGGCATTATTACAAAGTCAGCTTAATTGCCCCCAACAATCTGGGTCCTCATTTTACCTACCTCGGAAGGATGGAAGGCTGAGTCAACCTTGAGCCTGGTGGGATGCGAACCTGCACTAATTGCAGGCAGCTGGTGTTACTTAAGGAGGCATTAGCCCACTGCTCCACCAAGGCTCTGTAATTGTTAAGAATTTGACAACTGTCTCAGTAAGAGCAAAGGGGGAAAAAGCCTATTAAGTTGTATATTACCTGTAGATATTTTAGTTCTGGAAGACCAGAAGGTACTTTTTTCAGTTTGTTCTTTTCTAGATGGATTTCTCTAACATTTGGTATATTCACAAAACTTCCATTTTCCACATTTTTGATTTTGTTGTTTCCCAACCCCAACCTAGTGGTAAATAAAAAATTGAAATAGCAATATATTTTATAATAAAACTTGAAAACTATATAAACTATTTTAAACATTGTATTTCAGTATTTCATTCTCAAAATTATTTTCTTTCCAATATTCTACTGGGCTGCCAGAATATTGTTAAATATAACTTGCATCTTTTTGTTAACCTTCTTCTAGCACCTATTACATTCCTTTAAAGTTATCTTACCTCTTTTAACACAATTTAACTAGTGGATACATTATACAGTATATCCATTTTTTCCCAAGTGTCTTGAAGGGTATTCTGTATGACATCATTTTCTCCATCTGTTATTTATAGAAATAGCTCAAACTGCCCAATATATCAATTTAGAAACAGAGGTCACAAGATCTAACCTGTTTCAGAAAAAAAAATCTTCCTGACCCCTCTTAGGTTCAAAGAAAAAAAGAAATTGGCTTCAACAATGTAGAAATGTGTTTATATAAATCAAAGGGAAACAGGACGCCTCCAAGGGATAGAGGTTATCGGAAGTGTTCTTAATAAGAATATAGTTAAGGAATTGTTGTTACAAAATATTAAATTATTATAGTATAGTATTATAATAATACTATTATTATACAAAGGGACGCGGTGGCTCAGTGGGTTAGGACGCTGAGCTTGTCGATCAGAAGGTCGGCAGTTTGGCGGGTCGAATCCCGAGTGCCGCGTAACAGAGTGAGCGCCTGTTACTCGTCCCAGCTTCTGCCAACCTAGCAGTTCGAACGCATGTAAAAATGCAAGTAGAAAAATAGGGACCACTACGGTGGGAAGGTAACAGCGTTCCGTGCGCCTTTGGCGTCTAGTCATGCTGGCCACATGACCACGGAGACGCCCTCGGACAAGCGCTGGCTCTTCGGCTTTGAAACGGAGATGAGCACTGGCCCCTAGAGTTGGAAACGACTAGCACGCACGTGCGGGGGAACCTTTACCTTTACCTATTATTATACAATTTTTAAACTTTACTATTTAGCTGCCCTGCTTTTCTGTCCATAAGGCAGACAGCTCTTAAATCCTTTTCCCGAAGGCTAAATACTGTATATTCCCTTGCTAAGGAGCAAAGCAGGAAAATGCTTTCTCTTATATCTCCATCGGAAAGCTCCTAAAACAGTTTGTCTTTCTGCTGATATTAATTTTAAACATGATAATGTTGATATAGGTCAGTTGATGTTAAGTCCCAAGTCACTGAAATAATAGAAAATATTTGTAGCTCGGGTTTTAGATATTGGCAAGTGGTTTGCTGTCCAAGCTTGTTTCAGTTTAGTTTCTGAACATTTCATTACCATACTAGATAACATCATCAGCAGGATATTCTTGTCCAATTTTCCTTAGCTTATAAATGTCCTGTGTACCAGTGTGGTCAGTTGGTCATGTGGTTGTTTGTTCGTTTGGAGTTATATTTAAATTCTGAGCAGCCTGGTTGGGTCTCTTGTTGATTGGTAGGTCGAATGGTCTGGTTTCTTACATATCCATATGCTGGATCTAGAGCAACATGCTTGTTAATTGCTTCTTTGGTAGACTACCAGGCTTCAATAAGTTCATGTGTGTGGCGGGTTTAGGCGTGTCCAATGATTTTTGTTCCTTTCCAATCGAACTGGTGTTGTTTATTATCAATGTGGTTTGAGTTCAAGGATTTTTGGTTGTGCCGTTTAATGGCTAGTTGATGTTCTTGAACCCATGTTTTCAATTGCCTTCCTGTTTGCCCTACATAGAATTGGTTACAATTGTTGCAATTGATTTTGTATACTCTGTTGCTGTTGTCTTCCTTCTGTATTTTGTCTTTGTAACCAAGTCTATGTGGGACAAACAGGAATTGGTTTACCATGATCAAACCAGAACGTAAGAAAAGTTGCAGTTTGCGTTAGAAATAGTTGGGCAAGTGCACTTTAGCGGGTGGTGCAACCCCATCCTAGTATAAGCTGTCCTCTGGTTTTCCACACAGCAACAGCATCTTTGTCTATGAGGATTTCATCTCAAATTGTTCCCTTATATAATATTACTGAGCCTAAGGAACAGTCAAAGAAACTGACTTCTTTCTTTTTACCACGTCTACAGACGAGATCAGCAGTGCTAAATGTTATCAGCATACTAGTGGCAACTCATTCAAAGCTTAAGTTCTACCTCTGAAGATTTTTATATCGAATGAAATCTTCAAATTCAATTGCAGAGATTTTGTTGTCATCTAGATGAAGTTCCAGTAGACTGGATGGTAACCCTATTAAAAATGGAAATATATATCTTGATAAGTTGAACATTAAAAATTAAGCAATATATTAGATATATGGAGATCAATGTGTTAATATCAAATATTTTATGGCAGCTGTAATTGTTTTAGGAATGCACAGTCATGATGAGCAATGAGGCTTATCTTGTTCAAACACATATTTCAGGAATTAAAACTGCATATACTGCTGAATTGGAACAGGACCATATCCTCTGGGTTGTTTCATTCACAAGAAGGAAGATCATGAGATCACATATGTGTAGGTGTCCCACTGCATGTCAATTTAGAATATCATCTTATGCCACAATAAACTATTGACCTATGTATTTACTTACTTACTTATTTATTTATTTATTTATTTATTTTCCCATTTTTATTCAAAGCTTTAAAACACAAACTCCAAAAACGGGGAAAAAGAAGAAGAAATAAAAAAGTAAAACAAAAATAGACTACATAAACAGAAAAATTGTGCGTAAACAAACAAACAAACAAATATATACATAAAGTGACCGTCTTGGTGAATACTGATAAAATATATTTCAGAAATAATATCCCCCCTTGCAAAGCAGGCACACAATTTATAAATTTCTACACCACTTTTACCTGACCAACGTGGCCTGACAAACTATCTGTGAAGTCCCGAGCGGGATTCGCATCTTCAACCTTCTTAAACTTCCGGTTTAAGATGGCGGACGTGCTTGTTCGAGCTCCGTGAGCTCCGTGAGTTCCAGTTACGAGGCGTCCCTTTGGAGCCCCTCAGGAGCCTTTGGGCTGTCTGGGATGTCGATTGGGGGATGGGCAGCTAGTGGCTGACGAGAACGGGCGGAGAACAGCCGGTAGCCTGCGAGCCCTTCCATCTGTTCGCCTTTGTTGCCTTCTGCCTCTGCCTTCTGCCGCTTGCCGCTTGCCGCTTGCCTTCTCCGGACCGCCCTCAGCTGTTCGTGGCTGCCTCCGGCGTTCCCTATTGTTTCCTGCTATCAGCTGTTCATGGCTGCCTCCGGCGTTCCCTATTGTTTCCTGCTGTTCCGGACCGGTTGGACTGCTTGGTGCTTTTGGGCTGTTCCTGGTCGGCGAGGAGGACGCCTGCGGGTTTGTTTGGGTGGTGGTGATGGCGGCGGCGGCGTGGGCGGCGTCCTCGGCGCTGGCGGCAGTTTCTCGGGCCGCGCTCGGTGGCGGCGTTTTTTGCTTCCCCGGGCTGTTTCGGGCCGCCTTTAACATCTTTGGGCTGCCTCTGGTTGCTGAGAGAGACGCCTGTGGGTCCGACTTGGCGGCGGCGATAGCGGCGGCAGTTTCTCGGGCCGTGCTCGGTGGCGGCGTTTCTTGCTCCCCCGGGCCGTTTCGGGCCGCCTGTAACATCTTTGGGCTGCCTCTGGTTGCTGAGAGAGACGCCTGTGGGTCCAACTTGGCGGCGGCGATGGCGGTGGCGATGGCGGCGAAGGCGTGGGCGTTGGCGTTGCCGCTGGTAGCGGCGTCCCATGGGGCCGCATTCGACGGCGGAGATGGCCTGCATCCGGCGATGACGACAACGGCAGCAGTTGGCTCTGGCCGTTCTCAACGACCAGCACTAAGCGGTGGCATTCCTGGGGCCTCTAGGCCCGAGTGGCAACATTTGACTTGCTTTTGGACCACTTCGGCGGCATCAGCGTTTTCTGGCCTATTTGGGCCGCTTGTGGAGGCCAGTGATTGGCTGCGATGTTTTTCGGGCTCTTGGCCCCTCTCGCTGGCGGTGGTGTTTCCATCTTACCCCAGACTGCATCAGGCTGCTTTTAGTGACGCTATCGTCCTCGGGCCGTTTTGGCGGCGGAGAGGGCGACTGAGAGTTATCCTAGCGGCGATGATGTTTCCTGTGCTGCCTCGGACCGCTTGTGTAGGCAACGGCGTCTCTGGACCGCTTCAATGGAGCAACAGGCGGTCTTTACACCGCTTTTGGACCGTTTTAACGGCGGTGACGCTTTTAGACCATTTCGCCCATTATGGCCCGTCTACTCTTCTGCCTGAATATATAACTTTGTCTGCCTCCCCCTCTCCCCTTTGGATTTGGTCGGTCCTGGGTACCAGCCATGGTGGGAGAGTGGCTGACTTTTTACATCTGCAGCCCCATAGAGGTGGGAGCTCTATGGGGCATGCCTACCCAGAGTATATCTTTGACCATCCCCAGGTACAGAGTTACTACCTGCCGTGAGAGGGCGGGGGGGACCTGTTTACTGGGGCACCCAGCTAAGTGGCAGTGTAGCTGGGTGTGGATCCAGATATTTTCTTTTCTGGCATTCGACCCTCCTATGGACATGATCATCTCCGGGACTACCTATTCTGGACTTGCTGGACTAATATGCGACAATATTCTAGCACGGACTTGCTCGCCCTCAGGGGTGCCCCCCTCTCCTGGGTGCGACCCGCCTCTTTAAATTCTGACCTCGATGAAGGGCCCGAGTTTTGGGTCTCTGAGAGATGGCTGGACAGGGGCAGGGGCCGTCAACATAAATGTAATAAGAGGCCCCTGATTATGTTTTTATCAAAAATTTTTACGGGGTTGGGGAGAGGGGTGGGAGATAGGGGTTGTTTGGCTTTGGGGGGCGGCCAATCAACCATAGCTCAGGCCAGACTTGGGTCTGACCGCGCGGGGGGAGAACGAGGGGTCGTTGTCTCCGGGGCTCATGAGCGGGTCGTGGGATTACCAATTCCCACGACGGGGAATGGCAGCAGGCGGATAGACAGGGGGCCATATCGCTACCGGGAGCACCGTCTCCGCTATTTGCAAGCGGTGGGGCGCTCCGACCCTCTGTTTCTTTCCCGAGGTTCCGGGAGCGAGGATGTGCAGCCTCCTGAGCTCAGGCTGGTGTACCTGAATGCCAGGTCCGTGGTTAACAAAGCTCCCCTTGTTAGGGATTTAGTTGAGGGTGAGCATGCGGACCTGGCTTGCATCACGGAGACTTGGTTGGGCCCAGAGGGTGGGGTCCCTTTGGTTGACCTTTGCCCACCAGGCTTCCGGGTGCTGCACCAGCCTCGAGCTCAGGGTAGGGGTGGGGGTGTGGCGGTGATTGTTAGGGAGACCTTATGTCCGCGGGAGACCACCGTTCCTCAGATAGTCGGGTGTGAGTCTCTCTTTATGAGATTTGGCTCTGGGGCGCAGCTGGGCTTGCTGCTCATGTACATTTCGCCTAGTCGCGTAGCGGCAGCCCTGCCCGAGCTGCTCGATATCCTCTCGGGGTTGGTGGTTGAGTTTCCCAAACTTATAGTTTTGGGAGACGTCAACCTACCATCCCTGGGAGGTTCATCTGAGCTTGCTCGGGAGTTCATGGCTTCCATGACGGCCATGGACCTGACGCAGGTAATTTCTGAGCCAACTCATGAGGGAGGCCACACCCTTGACCTGATTTTCTTATCTGGACGGTGGTTAGATGATCTTGGTGGGGGCTTTCCATTTATTACGCCACTGTCATGGACCGATCATCACCTCCTGCGGCTGGTCTTCCATTTTGCCACCCCCCGCCGTGGGGGTACGGAGCCAACTAGATGGTACCGCCCCAGACGCCTAATGGATCCTGATAGATTCCAAGCGGCGCTGGGGTCCCCACCTGCCTCCATTGCTCACAGCTCGGCGGATGCCTTAGTGGAAGCCTGGGAAAGGGCAGCCACTGAGGCACTCGACCGGGTTGTACCCTTGCGGCCCCTGACCCGGCGCAGATCCCAGCGAGCTCCATGGTTCTCCGCGGAGCTCCGGGAGATGAAGCGTCGGAAACGGGGCCTAGAGAGCTGCTGGAGGTCCAGCCGATCTGAACCCGACCGATTGCGGTTAAGAACCTACATTAGGTCTTATCTCGCTGCGATGAGGGAGGCGAGGTGTAATTACTTCTCCCTCATCGCGTCCGCAGATAATCGCCCGGCCGCCTTGTTTAGGGGGACTCGCTCCCTTCTCAATCAGGAGGTGAGGGAGGATCCCTTGCAGGGTCGTGCCGAGGAGTTTAGTCAACATCTGTCGGATAAAATCGCTCGGATTCGGACCGGTTTGGACTCCAGCTGGGCAGAGTCTGGCGACCAGGACGCGGGCGGTCTTGTCAATGTTATCTGGGAGGAGTTTGATTCTGTGACCCCTGATGAAGTGGACAGGATTATGGGGAAGCTGAGTTCCACCACATGTTTATTGGACCCATGCCCTTCTTGGCTGGTTTATGCAGCTAGGGAGAGGACACGAGGCTGGCTCCAGGCGGTTATATCTGCTTCTTTGAGCGAGGGTTATTTCCCCACCATCTTGAAGGAGGCGGTGGTGAGACCTCTCCTCAAGAAGCCTGCCTTGGACCCAGCTGTATTGAACAACTTTCGTCCAGTCTCCAACCTTCGCTTTCTTGCGAAGGTTGTTGAGAGTGTGGTGGCGCATCAGCTCCCCCTGGTCCTGGATGAAGCGGATTATCTGGACCCTTACCAATCGGGTTTCAGGCCCGGGCACAGCACGGAGACGGCATTGGTCGCTCTAGTGAATGATCTCTGGAGGGCTCGGGATAGGGGATATTCCTCTGTCCTAGTCCTATTAGACCTCTCGGTGGCTTTCGATACCATCGACCATGGTATCCTGCTGCAGCGTCTCAGGGGATTGGGAGTGGGAGGCACGGTTTTCCAGTGGTTCTCCTCCTATCTCCTGGGACGCTCGCAGTCGGTGTTGGCAGGGGGGCAGAGGTCGACCCCTAGGACTCTCACTTGTGGAGTTCCTCAGGGGTCGGTCCTCTCGCCTCTCCTGTTCAATATCTATATGAAACCGCTGGGTGAGATCATTCGTGGTTTTGGAGTTGGGTATCATCAATATGCTGATGATACCCAACTTTTTATTTCGACCCCAAACCACCCCAGTGATGCCCTCGCTGTGATGTCCCGTTGCCTGGAGGCGGTTCGGGTCTGGATGGGGAGGAACAGACTTCAACTCAACCCTGACAAGACTGAGTGGCTGTACATTCCGGCTTCCCGGGACACCTGGGATGTTCCACCTCTTTCTATGGGGGGTGAGCTTTTACCCCCTGTGGATAGGGCTCGCAACTTGGGAGTCCTCCTAGATTCACGACTCACTCTGGAGGATCACATAGTGGCCGTGACTAGGGGGGCTTTTGCCCAGGTTCGCCTGGTGCGCCAGTTGCGACCCTATCTGGACCAGGATGCCTTATGTGCGGTCACTCATGCGCTCGTGACCTCTCGCCTAGACTACTGTAACGCTCTCTACATGGGACTTCCCTTGAAGACTACTCGGAGGCTCCAACTGGTACAGAATGCGGCCGCGAGAGTTGTCTTGGGAGTTTCCTGGTACTCCCATGTTACACCTTTGCTCCGTGAGCTGCATTGGTTGCCAGTTGTCTTCCGGGTAAGGTTCAAGGTTTTGGTTATGATCTTTAAGTCCCTACATGGCATGGGTCCGCGATACCTCGAGGACCACCTGCTGCCGGCGTCGACTCCCCTCCGCCCTGTCCGCGCCCACAGAGAGGGCCTCCTCAGGGTGCCTCCTGTCAAGGAATGTCGACTGGTGGCCCCCAGGGGGAGGGCCTTCTCTGTGGGTGCTCCGGCGTTATGGAACCAACTGCCGGTAGAGCTCCGGATGGCATCAGACCTCCGATCCTTCCGTCGCGGGTTGAAGACCCATTTACTTGAACTAGCGGGTCTGGCCTGATGGGGGTACATGGGTTTTTATATAGGCTTGTTTTATTATTGGTTTTAACTTGGGCATTGATTTAATTGTTTTTTAATGTTTGTATTGTTATTTATATTTATGCCCTGTGAACCGCCCTGAGTCCCCTTGGGAGAAGGGCGGTATAAAAATCTCAATAAATTAATTAATTAAATCTTTGTACTACATAGAAAAAAGCATAGCTAACAGGCAAAACCAAAAGCAGAATTAAACTTCAAAGCCCTCTGTTAACAGTCTGTTATTGTATTTAATTCACAGAAAGTCTACTTTATTTTCATGATAAACCGTGCATGTTCAGGTTTCAACTAGTACTTCCTAAAATCTGAGAAACAGATCTGTAAATTGAGTGCAGTTTGTTAGCAGTTGATAGCAATATCCCCTTTTCTTCCATAGTTGCACTTGAGGAAAGTATTGCCATTTATGTCTGTGGAGATTCTCAGTCATCCAGGTCATGCTTTGGGAAGCACCTTTGAGACAACCATGACCTTGATCACTGAGAAACTCCATAGACATTTATGGGATGAAGACCCTTCAAATGGTGAGGGAGTAGGAATGGATTTCCAGAAAAGAGTGCAGACTACAGGAACCATTTCTGCTTCGGTTTGAGATGCAGACACCACAGACTCATCTCCAATAGCCTGATCTTTCTTCAACAGTGAAGGGACACAGGGCAGAAAACATCCTGCAGCCAAGAAGGCTCCACACACATTTGCACCACTCAGGTGACCCTGTGGACACAGTTAAACGTCCAGATGGCTTCAGTGACTCTCTTAAAGAATGCAAATGACCGGCTGTCTGCAAGGAATATAAATCCTTCCATTCCCCACCATCTAGTCAGGGCTGAAGAAGCTTCTTGGATGAGAAGCTAAAGAAAAACAAGAAAGTCCAGTTGCCTCCTGAAAAAATGCACCTTTGGGATATTGCCATTTATTCTAACTATTTCAAAGGAAATTGTAGTAACAATTTTTATGAGTGCTAAAAATGCACAGGTTGTGCAGAACGAACCCAAATCTGCATAGCTTATGGAAAATGGTAAGTGTAACAGTATTTTTGTGCTAGCCTCATGTTGATCTGAGAAATAGTTTTCCAAATTAAATATAAGGCACATTTGTTATTTTAGATCTGTTGGCCAATATGCACAACAAAATCTTGTGGCATCTTAAAACTAACAAACGGCCCACCACATAAAATTAAAGAGATGGAGGCATTAAATTATGTTTTAAAATGATACTGCTTATTATATTCATGTATCTGTTTTCTATGTTACACTATGATCTAAAGCATGCCTTTGGTTTCCATTATGGTCTAGGAAAATATTAGCTCTCCAATGATTTCATCTTGGCAGCATTATTATGAAATGCCAAAAAACAGTTTCTTCTTGTTGGCTTCCAATTCTACCTTTATTTTTCTAATTTATGTATGTGCATTTCTGTTTATTAGATTCATAAATTAGTCACTAATAATTTTGGTCTTTGAGATTCATTTACAAAAATTACCCAAAATACAGTAATTTAATTTTTTAAACAGATGAGGAAATTAACCCCTTGAAGTGAATAGACCTGTGTATCTATGGCTAATTGAGATTTCTTGAGTGTTTATATATAGGGCTGTACTGTAACTTTGAATACACCAATTTATTGCCCTTGAGAACTTGCAGATACATAAACTTCATCTTACAGAATTTTCAGCTCAACTTGAAATTAGAAGCTTAGGTAATGCCAAAAGTTATTGCAACATCTTTCCCTGCAATTCTCAACATATTTAATAGGATAAAATCACAAAGAATTTGGTGAAAATACACATTCCAATAAATATGAACATTATATGCTTATTTTAGCACTTAAGATCATCCTAGGATTGGATGCAAATAATTAATAATAATAATAATAATAATAATAATAATAATAATAATAATAATAATAATAATAATAGAAGGGACCTTGGAGGTCATCTACTACAATCTTCTGCTCAGGCAGAAAACACTATACCATTTCAGACAAATGGCTGTCCAGTCTCTTAAAAACTTCCAGTGTTGGAACATTCACCACTTCTGGAGGCAGGTTGTTCCACTGGTTATTTGTTCTAACTGTCAGGAAGTTTCTCCTTAGTTCTAGGTTGCTTCTCTCCTTGATTAGTTTCCATCTGTTGCTTCTTGTCCTGCCTTCAGGTGTTTTGGAGAACAGATTGATTCCCTCTTCTTTGTGACAGCCCCTGAGATATTGGAACACTGTTATCATGTCACCCCTAGTCCTTCTTTTCATTAAACTAGACATACCCAATTCCAGCAACTGTTTCTTATATGTTTTAGCCTCCAGTCCCCTAATCTTCTTTGTTGCTCTTCTCTGTACTCTTTCTAGAGTCTCAACATCTTTTTTACATTGTGGTTACCAAAACTGGATGCAGTATTCCAGGTACGGCCTTACCAAGGCATTGTAAAGTGATATTAACACTTCACGTGATCTTGATTCTGTCCCTCTGTTAAGCACTGTGTTGGCTTTTTTGGCAGCTGCAGCACACTGCTGGCTCATATTTAAGTGATTGTCCACTAGGACTCCAAGATCTTTCTCACAGTTACTACTGTTGAACAAGGTACCACCTATACTATACCTGTATATTTGGTTTTTCTTGCCTAAATGTAGAACCTTACTTTTTTTCACCATTGAATTTACAGATATTACAGTTCATCCACTAGCAGTTTTCTTTCTTTCTTTTTTTAAAATAAGATAAGATAACCTTTATTGTCATTTTTTTTTACTGTGGGCACAACAGCACACATCAAAAATGAAATTTAGTTGCCCGCTCTCAAAGTGGAACACATACATGACACACACCTAACCATACTATATACACATATGTATAGACCCACACCCCTACATATACATAACAAATAAATATTAAATACTTGAGTTCTTATGAAAACATGGCATGTTTTTACAATTGATTATTTAGTTAAAAAGAAAAATATTTGCTGAAATGGGGAAATAAGTATTTCTGAGGTCTTGGAATTTTTTTTATTATTATTATTTTAACCATTTGACAGAATGCTACATTTTTCAGTCTTTGATGTTCCTGGAAGGTCGTCGAAAATAAGGTTATCTCGTAGTGATTTGCCATCTTAGTGGTTATGTGGATTAGGAACCATACTTTGTTTAATTGCTGTTCTCATGAAGTCTTTTTATTGACCATCATAGATATTAATGCTTAGAAAGTCACTTGGCTCTGGCTTTCCTATCAAATGCAATTTGTTGGTGTACATCTCAAAAAGAGTGTACTACTTCTTGAATAGGAATGATAGATTCCAAACAGGTATGGACTATGTTTCTCCTTGTGGCACATATCAGTAATTTGCAAGCTTAAGATGGTCATTTTAACAAATAACTTGTTATTTGGAGTACCTAAATGTTGCCTCCAGCTCTAACAAGTGTTATTTCTTGATTGGGTTCTAGCATAAAACAATGTGCTTCCCTTTGATTCTATCAAACAGATGAATTGTACAGCTTATTTATTTGCCCTGATCGCAAGTATTGCACAGCTACATCCTCAACCATTGGAGAATGATTTTCTGTAACATAGGTGCTTTAAATCTGGATTGATGGTTTGTTTCTTTTACTGTTTGCTTAGTTGTATAGGTATTTTTTTCTTTCCAAGAATGGAATTGATGTGCTCCCAAGCTTCTGGATACCATTTTCAGAAATTATTGAATTCTTACAATATGTCGTTACACAAGTTAGTTATAGTTATTTTAACTGAAATACATATTAATATCAAATTTACAATATAGTTTATAAAAGAAGTTAAGTATATTTTTTAAAAAGCCAAAAACTTTATACCTTTTGGTATAGATGTTAATTTTGCTTCTGCTATCCTTATATGATAGATTGTCACACCTTCAAAAGCCCCAGGTTCTATCCCATCATTATCAAGAGGATTCGCACTCATTTCTGTCAAAAGAGCACATTCTATTAGTTGGAAGTACAGGAGATTTTCAAATCCCACCACCACCCCATCAGGATTTTTATAGTTCCAGTAAAACAGTACAGTGATTTATTCCTTATAATCTGTTAAACTTTATATGAATAAAGGAAATGGCTTTATAAGATGTAGGAAACTTCCTAACACCTCTAATTTATAAAGTAAGTTGTGTCATACAGCATACAGAACGGCGTTCTGGCACCTTTTTTTGCAACAAAAAAAAGCTCCCTCTATTGGCTTTAGGAGTAGGCAATCTTGGCTCTTTTTTATGACTCGTGGACTTCAACTCCCAGAAATCCTGAGCCAGCCACGCTGAGGGGGAAAGAGAGAGGTTTCCAAGCTGAGCCATACTGGCTCAGGAATTCTGGGAGTTGAAGTCCTTGAGTAATAAAAGAGCCAAGGTTGCCTACCCTGCACTAGAGGAGGACATTAAAATTATTTACAAGGTTACTTCTTTAGGAACTAAACTTTTAGAATCTAAAACAGCTAATTCAAAAAAGCCAAAAGGAAAGAACCTCAGATTTTTCATCTGCTTCTGTCTTTTGGAAGGTAAAATTAGATAACAAAATAATCTATTTCCTATGTTAACATCTCTGCAATGAAATCAATAAAGGTAACAGGAAAGAAATGAGAAACATTTTTGTCAATGTAATATGTCTAATTTAGCTGATGCTAGAAAAAAAATAGTATCTTTTGTACACTCTTGAAAACTATTTTGAATCTATAACCATCTATTACAACTAAACCACTTTAAATTAAAGAATTCTTAAGAATGAAATATTCTTAATTTGGACTTTAATTTTACTGTTTGGAATGTTGTGTGTTTTGAAAAATAGATTATTTAGAATCTAGTTATGTTGCACTTCAGTCTTTAAATAATTAACCTAGTATATACATAACAATATATGATGTTTTCCATGGTGAGCTTAACATCAATAACAACATTTATTAAAAAGGCTAAAATAATTTCTGGTAGTATCTGTACATTAAAATTTTGTTTAGTCACAATCTTTCACTTTTCAAATTCTGGACAAGCAGTGTTCATGTATCCTAGCAAAAGATGTTACATATGTGCATAAGTGTAGTCAGTAGCATATGCCTTTTTAAAAATATCGAACATGCAAAGAAACAAAAATAACTGCAAAATATCTGTATTACATCCAGAAATGCCAACTTTGCAACCAGTAATTCTCATCCATAACTATGGCACCCTAAGGATACCTGCATACATGCAAATGCTTCTCTGGGATCAGTAACGCAGCAGGGATTGCTTTTTCCTTCCAGTAACAGATTGCTGGGAAATACAAAACATGGCCTTGAGAATTACAATGTTTGTTACAAATTTTTCTGGATGTGGTTGGAAAGAGGCTGTTTGGTGCTGGAGACCACTGCCATGAGGAACACAGCTCTAGGTTGGGGTTCAGAGCAGCTCCGGGTGGGGGCTCAGCACGGGCCGTGGCGTGGCAACTGCAGGCAGGGGAATCCCCACGGTGGCTGTGGGGAGGGGAATCCCCGCGGCATGTGTCTCCAAGCCGCAAGGGCGGGGGTGCAAAGGACAGGTGGCGACGCTGTAGCAAGACACCGACATTGCTCCCAGTGATAGGACCTCTGAGTTCTGGTACCTTTTTTTTTTTTTAGAAAAAAAGCACTGTATATATATCAGAACCAATCAAAAATATTTGCTAAAGACAATGCCAAACAATGAGTTAGACACTCAAGCCTGTTTCTATATAGGCTATTACCAAACAAGATCTTTCCACATGTTCAGTTCCAATAAACAAATGATTATTTGTTTTCTCTCAATTGCAGGAGGCAGCTATTTTTTAAAAAACTATGCAGCACTGAAAAATAGGAACCTATGTTTTATCTGTGAAGTTTGAACTAGAAGAAGATAAGCATTCATTATTTTAAAGGACAACTTTTTTGTATGAGTGTTTCATTTAATTTTGGCTTAATGTGACCTCAAAAAATAGAAATTACGGCAAGGAGGCTATACATTACGTATATCACATTAAGCTCCCAAACCTTGTTCTGATATTTGAAGCAGATTAATTTGTTTGCCTTCTTTTGTCCCAAAGTCACATTGTTTTGATGATAGAAGAAGTTCAATACTCCCATTCATCTTTAAATAAAAATTACAAACCTCAATCTCCCATAAAATTATTAAACCTAGACAATCTTACAAAATAGAACATTATTTCACAAAAGAGGCTTTTATAAATTTTGAAATAAGGAGGCAAGATTTGCCATTGTAATGTTACATAACTGTTTGTTTGTGTCCACATTTATGCTGCATGATGTAATGGTCTACCTTAGCTTTGAGTGATTATTTTACTCAATTACAATTCATGTATCAGAATTCCATAACTCTTCTGTCCTAGTAATGACATTTTGACTTTCCACAGAAAATGTCATGAAGACTGTAAGCAAACCTTTGCATGATAATTTGAACCTGGGAAAAATGAAATTCTGATGCCTGCTCTCAAAAGAATATCTGTCTGTCTGTTTGTCTGTCTGTCTGTCTATCTATCTATCTATCTATCTATCTATCTATCTATCTATCTATCTATCCCCAAGAAATGAAGCTTTTAGTGTGTTACTGAGAATATTATAATGAAGCCAATGTTTTTTTATTATGTTGATGGTCTGATTGATGTAAATAATTTGTAAAGTCTTTGTCACAGGTATCACATATTTAAAAATTAGTATAAATATACAAATTTCCCTCTTCAGCATGGAGACAGTTCTCTTGCTATCCACCAAGAAGCATTACCTCCTTACAGTTTAGTTTGTTCGTTCTAAGTTCCTCATCTAATGATTTATTTATTTATTTATTTTGTTCCCTGCACATCGCCCTGTGATTCACAAAGTAACCTCCCCCCCACACCACTATTATGCAGCAGATTTATAAAAATACACTTACCTAAAACATGTAAAGACTTCATTCCCTTAAATATGTCTTTATGAATCTTTTTAACTTTGTTGTCATGAATTCTTATCTCAGCTAAACTTCTTGGCAGATTTTCTGGGATCTGAGTTAAATGATTATGGGACAAGTAGAGACGCCGCAGCTTCTTTGTTGACTGGAATGCTTTCGGATGGATCTTTGTTATTTTGTTGTTGTTCAAGGCAAGGGCCTAATCAAAATATGAGGTTAATGTTAGGCACTGATTTTATTTTAAAGCTGTTGCTTAAAAGGATAGTATGATATTCTTTAAATGAAAATATATTATTTTTGTTTTTTTTAAGTACTCAAACTTTTGCAAGCCATCAAGCTCCAACATGAAAGTGTTTATGTATAATTTGAAGAAAGCACAAGTAGCATGGAAAGGGAATCACTAAAGACTTCCAAAATTAAATTTTAAAAAATTCTAATATTACACATGAGATTTTCTCTTTTGCTTTTGCTATAGATTAATAAAATGATCACACATTAATCAATTTTGAAAATATTATTAGAATAGATCAAATTGCTGATTTTCCAAAAGAATTATCTTTATCTCCTTGAACATCAATTTATATTATTTTTATGCTGTTTCTCAGTAAATACACATACATGGATGGATGGATGGAGATAGATAGATAGATAGATAGATAGATAGATAGATAGATAGATAGATAGATAGATAGATAGACAGACAGACAGACAGACAGACAGACAGACAGACATAATGAAGCATCCTGAGAGGAAGTTAAGAAAATAAGCTTACATATAGTAATGAAAGTCCTTTAAAATCATTTTCCTTGATCTCTTTTATTTTGTTGTTTTGAAGATCTATCATACGAGTATCTAATGGAATATTCCTTGGTACAGAAGTCAAGCCTATTTATAAGAAGAAAAAGAAAATATGAATATTTATTTATTAAAAATATTTCTGTGCTTTGCAATGAAAGGAGACTCTTGGTGCCTTTTATAGAATGCATACACATATCCACAGTAGCCATAAGACAATAAAAAAAATACAAATGAAATAAAGATGGCAACATTCACATCAGGGGAAAGTTGTCTGAAACAATTTGGTCTTCAAGAGCTTCCAATAGGCCAACAAGGAGGGAGCCATTCCTTTTACCATGGTCAGGCTGTTCCACAGTGTTGGCTCTCTACAAAGAAACATCACGGCCAAGCTTCTTGAAAGTATACAACTGCATTAGTTTCATTCTAGTAGCTCCACTTGGTCAGCATGATACTTACAGGAGTAGGCAATCCTGAAGGTACCTTGGTGCTAAGCTGTAAAGGGCTTTATAAGTCAACTTCCAGCACCTTAAATAGGACCCAATTGGCAAACAATGCAGGATCCCAAAAGTGCCGTAACATGCTCCCAATGTTGGAATTGGAAAAGGAGGCAGCTTCTTCATTTTGGAATTGTAGTTTCTTTAAATGTAGTCCCAAGCAGAGTGCATTACAATTGTCTAACTGTTTCGTGATAAGAGCATGAATTACAGTAGCTAGTCCTATCTCTGCTCCATCCACTGGCATGCTTGCTGAAGCTGGGCGTTAAACCACTCTGGAGTTCAGAAGCAGTCCCAAGCTGTGAACCTACTCCCTGATAGGTAGTGCTTACCCATCTAACTATGACAAAGGACCCTGATGGATCAAAAGTAACTCCAAACTGGCAGGGTTCAATTTCAGTTTGTTTGACAACCTCTAGACACCAATTAAGGTTAATAACAGCTCTCCCACAAGTCAGACAGCAAAATACAATTTGGTATCATCAGGATATTGAAGATATCCATCTCTAAACTGTTGAATAATGTCTTTTTATTCACGATAGATAACTTTACTAATAACTTCATATAGAAGTTAAAAAGCAGTAGAGACGAGACAAACCCTGTAGTGTTCCACAAATCAGGTGCCATTGGGCCAATCTCTCTTCTCTCACCAACTAAGGAAGGATGGTTAAAACAATATTCCTCTCCTAAACCCAAAAGGGAACCATGGTTGATGGTATCAAAAGCTGTTGAGGTCTAATACTGTGTTTCTCTGAAAGTAAGCCCTAGCTTGATTTTTTGAGGGTGGGCCTAATATAAGCCCTACCCCCAAAATAATAGCCCTAGTTTTGGGGCAAGGCACACACCTAAAAGTGGGGGCCCGCACCCACTTACCTTGCAGCCAGGCCTCTCTTCGCCAGCCCACTTCCATAGCTCGGTTCTGCAAGATCTCTGTAGGTAAGAACCAAGTTATGGATTGAATCTATAGCTCAGTTGTTGGCTGCAGAGACCCTCCAGAAAACCCTCTGACTGCGAAATGCAGGCCAGAGCTCCATTCTCAGCTGCAGAATGAAGCTGCTCCTTTGACCGCAGAAGAAGCGGGCCTCCTGGGCGGGGCTGTCAGTGCCGGAGGTTAGTAGAAAAGACATCTTCCCTGAAAATAAACGTGGTGCCTCTTTTGGAGGCAAAAGAAAAATAGAACCAGGTCTTATTTTCGAGAAAACATGACAAGACCAGGACAGGTATACCTCCTCCATCCAGGTCACAAACCAGGTAATCTAGAAGTTTGACCAATAGTACCTGTGTCCCACAATCAGGCCTAAACCCTGATTGGACTGAAGACTGAAAAGAGTCAAGTTAATCCTTTGTTTAGGATGATGCAAAGTCAATTCATCCCAACCATTTCAACAACTGTCAAGCCCAAGCAATAGATCAACACAACTACTTTATTTAATTCTACCTATAGTACAGGAATCTACCCAGACTGCTTGTCTTCTCTTGGGACTAGACAGATAAGATTCCCTGGAGATTGAGGAGGGTAGATTGTTCGTGTTGGATCTCTTGTGGCTGTGCAGTGATTCAAGGCTAACTGTCCACTTGACTTCTCCTCCTGCTGGCTGGGTATTTCCCACCATCAACTTTCCTTTAAAAAGTTTTAAGTAATTCTTTAACATCATTGCGCTCAAAGATACCTGAAGCACATCACATCACATCAAGGTTGCCAGAAGCTCTCACAAGTTCCTGGACTCAAATTGTCACTTCCCTCATCTGCTTCTCATATAAGCTGAGAGGAGCAAGGGTTCAACTGATTGTAAAGGCAACTAAGACAGCATCTTATCCATTTTCTTGGAAATCTTTAAAGCTTAAGGTGGGTATTGAAATAGTATTACTACATCTCTGGACTTTCTTCTCAGGAAGCTGAAGAAAACTGGCTAATTTCAAATTTTTACATCATCAATGTACTGCATAGGTATAGTTTCAATGATAATTATCCTTACCTAAATCAGAACAGTGCACAACTCTTAAATAGCATTGACATCCAAAGGGACATACTGGAAATATGTCAACTGGTATCAAGGGTGCTCTGGTAGGAAAAAGGGAATTTTCGTCTTTATCATCATCGTCAACATGATCATTGTCGTCATCATCATCATCATCCAGATCTTCCATATCCATGAGCATTATATTCTTAAAGGTGAAGTATGAAGGGTTTTGGAAAGGCTTAGCAGAACTTAAGGCCACAAGAAGCAGAAGTATATATTCCTTCATATTTGTAGAATACAGACTCCTAAAATAAAATACAATGAATACCAAACAGAAAAATACCATTATTGATTTTGTAATTTCAGAACTATTAAAAATTGCCACACATAAGCATCTAGAATATAAATATTAATTCATCTGTTGAGATTTTACTTGAGAACTAAGGTGGCTAAAATGTTTTATTTCTGCAAATTATATGGAACACTAGAAATCTTTTAGAAACTTAACATTTCAAATGAAAAGGATTTGATGGTTGCAGAGTACAGTACTCAGTCTGTATTGCCAAAATGATCAGTTTGGCCTTTAGAAATGAAACATTGTAGAAACCTGGACGGGAAATAAGGCTATGAAGCTACAAAAGCTTAGAAAAGCTTGGAGCAGTTCCTATCCCAATCGGAGTCCAGTCTGTTGTGTATATAAAGAAGCACATTGCTGAAAGATAATTGAACAGGAGCCCAGTTGTAATCATTCCCCCCCAGTAATTCTCTCAGAACACCATCTACTTATATAGTTTAGTTTACAGGGTACCAAAGGCAGAATATAATTCTATAATACTATTTTTATTTATTTGTCATATCTATATAGCTAAATTGAAAGGAGTTAAATCTGGAAAAAAGCGCTACAGTTTCCTTTCTTGTTTCTGGCAGAGCTTGCAAAGAAAAGAAAGTGCTTCTGTAACATTCCCACACTGAGTTAAGAATCCAGAAATGATGTGTCAGCAAGCAAAAAATAATAATAATGTTTTATTTTTAAATCCATGCTGTCTTCTAATATAAATACTACATTGCTTTTAAGGTGCTTGTAGATCTATCTCTTTATGAACTGCTCATAAAGAGAGCATAGAATTTTTCCAAGTATCAGTGTTAGATTGATTTGTTTGTAATTTTTCTATCTCTTCATTTCCTTCCCCCTCCAAATATTCCAAAACAGGAATATTTTTCTATTCCAGTCACCTAGCATTTTGCCATTCTACAGAACTTATCAAAAGCTAATAGATTAAAGTACTTAGACCATTAGCTAGTTCCTTCAGGGATCTAAGATGGATGTAACCTGGACATTTTGTACAAAACTAGATAGATTCCATTATTGGATAATATAGAAATGCAGCTAAATAAAGTCATGGAGAACAGAAAATACTTCATCCAAGTCACAACAGATGAAGATAAAATGATTGTATAATAATCCAATATATATGATTTCTTAGTAATCTGAATATGAGCTTTAAATTGAGGTGAGAAATAATTAAGATGTAATTATTTAAAATAAATAGTAGAATAGCGATTTGATTTTTGCAACAAAAGAGATTACATTAAATTTTCTATAACTTGATCAGCAATGTAATTCTGTGTTCTCTATAATTTGGCTTGGCCTAATTAAAGCAGGTGTGAGGGTGCACATGTGAGTTCTTATATAAAAACTGCATTTTGTGAAACTAGATGCCTAATGTCTCTAAAATACTTGAAATAATTTTCAAGTATATATTCCGGCTATATATATCTTAAAATATTGATAGCATTTTAAAAGACAGTTTTAGAATAGCAGCATAATGGCTGGATCTAGGCATTTCTTTCATGCCTTTACAGGATACTGCATCTACGCTCCTGACCAAAAAAAATGCATTGCATTGTTGTTCGGAAGTATTAAATTATCTAATAAAGCCCTGAATTTTTCTGAGCCAGTAAAATGAAAGCAGAGAGGGGAAGAATTCTGTGTCAGTGCCTTTTCATGAACTGTCTTACACTGCATTATTTAGAATTAACTGGTTAAGGAAGATTGCTGCCATATCATGGTTGTAACCACAGCAAAAACTGTTATGGCAGTTTTAAGGCTGACACATCTGCAGTGATATAAGTTGCCTGACCCAAGTTCACTTTTAACAACTGTTTCTGTTATCTTGGCACCCTCTCTGACCCATAGTGACATTCTCATCTCCTTCTCTTCCAAATCTCTGAAGACACTGCTATATTAACATATTCTCATTTGTATTAGATCCATTTGATATTTGACTTTAATACTATCTCAAGTTTGTCCATGACTGCATATTTAGCAGGGGGTAGGGCAAAGAATGGGTTCCTCATGAGTAATTTAGTCTAATCTAAGTGCTTGTGCTTTACTGTGGCCATTCAACTTCTAGATAACTGAAAGGCAGCAGGTTGCTTAACTTAAAAAAAGGATTATTATTAAATTGTCTCAAAATGTACATTCAGTATTATAAAATAATAGCCTATGCGCCTTGTACTGTGTATAGTGATCCTTTATATCCAACAGACCATTCAAATATTAATGGCTGCCAAGATTATAAGAAATAAAACTCTGTTTTGAAGAAAATCATTAATGATTTTTAATAATATTAAACTTTAACTAAGCCCTGGTTATAATTTCTTATTTAAATAATATATAATAATAAATAATAATCTCAATAATAAGAAAAAGTATTCCATTTAAATTCACTAGCTGCCAGGATAAAAGTTTCTGAAAATTTTATTTTTGCAAAGCAAGTCACTAGAAAGTGCTTTGATTCAGGATGCCAGCATGGCCAGAAATAATGTTATTTAACTTTATTATTTACATTAAATCAGAGAGTTGGGCTGCTTGATTTGAAATTCTAATGACTTCATCTTCATGGAGCATAAGGCAGAATGCTTTCCTGCCTAGTTTTGCCAGTATTCCTATACCTTTACTTTAAAAGCATGCATATTTGTGAATCCACATATTTATATGTGCTGAGTATACACAGAATTTTATAAAATCAAATGACATTGAATATACATGAAATATGAGGAATTTCTGCTAGGATTACTTTATTTAGAAGTAAGCCCATTTCAATTCAATGACACTCCTAGGTGTTATAGAATTACACCCTAAATGGTTTTCATCAGATACGCAACTATTCTGTTTGATCTAATCAAACAGTCCAAACAGAATAATGAATTAAACACAATGATTTGTAATACCTATTACTTCTTCACCTAATAGCGACTTTCTAAATGCTAATTATAGGAAGCTCAATCCATTTCTACTTTTCTGTTCTTTATGTAGTAGAGGACTCAGCTGACAGAATAGGGGAGACATTCTATACAGTCCTCCATTCTCTTTCATCCCTTAGGAAACTCTAAAAGATGGGGAGATTGTGAATTGCTGAAAATATGGCTAAATACTAATATCGAGTCTGCAATTCACTTGCTTGGCAGAAAGTTCTCTTTAATTCAATAGGATTTAATTCTGAATAAACACATATTTTTCTGTTCATAGTATAAAAGCAGCTAAATTATAGTGCATTGTTTTCTAATATGTGCTGTAAAACATTGAATGATATTTAAAGTACCGGTACATCATTAATAATGACCAAAGAATATTTGCTTCATTACAACATTGATGTATTAATAAAAAGTAAAAAAAAACCACCTACCTTGCAAATTTGTCAAGTCCCTTAAAAATTGTTCCACCTAAGAAAATGATTTCCACCTTGATAATTTATAAAACATTAAGCTTATAAAATTAGCAGTAAATATTTTAAAGAGGTTAAAAATCCCTTTAAAGGTCCTTTTCTTCCTGGCACCCTGAGTAATACTTGAATAAACTCCTTCTGTGGATTAGTCTATCTGAGCACTGAAGAATAACACTAAGAAAACTTGTTATTGCTCATGTGTTTTTCATCACTGCCTGTATCTGAGCCAAAACTTCTAGCTAACTCTAGATGTCTAAGCCCAATATGTGGTTAAATTTGAACCTTAATAATGGATGGCACAAAGCCAGTGCAAACCCTGGATGGTTCATTGAAGTCTGTTGTACCTTATGAAACAAAATATAACATACAATTTCTGGTATAGCATTTTGAAATATGCTGTTCATCCAAAGCAATCTAACAGCTAATCCTAATAGTGATATTGCTTAAGTGACTAGCTAGTGATAATTCCTAGTTGGCCTTGGCTGATCCCTAGCTAAGCAGGGTCATATGTAGTTAGTAGTTGGAGAGCAACCACCAGCTAATTCAAGGCTGTAGAAGCTGAGAAACAATTCAAGAAAGCAGTGAGAAATTGTTTCCATATGGCTGCCAGAAAACTACTTGAAGAAATTTTTATTTTCTTTAAGAAGTGTGTCTGAAAATTTTTAAATGAATGAATTATGAATGATTCATATGCACTAGAAACAACAGGATAGAAAAGTTTGTTTAGTAACAGGAAAAAAAAACATTTCTTTTACAATCTTTGATAAGGAGATTGTGGTTGTCAAATAGGGACAGAATGCCCATTGGGCTGCATAACAATTTTTCAGAAATACCTTTCCAAAAATACAACTAAATTTGATCCCTTACATAGGAATAGCAAGAATTTCACCTTACATTTTTAGACAACACAAAAGAATTTAGGATAGCCACATTAATGTTTTATATGAAACGGCATATATGATTCCTTTATCCTGATTATTTTAGCTATGCCATCCATTTGATTAAAAACATGTAGGCTTAGATCTCATGATCTAGTCAGTTAATGCATTGAGGGGATTTTTTTTAGAGCCATAAAGCCTGATCTCATGGCAAAAAAAGTTTGTGACATAAGCACCATTGCTATTATTTTAAAAAATATGTGCATGGTTTGGGCTTCCCAGTGCATTGAAACTGAGAATGAAAGGAAGCAAAGAAAAGCAGTGGTTGGCTCTAGTCTATGTTGTATATGTTCGTTCTCTGAAAGTACATTGAAACATTTTATTCCAGGGATGTTCAAGAACACTGATCTGTCTGCATAATAGAATATGATTCTTTGAGTAACTGCAGATCATAAGATGTTGTTGTTGTTACTTGCAAAGTCATGTCTGACCCATCATGACCCCATGGACAATGTTCCTCCAGGCCTTCCTGTCCTCTACCATCTTCTGGAGTCCATTTAGGCTCATGTTTACTGCTTCAGTGACTCCATCCAGCCACCTCATTCTCTGTCGTCCCTTTCTTCTATTGCCCTCAACCTTTCCCAGCATTAGCTCTTTTCGAGTGAGTCCTTCCTTCTCATAAGGTAGCCAAAGTATTTGAGTTTCAACTTCAGGTTCTGGCCTTCTAAAGAGCAGTCAGGGTTGATCTCTAGGACTGACTGGTTTAATCACTTTGCAGTCCAAGGGACTTGCAGGAGTCTTCTCCAGCACCATAGTTCAAAGGCTTCAATTCTTTGGCGCTCAAGCTTTCTTATGGTCCAACTTTCACAACCATACATTGCAACTGGGAAGACAATAGTTGTTGTGATTCAGGGTCAGCCTATGGGTTCGGCAGTTGCTGAAAGCAACCGCTCAGATAGTGTTTCAAAGCTCCTGAATCTTGGTTCGAGTCTTGTTTGTTTTTTGTAGTAATAAATTTGGCAGACGTCATTCCAGCCTCTTGCCATTTATAAAGGGGTTGCCTTTTCTGCAGGGCCGGTAGCAGGCTGGTACAGAACAATAGTCTTGACTATACGCTCTTTTGTTGGCAGGGTGATGTCTCTGCTTTTTAATGTGCTGTCTAGATTTGTCATGGCTTTCTTCCCCAGGAGCAAGCGTTTTTTAATTTCTTGGCTGCAATCCCCGTCTGCGGTGATCTTGGAGCCCAGGAAAATAAAATCTGTAGCTACCTTCATTTCTTCCGCATCTATTTGCCAGGAATTGAGAGGGCCGGATGCCATGATCTTGGTTTTCTTAATATTTAGTGTCAACCCAACTTTTGCACTCTCCTTCACTTGCAACAAGAGGCTCTTTAGTTCCTCTTCACTTTCTGCCATTAGAGTGGTATCATCTGCATATCTTAGGTAGTTGATATTTCTCCCGGCAATCTTAATTCCAACTTTTGATTCATCTAGCCCTGCCTTTCTCATGATGTGCTCTGCATATAAGTTAAACAGGCAGGGCGACAGTATACAGCCTTGCCGGACTCCTTTCCCAATTTTGAACCAATCAGTGGTTCCGTGTCCAGTTCTCACTGTTGCTTCTTAACCCGCATATAGGTTTCTCAAGAGACAAATAAGATGGTCTGGTACTCCCATCTCTTTAAGAACTTGCCACAGTTTGTTATGATCCACACAATCAAATGCTTTAGCATAATCAATGAAGCAGAAGTAGATGTTTTTCTGGAACTCCCTAGTTTTCTCCATGATCCAGTGTATGTTGGCAATTTGATCTCTAGTTCCTCTACCTCTTCAAAATCCTGCCTGTACTTCTGGCAGTTATCGATCCACGTACTGCTGGAGTCTAGCTTGTAGGATTTTAAGCATAACTTTACTAGCATGAGAAATGAGTGCAATGGTGCGATAGTTTGAACATTCTTTGGCACTGCCTTTCTTTGGAATTGGAATGTAAACTGATCTTTTCCAATCCTGTGGCCACTGTTGAGTTTTCCAAATTTGCTGGCAAATTGAGTGTAGCACTTTTACTGCATTGTCTTTTATTTATTTATTTATTTATTTATTTATTTATTTTTGGGACTTATATGCCGCCCTATTTCCCAAAGGACTCAGGGCAGCTAACAACAATAAAACACAATAATACAAATGTTAAAAAAGATTAAACTAACAAACCCCAATGATAAAATGATAAAATATTAAAAATATTGTATTTAAAAATCCCTATCGTCAGTCCAGGTCAGCCTGATGGAAGAGAAATGTTTTAAGGCCGCGACGAAAGGACTGGAGATCTGGGGCCATCCGGAGCTCAAGGGGAAGTTGATTCCACAGCGCCGGCGCTCCCACAGAGAATGCCCTCCCCCTGGGGGTCGCCAGCCTACATTGTCTAGCCGACGGCACCCTGAGGAGGCCCTCCCTGTGTGAGCGCACCGGGCGATGGGAGGTCGTTCCTGGCAGCAGACGGTCCTGCAAATATCCCGGGCCTAAGCCATGTAGGGCTTTATAGCTAAGAACCAGCACCTTAAATCTCACCCGGAGGACAACCGGTAACCAATGTAGCTCATGCAGGAGGGGTGTAATATGGGAGTATCAGAATGCTCCCATCACAACCCGTGCGGCTGCATTCTGCATCAGCTGGAGCCTCCAGGTGGTCTTTAAGGGCAGCCCCATGTAGAGAGCATTGCAGTAATCTATATGGGAGGTAACGAGTGCATGAGTGACTGTACGTAGAGCATCTCGGTCCAAATAGGGGCACAACTGGCGCACCAGGCGAACCTGGGCAAAAGCCCCCCTGGCCACAACTCCTATATGGTCTTCAAAACTGAGTTGTGTATCCAGGAGGATGCCTAAGTTGCACGCCCTATCAACGGGAGGTAACACCTCTCCTCCCATAACCAAAGACGGAATCTCTTGGACTAAACAAGATGCCGGTACGTAGAGCCACTCAGTCTTGGCCGGGTTGAGCTGGAGCCTGTTCTTCCCCATCCAGATTCATACTGCTTCCAGGCAACGGGACATCACGTCGAAGGCATCATTGGGTTGGTTCGGGGTAGAGATGAAAAGCTGGGTATCATCAGCATATTGATGATACCTCACCCCGAAACCACGGATGATCTCTCAGTGGCTTCATATAGATGTTGAACAGGAAGGGAGAGAGGATCAACCCCTGGGGCACCCCACAACTAAGGGACCTCGGGGTTGACCTCTGCCCTCCTGCCATCTGTGAACGGCCCGAGAGGTATGAGGAGAACCACTGTAAAATGGTGCCTCCCACTCCCAACCCCCCAAGATGTCGCAGTAAGATACCATGGTCGATGGTATCAAAAGCCGCTGAGAGATCTAATAGGATCAGGACAGAGGAATAACCCCTATCCCGGGCCTGCCAGAGATCATCCACCAGCGCGACCAATGCCGTCTCTGTGCTGTACCCGGGCCTGAAACCCGATTGGTACGGATCCAGATACTCAGTTTCCTCCAGGACCAAAGGGAGCTGCCGTGCCACCACGCTCTCAACAACCTTCGCAAGAAAGCGAAGGTTGGAGACAGGACGAAAGTTATTTAAAATAGCTGGATCCAAGGCAGGTTTCTTGAGGAGGGACCTCACTACCGCCTCCTTCAAGGCGGCAGGGAAGCACCCCTCACTCAAGGAAGCATTAATAACTGCCAGGAGCCAGCCTTGTGTCACCTCCCGAGCTGCATAAACCAGCCACAAGGGGCACGGGTCCAACAAACACGTGGCGGCACTTAATTTCCCCATGATCCTGTCCACTTCATCCGGTGTCACAGGATCAAACTCCTCCCAAATATTATCTTTTAATATTTTGAATAGCTCAGCTGGAATACTGTCACCTCCACTAGCTTTATTGTTGCTCAGCTTTCGTAAGGCCCATTTCACTTCACATTCTAGGATGTCTGGCTCGAGGTCAGTGACCACCTCATCATGGTTATAGGGGACGTTAAGCTCGTTCTTGTATATTTCTTTTGTGTAATTTTGCCACCTCTTCTTAATCTCTTCTGCCTCTTTTAGGTCGCTGCCATTTTGGTCCTTTATCATGCCCATTTTTGCATGAAACGTTCCCTTCATCCCTTCAATTTTCTTGAAGAGATCTCTGGTCCTCCCTATTCTTTTGTTTTCTATTTCTTTGCACTGTTCATTTAAGAAGGTATTCTTATCACTTCTAGCTATTCTCTGGAATTCTGCATTCAGTTGGGTGTATCTTTTTCTCCCTTGCCTTTTGCTTCCCTCCTGTCCTCAGCTATTTGCAAAGCTTCCTCAGACAGCCATTTTGCTTTCTTGCATTTCTTTTTCTTTGGGATGGTTTTAGTTGCTACTTCTTGTAGAATGTTGCGAACCTCCATCCATGGTTCTTCAGGCACTCTGTGTTCTGTACCAGCCTGCTACCGGCCCTGCAGAAAAGGCAACCCCTTTACAAACGGCAAGAGGCTGGATTTACGTCTGCCAAATTATTTACTACAAAAACAAACAAGACACGAACCAAGATACAGGAGCTTTGAAACACTATCTGAACGGTTGCTTTCAGCAAACCAGCCTTCCCCACACACTCCCTTTATAAAGAGTTCAGGGCGTGGCTTCTCTGTGCCTCCTTCCGAGGAGCCCCATTGCCTTCCTCTGTCTACTCCTAATTGACTGCCTCCTGCGTCGGGCGTCCTTGAACAGGGCCAGCTGTGGTTCATCTTCATCCACGCTGTCAGGCTCACACAGCTGGGTCTCCACCAGGTGGGAGGGGCCTGGCTGGGGGCTCTGCGGAGCCTCAAAGCCATCATCAGCAAGTTCTTCAACACCCCCCTCCTCCCCCTCGTCTGAGTCATCCGACCCAACTGCCAAACCCACAGGCTGACCCTGAATCACAACACTCTGTCTATCAGATCTAATTCCTTAAATCTATTTGTCACCTCTACTGTATATTCAACAGGGATATGATATAGTTCATACCTGAGTGGCCTAGTGCTTTTCCCTACTTTCTTCAGTTTAAGCCTAAATTTTGCAACAAGAAGCTCATGGTCTGAGCCATAGTCAGCTCCTGGTCTTGTTTTTACTGACTGTATAGAGCTTCTCCATCTTTGGCTGCAGAGCACATAGTCAATCTGATTTCTGTGTTGACGGTCTGGTGATGTCCATGTGTAGAGCCGTCTCTTGGGTTGTTGGAAAAGAGTGTTTGCTATCACCATCGTATTCTCTTGACAAAATTCTATCAACCTTTGCCCTGCTTCATTTTGTACTCCAAGGCCAAATTTGCCTGTTATTCCAGTTATCTTTTGGCTTCCTACTTTAGCATTCCAGTCCCCCATGATGATAAGGACATCATTTTTGGGTGTTAGTTCTATAAGGTGCTGTAGGGCTTCATAGTACCGGTCAATTTCATCCTCTTCAGCACTGGTGGTTGGGGCATAGACTTGGACTACTGTGATATTGAATGGTTTGTCTTGGATTCGAACTGAGATCATTCTGTCATTTTGGGGATTGTATCCCAGTATTGCTTTTCTTACTCTTTTATTGACTATGAAGGCTACTCCATTTCTTCTGAGGGATTCTTGCCCGCAGTAGTATACCTGATGGTTATCTGAATTAAATTGACCCATTCCTGTCCATTTTAGCTCGCTGATTCCTAAGATGTCCATGTTCAGTGTTGTCATCTCTTGTTTGACCACATCCAGCTTTCCTTGATTCATGGATCTTACATTCCAGGTTCCTATGGAGAAAAAATCTTTACAGCATCGGACTTTCATTTCACCACCAGATACATCTACAGCTGAGCGTTCTTTTGGCTTTGGCCCAGTCGCTTTATTCTTTCTGGCGCTACTAGTACTAGCCCTCTGCTCTTCCCCAGTAGCATATTGGACGCCTTCCGACCTGAGGGACTCATCTTCCAGCATCATATCTTCTTTCCTTTTGGTACTGTCCTTAGGGTTTTCATGGCAAAGATACTGGAGTTGGTTGCCATTTCCTTCTCCAGTGGATCACGTTTTGTCAGAACTCTCTGCTATGACCTGTCCGTCTTGGTTGGCCCTGCATGGCATAGCTCATAGCTTCATTGAATTACGCAATCCCCTTCGCCACAACAAGGCAGTAATCCATGAATGGGAGATCATAAGTTAGTTATCCTTTAACTTTTTATTCCAGATTTTGTAATGCACTTCCAAGATTAAATAAGGTATCGATAAATTAAAATATGTATCTTAGGATGCATTAAAATTTTGAACTTGGGAAATATTCCATTAAATAAGTAAATTGAGAGGAAATACCTACAATGTGTTTTTAAATAACTTTAATGCAAATATTTAAATTTCACAGATTAAGCAGGGTACAAGAGACTTTTGAAGAAAGAACGCCACATTAAAATCCAAGCTTGCTTCTATAAGGATAAGTTAATGTCTATTTCAAGTCATGTTTACCTCCTGATAACTTTCTAGGTACTGTCCTGACATTTCTTGGAAGAATATGGAAATAAATTGCCATTATCCTCTTTTAAGATGCCTTTTCAACTTCTTAATCTAAACTGTACTCTGTTATTTCCTGTCTATCTCCTTTATAAGTATCAACCAACTTATCTTTGGGGCAGCTACAAGAGTCTTGATTCTAAAGATATGCAATTTAAGCTAATGTCAGAACATCAACACCACTTTAAAATATTTGATTTCTAAAATTTGGGAAGACCTATTACATATATGTGTCTTAGTTTATCAAACTGATTTATTAAAGAAATGATCTGCTTTTTGAGGGATCTCTAATGTAAACAATCTATATGTCAACGCTGGCCTTCAAGCTTATAAGAAGGAGCCTGAAGATCCAGTGATCAGTCCTGCCTTCATCAATAGAACTATGCAAACCTGTCTTTGTACAAAAATACCAATAGATTTTGTAATCCTAGTCAAGACACTCTAGTATTTTTATTCTTTTTCTTTAAACCCTCAAATTATATTAGCATATCTATTTATTAAGACATGCTTCTGTGTAAACACCCTACAAAACATTTTTCAATTGTTTTTAAATGTATTGTAACTTGAAAGCCAATAGAAAGAGGCCAAATGCTTTAATACTTGACATAGTCTTTTAGCTTATTCAAAGTTCTTAACATATTCTTATTTCCCTTTTCATACCAAGATATAATATTCTGATTACAAATCCTAGCTATCTAGTTATAATAATGCTTCTATTTATAACAACCTATTCTTAACTATATTCAAACCTCTAATCAATAATATAGCACCCCCTCTAATAGGTCAAAGCTTCTGTTTCCTTCAGTCTTACTCTAGCTTTCTTTCTTTGCCAACTAACTTTCCAGGTCAGTGTATTTGGATCATCAAATAATTCTTCCTCTATTTTTATATATATTATTTGGAACAAGAGAAACAATTTGGCTTTCCTTCCTTGTCATCCAGTATGTTCTGAAATCTTGGTTTATAAAATGTCTTTTCCATTTCCAATATTATCATTATATCTTCTGAGTTTTCATTTATCTGAGTCTGGTCATTTGTTTCCTCCTTTAGATCATCAGTGTTTGTATCAGCATTCTCTAGTTTTCCTTCTATTTTCTGGGTTGCTGGTTCCTTCTCTGTAGTTGTTTTCTGAGTTTGTAGATTTGAATTAGAAAATTGTTCTTTTATCTCCTTTGTGTTATTAGTAACCTGCTCACAAGCTAGAATAATTGTTTTTGTATTAATTTCAGCATGGAGAGAATTTCTTTCTGTGTTTCATCAGTATTTTCTTGATAATATGGCAAGTTAAGGCTGCTGGGAACATGTTAAAGATGATGTTTTACTATTTAACGCTGAGTATGAAACATCCATTTTATTTTATTTTATTTTTGTAAGTAGCATTTATAGATTTATCCAACTGACTGTCTGTTCCTGAATCTCCCCTAAGCAAATATAAGTAAAGTTCAAGTTTTTCTGTCCAATAAAAAATATATCCTTTCTGTCCAGGGAGAAAGAAGAATCTTTGAGGATTCTTTAACAATCAAGATTTATAATACAAAGTTTTCCATATATTTCTTCTACAAGAAAAAAAAATCCATAATACAGTTCTGAAAGTCAGTATTTATGTTCAAAATTCAGACAGGCCAAATTTAAAATGTTTATTCTCTCTGCCACATAGATAAGCAGCCCCCAAGCCTATTCCTTTTTTTCTCAACTGTGATTCTTAATAATCTTGCCAGATTTCTTTTAGGCATAAATAAGTTGTAGTGCCATAGTTCACCACTAGATGTCATCAATGCCACTTTCCAGTTTTTAGATCCAAAACTTACATTGTTAAAGACTTTTCAAGTCTTTTTAAATAGATAGATAGATAGATAGATAGATAGATAGATAGATAGATAGATCTTTAAAACACTTTTGATCCCCAAATGTTCAAGCTGTAAATATATTTTAATTCCAGATAAGTCTTATAGGTCGCCAGTGTCCCAAAGTATTAATTTACCACTTTTCTTTTGTGAGGGAGTGGAGTGGAAATTCCCTTTCCCACTTTCATCGGGTATATTTGGGTATATTTTCAGGAAGAGAGCTTAACATCATAAAGAAAGGATCACGTCTCACCCAGTTTCATCCACATTGCTGTAAAGTTGCTTGGTAGTGCTTGTTGACTTCCCTTGTCCGCGGCTTCGGACTGGCTACACAAATGCTGCCAGTCTTTCCTCCACCGGTTTGGAGGGCTTCCTTGGATCAAACGGAGGGGCTGCCATCCCCCCCCCACGATCAACGAGAGTCTCCTCCTTGCTTGCTGCCTCTACAGGGCAACTTTTGACCCTTTCCAGGGTCCCCCAGCGGGGCGAAACTAGACACGAAAGACGGAGTCCTGTCTTCCTGCGTCTGCATTGCCGCGAGATCCCAACTGGATATCTGAGTTGTTTTTTTAAAATCTTTCACTATTTGTAATACCTTTTGTAAATATACAGGTAGCTCTTGTTGTTCATAAGGGTTTAGTTCTAGGCTAACAACTGCAAATAATATGTTCACAAGTAATGAGAGCTCAAAGTAACATTCATTACACATGTGCGAAAAACCATGTCTCATCTTGTGCATGTGTAAAATGCAGAACACTCCAAAAACCACACACAAGAAAATGAACTGGGAATATACAGAACCCTTTTCCATGAATAATACTATCTGATCTTTGTATGCCAATTTCAGATACAAAAAAACCATGGGTAATGAAACTAAATCAGGATGGCACAGTGGTCTTTGATAGATATACTGCCTCTTAATACAGAACATTAGTTGGCAGATTAAAGAAGAGCTTTCTTTGTATTAAACATTTTAAAAAACCACCAAATATCCAGTATCTAATTTCTGGCAGCAACAAGTCAGTTGCTTCCAAGAACCCCACAATGTTTAATATTTTGAAAAAGCCATCAAAATTTCAGCTGGATTTGTACAGTAATCAAAATTGCTTGCAGAAGTGTACTACAGTTCTATTAATATACTGACTACATTTGCAGATATCCTTGGGAATACTCCCCATCACATGCCTGAGCTATAATTTTTAGTTTTTTAACAAGTATAGGGCAAATTTATGTAATTTCAGATGGAATGTTCTGACCCTTATAAAATCTTACGATGGCATACTGCTTTAATAAATAATTGTTAGTTTTCTGGAAAAGTTGAAACTTTCCATACAATGTCACTAGCATTGTTACCAGCTGTTTTAGAATAAAAAGCTTCTTTTTAACTTGAAAAAATTACATCATGCTTGTAAATATGGGAAGGAAAATAACTTGAGTTGCATAGCTTCCTAATGAGAAAACATTTCCTTTATTGTCACTTTCCCGCTCTCTTAGAGGAGGTTGTACAACATTGTTGTTCTCTCTCTTTCAGAGAAATTCTATGTTTAACACTTATTTCCTACTTAATTTCTTACAACCTATCTTAATCTAGCAACTTCCCATTACTATAAGCTTACAATTACTTCATATCTGTGTTCTAATCTCTGTATCCTTTCGCTCTACGTTTTTCTTTAAAGAATATTTCCTAATTCTTTGAGTAGGGGATCTTCATCTCTTGTAGCCAAATGCTAACCATTTACACTTAAAAATCCCTTTCCTGCTTCTGCTGTTGATTTGCATAATGGGCTTCTCTCTCCTCTCCAGCACTCACAATCTTCTCCTCCTAGAGTTGGTTTGTAAAATATTGCGCTTGGGCTGCTGCACAGAATAGTCTTGCTTTGGTCACTTCTTTGCAGACGTTAGTTGGGCTCTTTCCCTCGAACATTTGGCTCTTTCTCTCAGCAGGTTTTGCAGCGCCAAGGCTTTTATCACTCTGGGACTGCTGCTGAGTTACTTGCCTTTGAACTGAAAACTCTCCCCCTGCCTCTCTGTAGTCTTCCTGGCTCAACTCCCCCTCTGCTATACCCACACCCATGCTGGATTTCTGGTCCATTTAAGAGGCCTTCTCTCTAATTAAGGAGAAAGTTGGGCTCTTTAACCCCCCCCCCCTTTTCTGGCAACATTGAAATTCTGGTTTCCAGGAGGGAAGGAGAAATGCCTGCTCAATCTGGGAGGTTCCATGTTTCACCGCTTTTAAGAGATGAGATCCTTTGTTTAAATTCTTGTCAGACCAGTTCACTACACATTTCTGTATCTTATCCCTAACAAGATTAAAAAGTCTGAAAGGATTATTTATATCCCTGCTCTCTGTTGTAGGGTGAATATGTAGGTTGGCAAAGACATATAACTGTCATTGAAGGATTACTTTTGTTTCATCCACTATATCTAGACAAGCGGTTGGTTATCCATTATGATTGTAAACTCTCAGTCTCATAAATATACTTTGAGCATATCTATGGCCCATTTCAAGGCCATCTCTTTCTTTTCAATGGTGCTATAGTTAGCTTCTTCTAAAAATAGTTTTTTCGCTACATATACCACTGTATTATCTCCATCCCCATGAGTATATACCAACTTTTATGTCAGAAGCATAATTTATTGCTGGAAGCCTTTTCATACTCTGGCCCTTTTATGTTGAGTCTTTGACACAAAGCTTCTGTCAAGTCTTGAAAGCTTAATGACATTCTGATGTCAATTTCACTATTTATTTATTTGATTTAATATAGCCACCCATTTCACATACGTGACTCTGGGCAGTTTACAGTAAGACAGATAAAAAATAAATACAGTATGTAATGTAATATACATAATATAACCAATATTGTTTGTTTTAATCTCTTCAATGAGAAATGTCAAAGCTGGCAAAATAGGAAACAAACCAATTACAATGCAGTATTAGTCCAAAAAGAAAATTAACTTCTTACTTTGTTTTTGGAGCTTTGACTTCTTTCAGAACTAATGTTTTCTTTTTATCTAATTTCCTATCTTTCCTACCAGAAAATCTAAATATGTGATTTCTTTATAATCTGCTTTTTTGAATTTACTGCTAGGGCAGCCTTCAGGAGACTTGTGTTTTTTTCCCAAATGCTTTATATATTCTTCCCACGTTTGCCTATAAATACCATATTGATGTTATCTAAGTAAGCCTCATGCCATATTACTACAAAAGGTATTGGCAAATTCAGTTAAATGTAGAGTCACGAGAGAAGGCAGCCTTTGGTACATCCACCTCATCATATAGCAAGTTGAGAATGTATATAGCTTTACGATTCCAAAAGATGCTTAATAGTTTTCTCAAGTATGACATTATCTGAAGTACAGTTCAATAAATTCCAGGTTTATTGTTCTTCCTTAAAATATTTATATTATATGTATATTAGGCTATAGCACTTTATCTGTAGTATGTTACCACTTTCTTGGAGACATTCATGCTACATACTTCCATACTTCATATTCATACGCCATACTTCATAGCCATAAGCATTACTATTAAGCAACAGTAATATTCAGATGCTTTTTATGACATATTAATTCAGGTGAAGAACAAATAGCGTAACTGTGTTATTTACATATAAAAGTAGTTTTGTATTACAAAACATTTTATTTAATATTCTGTGGTTTCAGAATCACACTAGAATATGATCGTACACATGAAAAAGCATATGGTGAAAGGTTCCTTGTATTAATAAAATTGTGTTCAAGATGAAGATGTTCTAACTGCGAATCTTCATAGTCTTCTTCCTCGTCAATGTCATCATTTTCCTCTTCATTATTTAACCTGGATCTACAAATTCGCTCTGGAGGGACAGCTCTGTAAAACCATACCAGGATTAGTGAAACAAGGGTAATTATTATATTTTGTTAATAAATCTCATCAATTATTTTCCAGACAATTTTCAAGCTAGAAACTTTGATGGATATTTGAAAAAGCTAGCAGAAAAGTGTGCCTTACTCTGGCCAATTGACATATTCCTTACGCAGCAGTCCAAACATGACAAATCAGTCATTTAGTCTCATACCTGGTCAGCAAGGAAATGTTCCCTCACCATATCAGGTAGTTCCCTAATCCTGATTGCAAAAATGCTTAATCTCATAATAGTGCATTCTCACTGATTAAATGTATAAATAATTAACTGTTAGTTAAGTTTTAGACAGTTAAGGAAAAATTACATTGAAGAACTTGCTATATAAATATGCTGTTTGTAATGAAATGGAAAGATGAATCTTTGTAGGCTAAAACAAGACGCATCTAGTTAAGCAGTATGTTTGCTCCTCAAAGCATGCTCAGCTCTTGCTTTTTAATTTTTGCTATAGAAGCTATATGGATCTTTGTAGCAATCAGGAATCAAGTTCAAATCAAGGTAGTTTTTAGCTTTTTATTTAGTGGAAGATTGTGTCCTGCAATGTTTATTCACAATTGGGAATGCTTAGCCTTTTAACTGCTTTCTTTAAAAGTAGTTTTTGGGTATTTACATTATATTTGGACATTTTAATTTTTTTTATATGTTCAAATCATTAATCTCTGGAAGAAGAGAAATCAAACACTTTTAAACAAATTTGGCATTCTTTTCTGGTTATTTTGGTAACAATATTTTCCCACTAAAACTAAATTATCAATACTTTCTAAATGGCCACTCTACTTTTGTCCTATTAAAAAGAACTTACTTGACTGCCTATCACATACCGTAGTTGTCTTTCACTACAACATGTATCAAGAAGTAGTTACATGACACACATATACTACGTATAATATATGACACCATTATTTAGCATTTAAGGGACATGGTGGCTCAGTGGGTTAGGACACTGAGCTTGTCGATCAGATGGTCGGCAGTTTGGCGGGTCGAATCCCGAGTGCCGCATAACAGAGTGAGCGCCTGTTACTCGCCCCAGCTTCTGCCAACCTAGCACGTAAAATGCAAGTAGAAAAATAGAGACCACTACGGTGGGAAGGGGATAACAGCGTTCCGTGTGCCTTTGGCGTCTAGTCATGCCGGCCACATGACCACGGAGTCGTCCTCGGACAAGCGCTGGCTCTTCGGCTTTGAAATGGAGATGAGCATCGGCCCCTAGAGTTGGAAATGACTAGCATGCATGTGCGGGACAACCTTTACCTTTACCTATTTAGCACTTAGATTTTTTTTAAAAGGGATAAATCTGGCAAAATTGCCAACTCTTAAAGGATTTTATTGTTCTATACTAAGATAACAGGTAAGAACTGTTCTTATGGGAGAACTTGGAGTTGAGGTTGTTGAAGTCCTAAAAAATGTGTGATTTTTTTTTACAAGATTGCTAACACTTTCTTGTATTATCTAATTGTACTAACAAAGTCTCATTCTGCATATCTCAAGTATTTAAAGCATGAAAATAGAATTTTATAAATTAATACTCTATGAAAGTGTGGAAGGCATTAATACATTTAATCTTATGCTTCTCCAAATTATTATATTTAAATTTAACTTATAAAAATGCTTAATTACTTTTCAGACTTCCAGGTAAACCACAGATGATACATACCCAGATAAGCTAATTATACTTTCTTATAAAGCTACATTAACAGAATCTTGAAAATCTGAAAGTAAAATTTTCCCGTTGTCACCTTTACAGCCTAAGAACTTAGGGACAGTCCCTTCTGAACATCTTTTTTTGCCCACTGTGTAGCTGCAGGCAATGGTGACTCTTATCTGAGTATTCCCTATACAGCAGGAGTCTCTAACTCACGGGCCCTACCAGGCCGCAGCCTGTCTGGAACTAGGTCGCACAAGTGGTGGGCAGCTCTACTTGTGCAAGCTCATGGTCAGGCAAGTAGAGTTCCGTGTGCTGCTTGTGTGGAACCATTCCCTCTCTCCCCCCCCCCCACCGGTCCACCAAGCAGAAAGGTTGGGAACTACGGCTATACAGCATCTCTTCTCCCCATCTCCCAAGGTCTTTCCCACACGCCATTATAGTACCTGATTTTGTTGTTGTTGAGCCTTAGAAAATTTAATGTTTTCATTTCTGCAATTCCAAGTGGCACAGATCTCAACTGGTTATGATCTAAAAACATTTCTCTGAGAGAATGGTATGCTCCATAGAATGACACAATATCTATCCCACCTTCATCAAGTTTGTTAAATGAAAGATAGAGATATTCCAGCCCTGGTTTCATATGTCCAAATACAAATCCTGGAATTCTGTCAATTTGGTTCCCTATGAGTACAAGATGTACCAATGACTTTGGCAAGTAGGAGGGAACCTGATACAACCTATTGTAAGAAAGATCAATAGATTCCAAGTTCCTGCATAAAGACAAAATACATAAAAATTAAAAAGAGCAAGATAACAGACATTGCAAAGCAAAAGGTAGGAATACTGAAGCACTCAATCTCATCTATTCCAATTGTGTGGCTAAGTTCATGTTGCTGATACACAAATGTTCTAGGGCAGGGGTGTCAAACTGCCGGCCCGCGGGCCGGAGCGTCACGGAGAAACCGCGCCCATCCCATTTTCGGCAATGGGAAAAAGTTCCGATACGTCACGTGACGTCACGTGACGTCGCGAGTTTGACATGCCTGTTCTTAGGGTATAATTTGGTTGTTTTTGTTTTTTTGTCATAATATGATGGGCTGACGTACTGATTTCAATTGTAGCTTAGTATGTTATCTGAATGAGATATAGTTTGATTTTACTGGTGATCTCAGTTTTTGACACTATGTTTTTTTGCACAAGCCATTGTTGCCTAGGTCGTATAAGGTAGAAAACGAAATGGGAGATTTCAATTCTATTAAGCCAAAAAAAAAGAGAGCAAAATCTATTATTCATTGTCATTCAAAAACCAGGGTTGATTGATTTGTTTCTATTTTGTTAAACAAATTTGGTTAGTAAAATGTGTGGCCACGATAAAGTTTTTAATGTTCTTTGGTTGTCCCTGATGGACACTGCAAATGCTTACAGCAGATGTTTGTGTCCCACTGTCCTACCCAGCCTTGTTGAAGGCTATTAGACAGATATGAATGAAGTAATATGGAAAAAAGAAGTCAGCAGAACTTTAGGACAGCTGTAGCCATCTAGGCAGTAGGCCCTGGATAATGACCAATGCTTTCAGATTAAGATTTATGTAGAAAGTAGGAGTATGTTTGAACCTTCCCCTGCCTTTTAGTTTACCCAAGGAAAGGATAATAGCTGATCAGCAGGCAAAGAATTCTTTGTACCCTAATGAAAACTCTATATGTACTCTTCACAGACAAACAGTCTAGTGACCCAAAGTGTTTCCCCAGCATATAAATTGGCAGCACATTTAGGAGAGTTTACTTCTAGAGATTCCCCATGACATATAGTCAAGAATGATGTCTTAGGGGTTATTTGCATTTTGTTGCATTTTTCACCTTCCAGAAAAAAAAAATCATCATGTAGCTTTCTATCCTAAAAGAACTACTTCTTACATTGATGGAAATATAAGGAATAACGGTGACTCTACTTCAAGGAAGTGCTAGGGTAATTATTTTATACCTCAAAAGTCTGGAAATTTGCGGTTTTGCAACAGATTCCAGACAACTTAATATAGAGGTAGGACTCCAAAAAAAACAAAACACCAACTAGCCATTTGTTTTTAATAAACATCTGAATTCCCTAAAGAGATTTTTTTGGTACCACCTACTCCTTTCTCATCACAGTTGTCAAATTACTCATAACAATTTGCAGTATCTGGGGACTGGCAGTTTTGAAGCTACATAAGGGGAATAAACTATGGAAGTATTTATAGGTCCAGTTGCCTTCTTAATTCTCCTCCTCCAGTTATTTCATGAAAACACTGCTAAAGTAATATAATGTAATTTAACTATACTGATTCAGTTTTTAAACTAAGGGATAATGGTGAGAGGATTTCCTCCCCCCTTTTTTGACATTTTAGAGGAAGGTGCTTCAAATACTTTTGTTTTAATTAAATTGAACATATATGTTTAGTTTGCAAAGTCCAACAATAATAAAGATTGAATAGTATGTCTTTTGATAATAGATACACAAATTATTCTGCCAAGATCCTATGTTGACTCCCTGTTACTTCACAGATTTGAAGGGAGGGATCTCTTATGTGAGTTTTCATTTCAATCCATTAAAATGGGGCTTCCCAAACTTGTTGTAAACTACCACAAATTGGGTAAAAGTAGTTTTTCTTTGGGTAATGGTACACGAACCCATTATCCAAACATAACAGGGACATTTTAATTGGCTTAAAGTATTTTATATACTTTGGTTGAAAGGATTTTCTGATAAGTGGTTTGGATATTGAAGGAAAAGGTTTGGGAAGAACTGCATCAAACCATCTCTGGCAAGAGCATTTGAAAAACTTCAATAAGAGGAATTCATCACTGTTCTAGGTACACTATTCTAGTGATTAACAGTTCTTGCTATCAGGAAATTCCTCATAATATGCAGCCGGAATTGTCTTTCTTTTAATGTCAACCTGTTTTTTCTTGTCCTGTCCTCAGTATCAATGGAGAATAACTTTGTTCTGTTGCAGTGACAGGTACTTAGTTACTTACAGATCCACTTTCCCTGATTTTTCTTACATTTTGCATTCCTCACTAGTTTCATTAGCTTTTCTGACTCCATACCCACTAATTAAAACTTCCAATTTCTACTCTTTCTTAGTCATTAGCCCCTACTTCAATTTTCTATACAATTCTCAGCTTGTTTTTCAGCATATCAATAAGTTCATTTCATGCATAACGCCCTTTAAACTTTTTTCATTCTTCTTATGGTATTTCTTTGTGTTCTTCCTGGAAACTGTTTCTGACCCAAGGTTTCTGCTAATTCCAGAGCAAAGAACAGATAAATATTCTGAGCTCTACAGATGACCAACGGCTATTACAGAGACTTTCAGAAAATTTAGTAGGGAAGTGCAAAATCTAGTTTTCCATGCAATATTCTACAAATCCTATGTAAGTTCCACTCTTCTCTAGATCGCACTGGTCTGATCATCCCAGAAATGGTTTGACAATTTTCTGGGAGCTAATCCTGCAAACTAGAAATAGTTCACAATGTTCCATATACAGGGAATCTTCAACTTATCACCACAATTGGACCTGGAATTTCCATCATAAATTGATGTGGTTGTAAAGCCAATTGTGAACATGCGACTGCAAGATGCTGCAGCTGTTGCAAATACCAACCAATTTCCAAGTGCCCAAATTGGAATCCTGTGACTACAAGAGCAGTACAATGGTAATAATTTCAAGTCACTTTTTACAAGGCCAGCATAGCTTCAAATTGTCATTAAACAAATGCTTATAAGTTGAGGACTACCTGTATGTTCTAACTTCTAGGACAGTGGTGGTGAACCTATGTCACATGTGCCAAAGTCGGCACTCAGAGCCCTCTTTGTGGGCACACATGCTATGCTCTGGAGATGGCAGACATCCCTCTTCAACCAGCCACTCGAGGTCCCACATGGCTGGATACATCCTGCCATGGCTGGTTTCCCTCCGCCCTCGTCCCGTCCCTCCTGGCCTCGCATGTTCTCCTTTTCCCAGGCATGACCCACTGCATCACCTCCTCAGCTGTCAGCCAGCTGTCCAGCTCAGAGGTGGCTTCTCTGAACTGCTGGCGACGGGCTGCGGAGCCTCAGAGTGCGCCGGTCAAGGAGCCGGCAGGGTGTGGCTGCTGATGGACACCTTCGGCCCCCATGCGCTCGCTGGCCTCTGTGTGCGGGGGTCGATGGTGTCAGGCAGCAGCTGCCCCGGCCCCTGCCTCACCTTGCCACACAGCAATGGCATCCCTGCCCTGCCTCACCTCACCTCACAAAATGAGCCTCCTGCCCACTGCCCCCCTTGCCAGAGACCCCCTGGATCTCCCCCAATCCTGCCCGGCCCCCACAGGCATCCCTCCCCACGAGCAACGTTCAGGTGACCATGCCCACTTTGGCCACACCCACCCAGTCTGCCATGACCACCATAGCCACACCCACCCAGTAGGCCATGTCCCACCTGACACCCAGCAATAAATAAGTGAGTTTTGAGTTGCAACTTGGGCACTCGGTCTCTAAAAGGTTCGCCATCACTGTTCTAGGAAATTGCTAGATGACTACCAGGTATTTTCTAGAGAAGGAATGGAACATTTCAGAGTTCTCCAGAATGCTTCATTCTTGTAAAGGTCAATTTTACCCATTTCTTAATCTTACTATAATATGAAACAAAAATCAGGCCCTTAAAATCCTGTTATACATAGAGTTGTTCCTTTCTTTCATTTTCTCATGGGAAAGAAGTTCTTTTACAGCATTATTTGAAAATGTCTGATTGAGACCTTTTACCTCTCATATCTTATTAGATCATGACAAAGGTAAAAGGGTGAAATAATTTGCTGCTGACTTTTATATTTTAAAACCCAGTGAAAAATAGTCTGGACCTCCCTCTGCTATTAATGGTATATATCAATATATATATCAGAGCAGGCACTGAAGATTATTTTCATCCTATACTGAAACCATGCAGGAAACAGAAACCAATGTGTCTTTTTCTGTTTGTTCCAAAACTTATTTCAAACTGAGAAAGCCATGTTGCCCTCCTCTTATACTGTACCACAGGAGGAAAACAAATAGCTTAAAAATAATTATGAACTCTAAAGCAGTTGCAGAAAATTTGCCTTCTATACAGCTAAACTTTTAATGTTCTTTATTTTTACATTAGACAAATATTGCTGACAGTAATAGGTAATTTGTACTTACTCATGATTGATCCATGCCAATGGGGCTATTCTGCTTTCTTCTAATTTATTGTGTCTTAGAACAATTGTGTTTATGCTTTTGGTATGATTAAAGCATATTTCTGAAATTTCTTCTATATGGTTATTATCAAGGTATAATTCCTAATTAAACAAATGGTAGAAAAAAGAAACATGGAATCGTATGGTTTAGTATATCAAAACTTAAAATAGCTCTTTGAAATCTATTATTTATTATTTAAAACTGATTTCATAGAGCTGCTATGCTATTTTTGTGTAAAGTCGCATGAGAAATATAAGTTATAACTGAAAGAAACGGAAACACAGTAACTGTTCTTCCTTCAGATATTATCCTGAATGGGTTCTACACTTAATGTGCCAAGTGATCTAGAACTTAATGGATTATTACTGATGTATGTCTCCTGAACAAATATTTAAACTTTACAAAATAAAGGAAATTAATAATTTCAAAAATTATTTTACCTCAATAGAATGGGGAAGACCTTGTGGAATAGTCCTAAACTGATTTCGCCCAAGCCGCAAATATGACAAGCTTTTCAAAGGCTGAAAAGCTAAAGGGCTGACATTTGCTTCACTAAGCTTGTTGCTCTCTAATTCCAGTATTAGCAACTTTTTTAAACCTTTAGAAATAAAAACAATTTAAAAAATAACATTAAATAAAGTATTAATGTATTATCTATTATCCTCAGCCAAGAGTAGAATTTTAGGCAAATAAATAATCAGGAAACAGGTACACACACAAACACATTTCTCTCACAGTTATACAGATTACATACATACATACATGTCCCATTGAATGATTTGAGAAATAATTACAGATTCCATTTAAGAGACCATGAGGACTTGACATGTAATAAAACTCAATGTAGGAAGATGGTGTTGAAAGGTATTAAATAATAAACAATATAATCTAGAACTAACTTCAATCCTATAGAGGATTTAATAATATAATGCTAGTAACCACTAACACCTGAAGCTTTGCTCCAACATTCAAAGTAATTGACAATTGACAAAGACAATTACTGAGAGAGATTGTCATGGAGAAAATGTATCTATCTATTTGTCTGTCTATCTCTACCTAGTTGCCTATCAACCTACCATCTGTCAGATATTGCCAGCAGGAAATATTTAGATATTTAGATCCAAAATAAATTTTCTTCAATACAATATTTAAATCTGAGTTTCTACCATATAATATCAAATTCGCCAATATTGATCATAAAAGAACTAACAATTGACAATTAGCCTTGTATAGAAAACTGGGAACTTGATTTTAATTCCTACTGCATTCCTTATGCACCCATCAGCCCTCCCAGGTAACCCAGATAGGAAACATGACTAGATGAACTAGTTCTACTTTATTATAAGGCTACATTAGAAGAATCTACAAATCTGAAAGTACAAACTTTTTGCTGCCACTTTTTAAGTGCTTGAGCCATTAGTGCTGGAACCATTAGGTTTCTTCAAGGGGCTCCTGTCTCTCTTGGCAGCATGTCTTCTCTTATTCCCTAAGATCATCCACACATTCCATTATCATTGCCACACAGGAACTATTAATAAGACATGGCAATACAGTGTTTTCCCCAAAATAAGACCGGTTCTTATATTAATTTTTGCCTCAAAAGACACATTAGGGTTTATTTTCTGGTTAGGTCTTATTTTCAGGGAAATATGGTACTAAATGCATCCATCTGGCTGATAATCTTAACCGGGGCTTATTTTGGGGGGTAGGGCTTATATTACGAGCATCCTGAAAAATCATGCTAGGGCTTATTTTCCGGTTAGGTCTTATTTTCCAGGAAACACAGTAGACATGTGAAGCATTTACTAGAATTATCAGAACACTGAGAATCTAGGGGGGAGGAGCCCATAAATCATCCTGTAAATGACTGAATTAGGTCTCAATCAATGATATCTGGGGGACAATAATAGATATCAATAGATAAATAGATAGCTGGCTGTTATAAGTACCCAATGGAAGAGAATATATGCAGCTCAGCATTGGACTGTGAATCCATGATGTTCTCTGAGTTTGGCTGTTTGCCTGCAGAGGCTTAATTACCCAAATACGTAACACCATCAGTGAGAATGAATTTGGGGTTTTTGTTTCCTTTTGATATAGCTTGTCCTGATGGTGTTGACAGGGATGTAGCTTTCTCCCTGGTAGTTCCCTAATTAATTTTCTATTTAATTGTTTGTCTAGTGTTAATCCCTCCTGACATTTATCTGGTACCCACATAGAGAGAAACCACATCCACACATCATTCAAAAAGCTAAGAATAAAACAAAAACTCCAGATAAATTATCAAGCAGAAAATACTCTGATCAAGGAACTAACAAAGAGAAATCAACATGCCCACCAACACTGCAGGGAAAGTGACTGTATAGAAACTGGGAACAAACCACATATTATTAGCCCTGATATATTACCTATTTGGATAATGAAATGTCTGCAAGCGAACAACGAAACTCATAGAGCACCAAGGACTCCCTTGTAAGTATGTAGTTGCCAGAGGTATCTTGGAAAACCCCAGTTTGAGAAAAAGTATATAGCACTGCGCTATAAAACCTACAGTAGGTGCAATTCCCATATCCCATGATGCTCCCTGCTGCTCCTAGGAATTCATCGATAGAAAAAGTGCCTCCTAACAATGACTTTCATGGTGTCTATCATGATGTGGAAGGTCTGATTCATCCTGTGATTCTCAGTTTGCATCACTCTGATAATTTTTGATAAGGCCAACACATAACTCTGTGCCATAGGAATGAAAGAAGTAAATGTTATTGATAGAATCTAAGTGGGGGGGAAGTAAGCTCTTCCTCAGAAAATCAAAGATCTCAGTTTTGTTTGCATGAAGTTAAAAACTCATGGTGATAATGAGGTAACATTTTAAAATACCTTGAAAGCTGTCTTCATTAATTACATGTATTTCATTTTCATTTATTTTAAGTTCTTCCAAAGATGATGGCAAACCATCTGGAATACTAACTAGTGTATTTCCATCCATATATAAACGCTGCAGATTCTTCAAGTTCTGTATTAAAAGAAAATACTCATTTTGTAAATCTCTGTATTATTAATCTACACTAGCTAAATTACTGGTCCAAAAAACATGTGCAGAATGTGATGGTGCTGCTACAGCTCTTTGAAGACAAGAGATTCCATGGCCAAAGAACCTTTGCCAGCACATGCTAAAATAAAACATAATAATTTTAATTAATTTAAATAATTTAAATTTAAATTGGACAATGTGCGAAGCTGGAAATTTGATTTAAAAATGTGTGAAATAAAATAAAAAATTATAGCAAGGTATTAGTATCATGCAGCATTAACATGGAAAACTATTACAGCAAAACAAATTTATTAAAAGAACAGGGTATGGGAAATTTGAGAGGAAATTCAAATATTGGGTGGTAAATACATTCTCATGTGTTTTGAAAAGAATAAACTCTACAGTTAGGGAAGAATGCATGTGTGTATGTGTGCACTTGAATCGCTACCACATTTTTGGAAGTTGTGTGCCCTTCTGCCCTCAACTGAAAGTAAACAGTCCAAAGTCACCCGGCTGACTTCAGCCCCAAGGCAAGACTAGAACTCACTGTTTCTCTGGTTTCTAGCCTGCTGCCTTAACCACTGCTAAAATCTGGCTGTCACTGGAAAATTATTGTGAATAATTTCCAGTTTAGTTTGGAACCAGGACACACCCAATCAATCCTATATCCAAACCAGAGTAAGTACACTTAGTACTCAGTACAGCTACCAAAAGCCATAGCCTGATAATTATTTATTAAACATCAACAAACATTAAGAAAAGTATTTGACCAAAACCAGAAAAAAGGCAGACGATAGCAGGGATAGATACGAACAGCAGGTGACAATTCACATTATCCACATTGTAGTCTCTATCTTTTACCTCTATATCAAAACAGTGAAGAAGAACTTTCCAGGGTAAACAATATTGGTGTACTTAGTATGGACAGATCCAAGAGATTGGACAACCATTTGTCTGAAATGGTATAGGATCTCCTGCCTGAGCAGAGGGTTGGACTAGAAGACGTCCAAGGTCCCTTCCAACTCTGTTATTCTGTTCTGTTATTCCAGCTTTGAACTTTTATGAATATAATAGGGAGAGAATAGTAAGAGAAAGTTGGATCCCAGGTGAGCTACCCTCTCTTCTTCACCATGAAAGTAACAGTCTGGCACAGAGGTATGATGTATCGAATGTTTCCCTTTACATCAATTCTATGCACAGCATTCTGTACTGTAGCAGGTTGTACTGGTTTCATGTATTGACTCCCAGGGCTTCTCCCAGCTTGAGCAAGGAGCTCTGAGCAGGTGATTGGTAAACACAGCTGCCATCATTGCATCAGTCGGGCAACACTTCAGTTGTACCTGCCCCTTTTCTTGCATGTCCTTCATAGTTCAATATCTACATATTTCTTTTGGGGGTTGGAGTGCTTTGCGTCTGCAATTCTCATACATCCCATGTTGTCCTCAAATAACATAGTTGGGATTGGTTCTTTTATTTTGAAGTTTGTGTGGCCACATGTATTCTCTGCATCCTTTTTCCACAGCACAGTATTTCACTTCTGTAGATGTTGCTGCAGCAGGCAATAAATGCACCCCCTTTAAAATAATATATGTATCCTGTAGTTGATTTCCAGGCAAAGTTATTTACCAACTCAATTCAAATGTGTATATCAAATAATTTTTGGCTGATTACTTACAGTTTCAAAGTCCATTGTTCCTTTTAAGTATCTCTCATATCTTTTTACTGACGTTCAGTCTGCCTATGTTTTCTTATTGATCTTTCTATATGCAATGCAATTTCGTTGGCTGTAACAGATTTATTCACAGATGCAATATATGCTTTCCCAGGATGTCCTTTTCTGCTTGTTACTTGCCAACTCATTCTGGTTCTCTCTTTCAATTCAGATGTCCAATATTCTATTGATGTCCTCAGTGCTTTTTTTGTAAAAGAAAAAGGTGCTGGAACTCACACATGTCATACAACCCGCCTTGCCTACCCTACAAGGTTCCATCCAAAAAAGGTGCCGGAACTCCGTTCTGAGCGTTCTATGACAAAAAAAGCCCTGGATGTCCTTGACTTTTGTCTAACTGAGACCTAGAAACGTTATTGATAGGAATTGAAGCCTAGTATCTTCCACTTCTTTATTTAAATAGTTCATGATCTTCAAGCTGTCTCCTTTGTCCTCTGCTCCTACAATTAAGTAGTCATAATACAGGACTGTTCGTATATCTTCCATTTTTAACTCTGTATATAAGCATGGTTCAGGATTTCCCATTTAAAGCTCATGTTTTACCATATTTGATTTAGTTTTTTAGTTTATGTTTGGCTTTTGGATTAAAAGATAGATTGAAATCTGTTTTGAGTAAGAGTCTTTGAATGTTTTAAAATATTTTTTCCACCCTTTGTTTTAATTGACATGGACCATAAATGTCTGAAAAAAATAATTTTGGATGGTTGGCTGGCTTTCTGTTTGCCTTTATGTAGTCATCATATTTTATCCTTCTTGTAAGGACAAACATTCAACTGAATTGCTAAGTCCTCGTTTTTTATTTTCCTGATAATGCATTCATTTCTTATCAAATCTGGTAAAGATTATTATTATGCATGCATCCTACTACTCTTTGATTTAGGCTGAAGAAGCTCTGAAAATTAGCTTCATTGTGCTTTCAATTAATACTATTTAATGTCCCTTTACAAAGTATAAAGTCCATTTCAAGCACAGTTTTGCAACTACAATGCATAAAAATGCACAGATTTATATAATTTACATCCAACTCAGGTACATTATATACTTCTTGAAATATATCCCTACTTTCATTATAATTTATTAGGCATTTCATTTTAATAATGTTTTTCCACATATATCCATTTGCTAAATTAACTTTTCCTTTATTATTCAAGATATTCAAGTTCAACATATAATTGTTGCAAATTTATTGACTTGCTCTAGCACTGTCCAGCCAAACAGTTTTTCTTTTTAGATTCAGAATCTTGTCCTCTTAAAAATACTTTAAAGAAAACATTTATTTGCTAACATAAATATATTTTATTTGTTGTTTTGCAATTACTGCTGAGGCTTGACTTTTCATTTAAGACATCTGATTTCATTATCCTTCTACTGCCTGGGTCTTAGCTCTGTGAAGTTCGCATTCTCTTTGAATATACCCCTTTCTCTTACAGTAATGACAGACTACATGATTCCCTTTTATCTTGTTCAGAGAATTCCTTTCTGTTGCATCATTCAGAATATATGGGTAGGCCTCCAGTTTAACAGTTACATTCCCAAAGGAAATTCATCATGAAGTTTGATTAACAATACTAGATTGGTTTTTTTAGTAGTTTATTAAAACATCAGAAAGATTAGCTTGATTTCGTTTCTTCTGAATAGAGACATATTTCCAACATATGTTCCATTCAACTTTCATGTCCTGATAATTTCAGATTTACATATTCCTTGAGCAAGTATTATTGTTCATTCCTGAGTACGTATAAGTTTGTCACAATTCTCCTTTTCTGAAACACAATTTTGAATCAACTTACAGTTGATCTTACAATTTACAGATCATCACATTCAATCTCAGTTTGATTTCAGACATATCTCCAAAGAGGTCAGCTTTTCAAATAATGTTTTCATCTTCATGCTCCAGCAGTGTATTTTTCCCCATCTTCAAACATGAGATGATCTGATTTTGATATCATTTCCATTTCCAAAAACTTTATGATAGCTTTGAAGGCATGAAAAAAACTCTTCTAGTAAGATGTTTTTAGTTCTAAAAATACTGCAGTGTATAGCATCTGATTGCTGATTCAGCTTGGCTAAGTACTCGGAAATCAATTAGGATGTTTGGTAACTGGGGTGCTCTTGATGCTAGGATTTAGCTATAACTCCATGCTGCACCCACACTACTTTTGTTGGAAAATTACTTCCAGTAATTTCCAAGGCAATTTATACTCAGCATACTCCCAGCCATTTCTTATGGCCAGATTAGAGCAAGCACACGTCACTTAATACAGGTAGCAAAAACGTAGCTTGATGTTTATTTATTAAACATCAGCAAACACCACGTTAATTGACAAGAGGTAAGCAAAAGCAGAGAGAGACCTGAACAACAGGCAAAAGTTTTATCTCTCCATATAACTACGGGAAGAAAACAATATTGGAAATAATATTGTGGCTAATTATCATGGAAAATTCCAAAGGGGGTGGCTTTTGATTATTCCTGCTTTAATACTTTTATGTATGTAACAGTAGCGTAATAGAGATGGAAAGTAGGACACCAGAAGATCTCTCTTCTGTTTTGTACTTTGGAAGAAACAATCTCAGGGTAGGAGTCATGTATCCAATGCACAGAATAGTAGTACCGTAGTTTCCGGCGTATAAGACGACTTTTTAACCCATTTAAATCTTCTCAAAAGTCAGGGGTCGTCTTATACGGGGTGCTGAAACTTTAGGGACAGGGCTGGCTGGAAAACCTGGAGCGAATCTTCCATTTAGTCTGCGCAGAGAAAGCGGGACCAATTGGAGTAGAAGCTGCAGTCTGTGATTTTTTACAAGTTGGGGTCTGGCCGTCTTTCCTTCTAAAGTTGAAGAGCAGCTGTAGGCAGGTGGGGAATGCAAGAGCAACTTGAAAGGCAGGTGGGAAATGCCGTAGCCAGAGCAGCTGCTTAGCTCTAAGGACACATTTGACTCAGGAACTGGGCGGGCTGGCTGGAAAAACTGGAGCGGATCTCCCATTTGGTCTTTTTTTTTAATCCCATTTATATCCCGCCCTTCTCCGAAGACTCAGGGCGGCTTACAATTTAAAGCACATATCAATGTGCTTAGCAATAGCCTTCATTCTATGTATATGCCTGCTTATTAGAGCTTTCACCCCCCCCCAAGCAGCATTATTACAAAGTCAGCTTATTGCTCCCAACAATCTGAGTCCTCATTTTACCTACCTCGGAAGGATGGAAGGCTGACTCAACCTTGAGCCTGGTGGGATGAGAACCTGCACTAATTGCAGGCAGCTGGTGTTACTTAAGGCTCTGCGCAGGGAAAGCTTTAGAGTGAATTAGGAAAAGTGAAAAAGTGAATTAGGAAAATAGGAAACGGTTGCTGGAATTGGGTATGTGTAGTTTAACGAAGAGAAGGGTGAGGGGTGACATGATAGCAGTGATCCAATATGTCAGGGGCTGCCACAAAGAAGAGGGAGCCAAGCTATTCTCCAAAGCACCTGAAAGCAGGACAAGAAGCAATGGGTGGAAACTAGTCAAGGAGAGAAGCAACCTAGAACTAAGGAGAAACTTCCTGACAGTTAGAACAATTAACCAGTGGAACAACCTGCCTCCAGAAGTGGTGAATGCTCCAACACTGGAAGTTTTTAAGAAGAGACTGGACAGCCATTTGTCTGAAATGGTATAGGGTTTCCTGCCTTAGCAGGGGGTTGGACTAGATGACCTCCAAGGTCCCTTCCAACTTATCATCATCATCATCATCATCATCATTATTATTATTATTATTATTATTATTATTATTATTATTATTATTATTATTAAGTTTAATCCACTTGCACTGTTTTATGTTTACATGTTTGATGACAAACAGCCTTATGTTTATAAGTGACAGTTTTCCTACTAAGTACCTGCATGTCATAAGTATTTGAATTAAAATTACCATATTAAAATCATTTTTATTTGGTGTGCATTGGAAGAGGGGTAGTCTTATACGGCAAGTATAGCCCAAACCCTATAATTTAACAGGAAATGTAGGGGGTCGTCTTATACGCCCAGTCGTCTTATACGCCGGAAAATACGGTATTCTGACATTAGTTGGAGGTATCTGTTAAAAATGGAGTGACCGTTATGTTGAGCTGGATCATATTCCTATGTCAGAAAGAGGAATAACGAACTAGGAAATTACCTCTCTAGATGTAATCCTCCTGGAATTCATGATAGCCAAGAAAATAAAAAATGTGTAATCTGATGTACTGTATATCTTAAGGATTACAAAAGTCTTCAGAAAAATTATGTAGAATTTTATGACTGAAACTTTTAAAGTAAAAAGGCATGGATGAAAGAACATGCAATCCATAATAACCAAAAGCAGAGTACTGCATTATTTAAAGTACAAGGATATTTTCATATTCTTTTTTAAAAATTTAATGTTGTAAATTGGAGCCACTTTGATGTAGTTAAGACATCAAGCTAGAAATCAGTAGACTTAGTTCTACTTTAGGCCCAAAGCCAGCTGGGTGACTGGGCCAGTCAGTCTCTTAGGGGAAGGGGACAATGACAAACCACTTCTGAATCTTGCCAAGAAAACTGCAGTCACCAACAGTCAACACTGTCTTGAAGGCACCAAAAAGAAATATTGTAAATTATGATACATTGTATTATTTCAATGTAGTAATGTTTATATGAGGGACGCGGTGGCTCAGTGGGTTAGGACGCTGAGCTTGTCGATCAGAAGGTCGGCAGTTTGGCGGGTCGAATCCTGAGTGCCGCGTAGCAGAGCATCTGTTACTCATCCCAGCTTCTGCCAACCTAGCAGTTCTAAAGCATGTAAAAAATGCAAGTAGAAAAATAGGGACCACTACGGTGGGAAGGTAACAGCGTTCCGTGCGCCTTTGGCGTCTAGTCATGCCGGCCACATGACCACGGAGATGTCCTCGGACAAGCGCTGGCTCTTCGGTTTTGAAACGGAGATGAGCACCGGCCCCTAGAGTCGGAAACGACTAGCACGCATGTGCGGGGGAACCTTTACCTTTACTTTTACGATGTTTATATAATATGAATAATATTATAAACGTGCTATTATTTAAAACAATATATTGAAAATAAAAAGAGGAAAGTAAACTGATGCCAGTGGTGCAAGAAATAAAATTATTTAACTTTTCATCCAAAGTTGAGTTTAAGCTTTGTGTATGTGTCTATGATTGTATAGATTTTTCTTACTTTAAATGCCTGTGTACCAATGCCAGATGATGTGATTTTATTTTTACGAAGATCAATTCTCTCCAAATTAGGCAGTCCATTGAAAGCTGCATCTGGAATTTCAGTGATGTCATTCCCTAGGGAAAAGGATGAAAAAAGTTAAGAATGTGATCTCCAATTGTTGACCATTTCTTTTTTAAATGTACAGTACAAGTAACCTAACAGAAGGGAAGACAGTAATACCTTTTTAGGCTGGAATTTATTTATTTTTAGTAAGGATTTATATGGTCTCTTCATTAAACAGCAAACAAAGTGGAAAATTTAATGCAATGCTACAGGAAGTAAAAATGATCTCTCCTTCTTTTTCCCAATTTTCATAATAGGAAAGTGCAGCTACAAAAAGCATGACTGTTTAATCAAGTGCAACACTGGAAAACTGATGAATGAGTAGGAGGTTAATTGCTCAAGGTCTTCCCCAGTGCTTGCCTTTGCAGTAACCTGCTACATACAAAGGAGAGGTCTTTTCAACTCTCCTATTTTAAAATAATAATTGTGCCTCTGCAGTGAGTGAAGTAAAAGTAAAAGGAGAGCATTAGGAAGAGAATGAATAAGAACTGTGTTTATATAGTCATAATTATATCAATGCCTTTGAACAGAGTTCTGGGTTTCATTTGGATGAAGAGCACTTTTAAAATACTTCCAATGTATTTTTAAAAATCCTCACCTTCAAGCTCTATGCTTGTAAGCTCTTCATCCATGATTACGGGTATATGTGTGAGTTTGGTGTTAATGCAGCTTACTGTATTTTCTAAGACAGAGCATCCGGTTGGCAAAGGAGGAATTTCAGTAGAAGGCTCAGGAATTGGGAAGTGTGGGGGCATTCTGAACACATCTCCATGCAATGTGTCTTCCTCCTCTTCACTTCCTTCCTTCTCTTGTTCATTTTCTTCTTGCTCTTGCTCGTGTTCTTGCTCTTGCTCGTGTTCTTGTTCTTGCTCTTGTTTTTTAATTTCTTTCTCAATTCTTAGCTCTTCTTCTTCATAAACTCTCCTTTTTTCTTCCTCCAATCTGGTTTCCACCTCTTCTTCCCTTTGATCCTTCATATGTTCATGTTTTCTTCTTGGTTTGTGGCTTTTTATTCTCCTCTTTTTCATCCTTGCTTTACTTTTTATGTGAATATTCTTTTTAAGTGTTCCTTCCTTCTTTTGCATTGGATCTTGTGTCTGCATATAACGCAAGACTGGTTCGCTCGGATTAGTTGGCACAGGAGAATCACCAGAAATTTCAGCTGTGTCTCCTGGAGAAATTGTACTTGATACTGAATATAAACACAGGGAAAAAGAGTTAATGCTAATTTAACACAGGCTTGTAATGCCGTTTTTATAGTAAGTGTCAATAAAGATGTACTTGAAGCTATACCTATAGTTACTGTTGCTGGAAGTGTATACAAAGTCAGTATTGCTTGCAAACAATATTGTATACAAGATCAGAAGTATTAGAAGTTTAATTGGACTAATTTGTTATTTTCTGTGGTTTTATGGGTATCTATTAAACTTATTTTATCGGATGTGGTTATATCAATCTATACTTATATTGAGAGAAAGTAACGGGAATATGTGCACCAGATATTTAGTTAAATATTAAAGTTCAATTTTTTTAGTCTTATTAGCATTAGTTGCTCTAATTACTTACCTTGTTTAAAAATATTTCATGCAAAGAAAATTTATAGATTGGATTCTAATATAAATTCTCATAAAAATTCAAGCTTCATAAGTTTTTTATTGTTTTGAACAGCTGTAATGTATTAAGATACAATCAAGATGTGCAAACATATTGATTTTAAAGTGTTCTTACTCAAAAACTATTAATAAGACTACTCTAAAACATGTATATTTTATTAGTTCTATTTAAAAGTTGGAAAAAAGACATTAAATAAAACTTTCAAACTGTTGTTTCAAATGTTCTGACTATTCTGAGTGCTTTGTCATTGGGTTGCTTTTTAAAAAAAAAATCAATTTGTTATGTTCCTGCTGCTAATGGTTTGATGGATGGGCTCATAGGGTAATAAAATATTCAGAGGAAAACAGCTATAAAGACACCTGGTTGAACAAGAAGGCTACTCACAGTAGCTGCACGACTGGTAATTTTTTTATAAAATTATTTGCTATGGATGTTAGGGTTCATGTGAGAGAATAGCTTGAATGTACAGTGAGCAAAATAAATGTGTATTATTGTGTTTCATAAAACAGCTTTTACCAAAATTAATACAAAGATACTAGTACAATGTTAAGATTAGTTTGTTTGAGCAGTTAATTTTGAGCTTCAAGCTACATTTCAAAACATCAAGGCTCTAGGCTGATTTCAGCCTTAATTAAAGTTTGGATTAGACTGAATATGTGTATAATTTTGTGCCTTGCTGTAAAGTTTCCAAAGCACCAAGATGAAATATTTGCTTTGGGATTGGCAGTACGTAAGCTCTAGTTTCTTTTCTCCTGTCCTGTGCTGAAGTTTTATTGGCTCAGATCCGAGTGCATGTGATTGCTTGCTTTGTCATGTCAGCTTTTCAGAAATGTTTGCCTGTCACATATGATTTAGTTTCATTTAGTATATTGATATGCCATAAAATTATACTTAATAACGCTAGAATAATTGAGGAGACATTGAAAGAGGTGAAGTCAAAATATCAAGATGGCAAGCATAACTGTGTGATCAAAGCTTCTTCTTTGAAGCTCCACATTATTAGCTGTTTAGGGCTGTATGCAGGCTGGACACACCTGGTTTTGGTGATGCCTTTCCAGTTATTGTCTGAGTAATGTAATATTCTAAGAGCAAGGAACTATCAAAGTTGCCACATATTGTACTTTTTGTGGGTAATATTAGCAATTACATAATGAATGAATATATATCAGCCCTAGAGTGATCATATTCAATTCAGGATAAGTTATTCTGAATGATTTTTTAAATATTATTGGTATGATTAAATATTATTTTCACAAGGATCAGTGAATTATTTTCCTTTTCAATCCCTTGTAACTTTTGACTATAATTGAAGGCATATGCTGAAATGTGGTTGTGTACATATTATGTTCAAATTATATATAAGAAATTAATATACTCTGAAATGGAAAGGTACTCTTTAACACAGTCATAATTGGAATTAGAATGTCCATTAATAAGTGGGGGAATGCCCAGTTTTTGACTTTCGGCTTCTCATTGCAAAGTTTAGGCTTAGACTGAAGAAAGTAGGGAAAAGCACTAGGCCACTCAGGTATGAATTAAATCTTATCCCTGTTGAATATACAGTAGAGGTGACAAATAGATTTAAGGAATTAGATCTGATAGACAGAGTGCCTGAAGAACTATGGACAGAGGTTCGCAACATTGTACAACAGGTAGCAACCAAAACCATCCCAAAGAAAAAGAAATGCAAGAAAGCAAAATGGCTGTCTGAGGAAGCTTTGCAAATAGCTGAGGAAAGAAGGGAAGTGAAAGGCAAGGGAGAAAAAGAAAGATACGCCCAATTAAATGCAGAATTCCAGAGAATAGCTAGAAGAAATAAGAATGCCTTCATAAATGAACAGTGCAAAGAAATAGAAGAAAACAATAGAATAGGGAGGACCAGAGATCTTTTCAAGAAAATTGGAGAGATGAAGGGAACGTTTAATGCAAAAATGGGCATGATAAAGGACTAAAATGGCAGGGACCTAACAGAGGCAGAAGAGATTAAGAAGAGGTGGCAAAATTACACAGAAGAACTATACAAGAATGAGCTTAACATCCCTGATAATCACAATGAGGTGGTCACTGAACTCGAGCCAGTCATCCTAGAATGTGAAGTGAAGTGGGCCTTAGAAAAGCAACAACAAAGCTAATGGAGGTGACAGTATTCCAACTGAGCTATTTAAAATCTTAAAAGACGATGCAGTAAAAGTGGTACACTCAATTTGCCAGCAAATTTGGAAAACTCAACACTGGCCACAGGATTGGAAAAGATCAGTTTACATTCCAGTTCCAAAGAAAGGCAGTGCCAAAGAATGTCCAAACTATCGCACCATTGCACTCATTTCTCATGCTAGTAAAGTTATGCTTAAAATCCTACAAGCTAGACTCCAGCAGTATGTGGATTGAGAACTACCAGAAGTACAGGCAGGATTTCGAAGAGGCAGAGGAACTAGAGATCAAATTGCCAACATATGCTGGATCATGGAGAAAGCTAGAGAGTTCCAGAAAAACATCTACTTCTGCTTCATTGACTATGCTAAAGCCTTTGATTGTGTGGATCATAACAAACTGTGGCAAGTTCTTAAAGAGATGGGCGTACCAGACCATCTTATTTGTCTCTTGAGAAACCTATATGTGGGCCAAGAAGCAACAGTGAGAACTGGACACGGAACCACTGATTGGTTCAGAATTGGGAAAGGAGTCCGGCAAGGCTGTATGCTGTTGCCCTGCCTATTTAACTTATATGCAGAGCACATCATGAGAAAGGCAGGGCTAGATGAATCAAAAGTTGGAATTAAGATTGCCGGAAGAAATATCAACAACCTAAGATATGCAGATGATACCACTCTAATGGCAGAAAGTGAAGAAGAACTAAAGAGCCTCTTGTTGCGAGTGAAGAAGGAGAGTGCAAAACTTGGGTTGAAACTTAACATTAAGAAAACCAAGATCATGGCATCCGGCCCTCTCAATTCCTGGCAAATAGATGGGGAAGAAATGAAGGTAGCGACAGATTTTATTTTCCTGGGCTCCAAGATCACTGCAGATGGAGACTGTAGTCAAGAAATTAAAAGATGCTTGCTCCTCAGGAGGAAAGCCATGGCAAATCTAGACAGCACACTAAAAAGCAGACACGACTTCGCAGCTAACAACAAGCCCAGTTTTACAATGTTTTTTGTTATTAAGTGAATCACCACAACAGTTAAGTGTGTCACAAGGTCATTAAGCAAATTTGGCTTTCCCCATTAACTTTATTGGAAGCCAGGGGGGAAGATTGCAAATGTCTACAATGTGATCTGGGAGTACTGCTACCATTGTTAATACATGCCAAGTGCCTAAATTTTGATCATGTGACCATGGGAATGCTCTAATGCAGGGGTCCCCAACTCCCAGTCCACGGACCGGTACCATCCGCAGCATGCCAACAAGCGGGCTGCACAAACAAGCAAAGCTCCATCCTCGTGATGCAGGCAGTATTCAAACCCATACCCCCTCTGGTCTGTGGAAAAACCTTTCTCCATGGCACTGGTCCCTACTGCCCAAAAGATTGTGAACTTCTGCTCTAATGGTTGTAAGTGCAAGGACTAGTTGTAAGTGCAAAGACTAAACTTTTTTTCTACCATCCAAATTTTGAACAGTTGCTAAATAGATGTTTTAGGACTTCCTGTGTGTCATATGCATATAAGACCTAATGTATATATGAAATAAGTATACTTTACCACTCTCCAGACACACAGGGCAACATTCCCCTTTGAGTGTTGTAGATTTGTGACATGTCACAGGATTGCATGAGGTTTCATCACAGAACACCTTTCCTTTTGAACAGAGGCATGTAATGCAGTGTTTAGGAGACCACACAGCTTTATCAAACATAATCATTCCATTAGCAAAGCATCGTCCTTCTTTTCCTAAGAAATGGAAGCCAAAAGCAGATTTTATTATACAAATATATAAAATAATTATAAAGTGTACTGGTTTTCACTACCAGCTTTATCTAAATTTTGATGTATGTGGCAATCTATTATTTTCACACAGTGATGATGCAACAGAATATTATCCCACATGAGAGTTGATAATGTAACAATTAGATTGCCAGATTAGATCTGCACAGACCTAGATTCAAACTCATTTCAAATAATTCTCATAACAAATATATCAAAGGGGGATAATACAACTCAATACCTTTCAGTCATCCATTGAATGATGACTTACTTGTAGTATGCTTGTTACAAATATAAATATTTATTGTACCATACCTGGAATGTAATAATTTAGGAAAGGAAGATGTAAAAATCTTGTAAAATATATTTAACACCTTCTAAAATATATGTCCATAATAATAAAATGTAATATATTTAACTGAACATTTGATTGTAAAGTTAGAGATAGGTAGGCTCTTTTCCAATGCGATCTTCACTTGCAATCACTCTAAATACTAGACTAAAAATACCTTATGGATGAAATCCTTGGCAGATACCTCAATGCTTTCAGCTTCAGAAATATGGTGTAGTTTCAGTACTGAGCTCCAACTTATTTGAGTTTAGTGGTTTTAGTTCCACCTTTGGGTAAAATTCCAGATAAAAAGAAACAATCAAGGGGAAAATGAGGAAACTACATTTTACTTCAGATGATTCCTGAGGGAGATCTAAAATACTTCATATAGAAGGTATGGTATGAACGCCAGCATGTTTCCTTTAATATGAAAACAAATGCTCCCAAATGAACAGTTTTAGAGAGACTATTAAAAATGGACTTTTTGTGTTCTAATTGCCCTTTTTTAAAAAAGAAAAACTGGTTTATATACCTACCTTTTCTATGTAATTCCACTTTGAGATCATTTATTTAATTTATTGTGTGCATCTTGAAACAAGAATAATTGATTTGGGGGGGGGGGTGTACACACACTATGAGACTGTATAATTTCTAGAATTATAACAATGAAACAAATCACAGACATCTTCCACAGTAAATAATTATCAATTTATAATACAATCATATTATAAAAGTTTATATATATATATATATATATATATATATATATATATATATATATATATATATATATATATATATATATATATACATATATACATATATGCACATATATATATATACATATATGCACATATATATATACATATACATACGTGTGTGTGTGTGTGTGTGTGTGTGTGTAAATTACTATATGAACTGTCCGGTGTGACTACAGCCTGTTCGATGGCCTTTGAGATAAGGCTGAAAACAGGAAATAAAGATTTGCCCCATGTTTGGGGCCTAGCAAGGTAATCTAAGAGTTAACATATCACACACACACACACACACACACACACGCACGCACACTTGTGTGTGTGTGTGTGTGTGTGTGTGTGTGTATGTTTAGAATTAGTTGTTGAATAGAAAAATGTGTTCAGAAGATTGCTGCTGCATGTTACAGTATGAAAATGAAGCCATGATTTCACCTTTACTTAAGTTCATATATTAATGAAATTATACTTATTTATTCCAAATATTTCTATACCATGTTTCTAGCGTACATGGCTAAACCAAATTGTTTCTACCACATACATTTTAGTTTTGAATACCTTGGAGAAATAGATATAGAGTTTCATATAATTGTATATCATTAGTGATAAAATGGAGAGCATTGGAATATTAAGTGTATTTTTCTCTCCCCATGTGCCAGTACCACCCAGATGTGTTTCAGAGAACTGTGGAACTCTCTAGAACAGAGTTTTATACAATGGGCTGCACTGAGAAAACTCTCAATTTAAGGGCTACAATTGAGATATCTGCTAATGTAATATTGGGCTTAGCTTTTTGAAATGCATCATATTAGTATAGAGAAACTTAACATATTGTGGATTAAAGTATTTCATCATAGAAAACCACATAGACACTGTTTATGTTCTGATTTATATAAGGCCTTTTCAACGGAAAAAAACCACTAATATAAATATTTGAATCTCTCATTCTGAATACTCAGCTGTGATTTTTACAATAGTCTATTTCTAATGAATCTCAGCTGAAATTGATAGAAATAAAATGCTTTCCATCACTTTTGTGGCAAGGATGGTTCTTTCAGAGCACTAAAAATTATGAGATAGCTGTGGAGCATACAGTCACAACATCAGTTTGCTAATCCATTGACAGTGCAAATGTCAGTTATGTGAATTGTTAGCTCACTAGGATGACTTCAGTTCTAAACCTTTACCATCTAAATAATGCTGACTCACTGATTCATCCAATTCCATGTACTCTGATAAAAAAAAGTTGCTGGAATACTGTACACTGTTACCTGCTTTTGGGAGGGGGGGAATCACCTGATTTTTATGAGGTTCTACAATGTTTGAAAGATGTGTATTAATTAACTGTACATTTTAATTTCACCTGGCAGTAGAAAGTTACTTGGTCTATACATTAGCATGTTAGTATTTTTTATTTAATCACACATGTGGAACATGGTAGCTCAAGTGATTGGAACGCTGGGCAGGAGGTTAGCAAGCCTGCGTTTGAGACCTAAGAGCTGCCATGGGCAGGGTTGTGCTCTCATCCTTCATTCCAGCTCCTGCCAGGAGGAGCTGGAGTGAAAGAAACCCCCAACTGGGCATTCCCAGAACAATGGTGATATCACAGGTTAATCCTTTCAAACCGGAAGTGCCTTGGTGCTTCTGACATGAGTACCAACCCCCCCCCCGTCCCACTTGTTTATGTTTACATTTTTAGGTTAGTGAGATCTCATGTTGTGAATCAACACTATGAATTGGGAAGCCATAAAATAAATAATAAAACCTATTTCTATGCATTAGGTGAAGAGCACCAAATCCACTACTATATTTCTGTTATTTCTCTACAGTGAATGAAAATCATACATGATACCCAAGATTAAGCGCAAAGAATTCATCTATTTGAAGTAGTTTTCTTTTTTTTACATGGATGGTTTATAAATATATATATATATATATATATATAAATAACTTTTTCCTGCTTACCTGGCAAAATATTGTAATTGGATTCTTGGCCATCCAAATGGGTAAGAGAGTTAAATACTCCAGGAATATCTTCATCAATATTAGTAAGTGGGATGCTCATTAGTGGAATGCTAGAGATTGGAGGTCTAATTTGTGACTGCTTATTTAAACTGTAATTTCTTAAGGGAGCCTTTCGTAATCGTCTATAGATTATTCTTCGCCTGGCTCTTCCGGGCATTCCATTGGGTTTATTCTGGGCAAGAGCAACGTACAAATAAACAAGCAGAAGACAGTAAACTAGGACTGCTTTTTGCATTGTTCCCTGGAGTGCTGTATAAAAAAGAAGGAAAAGGTCACCTGAAGATTAAAGAGTTTAGAATTAAAAATAAAAAATACATTATTTTTTTATTAAGGTCCTTATTAAGTAGAGAGTCTAAGGCAAAGTCAGTGGCTATTTGTTTTTATTTACAAATTATATAAGGGTGAGAATCTTCTGTATATAAACTAGGTAAAGCAATGTTCTTTGGAAGCAGATATCTGATAGCAGTGTTCCAATATCTATGGCAGACATGTCAAACACAAGGCCCGGGGGCCAGATCCGGCCCGCAAAGTGGTTTCATGTGGCCCACGAAGCCTCCCTGGAAACAGTGAGGGAATGGTCCCCACTGCCTTGGCCCTGGCCCAGAGACCCTCCTTCCGCCAGAGACCCTCAGATCTGTCCCACTCCTGCCCAGGCCCCCATAGGCACCCTTGATGCGAACGATGTAGAGCTGGCCACGCCCACCCACTAGGGCATACGCACTCTAGCCACGCCCACCCAGTAGGCCACGCCCACCCTGGCCATACCCACCCGGCCCCCTGAGGGCAACCGCAATGCTGATGTGGCCCTCAATGAAATTGAGTTTGACACTCCTGATCTATGGGGTTGCCACAAAGAATAGGTCAACCTATTCTCCAGAGCACCTGAAGGCAGAACAAGAAGCAATAGATAGAAACTAATCAAGGAGAGAACCAACCTAAAACTAAGGAGAGTTAGAACAATTAGTCAGTGGAACGATTTGCCTTCAGCTGCTCAAACACTGGAGAGAGACTAGACAATAACTTGTCTGAAATGGTTTTGGGTTTCCTGCTTGAGCAAGGGAATTGGACTAGAAGACCCTGAAGGTCCCTTCCAACTCTGTTATTCTGTTATATTTCGATGGGGATGAATCTCATTTTTGCACTGCAGGTCTATGGAAAGACAAGACTCCAGTTTCAAACTGAAGTTTGACCTAGATGAGAGCCAGCTTCTCTGAACCATGTTTACTATTATTTTTATTTATTTATCAAACTTGAGTGCTGCCTATCTTGCCAAGGTGAGGTTAGTAGTGAAAAAGAAAATTGGTTTAGCATAGCTCCAATTCTGAACTTCAATAATTAGAAATATTAGTGCAGTGACGTATTTATTTGAACAAACATTTATTGTAAACATGTAAGCACATATCCTATGAAGAAAGATATGGAATGAAATATAACCTGATTATAGTTAAAGGTATGATTTCCAATTTCCCTAAAACATTTTGTTTTATTAAGCATGTCAGTGAAGACAGTGGTTAAGGACCTTGTGTGTTTTCAGAAGCAAAAGATTAATTATAAATTAATTATAAATATAAATTATAACTGGTGTAATAGTAAAAAAACTTTTTCTTCTTGGAAAGGTTCATGTTAATATGTAATATAAATAGGATAAATATTGTTTTAACTTAATAATAATAAGTAAGTTGGAAGGGACCTTGGAGGTCATCTAGTCCAATCCCCTGCTCAGGCAGGAAACCCTATACCATTTCAGGCAAATGGCTGTCCAGTCTCCTCTTAAAAACTTCCAGTGTTGGAGCATTTACCACTTCTGGAGGCAGGTTGTTCCACTGGTTAATTGTTCTAACTGTCTGGAAGTTTCTCCTTATTTCTGGGTTGCTTCTCTCCTTGACTAGTTTCCATCCGTTGCTTCTTTTCCTGCTTTCAGGTGCTTTGGAGAATAGCTTGGCTCCCTCTTCTTTGTGGCAGCCCCTGAGATATTGGATCACTGCTATCATGTCACCCCTCACCCTTCTCTTCGTTAAACTACACATACCGAATTCCAGCAACCGTTCTCTATATATTTTAGCCTCCAGTCCCCCAATCATCTTTGTTGCTCTTCTCTGTACTCTTGACATCTTTTTTACATCGTGGTGACCAAAACTGGATGCAGTATTCCAGGTGTGGCCTTACCAAGGCATTGTAAAGTGGTATTAGTACTTCACGTGATCTTGATTCTATCCCTCTGTTAATGCAGCCTAGCACTGTGTTGGCTTTTTTGGCAGCTGCAGCACACTGCTAGTTCATATTTAAGTGATTGTCCACTAGGACTCAGTTACTACTATTGAGCAGGGTACCACCTATACTATACCTGTGCATTTGATTATTCCTGCCTAAATGTAGAACCTTACTTTTTTCACCATTGAATTTCATTTTGTTAGATAGCGCCCAGTGTTTGAGTCTGTCCAGATCCTCCTGTATCTTAAGCCTATCTTCTGGAGTATTGGCTATTCCTGCCAGCTTGGTGTCGTCTGCAAATTTGATGAGTTCCCCATCTATCCCCTCATCCAAATTGTTGATGAAGATGTTGAAGAGCACTGGGCCCAGAACAGAGCCCTGGGGCACCCCAATACATACTTCCTTCCATGTAGATGCAGTTCCATTGAGGACCACATGCTGAGTACGGCCTGTCAGCCAGCTACGAATCCATCTGGTGGTGATGCTATCTAACCCACATTTTTCTATCTTATCAAGTAGTAGGTTGTGATCTACTTTATCAAATGCCTTACTGAAGTCCAAGTAAATTATATCTACAGCATTGCTCTAGTCCACTAATTTTGTCACTTGGTCAAAGAATGTAATCAGATTTGTCTGGCATGATCTGTTTTTGACAAACCCATGTTGACTTTTAGTGATGACTTTGTTTGCATCAAGGAGTTTGCTGATTTGTTGTTTGATTATCTTAACTTCATCTTATCCATTATCCATCAGAGGTTTTACAATAGCTGCAGCATTTAGGACAGAGTTCCCCAACCTTTTCAGCTTTGTGGGGCAGGGGGGAGAGGGGATGGTTCCATGCAAGCAGCTTTCACGCGCAGTTGCTGCTCACACAAATGGAGTGCGCATGCACATGCCCATTGCTTGTGCAAGTGGGGATGCACCTGCACACACTCGTCTGTTGGTTCCATGGCCCGATTGCAAACATCTCAGGGCCCACTAGTGGGCCGCAGTCCAAAGATTGGGGACCCCTGCTTTAGGAGACAAATATAGTCCTCTTACTCTGGATTAATGAATAATCAGAAAGACTGGAAATGAATTACTACAACTAATACTTAAATGATATAGATAGTTGATTTTTCTGAATTTAATATGATGAGATTAATAAATGAAATATTGTTGCAAATTTACTCTTTCTGAATGTCACGTCATCTACAAAGAGAAGTTCTTTGGCTTCATTTTATAAACAATTGGGAAAAAAATTGTGAAGACGGCTCTTATTTTAGGCCACATGTTGTGAATTTTAAATGACATAAAGCTGTTAATATTCTGTTTATCACTTTAAAATAAAGCTGTGTAACAGTAGAGCAGTATTAATTATGCTACCCTGTCCATGGCTAGCAAGTTTTCTTCAGGGCAAAAGTTGGTTGTTTTTTATTCTTGCCAACCTAAGGAAAGTTTGAAAAGTAATTCTGTAAAAAAACAAAACTTAGGATTCTGTCTATCTGTCTTATCAGCAGGATAATTTTCCAAATTCAGAACAGAGCAAAATCAGCAAACTGGATCAGGCTGTGGGAGTAGAGAAAATAAATTCATAAAATTTCCTCCAATGTATCACTATGGGAAAGGAAATTGGGCAATCAGCTGGTATGTTGCTTAGTCCACCCTTCCCCCTTGATCATGTGACCCAGACAGGCACATATGGAGCCCATCCCACGTCTTCCCATCCCATCCCACCCATACTTGCACAATATGAGAGAAGAGCAAAATATACACACATAGAGGCTACACATATATACATACTCTGATTAGTCCTTGGGAGAAATAGTGCATATACATACAAATACAGAGAATTGCAACGTATTTCACTCCACAGAAGAGTACATACCCTGCCTATGTCCTTTGCTAGTAAACAATTCAAGAAGCCATGCTGTATATACTTGGTCTTGGTTTGTTGTTCCTTTATGGATTTAAAAGCCTAAAAAATATAGGGTAGGCGTCTTTTATGATGTCTAGTCTAAGGTTCACCTTCTGTTTAAGGTATGAGGAGAACAAGCTTCTCACAAATGCTGCCCGTCATATACTCCTGATGATAGCTATGAGCATGGCAATAGCAGTTGCTATTTCTGGATCATGAAAAGCGTTGTCTGGATCTACTGAATCAGTCTTTATGTTCAGGAAAGAGGGATGGGGGCCAATAATGGGTGGATATACATTGAACAAGAGGTTGCTTCCTCTTGGACTGCATTAAGGAAGCAACAGCTGGCTGAGCCACACTGCACGAGTATAGTCTGCATATTGCATATGCCACACACTAAATGTGATATGAGAGAGGAATAGTTTATTTTCCCAAGTGAATTGCATTATGTTTACATTTATTTTGTGAAAAGGGCAGGGGAAAGGATCAATTCATTCAGATAATCCTTCATCTCAAATTACTCTTTTAAATCCATATTGTAATGGACTACTCTCCAAATAGTAAAAAGAGAATGCATTTGGGAAAAAGAAGTTGATTTTTAACACTATGTTATTTTTTATTAATTATCCCATGCCACTGAAATTCATAGCTATGAACAAAGCCTTAAAATCTATTATTAAGGAATTGTTAAGATATTAGCATTTTTCATAAAATTTTGTGAATAATGCTTTTTATTAACTTCTATGCCAATGTAAAAATAATTGGTTTTATTCATATCAGTTAAACTTCATGAAATTAAATACAATATACTTTCTGCAAATACATTTTACATTTGTTCTCTAAAGCACACACAGACAACATACACACAAAAATATATTGATAGTCAATCTCCCATATTTTAAATAGTAATTTAATATGTAGATATAATACATTACCTGGTAATCTAATCTAATAGTAGATTCTGTTTGCCATTTAAACTCCAGCTGCAGAAAAGAAAAACAAAAGAATCTGTGCTCTATTTCAGAGAAAAGAGGCAGTTAAGAAGGAAACATATTAGATGCCTCCTTAAATTGTTCCTTTCCTTGAAGAGAAGCTCTGTCCTGATGTGTGCAGAAATTCAGCTACTTCAGCTATAAAATCTTCCCTTCAAGAAAATGAAAAGCAGCACAATACTTTTGGTCCTTAGGCTGACAAGGCACAAACGGGAACTCTTTTTACCCAAGATACTTTCAGAACCAAAATAAACAGTTTTACTTTAAAAAGCAGGCATTTGCAAGACAGTTTCATTTGTTCTATTCATTTTCCACAGATTTAGTCAGTGTAAGTTTATTGTGTGTTAGAAATTGTATGCTTCTTTATGTTTCAAGAAATTTTTTCAAAAGCCATGTCTTTCTTCAAGATAGAATATAGCTCTTCCTAATAAGAGCTTTCTGCTTCCTCCCCCTTTCTGCCTGTAGTTAACAGACTTTTGGGCTGATTTCATAAAAGAAATTATGAAAGAAAAGAATATGGCTGATTCATTTTTATTTGGTTATTTATACGTTCAATGCTGAGTATTGAAATTATATACTGTACTCGGATAGTTTTGAGGATGAGGCCATGGATTGCTAGCCAAAAGGAAAATGTGTATTACTTCATTCTTTGGCTTGTGCTTCCTTCTTTATATCTACTAATTTTCTGAAGGAGGGAAGCTGCTATCTATCATCTATCCATCCATCCAAAAACTGAAAACACTTTGTCTGAAGCCACTTTAGGAATTGTATAAAACTTGACATCTTAGGTGTACTGTTATTACTGCAAAACTTATGCAAGTTAGACCATGCTTTATTTGGTCAGGGGGTGTTCATGAGCAAAGTTAACATTCAAGTGTTAAACCAAATTGCATGTACCAAATATAATCTGGAAAGTGGCATTAGAGAAACATTAAAATCTGAATTAAAGTGTTGAAAGAAAAATCTTCATCAGGGTCCAGTCCAAGCCAGAAATAAACAAAATGAAGACTGCTTTAGAAAGAAGGTTGTAGTTTATTAAAGAGCAGAGCCAGAAAGCAGTGTGACTTTGGGAAAGCTGACCAACATGTTGCTGGGAATAGTGGGTTTTTATACCTTCTGGGGCTTTTGAGGTTGTTTCCTGTTTCTGTTTGATGCTTTCTATTTCCTGTGTCATATACTTTGACCTGAGTCTGAGTGTGCCCTTTTGGTATTGGTGGGTTAATCCTATTATGTTACCTGTCCTTAGAGTTTGGTGGGGTATGTGGGTTTTAAGAGTCTTTGTCTTTTCTAATCTCATCAGCTTCTAGCTTCTTGGCTCCAGCCTTTCTGAAAGGATTATCACATCTGCATTTCTAAAAACTGGCCTCTGCCTAGTTTCCGCTTTGGGGAGAGGGGCTGGGGCTGGTTTCTGGGGGCTGGTTCCTCTCTTTTTTAAGATCTTCTCCATAATTCCTTTGGGAAAATATATTCTGCCTTTTTAATATTCCCCAAAATATTTTTTTCTCTGGGGGGCTGACTTCTCACAAAAGGATCACAAGTAATCAAAATGAACCTTAGTTGAGTGGAAACCCACTTTTCCTAAATTACCCAAATGGTTATGTTATCTGTCAGTACATCAAAGTAAGCCAGGTCAGAGAGCAGTTTCTCCAGTCTGACACTTTGCTACTAACTGTGTTTACGAGCAGGATGGTGACTCATAATTATTTTTCAGTGCAACATCCATTATCTGTAAGGGAAGTGCCCATCAATTTAATTGGTAAAGGAACGCTCAGTAGCTGTGGTATATGAATTACAAAAGCCTTTGCTCCTGGCAGTTCAACAATTTCTCTCAGGCTGCCTTGCCCAAAGAAATATTAAGACAAAATGTTAATTCTGAGCTAACTGGTCAGGATAGGAGAGAGGCAGGATATAAACATCTAAACAATCATACAGCAATAAAATACACTCAGAGAGCCAGCAGTTTTTGATAACAAGAATTCTTTAGGTCATTCAGAAAGCATCTCTCACATAATTTATATTTGGTATCCTTATGTCATAATTATCATTCTCTTCACTGTTATCCTGATAAATTGTGATTATAGTGATTAAGACTGTATGATGTTTTTCCACCATTGCATTTGCCTCTTGAAAATAGAGGTGGTGTTTAAGGAATAATACTAAAGAAGGCTCAAAATACCAAATCTGCCTATGCTAGTGTTCAATGTTTTTCAGTGCAGAGTTCAACATAAATAAATTAAATAAATTTACTGCCCAGTGTGGAATCTGGATTCAGAAGAGGCAGAAGCAGTCAAAATCACTCTGAACCTCTGATGGATAATGGAAAAGACAAGGGAGTTCCAAAAAAGACATACGACTATACCGCAACAAATTGGTAACAAAACAAGGTTGTACTGGGCCAGCTTACTTGCCTCGTGAAGAATTTGTATGTTGACCAGAAATACTAGTTAGAACAAAATATACAACTCTAAGTGGTTCAAAATTGGGAAAGGAATATGCCAAGGTTGTGTACTGTCATCTTATTTATCTAATTTATATGCAAATTGTCGTATGAGAAATGCTGGTCTAGAATTAGGAACTGTAATTAGAATTGCCAGAACAAACATCAGCTATTTCAAGTATGTTAATTTTAACCGCTGGAGACAAGGAAGATTATAAACTGTTTTCTTGAAGATGAAAGAAGAGAATGCAAAAGTTGATTTGCTGCTCATAATATTATATTAGCAGACAATGCTTAGATATTTTGAGCACATAATGTGAATGCAAGAGTCACTGGAGACCTTGATGTCTGGAAAAATTGAAGGGAAAGAAGAAAAGGCAGAGAGAAGACTCAGTACCATCATTAATGATCAGTCATGACCTTCCAAAAACTCTGAGAAGTTATTGACAGATAGCCCCAGTACCGATGTCAACAGATAATGAAGAATCAGAAGCCAGTGAATAATATACAGGTTTACCAGCTAACTCAATATTTCTTCTTCAAAGTATATACACATAAATTAGTATAGAATATAATTCCTTGCTGAAAGCTAGTCAGCTTTGTAAAATGGCACTATTTGCTAAACTTGACGACTATCCAAAACAATGTTATGAAGCCAAACAGAGTGATATTTTTTTGGAGGTGGAGGGGGAAAGACATGTATTTTAATCTCTTCCAGTATTGATATTATTATTATTATTATTATTATTATTATTATTATTATTATTATTATTATTATTAATTAAACTTATATACCACCCTTCTCCCGTAGGACCCAGGGCAGTTCACAAGGCAATTAAAACAACATTACAATACAAAAATTAATAACAATTAAAATAGATTAAATTTTCCTTAATTAAAATCTAAAACCCTATAACTCTGATTAAAAACCCAATTACAATAAGTTAAAAAATTAAAAAATCCTCAGTCCTGGCCGGAAAGCTCAAAGAGCCAGGTCTTCAGGTTCCGGCGGAACGAACGAAAATCAGGGGCAGTCCTAAGCTCTACGGGTAACTGGTTCCAGAGGGCAGGCGCACCCACAGAGAAGGCCCTCCCCCTGGGTGTTGCCCGCCGGCAATCCTTTGCCGGCGGCACCCTGAGAAGGCCCTCCCTGTGGGAGCGCACAGGACGAAGGGAACTTGATGCCGGCAGCAGGTGTTCCCTCAGATATCCCGGACCCAAGCCATTTAGGGCTTTATAGGTCATCACCAGCATTATATACTACTATAGATCTTTTTGCCAAATTATTGCAATGCAAAATTTTTAATATTCATGTTAAAAATTATATCACATACTTGTAATCACATTCCAATCAACATGGGAAATTATCATGAAACAATTGTGAATTATAAAGAAATAGTCTTCTAATGTACAAAAAAGCAGTACTTTCCTTTTTTCAAAAAAAGATGTTATAAATAAACATTTATAAACATTTTTAACCTCCCATCTCTCTCTGAGAGAGGGATTGAGAGAAGATGTTGCAGTCTCTACAGGGAGCACAAACCAAAGTGAATTCGTTTTATAAGAGTCAGCAAATTGCACCAGTAAGAAATGGCTTGGCACAGTAAACTACAAATATGAACCCTATAGTTGCATTCTTTGTTTAATGAGTGGTCTCTAATATCTGTATAACTAAAAATATAGAAGGATTATGAGAAAAAAACAAACATTGAAAGGCATTCTATTAAAAACAGATGCTTCAATGGAGTGAGTGTTTGTGTGTGTGTGTGTGTGTGTGTGTGTGTGTGTGTGAGACACTTGCTGATTCTTAAAGTTACCGTTTGGTTCTTAAATCACGTCCTTCTACACTTTGGGTATGTGATGTTGACATGCTTGAATTTGCTTAGAGTTTGAGCCCAGGATATAGTCTTGTGAGATTAGCTGGACTGAGTTCAGTTCTGTAGCGTCCAATAAAATGAATAAAATCCTCTAAATTGGTCATGTCCAACCCACAGCTCATGGACTGCGTATGGCCCTGCACAGCTAGTAAGGCGACCCCACAAAATCTCTACCTATCTTGTTGTTTCTGCCCATCCAATATGTTCAGGTAGGATGGGTACACTCTAAGTCCTCTCAATTAAACTTTGATATCTTGTGAGGTCAAGGAAGTTTGCCTTCAGCCCCTGTTATCTGGAATAACAGCCGGGTGGGGGGGCTCCTACTCTCCTGGGGTTCCAGAAAGCCCTTAAGCCCTGGCTCTCTTCTCAGGCCTTGTTGGAGTAGACCCTCTGCTGTGGGTTTTTTTTTAAATTGCTGTAACTATTTTCTTGTTTGGATAGTTAATTTTGTTATATTTTAAATTGTTTAAATTGTATACATTATTTGATATGTTGTAAGCTGCCCAAGGTCTTTGAGAATGAGGCTATAATACATCTGAATAATAATAATAACTAGACAACCCATTGGGTCATTGTTTCAAAAATATTTCCTCACCTAACTAGAGAAACAGAATTATCATGGGCAAAAAGTAGTGGAGCAACATTTGGCTTCCTGCTGGCTTCCCCATTGACTATTCTTGTAGGAAACTGGCAGGGAGCATTGGAAATGATAATCATATGACTGCAGCTGCATAGCAGCAGTCAGGCGTTGCCAAATTTCAATCCTATATGAGTCATGGGTCCCAGATTTTGGATACTTTCTGAAAGTTAGCTCATTTAAGGTACATTGATTCAAAAATTGTTGCCTTGTGATGCAACATTTCACCCAATTGAAGACTACAAACAATAAACAAACCAAGAATGTTAGCAGTATATAGATAATAATAATGATGTGACCTTGCCAATCAAAGTTATACATCTCTAGTTTAGGAGAAGCTGTTTATAAAAGTACAAAAGTGGGCAATGTGAAGTAAACTATTATACAAGTGCCTGAGCTAAATGAATAAACATGATTTAATGTAGATTAACTGAATTACTGTTTTTATTCCTTGGACAAGCAGCCTTTATTTTGCTTGGAAAATCTTGCTATTGAGGCTGTATAGGGATAGAAACAAAATCAACCCAGTATCCTATGGGAGTGAAATTGTGTACTTTGTGGCAGGAAGGAAAAATGTTTTTCTCTTCTAATTTAAACACTACTATAGGATAGCCTTTCCCAATCTTTTTACCCTGGAGAAACTCCTGAAATAATTTTCAGGTCTCAGGGCACTCCTACATAAATAGCAAAAAATATGGAAACTTCATAATACAATTCACTTCTAACCATGTTGTGTTTACAACACAAGCACAGAGGCAGGCCTGCAGCTGGGTTAGGGCACATAAAAATCCTCACTATTGCAAGCTCCAGCACTGTGAAGTACATAAAGTTAAAAAAAAGTCTGTTTTCTTTTTAAGTCATGATTTTTCACTAAACCCCTAGCAACCTCTCATAGAACTCTGGTTGAGAATGGTTGTTCTAGGAATTAATCAATGCTTCCCAACAAAACATTTTTTTATAAATGTAACACATGATATATAAAATAATAGAATCATCTTAAGCTGCTGAGGAACACCACATTAATAAAACTCCAGCAGTTTTGGAACCTGTCAATACCATGACAGATGGGATTCCTTTAAATCTGTGGGATCTCAAAATGGTATAAACATTCATTCTGGGGAAAAATTAAATGGTAGAATCACATGCATTTGTATCAGCTTTGGATCTTTGATGACCTTTTATAAGTTCAGAACTTCTATACTAAAGAAGTTCTGATGGGGATATGTTGGGGTTTTAATGGGGATTTTTATATTGTTATCGATTGTTTTAGCTGGGCTACTATTTAATTCTTTTTAATTTTTGTATCCTGTATTTTTTATATGTGCCCTGTTCACCACCCTGAGTCCTTCGGGAGAAGGGCGGTATACAAATATAATAAAACTAAACTAAACTAAACTAAAGAATGAATAGCTGGAAGAGAAAAATCCATACGGAGTCTAGAAAGAAGCCTTTGAGACTACAGTAATCCTCAAGGTACAAATGGATGTTGAATGATTGTTCAAAGTTACATATGCACCCCAAAATGTACTTATGAGAAAGGTCTGAAATTGCAACCAGCAAGAGGCCTCTGCAGTCATGTGACCTGGAGTCAGTCACTTCTGAACCCATGGCCACATTCAGTTCTTTGACTGTCCTTTGTCACCTGCAGTTTCTGAGATTGGCACATTTTTCCCCAGTGTATATGACCAGTCAAGAGGGACTTTGCAGCTGGACTTGTTTTATTTTTTTTCTCCTTTGCTTTAAGGACTGGAGTATTGTAGTTGTCTTTGTAAGTAATTTATTTATTGTTTTATTATTATTATAGTACTGTGATTGTTTATAAGTACTTGAAAAACTGTTGTGCTTGTTTGCAATTACTTTGTAAACTACCATGCTGCTTTGAAATGCTTTGCAAAGTGAAGTTTTTTTTCATTACAGTGTTTGTTTGCATTTGTATTTGAATTGGTTGCAGAAATACTATCCAATCTCTACAGAAAGCAGATATAGCATTCTACTATGTGGGGTTTTTTTGCATATAATTTGAGTTTCCTTGCAGACAGTTCCTTTGGATTCTACTGCACTGTGTTTGCTTCCGTTTGAGGATTAGTGTGTGCTACTGTAGTTTGCCTGTAGAACAGCTGATGGGCAAGTGGAAGCAGTTCCCTCTAGAGCAGGGGTCCCCAACCTTTCTGGGTTGGTGGCCCAGTGGGAAAGGGAGGGGCAGGCACCTTTATGAGCGCATGCACACACACTCACACAAATGTGGCTGTGTGCGTGTGCGCGTGAAGGGGGCCATGTGTATGCGTGCTCTGCAAATGGGGCTGCTAGCACCAGTGCATGGCTTGTGACTCGGCTAGCGCCAGCTTGTGACTCAAGTAGCACTGGCGTGCTGCTTGGCTAGCACCAGCGCAGGGCAGGTGAGCATGCTTCTGCACACATGTGCACACTGGCCAGCCACTCATGCTGTCCAATGGCCAAGAAGCCACGGTCCGGTAGTGGGCCGTGGCCCATAGGTTGGGAACCTCTCCTCTAGAGGCTCCACTGAAAGCCCTACAAATTAACCCCCACAGAGACACCAATTTAAATGTGTGCAGCAGTTCAGCAGTGGAAGGCCATCTCTCCTTGATAGAATAGCTGATGGGTGGACAAGCATGGTTCTGTCCAGAGGCTCCACCCAGGGAACCCTGCAAATTCTTCAAGCTCTCAGTTCATTTCATGATGGCCGAGATCATTTAATGAATGGAAGCAAATACCAAGCCCGATTTTCATTCATTTAATGTCCTGGTTGATTCGTCTAATGGACATAATTTTAAAAAAAGGTCTTAAAAATGAGTCTTGTTGATTTTACAACACTTTTGACTTATGACCCTAATGGGTAGGCTCCACCCTTGAGGACATATCATGAAAACACTTTACTAGCAAGCTATAGATGAATGTATTGTGTCCTCTTCCCTCTGTCTGTAAGCAGTGGAAGAGAAAGAACAAGAGCATAGCTGCAATAATGGTATCCTCTTCTGACATTCCTTCATCCCACAGTTGTTTCCTAGCACACCTTTGTGTGCATATATGGTGCTTGGTGGTGGTGACTGCCCAGTCAGAAACTATGGATGTGTTGGGTGGGTACTATGGTGTGAAACATAGACTATATTAAAAGAAGAAACAGTGCACCAAATAAAAATACAGTAGCAACACACACACACACACACACACACACACAGAGAGAGAGAGAGAGAGAGAGAGAGAGAGAGAGAGATTTTATAGAAGACACCTATGATTTTTTTCTCATTCTGAACTAACAGTTGAGTGAGATTTCTGAGCCCTGTAATTTTCCACTCTGTATTGTTTAATATGTCACAGGATCAAACCATAAATAATGATTCAGGAACTAAAAAAGAAACATCTTGATCAAAATTTTGTTTTTTTTTTCCTAAAAGAAAATACACAGTTAACATTTAACCTTATATTTTCGTGTGGATTAATATGTCATCCTGACTGCTTTTGCTGTTATTCAATTAACATGTAAAATTGAATCAAGACAATTTTTGTTCAGTTTTTCAGCGGTGTATTTCTGCAGTATATCCAGTTACACTTGGCAACATCTTGAACCGGAATGACATTTAAAAACTGAAGATAGTATCAAACTGAAATCTCTTCTTATTTAAAAAGAGGTGATTAAGTTCACATTCAAATTGTGACACATTTTTTTTACTGTGGGAAAGAAAACATGCTACTTGATGCACATATATCAAGTATGAGATCAAAAGATTACAGGGCAGAGTTTCAAAACTGTTTCTCATCAACATGAGGACAGTTCTGAACGGTTCAACAATCTCTGAACATATTTCTTACACAGTAAACTTTTTATGTAGTGTATAGTTCTTTAAATAAAAAGAAATCTTGAAGAGTCCAATATGTGCAAAATCTTTTATGAACCCTCATAACTGAACAGGCTTTTGCACCAGTCAGCTTTCACAACAGATATTCTATCCACACACTCTTCAGATGTGGTATGTGTCTCACCCTAAATGCATATAAGCTTTTCCAGCCACACTCACAGTTGCTTATAACTTGATCACCCCTAACATATATACAGTTACACATGCAAATGTACCTATTTTCTGTATCATTGATATCAAATTAATTTTAGGCATATATTTATCTTTTTGCCAGCTAGTAATTCTTTCATACATTTCAACTACCTGAATTAACATCCCAACTTTCATTCTTTCCAATCATGTTCATGGGGATTTGATATGATTCATGTATGGACTCATATGAGTAGTTGTTTATCTTAGAAAAAATGGATTTGGATTGAAAATCTAATGTAACTGCAGAAGAACTGTTTGCATTCAAAGCTTTGTGGCTGGTCTTTCTTCCCCCATCTGTATTTTAAAGGAAGAACTATCAACCTCATTATGTTTCCCAAAGCCAACAATTTCACTCTATCTTGAATTGAACAATTCTTTACTTCCAATATTATTTATTTATTTGGCATATGGCATATTGTGCATGGACTAGCAATATATCTTTTTATTTAGTTTCATTTTTATGCCACCCATCTCACTGATACAGTGACTATGGGTGGCATACAATGTAATAAAAAATAACAAAAATTACTAAAAAGCAATTTAAAATTAGAAAAATTGAATATCTCAAAAACTGACCCAGATGTTTTCCAGAAATTGCTGTTCAGGTCATATAAGAGATAATCTTTATTGTCATTTTTTACTGCGGGCACACTGGCACACATTAAAAATGAAATTCTGTTACTTGCTCTCTAAGTGTACACATACATAACACACATATAAACATGCTATATACAACATATGTATATACCTATACCCTTACATATAAATACATATAAATATTAATCACTGTCCATCTTGAATACATAGCGGAAAGAGGAAGCTTGAGAGTTCACAAGGTTGATACTGTATAGAACAAAAGTGTAACTGAATCTGAATCTTCTGCTTCGAATGCCAGGAAGCCTCCTCCCAGAAGGTAACAAGGAAAACAGGTCATGAAGAGGATGTGTATGTCCCAGGCAATCTTGCGGACCCTGCTCAAGCAACGTTTATGTGCTGTGTCCTGGATAAAAGGAACTGCCAATAATCTTTTCTGCCATCCTCACCACTCTCTGCACCGCCTTCCTGTCTGAAGCAGTGATGCTTCCAATCCAGATAGTAATGCAATATGACAGGATGCTCTTGATCATCCCACTGTAGAAAGTGGTAAGGATAAAGGAAAAAAGATGAGGTTTTCTCATGTGACGCAGAAAATCCAGGTGCTGCTGTGCCTGCTTCACCAATGTCTCACTGTTGAGCGGACAAGCCAGCCAACTTGTTAACTGCACACCCAGAAATTTGATGCTGGTAACCATCTTCACAGATGAATCATTAATACACAGAGGAGTGTGGCTGTGCCTGCCTTTTCTGAAATCGGCAATGATCTCTTTGGTTTTTCCAGAGTTTAAAACTAGGCTGTTTTTCTTATACCAGTTCATCAAACTCCTTGCGGTAAGCACCCTCATTGTCATCTTGAATAAGGCCCACTATTGTTGTATCGTCCACATACTTCACCATATGGTTGGTGGCAAACCTAGCACAACAGTCATGGGTCAACAAGGGTGAACAGAAGCAAACTTAGGAATTGCTATTCATTGATAAAATATCAATATAATGGACAACCAGAATTTGTTTATTTTTCTTCACTGAAAACCTGACACCACATTAGAAATGAGATAGAACAGTGGTGGCGAACTTATGGAATGCGTGCCAGAGGCGGCACTCTTTGTAGGCATGCATGCTATGTCCCAGAGATGGCAGACATCCCTCTTCAACCAGCCGCCCGAGGTCCCACATGGCTGGATGCATCCTGCCATGGCTGGTTTCCCTCCGCCCCCGTCCCTCGCATGTTCTCCTTTTCCCAGGCATGACCCACTGCATCACCTCCTCAGCTGTCAGCCAGCTGTCTCTGAACTGTGGCTTCTCTGAACTGCTGGCGGCGGGCTGCGGAGCCTCAGAGTGTGCCGGTCAAGGAGCCGGCAGGCTGTGGCTGCTGATGGACACCTTCAGCCCCCATGTGCTCGCTGGCCTCTGTGTGCGGAGGTCGATGGTGTCAGGCAGCAGCTGCCCCAGCCCCTGCCTCGCCTTGCCACACAGCAATGGCATCCCTGCCCTGCCTCACCTCACCTCACAGAACGAGCCTCGGGCCACTGCCCCCCCCTTGCCAGAGACCCCCCTGGATCTCCCCCATCCCTGCCCAGCCCCCACAGGCATCCCTCCCCACAAGCAACATTCAGGTGACCATGCCCTCTTTGGCCACACCCACCCAGTCTGCCATGACCACCACAGCCACACCCACCCAGTGGGCCATGTCCCACCTGACACCCAGCAATAAATAAGTGGGTTTTGAGTTGCAATTTGGGTACTTGGTCTCTAAAAGGTTCGCCATCACTGAGATAGAAGGTTGCCTGCACAAATGTGAAACAAATTTGACAAAGGAACAATATCATTAGATAACATACTACTAGTTTTAGTTCTTTATTGGGATATTGAAATACACTTTCTAATTGAAATTAGTTAACATTAAATAGCTTTTCTCCTGTTTGATTAAGTCAGTAAGACCCAAAGATAAGTGATATACCTACAGTATTTCAGTATTTTAAGTGAAATTAAGATTTGATATTTTTTTAAGGAAAGGAAACATGTTATCTCATACAGTATTACCAGGCGAGTTGGAAAATATTTTTGTGGATAAAAGTAAAATTCCAGATGTTTTTTAAACATTGTTCTTTATCGGTCCTTTGGGAATGAAAGGAAGTTAATGTACTAGACCAAAATATTCACTACAAAATATTCTTAACTGTTTCAGTATTTTTTATTTCAATACTATATAATATACTATTCGAAGGAGAACATTTATAGCATTATAAGTATTTAAACTAATATGAATCACAAACAAATATTTTTATCAAAATTTAACCATTACCATTTCTCCCAAATAAAATTGCCTGAAACTGTTTACATAGACATTTATGATACGCAATATCATAAATATAATTTATGATAAATACACATAGTCCTTGACTTACGACCACAATTGAGCCCAACATTTCTGTTGCTAAGCAAGACATTTAAATGAATTTTGCCCCATTTGACAAACTTTCTTGCCACAATTGTTAAGTTGCAGTTAAGTCAGTAATACTGTTGTTAAGTGAATCTGGCCTTCCCATTGACTTTGCTTATCAGAAGGTTGCAAAAGGTTGACGCCAGGACACTGCAACCGTCATAAATATGAACCAGTTATCCAAACATCTGAATTTTGATCATGGGAATGGTGCAATGATCATAAGTGTGAAAAACGATCATGTCACTTTTTTAGTACCGTTGTAACTTTGAATAGTCACTAGCTGAACTGTTGTAGGACTATGTGAAAATCACACCAGGAAAAAGAGATAAATTCTAACAATACCTCTTAATGATCCACAAAGACTCTGTAGAACAGGGGTGTCAAACTCAATTTCATTGAGGGCCGCATTAGCATTGCGGTTGCCCTCAGGGGGCCGGGTGGGTATGGCCAGGGTGGGCGTTGCCTACTGGGTGGGTGTGGCTAGAGTGCGTATGGCCTACTGGGTGGGCATGGCCAGCTCTACATCGTTCGCATCAAGGGTGCCTATGGGGGCCTGGGCAGGAGTGGGACAGATCTGAGGGTCTCTGGCAGAAGGAGGGTCTCTGGGCCAGGGCCAAGGCAGTGGGGGCCGTTCCCTCACTGTTTCCAAGATGGCTTCGCGAAACACATGAAACCACTTCGTGGGCCAGATCCGGCCCCCGGGCCTTGTGTTTGACATGTCTGCTGTAGAATAAAAATATACATTCTCTTTGTAAATATATTGAATAAATAGATCAAGGAAAGCATATCGTGAAAGGGCTGGTTGAAAAAAACTGGTTTCAGAAATATAGACAATCTGTTGCTTTCCAGATTTTATCTTAGTATAAACTGGATTACATTGGCATGGTCAGTGATCATGATAACCATGATGACCAAGCTGTAGTCCAGGGTCAATCATAGTTGGGGAGAATCCCCTGAGCCACCAAAAGACTATATATGGTCCACCTTTATTTTAGATGTAATGCCATTTTAAGAATATAATTTTTTTTAAAAAAAGATTGTATACTTGAGCATATTTTAATATTGCAACAACAGCAGTTTGAATCTCCCGCTTGGTTTTATACATACATAAATATATCTACTTGCATTGTTCATTAAATTATTTTATTCAAACATCAGTTAGTTTTAAAATACCAATAATTTTGATGTCATAAAATATGTGGCAGTTGTTGCTTTTCAAAATCTCTGTGAGCTATTATTAAAGAGACATGATAGCAGTGTTCCAATATCTCAGGGGCTGCCACAAACAACAGGGGGTCAAGCTCTTCTCCAAAGCACCTGAAGGCAGGACAAGAAGCAACGGATGGAAACTAACCAAACAGAGAAGCAACCTAGAAGTAAGGAGAAACTTCCTGACAGAACAATTAATCAGTGGAACAACCTCCCTCCAGAAGTTGTGAATGCTCCAACTCTGGAAGTTTTCAAGAGACTGGACAATCATTTGTCTGAAATAGTATAGGGTTTCCTGCCTGAGCAGGGGGCTGGACTAGAAGGTCCTTTCCAACTCTATTATTGTTATTGTTAAAGTGAATGTGGTGTATATTAAAATGAGTTATTTTTCTCTTCATCCATGAATTCAATAGAATTCAGAGCTAGCATATGTTTTAGATGCTTTTGGATAAAAATATAAATCCAATGTTCACGTAGTTTTTTTTATTTTTAAAAAAAATCATGTTTTTTTAACATACCAGTTTGAGATTTCCTAGTGGTCTTCCACCCAAATACTAATCAGGTCCAATCTTCTTAAATATCCAAAGACATATATAAAAGGGATACTCTTTTGCCATATGTAACATTTATTCTTGGTTGTGTCAGCAAGACCATATTTTCTGTTCTGATCCCAGAAAATGAGAATCTACATCGCTTAACTATGAGCCAACAGTGTGCAGCAGCAGCTAAAAAAGCCAATACAGTCCTGAGTTGTATAAACAGAGGCACAGAATCAAGATCACGTGAGGTATTATTACCACTTTATAAAACCCTAGTAAGACCACACCTGGAATACTGCAGCCAATTTTGGTCACCATATCACAAAAAAGATGTTGAGTTTGGGGGAAAAATCAGAGAAGAGCAACTAAGATAAAGGCCTGGAGACTAAAACATGTGAAGAATGGTTGCAGGACTTGGGTTTGGCTAGTCTAAGGAAAAGAAGAAATAGGGGAGACGTGATAGCAGTATTCCAGTATTTGAGGGGCTGCCACAAAGAAGAGGGGATCACGTTATTCATCAAAGGACCAGAGGGCAGGAAAAGAAACAATGGTTGGAAACTGATCAAAGCGAGAAGCAACCTAGAATTAAGGAGAAACTTCCTGACAGCAAGGACAATTAACCAGTGGAACAGCTTGCCTCCAGAAATTGTGGACGCTCCATCACTGGAGATTTTTAAGAAGATGCTAGACAGTCACTTGTCTGAGATGGTATAGGACAGGTTCTCCTGCTTGAGCAGGGGGCTGGACTAGAAGACCACCAAAGTCCCTTCCAGCTCTATTCTATTCTATTCTATTCTATTCTATTCTATTCTATTCTATTCTATTCTATTCTATTCTATTCTATTCTATTCTATTCTTGTAAACATGAGGCATTTTCACTGGGGCATCTCCCTTCTTTTTCATCCAAATTAAGTGCAAGGCTTATATGATCTAGTTCTGTGTATTTAATACTCTAGACTTTGTGTTTGGCTTTTAACTATATTTTAAATAATGCAGTCATTTTTACTATAGCGGAGTCATGAACCCACTTTACCAGGTGCTAAATGGCAAGTGAGCCTTAGAAATCTGCATGAATTGTCGGTGTTGACTGTAATAAAAAAATATCCTGCATTGTAACACCCTGTGGGATGGATTGTTTTATAAATCGTTCGGTGAGTGAGATGGGTGGTTGCTAAATTTCATATATAAATAAATACACAAATTGATCCAAGTGATCCTTATATCTTTACAATAGAAGCTGTCCCACCCATTATACATTTCTTTGGAAGGATGGTAGAAATGGTTTACTTTTCCTAAGACTAACAAATTATCTGGAGCCAGCCATAATTTTATCCCAGATCCAATGTGGTGAAATGATACTACTGAAAGAGGAACATGCTGGTGTGTGTGTGTGTGTGTGTGTGTGTGTGTGTGTGTGTGTGTGTGATAGATGCAGACGTCTTTCTTTCACAAAATGTGGTTAAGATTGAAGAAATCTGGAACCAGTTTAATTACAATGAAAATTAGTCTGTTCCCTCTCTTATAATTTCTATTCTTCTGATACATATATTTACTCTGAAGCCACATAATTGTATTATTCGTATTGTTCCTGGGCTTCCAGTTGTGGTAAAGTATCCTGTCTGTTACTGGCATACCATAAGCTCTGCTGATGCTTAAAGTATAATTTTATGAACTTTGAACAGTTTCCCTGTGAATCATTTTCTATCTTGCTGTGCTTACTATATTTATGAATTTAGAAAACCTTATAACTTATGATGAACTCCAAGATCACACTACTCTTGCAATTCTTTGCACACTTCAATCTCCACAAGAGTATTGGAGGACTATCTTGAAGAGATTTCAGTGGAAACAGCTTCCATTAATGGAAGTGGCCCTTTGGTATCATGTCTTTTTTTCTGTCTTCCGAAATTTCTTAAACATTAAGTAGTACCTGAAATGTTAAAGACAAATACTCCTAAAAATAACAGAAAGCTCCCATATATACAAAGGATTCTTAGAACTTTTTGTAGAAGCCGTTCATGTGATAAATAAGACAAGATATGTTAGTGAATTAAAATGTCACTACTCCACATATGCACCCATATAAATCTCCTCACTAAGGATTCTGTATGAATATTTTGGTATTCTGCAGCTAATTTTGTGGGGAAAAATGAATAAGGAAGAAGGCTGTATTGCCATATTTTACTGACATCTACTAACATACAGGAATCACATGTTAGAAAAGAATACTTATAGCTCAGGGTTGAATGATGGGTTCCTTGATACTCTCTGAGCTTGATTGTTTTCTTGCGGATGTTTCTCTTGCACTCCCTTCTAACACTGATGATGTTATCTAGTTGGATAAAGAAATGTCTGCAAGAAAATAACCAAACTCAGAGAGCACCAGGAATCCCACAAATTACACATTGTTCCTCTGAATTTAAATTAAGAGAATTATACTTTTTAGTTTTCTTTACATTTTTAACTTGTTTTTTGCTTTGTTCTTTTAACATTTTATTTGTTGATCCTGATTTTAGTTGACCAAAACAGTTTTTTTCCTTTGCTCAATAATGCTGCCTATTCTATCCTTAAATAGGTTAACACACACACACACATATGTGTGTGTGTGTGTGTATTTTTATATATATATATATATATATATATATATATATATATATATATATATATATGTATGTGTGTGTGTGTGTATATATATATATATGTATGTATGTATGTGTGTGTGTGTATATATATATATATATGTATATATATATATATATATATATATATATATATATATATATATATATATATATATATATATATATATATATATATATTATTGGGACTTATATGCCGCCCTATCACCCGAAGGACTCAGGGCAGCTAACAACAATAAAATACAACGATACAAAAGTTAAAAAGGATTAAATTAACAGCCCCAATAGAATAAATTAAATAGAGAGAGAGAGAGAGAGATCCAGGGACGCGGTGGCTCAGTGGGTTAGGACGCTGAGCTTTTCAATCAGAAGGTTGGCAATTTGGCGGGTCGAATCCCGAGTGCCGCGTAACAGAGTGAGCGCCTGTTACTCATCCCAGCTTCTGCCAACCTAGCAGTTCGAAAGCACGTAAAAATGCAAGTAGAAAAATAGGGACCACTACGGTGGGAAGGTAACAGTGCTCCATGCACCTTTGGCGTCTAGTCATGCCGGCCACATGACCACGGAGATGTCCTCAGACAAGCGCTGGCTTTTCGGCTTTGAAACGGAGATGAGCACCGGCCCCTAGAGTTGAAAACGACTAGCACGCATGTGCGGGGGAACCTTTACCGATAGATAGATAGATAGATAGATAGATAGATAGATAGATAGATAGATAGACAGACAGACAGACAGATAGTATTCTGTGTAGATATCCCCATTGATTTTTTTTCCTACAAAACCACTTCTGTTTGTGCCAATTTTTCTCCATGTTCATCAACTAATTTCCTGGAACCTTATTTTTTGGTTACTCATTCTTCACTCTAATTGGACTCTGCCTTTCCTTTATTAATATACTGTAAATAGCAGCAAAATTAATAACATTAATTTTAGTGAAAAAATCTCAAATTCATTTATAAGTCATGGAGAAAAATTCTCTATGTTCACCAACAAATTTCTGGGAACCTCATTGCTCAACTACTCATTTCCCCCCTTAACTGGACTCTGCCTTTCTTTATTTAATATAAATAGCAACCAAATTAACAACAATAATTTTAATGAATGAATCTAAGATTCCTTTAAGTCAGGGGTTTCAAACTGCCGACCCGAGGGCCAGATACTCTTGAAGCCAACCAGAGACTTGTCAACTTACACATAATCCTAACTGGTGACCATTGTTAAGAAATGTATGACTAAATAATACAAAAAAGTTCAATAAGATCTTATTTAAATATATCTGAAACAGGAAAAAGGCCAGAAAGTGGGCCTTTAGAAGAGAAAAGAATGAAAAGGGGCATTAAAGAAGCTATGAATTCTTTGCACCTGCCTTCACTACAGAAGATATAAAACATATTTATGGAAGGTATCGCAGCAAGGAAACAAATAGAGATGAAGAAATATATTTGTCTTTGTGTGTGCATGTGTGTGTGTGTGTATGTGTGTTTTATATATATATAAAATACATTTTGAAAGAGTCCCTGTGGCACGCACCCATATATTTTTAACTCAGAAGTAAAATTGCTGACCTCTTAGTAAAAACTAGTAATTTATTGTGCTGATCAGATGAATGATGATCATCTTTGCAATATAAACTGATATAAACTGTCTTTGCTTTAGCCCCAAATTCTTGTGCTGGTTTCTCTAAGCTAATTTGATAAAATGGCCCATGGCTGTAGGTCCACGCATCATTACATTGCTCTTAATTCCCTACAGAATGGAAGAGAAATCTAGCACAATTCTTAGGTTTATTGTACTATATTTTTAGTAGCATGTTGTTAGTGTTAGCATTGGTTTTAATTCACCTTTAGGTTTTACTGCCTAGATAGAACAGTACTTCAACATATAATATAGTTTGAGAAAACAATTGAAAGAAAATGCTTCACTGAGGTATATAATACTATGCTGTTTGAGGTTCAGGAATTATATTATAGCATTGTGTCCATATGCTTAAACAATGTTATGAAAATGACATATTTTACATTTCAAAATGAGTATGTTTTCTGAAATAGTAAGGCATTGTTTGTGCAGCAGAGGGTAATAGTATTTCAGCTTGCTATGAATCATGTCTTGATTGTATTTCATCAATGAACAAGGCAGTCTTTAATTCTTACTAATTTAAGCAGGACAGGTGGACTTGTAATTTTACAGGCACTAGTTTAAGCTTGCAAACAGTGTTCCTTTGTTCATGTGAAATAAACAGAAAACATATGTATGGAGGTACTCCTGAAAACAAACTGAACTGTGCAATTTTCTGTCTGGATGCAGATGATTCACATATATGGAGAAAAAAAGAAAGAAGGTCAATAGTTTTGATGTCAAAGTAAAGTGTTTTTTCCTTGCCTTCAGTCATAAGTGCTTTCAAAATGAATGCACTCTACTTGATTGCATCTCTTATTTCTCCTGGTCTGAAACCTAGATATTTTAAATGGGGGGTAGGAGGAGTTGGAAATGATTTGTATAGGCTTGTAAAATAGCAGAAAGGAAACAATCTTATCAGAGTCATCTTTGGAAGAAAAAGGAAGTGGATTGCATTCCTGAGAACTGACTCAGTTCTAAGTCTCATATTGTTTTCTTACAACACCTTTAGTGTTAGTTTGGCTTTTCAAAAGATATCTGTTTGCATAAAGCCAGATTCTAACAAAAAATGAGGTTCTGAAATAATTACTGAAACCTTTTAAAGATGATGTGATTGTATTTTCTTACATGTGATATTCAAAAGTGCAGTGACATTCATCCACAGTTAGATACTTCAAACAAATTTTAACCAAATAGTGCCTTCAAATCCATCATTTCTTTAATAAGAAGAAAAATTCTACCAGCGTTGTAAAGGTTCTCCAGTGCATATTTCTGTTTTTTTTCTGGCAAAATGGTTTTATTATTTATAATAATTTATAAATTTATAAAAAAATACTGACATCCCCTAAATTCTGCTGAAGATGTTACCTAGCCTGAGAATGAAACGTTCGGAATCCAACTCAAAAGCTCAGAGAACAAATCTTCCCCCTCATCCTACACCCGAGCTACAAATATTTGCCACTATTGCAGATAACATTTTATAATTATAAATTTATACTGTAATTATGTCAGATTATGCTCAAAATGCAGGGGAAAAAGTGTCTGAAAGTACATGTATGAATGTTTTATATCCTATATTCTGAGTAGTTAGCAGCCACCAAGTATGTATTGAATCAGTATTGGCACATTATAAAATGTGTTAATTGTACAGAAATGATGCTAGATTTGTAGACTTTATTTCATATGCTTATCTTTGAGACGAACCGCATTAAGTGAAAATATCGACAGGTATATAACTGTGTGTAAAAAATAATTACTAAACTCTAAATCTACTGAACTTTACCTCACAGCTCTTTCCTGAAGCAAAGCTGTATACCGTATGTGTATTTTAGATTGCACCCCAGTTGGTTGTTTGCATCTGGTTGTTTATCTTAAAGTTCTATACTGGCCTATTTGGCAGAATGTTACATTTTTTATAATCCCTTAAAACCAAAAATATTTCTGTTTAGTGACTAAATTAGTTTTAACCCTTAATTTATGAATGAGAAAAAGAAGAGATGGATAGATAGACATTGACTGACAACCAGTCAGTTAGTGACTCCTCAACATTATCGTGGACCCAAAAAAGGTACTTAACCTGGATTCAGAAAGTTCCAATGGCTGCCCTCTCCCTCATCCTCCCTGTAGTCATATGGTTGCATTTTGGGTGTTTGGCACCTGGCCTGCACTAACAGCGGTTTGTTGCGTCCTGCAGTCACATGACCATGATTTATGATTTATTTTTGCTGGAAACCTCCAGCTACTTATGAATTCTGGGTTCACTTAACAACTGCAATTTTTGTTTAATGGTGTGGATTCATTTAATGACCATGGTAATTCTCTTAGTAACTGCCAGAAAAGAATGTCCTAAAATTGAATCAGTCATATAATGACCTGCTTAATAACGGATGTGTCTTACAACCCTAATTCCAGCTGAATTACAGTCGTAAGTCAAAGACTACCTACAGATTATTCAATAAGGCTCACATCTGTTCTATTACAGATTGTTATTGGAAAGGCTGAGAAAGTCCTGGCCCTGCCTGACTTTAGTTTTGAGGCTTACTTATCTCTATGAGGCAGGGATATCTGCTTAGGGAGGGACAACACAAAAAATCCAACTGCACAGTTGAAGCCTTACACATTTTTATGTGTGACATAGCGTGTGATGCATATTAAAAGACCGGGCTTTGGTGATAGCTGCCATTTTGGCTTTTCTGATTCTTCCTGTGGACACCACTGCTATAGGCTATTAAGTTCATCTATGACTAGCACTGGGTTTCAAAGCCAAGGAAAAAGCACTCAACACACTGTGTTCCCTTCATTGCCACTAAAAAGGCTGAATCTATTTCTTTTTCTAGCCTGTAAAAGTGCTGAAGGTGGTGGTAGAGATTCTGCATTAATATTTTCCATGTGCTGTATAGTAAATAATATTTCAGTCTATTTTAGGTAAAATTGCTGACTAGGTTAATTGCAGTTCAGCTGCGACATCCCTGTTTTTTTAATTTACATTCTTTCTTCAGCTGACTTTCATTTAAAAACCTTCAAGGTTTAAGACTTAAACCATCACTTTTTCCAGCATCAAAACTTACAGACATTTCAGTTCCGCTGTTTTTCCCCCTCTCTTGCTGATTCAGTAGCTCCATTTGTCAGTACATGTGAAACAGAAAATTGTGGTGTAGAGTTTGTGCAATCAAATTTGAAACATCTTTGCTTTGATTCTAATCTGTAATGCAGACGCTCAAACCCTTGGCTTCCAGATGTATTAAATGTCAATACTCATAATTCCTAGGACATGAGAATTAAAGTCCAGCAAGTTAAGAAACATGTTTCTAAATATGAAGCTAGTAGTATTTGCACTGCAAATAACGCATAGCAACCCTATTAGTTACAGTAAATGGGCGTTATTTGAAGTGTCCATTAGGCTTCTCACATTTTTAGAGTGTCATTGTAGGCATTCATCACTTATCCCCACTTAGAGCTGTTGTGATCTAATTAGTTATTTTTCTATAACTAATAATAGGCTGAAATGAATCTTAGCCTGTTTTCAGTTGTGAAGAGACAAGCGGGACTCAGCTTTATTAGCCACACCCAGTTATTTTGACTGCTATGAAAGTTTTATTTCTATGGGAAGTTTCATTTTACTGTTTATAAAATTGAATATAAGTTGAATATGGTTAGAAGATTACTAGTTGCAACCATAAGCTTTTCGATGTTCTTCTTTGACCTGTATGAGATTACTAAGGTTGCAAACTTTCCAATATCATCACCCCTGTGAATTATGTTGATTACCTTTGGCACCTGACTATTATGATATTAACTTTTGCTGCACTGGTTTTTTCTGAACTGTTTGTTTGTTGTAGTCTACAAGTTGCAAACATTTTATTCATCTGGAAATTTTAAAAAGTATTTAAAACTCTGGGCTATGCAATTAGCTCATTAACTATGTTCCAAACATAATTTACACTATATAAATTGCATGGGGAAAAAAGACGTAAGCAAGGAAAAATGTTTTGGATGACAAGAAGAAACCAAAATGGATGTATATTTGCTCCCAGCAAGCTAGCTTTGGCATGTACCATGGGTGACTGCTTATGTGAGGCTTGGCAAAAACCGATTCCAGACATGGCAATGTTTCTAAAATCTGAGGAACATCTTAGCTTTCTACAGTCTCTGGAAAAATAATGAATTTTCGAATGATATAACATTTTGGCCTAGTTAAACATACTTTCCAGTTCCTCAACTACACCAAGAATAAATATGGTATCTGTAACATGCTATTTTTTAACCCATCTTAAGAGCAGAAGGAATCTGTTGCTTTCCCTTTAATTGCTACTTTGTTGCAATTGCCCAAGCTGATTGAATTTCCTTACTTCAGAAAAAAAAATGTTGATTTTTAAAAATATTTTGATACTCAAGTTAGGCAACATATTTTAAGCACTATTGGAATATTCCTGGTTCTGTTTTTTAAATTGAGCTCAAAATACTCACCAATTTAACCTGACTCTAAATTAAGTGAAAGTATTCATCCAGGACACTGTAATTATAAATGACATTATGCATGTAATATATAATTATTCTACATGAGAGGCCTGTATGCCTTGGTGCACACAATAATTCAGTCACAAAATAATAGTCTAATCAAGGAACCATCAACGTAGAAATTACACTCCCACCAAAACTAGCAGGGCAAGCTACTGCCTATAAACAGGCAGTACTGATGATATTATTTAGTTCAGTAATGAAATGTGTGCAAGCAAACAACTAAGCTCAGAGAACACCAGAATTCCACACTTCATGTAGAGATGCGTACCCCTTTCATAATAACAAAAATAGTAAACTTCAGAGCATGTCTTGAGTGTTGGTTTTCTTTAAAGGGGTTATTTTGTGAGATGATTCCAGCAATTTGATGAATCCACCAGTCTATGGCCTTTTTTGTGAGAGTGCCTACTCTAAGCTTTTAAAATTCCAGATGTGTCCACCAACCAAAACATATCCTATTAATTTTATTAGAGTGTTAACTGGAATGTGTCATGGAGAAGATCTATCTATGTGGTCATCAAGAGTCAATTATCTGAAGGTACATAATCAGTCAATCAATAACTGGAAAGTGAGTGCTTATAAGTACAGGTAGATTATCCCTTTTGAAATAGCAATAAAATCTTATCTGTATGTCTACAACCAGCTCCCCTAGCCAGTATGATCAGAAGTCAAGTGACAAAGTCATCGGCCTGTTTCAATTATTGTGAAATGAATCATTGTTCCAATATTGCTAATAAAAATAAATAAAAAATCTTAATACGTACTTTGACATAATCATGATAGGGCTGTCAATGCAATAAAAGTTGTTACTTAAGAGGTTAAATTTCATCAGCTTTATTGTACATACTAATTAACTGCATGTCTTATAAAAGTTGCAATTTTTGTAGTATCCAATTTATATTTGTATAGAATATACCATTTCTTTTTTATTTTAATAGAATAAGTATCCAGATATTGTTGTACTTCCTGAAGGATTACATGGAGATTACATGCTCTTAAGAAGCACTCAACTTTCCAAGTAAGGGAACTTAATTGATTCATATTGATTTGTGGGGGCAGATATCTATAGAAGCTGTGTTCCAAAAGTGTTTTTTCTTCTTCTTTTTTCAAGAGGCAACTGGACTTTCTTGTTTTTCTTTCAAGATGTTTCGCTTCTCATCCAAGAAGCTTCTTCAGCTCTGACTGGATGGTGGGGAATGGAAGGATTTATATTCCTTGCAGAGAACTTGTTATTTGCATTCCTTTAGAGCAGGGGTGTCAAACTCAATTTCATTGAGGGCCGCATCAGCATTGTGGTTGCCCTCAGGGGGTCGGGTGGGTATGGCTAGGGTGGGCGTGAGTGCATGTGGCCTACTGGGTGCTAGAGTGCGTGTGGCCTACTGGGTGGGCGTGGCCAGATCTATATCATTCGCATCAAGGGTGCCTATGGGGGCCTGGGCAGAAGTGGGACAGATCTGAGGGTCTCTGGCAGAAGGAGGGTCTCTGGGCCAGGTCCAAGGCAGTGGGGGCCGTTCCCTCACTGTTTCCAGGGTGGCTTCGCGGGCCACATGAAACCACTTCACGGGCCGCATCCAGCCCCCGGGCCTTGTGTTTGACATGTCTGCTTTAGAGAGTCACTGAGGCCACTTGGAGGTTTATGTGTGTCCTCAAAGTCACCTGAGTAGTACAAATGGGTGTGGAGCCTTCTTGGAACTGCTGAAAGAACTGTGTGGTAGACTGGAGATAAATGATGACATATTCCTCCCCCTCTGTTGAGAGAGGGCTGTTCAATCTTTGACCCCTTTTTCAAACCAGTGGTCCTCTTTGCCCAAAATTAGGCTTTGCTTTCTTCAAAAGAGTGGCTTTTGTCTTTTAAATGCAGATGGACTGCTGAATCTTGTCCCGATGGGTTTGTTCTCCTATGTTGTGCCATGTGTTTATGAAGTGGTTGTTTTTTTCTCCTATGTAGAAATCTGCACATGGCTCACTGCATTGTGCTGCATATACCACATTGCTTAGTTTGTGTCTGGATGTTTTATCCTTGGGGTAGACAAGCTTCTGCCTTAGTGTATTCTTGGATTTAAAATGTACACATATATTGCACACTTTACATATGTGCACACTTTAAACCCCTTCTCATTCAAAGACCCTAAGGGTGTTAAAGCAATGTACTTAAGAGAAAGCAAGAATAATTGTAAACCTTGCTGAGAACCAGGTTCTCTTACAAGCCATAAAAAGCACATATCAGACCTATAGTATAGCTTAAAATATTGAAAAGCCATAACTAATGGGGGAAAGCACAATTTTCTCCCCAAAGGAAGAGAAATTCAAAATAAACCTCTCCCCAAATAAAACATTATCAATCAATTATTTTAAAAAACCAATATACTTTTTTAAAATGCTGAAAAGAAATCAACACAATTGAAAGAGAAAAGCACTGTGTATACAAAAATCTCTATACTAGCTAAAACAATAAACTTAGAACATAAAATAATAGAGTTGGAAGGGACCTTGGAGGTCTTTTAGTCCAATCCCCTGTTCGATCAGGAAAACCTGTATCATTTCATACAATTGGTTGTCCAGTCTCTTTTTGAAAGCCTTCAGTGATAGAGCACTCACAACTTCGGAAAGCAAGCTACTCATTGGTTAATTGCTCTCACTGTTAGGAAATTTCTCCTTAGTTCTAGGCTGCTTTTCTCCTTGGTTGGTTTCCAACCATTATTTCTTGTCTTGCCCTTTGGTGCTTTGGAAAATAGTTTGACCCCTCATCTTTAATACAACTTGATAATATCATAGAGATCATTTGGTTTAAAGTACTGTTGGGGTCTACTACTGTCCTCCCAATTTAAGACATGTAGAAGCTGCTCTTTAAATACAATTTGCAGATCCTTTTGAAAAGGTCTGAAATAGCAATGATGATGGGCTTTATTACAGCTTCTGTAAAGAGACAATATTTCCCAAGCCTTCCCAGAAATTCTTGATTTCTCCTTTAAAGCATGAAAAAATGAAATAAGAGTAGCAGCTGTCCTTGATTTGGTATCATTCAATAGGAAAGATTATATCTTGGATTTTAAAAAAAGTATTCTTTATTTATATTTATTCAATTTCTATATCATCCTGACTCAAAAAAGTGACTCTGGACAGCTTTTTGTTCCAAAATTATAAAACAATTAAAAACATTAAAATAGTAAAAACAATCACAAAAAGTTAAACATAGCAGTTTATTTTAATAAACTGAGAGAAATAATTCCAGGGCAGGAAAAGTGAATGGGTAAAGGAGCTCATGATAGTTGGAAGTTCTAAAAAACTTTGAAACTAAAGCAAAATAATGCAATCCAAATAAGAAAACTAGGTAGGGAAAGGATGCACAGCATAGCTTGTAGAATTTTATTTTCCCAAGTACCTATGTTGTATCTATGTGAGCATTAGGAAATACAGGATAAGACAGAGTAGCTTTCCTGCTCCTCTGGTCATATGACAAGGGGGACTTGGATGGCAACATTCTGAACCTCTGCCTCTCTCATAGGAAAAATTGGGAGAAAATATGTTTCTCCAGAGCTCCTGGCCTCATGTGGCCCATTTTTGAATTTGTTCTTCTTTTTGCTGACTTTTCTTCCTCCCCCCCCCCCCACTTCCATCCTCAAATTTGGTCCAATTCTGTTGAGTAGCCATAGGTTTTATACTGACACAGATGCAGATCCCAATCTCCTTCACACAACTTCTTTCCAGTTAACTGTTAGATACAACTTTGTTAGGGAAAAAAAACAAGGGAAATCAGAAAAAGCCAATATGGCTGCACCAAATCTGAGGAACTGTGCATTTTCAACAGTTTTCAGGTTTTCATCCACCAAAAAACTGTACCAAGCCCAGGAATTCAAATCACTATATTTTGTACTACCGAGTTCCAAATTGGATGAGAAAATAAAAGTCCTTGATACAGCTAATTTTCTCCACTTTATTGGTGAGAGTATGTCCCTCTCTCTCTCTTTATGCACTTTAATTGTTGTTTTCTGACTTTTATAGATTTGAATTAATGATTGTTTGGAAGATACAGGTAGATGAAAAAGGAAACATTATACCGTTCTTGGATCTTTTGAACAAAATACCACTACAAGGTAAACTTTCGTCATAATCATCTCTTTCAATTTTGTTTTTATTTTGACAATCTTCTATGTTTGCATTATTGACTGCCACTCAACAGTCTCTTCTTTTGGAGAAAGAAGATACAAAAAAGATATCAAATAGTCCCAGTGGGTTGAGCGTTTTCATTCTTGTCGGCCCAGACGTGGCAATTTTCATGAGGCAGTTAAAGAGAAGTATAGCTCTGCATGTCCCAAAGGTGTTTCCCAAAAGGCAACTGGACTTTGTTTTTTCCTTGAAGATCTTTCGCTTCTCATCCACAAAGCTTCTTCAGTTCTGACTGAATGGTAGGGAGGGGAAAATTGAAGATTTTATATTCCTTGCAGTCATCTGATCATTTGCACTCTCTCTGAGATTCGTTGAGGCCACTTGGTTTATCTGATCCCTCAGGATCACCTGAACAACCTGCAAATGGTTGTGGAATCTTCTTGGAACTGTTGAAAGGACTGTGTTGTAAACAGGAGACAGGGTGTGTCAGATCCCTTGCCCTCTATTGAGAGAGGTCTGCTCAATTTTAACATGGATGGCCTCTTTGACCCCTCTTTCAAACTAGTGGTCCTCTCTGTCCAGAAAGTGGACTTTGCTGTATTCAAAAGAGCCACCCTTATCTTTCTTGGATGGGAAGTGAAAACTCTTCAAGGAAAAAATAAAAAGTTCAATTGCCTTTTAAAAAAGCACATTTGGGACAACTATGACCTGGATGAGAATCTCAATAGACATAATAGCTCTGCATCCATTAAGACCTGGGTAGCAGTTAGGCTTTTTGAACATAATTTCTGAGACCAATTGCTGACAAGGAAGAAATCAGTGGTTTAAAAAAAAACAGGGCTCGACTATTTGTACTTGAAATAAGTTTTAACTCTCTATTTCATCTCCTCTTATAGGTGCTGTAGCTGACAAATTTGCATCAGATGCTCCACAAGGTTTCAGAAGTCTCTTGCAGATGGTTGGGATACAGGACTCCATTGAAACTCTGATCAGTTCAATTTCTGAAGACTAATGAATGCCAGGAAAACCAGTTATGCATCTATCATTTTATTGAATATAAACATTAAGTTATTTTCCATTTAGAAACCATACCCATAAAACATGCTATCTGTACAATTATGGCACATATATATATATAAATTGTCATGACAAATAAATACAGCTTTTTAAATACAAAACATCAAATCAGATACGAGTAGAATGCATTTCATTAAAAAATTAACTTTCTGAATCAAAGTGGTTTTCCCCTTCTGCATCAGTTCCTAAAATCTCCTCAGATCAGCCTGATAAATTCAAGTCTAAAAAAGTGGCAGTTTCAGTTCACAGCTGTGTATATATATGTAACAGTGATTCTAGAATAATGATACAGAACAGTTTGATAGTAATTAAAATTAAGCTACAGAAACATCATACAGTAGCATATCTACTTATTCTTCCATAAATAGTGATTGAAGGCAAATCAGGTTTATCATACTCATAAAATAGAAATGAGACTTTTTAATTTACAAAGCATAAACTGAAATTTATTAATCACATGCTTCAGGAAGAATGAGTACAGAATGGGCAAAAATAATGGCACTGATCTGCATATAACTTGCCTAAATATTCCAGTATTTTTTCCATATTTAGATTTCCTAGGATCCATTTTTCTACTGTGACCCAAACAGATAAGTAGCTATGTAAAGTTTTCACCGTTCTTTTAAAGTGCTGTAATAGTTTTTTTTTAGAAAAAGCAAAGTTTATATCAGTTTTCAAATGCAAAGCCTCAAACTGAGCATTTTAAGCAATATTTGCATCCCATGCTTTCCTAGTTATAGACAGTAAGATGTAACAATCTAAGTTAAAAAGCTTGGTTAATGAGCACTCATTTTATACCTGCCAATGCAGCTTTAATTAAATTTAGCAGATTAGCATATCAGCCCAACCCAAAATGGTTCTATCTTAAGTTTGCCAAAACTAGAATTTCTATTCAAGATTACAAATTTTGTTTTCTGGAGGCAAGTTTTGGATTCACACATGGAATGCCACAAAAGTCGTGCATAGAACAGTGAGCAAAACAGCACTATGCAATTTTTTAGTTTATCTTGCCCCATATGCATTTTCTAGATGTATGTAGAGTTTGATCGATTGCTGATTGCATATTGCAGGTGATACTTATCCAAATGAAATGCCCATTGCTGCACAGCTTTGTGTCATATATTACTAGTTACTACTAATTTGCTTTAAGAATGGTAGCCTTTCTGGAAAATGCTTTGTATTATGTGAATATTTCAATAAAATATTTTGAACAGCTTTAGCAATATTCACAGTTACCAATAAGTTTAAAAGTTGTGTTCATTTAATTGTGCATTACTAATTTATTGGATTCAAATCACATTCCAGAAAGATGCCCTTATCTGACATCCACTGACTTGCAGCCCACAAGCTCAGGAGGACAAGATCTTAGAATTAAGGTGAATAAATATCACAAAATACAGGGTGGTTGTTTTTTTAAAAAAATTAATAGATCTAGGAGCAGAACTCATGAGAGATACTCATAAATATTAACATTAAACTTAATATCATAATAGCAAATGAATTGGAATCCACACAAAATATAATTAGAGATCTTTAGGGTTACTTTCAGACAGATAAATATTTTTGTGATGATACATGGCAGTCAAAAGATAAGATTATGCCAATAAAGGCCAGGCTGTTAAAAGCGGTAGGTGTCCAAGAAGCAATTGCAGAACTCGTTCTTACATAAAGGAGCGCAGGGAGAGGAGAAAGACTCTTCTTGCCTACTGCTTAACACTTCTTGCCCACTGCCAAGCCCACCAAAATCACATCTACAGGAATTTGCATCATCTCTGGTGCAAGACACCTTTGGCTCCAATCCAGCGATTTTTCAATAGCTGAAGCAGCTTTGGTTTCAAGTTTTTCACAGCATGTAAGAATCCTGTCTACTTAAGTTAACATTTAACTTTTACCATTAGACAATCTAGAATTTCTCTTTCTGTTTTAAAATGACCTACAAGTAGTTACCTAGATCCCAAAATTCTGAATTCAGAGGTCTAATTACAGTCTGCATTAGAAATGACATGTAATTGCCACTGTGCAGCACAGTAGGGAAAGACTAGGCCTTCCATTGCAAAACCTAAGGCATATTTCACTATTTTCTATTTTTGTGTGCAAGATGTGGTTAAAAAAAACCCCAACAAACCCCTGCAGAGAGAGAAAGATCTCCCTTTGCTGAGAACATTTAATACCTCAATAATGTTGAGCTCAGGATAAAAAATCCAATTGCTACTGAACTTGTATGCCCTAGAAAAGCAAATGGCTGCTGCTGAAGGTCTAAAGAGAAGCTAAGCAAAAATGCAGACAGAAAAATAAAAACTATTACCAGAGAAAATTCAAGGCAGTATTTTGAACTTCTCAATTGTTACCCATTGAAGCCTCAGAATGGCTTAGACAACTGAAAAGGATATTAATGAAGCATCCAAAAATTAATGAGGCATATGCAGCAAAAAAAAAATGCTGAAAATGGCTACTTGTAATAGTAACTGTTTACATTATATAATTTCTAAAACCTTGTTTAATAAGGGAGGTAATTTGCTTTCATTATTTTTATCATTATACAAGAAAGGGGGATTTTTCTTTATACATTGAATTTTTTTTAATAGGTTTTGAACAATTCGGAGAACAACTACCGGTACATAAGATCACTTTGAACATAAGAGACAATACATATGCAAGAAGCATTAAGAATCTAGAATTATTTCTAATCAAGAATTTTGGAATTTTATCAGATCACCTTATTTATTTTAAGCAAGTGTTACTCAGCAATTCACATATGGTTACCATAGCTGCATCTAGAATTTTAATAAGGATACTGGTTTTCTGCAATTTGAACAATCAAATTCTCTTCTACAGCCAGAATAATCATTTCATTCAACCTAAGAGTATATAGCTCTCTTACAATAAATGCATTCTTCAAGGCAATCGGGGCGGGGGCGGGGGGGGGGGTTGTGTGTTTCTGAAAGGTAGATAAATTGAAAGCACAACTGAAAATAATAGAAAAACAACATAACTTAATTTTCCTCTGTGATAAATATTTAGCCAGTTACATTTTATGGAGGACTAGTGTGCAATCTTCATTTTCTTTTAAGAGATTTGACATTACTGAGTCATCTTTGGCTTGTGTCCTTTTCAGATAACAGTTCACTATCTTCCCATCAAGCTTATATTGATGACGAATGCTTTCATATGGCTTCAGGTCTAAATCCAGGACAGAAACTGAAAAGGTGAATCTGGATTTTGATGTTAGAACCACCGGCCTCTGCTCAGAGCTGAAATTTAAATAAGAATAATAATTACTATTTGGTATTCCAGAGAGGGATCTGACTTTTACCGTTATCCTCATATATGAAAACTCTATCTGCATCCTAATGATGACAAGCTATAGCTGATGTTGCATTTTAAAAGTACTTGTGGTCTTAAGTAAAATATAGCTTTTCCAGTAGGAAATGTGATGCAAAAATTTGTTTGAAACTTTTCCTACCACTTTTTTATTTCAAACTTTCCTAAATGATTATACCATCAGTACCGCTTTGTGAATAAATTACACTGAGAGGTTAACCATAAGCTTATCTTAAAGTAGCAATTTTCACATAGCTTATTTTGTCACTGACAACCTAGGAAAAATGAAGTTATTCTGATTCTCTAATAAATTCATCTATTACATCTATTATTGAAATTATATCTTGGAATTTCTCATGTCAGAATTGACTGTTTCTAAGATTCTTTGGAAAGTAAAGACACTATCTCTGCTACTGTTATACAGGACAGGACATGTGCCAATTTTCCTTCTCATATGTGCTTCCAAAATTTAGCAGTTTGAAAACATACAATTAATAATTACACTCCCATAAAGCAACTAGGCTGTTAACACCAATTCCACAGGTACTTCCCATGTTTTGAACGTCTGGACTTTAAAATTTACAGTAGCAGCAATAATACAAGTAGATTGTAAAACCAAGCATTTCTCATCTATGCAATATAACACCACTGCTATGAGAGCTATATTGGCTACTGGTATCTTCCAAATATAAAGCGGTAAACGGCTCAAAACTAGGGGACTTCTCTTTTCCAGACAGATTTTGTCCAAATGAAGTCCCTACTTACTGTGGAACTCAATAGGAAGGGCCATGAAAGCAAGTACTCACAGTACTCACTTCCCTCTCAAGAAAAAGGTGACTCCCACTCTCATGGCCTTCAGAAAGCTTGATAAAGCTTGCCTGTTTCAGAAGGCTCTTAGAGGCTGATTGGTTTTCCTTTTATTGACTGACAGACAAATGGCTCAATTCTTACGAATGCTTACTGTAGATATTTATGGCCTATGCGCTATTTTACTGTTGCTCTTTTAGTATACCACTTGGAACCTCTTCAAATGAGGTATATAAACATTAGAAATAAATATAAAAATAATCTTAATTTTCAATAATGTAATTATGCTTAAATCAAAATTGAAAATGCAAATAAACTTTTCTAGTTTTATATTTCCTCCATTTCCTTCAGATTATTACACAGAGATATAAAAACTTACGCCTATGTATGCAATGGACTATAACTGCATACCAATGAAGGAGAATATTTGTAACTCAGGGTTGAAATGAGGGGTCCTTGGTGTCTCTGAGCTTGATGGTTTTCTTGAAGACATTTGATTACCCAAACTAGGTAACATCATCACTAGCATTGATGACATTACCCAGTTTGGATAATGAAACATCTGACTTTAAATGAAACTATACATTGCATACAAAAATTACATATTTCATCTTGAAAAACTGCAGAGCAGAATCACATTTTGTCCAGATATAAGACAAAAAGTTTTTGAGGAAAGTTCATCTTTCCACTGTGCAACTCTTAAGACATCAGATGACTGAAATATGGCAGCCATCAAGAACCAGGGCTTCTATTATGTGCTAAAATTAATGCAGTTTTTCATGGCCATCATTCTAAAGTTTGCTAAATCTCACAAAATTCCAATATCCCTGTGACCCCATGTGAGTAGGGCCATGAATTAGTTGGTCCAGGTCAACAGCTGCCATGGTGGCTGTGAACTGCTGCACTACCTCTGACCCTGGGATCAGAGAAGGCAGACTGAAGTATGCTAGAACCATAACCCTGGGGGACTCCACTGCCAGCTCAGACCCAGAGGGTGGGCAGGGATCCTGCTATATTGCAGCGAGGAAAGGACATGAGAAGTAATCCTCGCTCACTCACATTACTTATTTTCTACCTTTCCTGTATGGGGAATACAGATGATTACAATCAATACAGGCAGTAAGCTAATACAGCACTTTCTCAATTGATACTTGTATATAGATAAATACTGGGAGTTTTTTTAAATAGAATATTTATCTTAGACATTACCATTCATCTTGTTGACAAGGTGAAAGCACAATCATTATGGAACAGTCCTTTGCTGTCATTGCAACTCTATACTGCTGAACCTGTAACAAAAATCAAGCCTATAGTCATCTACTAGGCAACAAGAACTGAAAAACATCCATCCATCCATGTCTGTATCTATCTAGCTATCTATCTAATCATCTGGCTATCACCTATCTAACCACAAAAAACCCTTCTCACCCTTATGGGTGGTTTGTATCTTTCTCAATCTCAGATCATCTACCAGAGACCTGGGGGTTGGAGGGTTTTGAGCAGTATTTTAGCTGTTCCTAGCACTGCATTCTTCTAGACAGAGAGCTCTGAAGTCGTCCCTTGGATCTGTTGGAGCCACTCTCCTCACTTAGGAGTCACAATCCTGAGGGCTTCTACTATCACTGGGACCCCTTTGGCATCTATTTTCCACATCCTCTCTAGTTCCTCCTTCAGACTCTGGTACTGCAGACCTTGTTAATCTGGGTGACATCTGAGTCAGCATGACTCTCCTAGTTCTTGTCACTCTGATATTTGAGATAAACAGGTGAAGCTTTAGGAGGGGGTCTTTGCCCAAAGACCCTGACTGGTAAGGTAGATGCCAGGTGGGATTTGGACTCCAGTCTCCCACATCAAAGGGTGCCACTAACCATTACACTATCCAGTATGTATGTACATACATACGTGTGTGTGTGTAGCTGGAGGTTATTAAATGTATTTCTATTTCTATCTCAATTTTACTTGATATATATTTATATTCTCAAAACAGTACACAATATTTGAAAGTAAATATAGTAAAAGCTTTCCCAAGGACAGGATTAAATTGAAATGGAAATAAAAATGTTATACACAATGCAAAATCAAGAGTACATGCCTAGATGGTCTTTTAATTTCTTCCTCCTTATCCTACAGTATTTTGTTGAAGAGGGTAACTAGTGTTCATGTTTAAACTTTCTGTGTCTTTAGCAAGAAATGAGATGTCAAAATAAGGTAGGTACCTTCGTCAATGCATACGCTATAGTTCCATCATCCTCACTTGAGCGATCTAGTAACTTCTCATAGGATGATTCATTATAAGGCCCATCAATCTGTAGTACGTTCCTAAAAAATAAAGAATTACATTCAAAAAATAAATAAAGTAAAATGCAGTCCCAGAACTGAAAGTAAACCAGATTTCTGTACCATGAAACTACTGCAAAAAATTATTTCAGTTGCTATTTCACAAATCTCACAGTTCAAGTGCATGACAAGTGAAGCTACTGTCCCCTCTAGTGACCGCTGCCTAAAATTACATAAGACTGTGAAGAAAAGCAACTTTGCAAAATAAGAACTCTCCAAAATAAATCTTTTGCCTTTGGTTTTCCTGTGACATGATGACTGCAAAAGGTTATTTGTTGTGTTGAATGACCTCAATAAAGGGTCCTGGCATGTTATTTTCAAAGTTGAAGTTTCTTACCACCCTGGTACCCCACTTCCAACATTTAATGATAAACTAGAGTTCCATGTGCACTGAATAGCCTCAGCTTGCACTGAGCTATTTAAGGAAGAAGAACCCTCCATTAGATTATCTTCTTAATATATTTCTTCTCCATATTATAGCTTACTTAACCAATGCATTATTTTGGTTCCCCAAAAGTGTACAACACATTACTATTAATAAAAGGTAAAGTTTCCCCCGCACATGCGTGCTACTTGTTTCCGACTCTGGCCAAAGCCAGAGCTTGTCCGAGGACGTCTCCGTGGTCATGTGGCCAGCATGACTAGACACCAAAGGCGCACGGAACGCTGTTACCTTCCCACGTAGTGGTCCCTATTTTTCTACTTGTATTTTTACGTGCTTTCGAACTGCTAGGTTGGCAGAAGCTGGGACGAGTAACAGGCGCTCACTCTGTTACGCGACACTCGGGATTCGACCCGCCAAACTGCCGACCTTCTGATCAACAAGCTCAGCGTCCTAACCCACTGAGCCACCACATCCCTACTATTAATACTATAAGCCAAATATGTATGGTGTAGTAGAAAGTCTACAAATCCTTGTTAAAATGCCAAGTTTTTAAGTTTCAAAAAAAATATCAGACCAAGATAGATCTTTTTGTTGTTGTTAGCTGCGAAGTCGCGTCCGACCCATCGCGACCCTATGGACAACATTCCTCCAGGCCTTCCTGTCCTCTACCATCTTCTGGAGTCCATTTAAGCTCACGCCTACTGCTTCAGTGACTCCATCCAGTATTCCCCCCCCCCCTAAACGATTTCAGTTCATTTTTCAAACTGGATTTCATAACTTCTATGTTATATGAAAGATGGAAAAATGTTGAAGTGATTTATCTTGGTCTGATTTTTTTACATCTCAAAAACCTGACATTTTAATAGGGTTATGTACTTTCTATATACACTGTACTGCATAAAATATGTACCACAGTTCTACTTCAAGAAGTTCTAAATTCTTGAACAGTACACTTAGGCTATTTCATTTTTATTTTTTTATGCCACCAGAGTCACTGGGAGTTGGGTGGCCTTATTTTAAATAAATGAATTTGCACCAAATTATGTCTAATGCAATAGCTGAATAAAGTAAAGTAAAGGTAAAGGTTCCCCCGCACATGCGTGCTAGTCGTTTCCGACTCTAGGGGCCGGTGCTCATCTCCGTTTCAAAGCCGAAGAGCCAGCATTTGTCCGAGGACGTCTCCGTGGTCATGTGGCCGGCATGACTAGACGCCAAAGGCGCACGGAACGCTGTTACCTTCCCACCATAGTGGTCCCTATTTTTCTACTTGCATTTTTACGTGCTTTCGAACTGCTAGGTTGGCAGAAGCTGGGACGAGTAACAGGCGCTCACTCTGTTACGCGGCACTTGGGATTCGACCCGCCAAACTGCCGACCTTCTGATCGACAAGCTCAGCGTCCTAACCCACTGAGCCACCGCGTCCCTTGAATAAAGTAAATAAAGCATATAAACAAGAAAGACAAAAATGTAATTTTTTTTAAAAAAGTACAAAGATGTTTGCTCAATATGGTTTGGTAAGGGAATGACGACTGAACACAAATATTCTTCCTACACCATATTTATTGTCATTCACATTTTCTTTAAAGTTTAGGCATATTACCTATATGATATGAGCATGTAAAAAATAAAATATTTATACATAGCAAGAATAGTTTTCATTTTCGAGAAACTGCATCTGAAGGAAACCAGATAGCCATAATTTTCTTGAAAAATGCAGAAACCTTCATTCTTAAAATCAATTAGAATTATAAACATTTTGCAGTGTTTCTCTGACAATTGTTAAATAAAACTGAAGGAAGACACACCCCAAAACATTAAATTTTCTACTTTGTTTATATCTAAACAATTGATTCAGATATTTCTGGAAAAAAGCTATTTTTCTATTGGGATAGAAACTTCAATTACCATTTTTTGCTTCGCTAATGGAGAAAACATCCTCATTATTATGACAAACTACTGAATAATTTCCCAGTTTTAGGGTACAAATTTTAGACTTAACAGACATACTACAGGGAGTGCAGAATTATTAGGCAAGTTGTATTTTTGAGGATTAATTTTATTATTGAACAACAACCATGTTCTCAATGAACCCAAAAAACTCATTAATATCAAAGCTGAATATTTTTGGAAGTAGTTTTTAGTTTGTTTTTAGTTATAGCTATTTTAGGGGGATATCTGTGTGTGCAGGTGACTATTACTGTGCATAATTATTAGGCAACTTAACAAAAAACAAATATATACCCATTTCAATTATTTATTTTTACCAGTGAAACCAATATAACATCTCAACATTCACAAATATACATTTCTGACATTCAAAAACATAACAAAAACAAATCAGTGACCAATATAGCCACCTTTCTTTGCAAGGACACTGAAAAGCCTGCCATCCATGGATTCTGTCAGTGTTTTGATCTGTTCACCATCAACATTGCGTGCAGCAGCAACCACAGCCTCCCAGACACTGTTCAGAGAGGTGTACTGTTTTCCCTCCTTGTAAATCTCACATTTGATGATGGACCACAGGTTCTCAATGGGGTTCAGATCAGGTGAACAAGGAGGCCATGTCATTAGATTTCCTTCTTTTATACCCTTTCTTGCCAGCCACGCTGTGGAGTACTTGGACGCGTGTGATGGAGCATTGTCCTGCATGAAAATCATGTTTTTCTTGAAGGATGCAGACTTCTTCCTGTACCACTGCTTGAAGAAGGTGTCTTCCAGAAACTGGCAGTAGGACTGGGAGTTGAGCTTGACTCCATCCTCAACCCGAAAAGGCCCCACAAGCTCATCTTTGATGATACCAGCCCAAACCAGTACTCCACCTCCACCTTGCTGGCGTCTGAGTCGGACTGGAGCTCTCTGCCCTTTACCAATCCAGCCACGGGCCCATCCATCTGGCCCATCAAGACTCACTCTCATTTCATCAGTCCATAAAACCTTAGAAAAATCAGTCTTGAGATATTTCTTGGCCCAGTCTTGACGTTTCAGCTTGTGTGTCTTGTTCAGTGGTGGTCGTCTTTCAGCCTTTCTTACCTTGGCCATGTCTCTGAGTATTGCACACCTTGTGCTTTTGGGCACTCCAGTGATGTTGCAGCTCTGAAATATGGCCAAACTGGTGGCAAGTGGCATCTTGGCAGCTGCACGCTTCACTTTTCTCAGTTCATGGGCAGTTATTTTGCGCCTTGGTTTCTCCACACGCTTCTTGCGACCCTGTTGACTATTTTGAATGAAACGCTTGATTGTTCGATGATCACGCTTCAGAAGCTTTGCAATTTTAAGAGTGCTGCATCCCTCTGCAAGATATCTCACTATTTTTGACTTTTCTGAGCCTGTCAAGTCCTTCTTTTGACCCATTTTGCCAAAGGAAAGGAAGTTGCCTAATAATTATGCACACCTGTTGATGTCATTAGACCACACCCCTTCTCATTACAGAGATGCACATCACCTAATATGCTTAATTGGTAGTAGGCTTTCGAGCCTATACAGCTTGGAGTAAGACAACATGCATAAAGAGGATGATGTGGTCAAAATACTCATTTGCCTAATAATTCTGCACTCCCTGTATAGTTGGATATAGTATATTTGTAGACATAGTTGGATAGTACAGTTTAGGGTCAGGTGACAGGGTCATACTAACTCTTCAAGTCCAAAGTCTAAAGCCTAAGACTGAGAGGGGTTAAAAAGCCATTGTTTTTAAGAGATGCTGCATACTTAGGTCTCCTCTGACCCTAATCATTTGCCGATCTGAATCCGAGTATAACTTACCTCTCTTTGGGAAACTCTTCCAAGTATTGTTCAACTCTGTTGTATAAAGGATAAACCCCTTCTATATCCAGTGTATCCAGCATTTGAGCCTGAAGTGTTTTGTAAAGGAGACATCCCTTTGGCAAGCCAGAGGTCTCTACTTTGTTTTTAGCTAAAAAGAATAAGTTTCAAACAGTTTTTACAGTGGATATACCAATCTCTCTGACCAAAAACAGCAAGTGGCACAAACGTAGAAGAGAATCTAGCTGTGATCCTTCTACTATATAAACACAGATTTCAAAAATGGGAAAAAGAAGCTCTGCAGTTCAGTTTCTTGCTCTAGTTTGAGAGAAATCTTCCAAAGGAGAAACAGTGAAATCAGATTTATATTGTTCTTTCCCTATACGAGAGAAGGTTCTATGAAAATGATTCTAAACAGTGTATCGTAAAATGTTGTCTAAGTTCGTCCAGAATTTGTGGGAAATGTTTTAGAAAAATAATATTTCATTATTTTGTATGTGCTCGATTTTTCTCTGATTATTCAGGAGAAGGAATAATTAGAACAGACTATTTGCTTTAACTAATCTGTATATGAAAGTACATTTTACATAATGGAATTATCTCTTTCATATTATAGTATAATTTTATTATGAATGTGGCACCAAGTATAAAACAAATATTCTGGGTTAACAGAAACCAATAATTTAAGTGTTTCTGGATTGGAAAAGTAGATGCCTAAAATACATTTTATGCTTTCTATAGTGTCATTAATTCAAGACATTAATGTCTTGAACAATGGCATTTCCTTAATGTTGCAGACGTACGCCACAATGTAGTGTTCAGCGTGTAACTCAGTAGTAGTAAAAAAGAAAAATAGAAGGGAAATCTAATTATAGATAGCACTGAGAGGATGGGTAGCTTATTTCACACCATACAAACTACAAAAAGCATCACTTTTGCAAAAAACGGAATAGGTTTATTCTCATATTTTTATCAATAGTTCAGGTTAATCAGAGATAACTGTTACTAGTAGCTTTCTGCTTAATTCTTTCTCTCTGGAAAATACCTCAGCCATCCTTAGAGTGGCTAGTTGATCCTTTTTTAAAAAAGCAGAACTTTTTCGTATTCTAAACCAATGCATACAAAGTAAATTCTGTATTAAAACTGAAAAAAGCAAATTTTAAATAGTATATTTTGGGATGTAAAGAGGCCAGAATGACATAGATATCTTGCAGCAAAAGGGAAAAAAATTCTTACCATTCCGCACTAGCTCTTTACTGAAAGCACTGGCTTCACAATAGCTTCTTCCTTGTGAGGTGTGAACTGTCTTCAAATCACCTGCTCTACAGGTATCTGTATTACTCAGTAAAATTGTTGTTATTACGTGGATCAACTCTTTCAGAATTGTCCTTGTACAATGAGGCCCACTGACCAGGCCATTTGAAGGAAAGAAGAAAGGTTTCAAATGGCAAGCAAGTTCATTCAAATCAGAGAGAGAATCCTCATTATCTTTGCAGCCATAAATTAATTCACCGTTCTGTAACAGAAAAGAAGTTAATTAATACTTTTAAAATAGTAACAAAAATAATTCAACGGTTGTAAATGGGGTATCCCAACTATACTTTCTGGTTATACTCCCAGTACTTCATAGGCGGGATGCAAAAAATAGTAAGTTGGCTTGCAAGATAGTCTCTAAATTAAAATCCTAACTTGCACAAAATAACATGAGTTTATTTGGGGGTAAAACCAGAATTTTAAAAAATGTACAGAATATTAGCCAATATGTGAAAAACTTAATTGGTCCTGATCTTATCAGAGTATGCTGCAGATGGCATGGAAATGACTATGGCTAGTAATCTACTCTACACTTTGGTAGAACAAAGGCATGATGGGCACTGGAACTTGATATCTATAGGTGATGACCTAGTAACATACTGTATATTTTTTGCAACTCAAAATGTAAGAAAAGTAAATGTAAAGTAAATAGATTAATGAAGGAAAAAGAAGAAAAAAGTAGCTATGTTGTGTGTTCGTGAAACTGCAAGAAAGGAGAAAACCACAGATTTGAATGAAGGTCTAATCTTGGAGGAAAGGATTGATGAATAAGATGCACTGAAGTGTAGGTATAGGTTTAATTATGAATGAAAAGGCTAAAATATATTTCGAAGTGTGAATTTCTACCATCAAGATTGTTCTGAGTATATATGAAGATGTAAATTCATATTTATTTAGCATATGGCATATCATACATGGACTAGCTATATATATATATATATATATATATATATATATATATATATATATATATATATATATATATATATATATATATATATATATATATATATATATATATATATATATATAAAGATCTGTGTTCAAATGCCAATGTCTAGGCCAGGGGTAGGCAACCTCGGCTCTTTTATGAGTTCATGAGTTGAAGTTCATGAGTCCTAAAAGAGCCAAGGTTGCCTAACCCTGGTCTAGGCCATCTAACAATTGAAGTGTAGCATCATTTATATTAAAAATCATAAATGTCATAGTTACATTCCAGTGAATGATGGTATCAGTTTTGGGGGGAAATATGAAAAATTCTGATTTAATGTAATTCAAGAAAAAAAGATTGATTCCATTATTAAGATAAAAATACCTAATAAAATGTTCTGAATATGGCAGATAGTATTCTAATATTGTCAAGAACTGAACTTGGGGAAAAATAGTGTGGCAAAGGGGAAAAATGAAAAATTAGTGAAGAACTTCAGAAAGAGAAAGCATAAGTCCTTTAGGAAAAGCATTACAAGACAAATTACAATCCCAACAGAATGAATGGCAACTAAATGTAAGAGAGCTTTTGGAAGAGAATAAAAAGAATTGTGTCACAGAGTGCTAATATCTGGACTGATGTTAGCAGGAAGTATGAAAATGAATGCTTGGTGGAATGATGAAAGGTATGACTGTATATAATGGGTGTGCACAGAAAAGGACAATATCTAGGAAAGCAATGAACAATACAAACAATCAAAATGTTAAAAGTCAATGAAAGTTAGGAGTGAAGTTAATTCAGGGATATGGTTAATAAAATTGATGTAGAAACTGAAAGAAAAATTTTATAGAAAAACTGTAAATGTACATCTGCAAATCTGGAAAGAAGGATAAAAAAAATTAATGACGGACTTGACTGAGAATTACCACTGGCTGTAGAGCAGGGGTGTCAAACTGGCAATGTCATGTGATATGTCGTGACGTATCGCGACTTTTTTTCCATTGCCGGCAATGGGGTGAGGGCGGTTTTGGCATGACACATCTGGCCCACAGGACAGGAGTTTGACACCCCTGCTGTAGAGAATGCTAAACAGTGCTTCAAAGAGTATGGAGCTGAAAACTGACTTATAAAATACCAAAGAATATACAATAAATGAGTGGAAGTTATATAAATGGTGATAAAAACAAGAAGATGAATTTGTAATGCAGACTTGTAATGAGCATCTTCATGCCTCAAAATAGGGAAGTGAGAGTTGCATGTGTCAAAAGAAAGTTTAAAACTAAGCTAAATATATTAGGCATGAAATTTTGTGTAGTAAAACTGTAAGATGAAATCAGTAATGAATTATGAATGTGTGTGAATTTAACGCAAAAGTGAGTAACCAGTACTAAAGAATTCTGAAGAGAGAATGAATAATCCAATCCCAAATGGTATATTAATTTGTAAGCCACCCAGAAACATCTTGTAGGGGAGATGGGCAGCTTAGAAATTTAATGAATAAAATAAAATAAATATATGAAAGAAGTGAGGAAAATGTTTGAGAAGAAATGGGGGAAAAGTGTGTGTGTGTGGGGGGGGGGGAATTCTGGTTGAATAAAGTTGATGAGATCCTCAAAGACAAATGAGAAAATTAAAGAAAAAATGAGAAATTTAAAGAACAAAACCCAATATATGACAATATTTGCACTTGGTAGAAATAAGAATGGATTCCAAGGATAGAAATTAATGAACAGATAAAATGTATGGTGCTGGTGTAAACTAGATTTAATTAGTCTTTCTCTCTTTTTCCTCTCTCCTGCCTTCGTTCACTTACTCCTTCTTGCTTTTCTCTTTACTTTGATAATTTGCTATCCTGAAAGGGAATACTGTGAAAGTAATATACATGTTATGACAACCTGAATTATAATTAGTGTGTGATAATGCATCTTTCAACTGGAAAGCTGAGTGTAAGTAATTCTTAGCTGGAAACTACTTCACCAAGCTTTTACTCAGTGATAAATAATATATCCCTATAGAAGTACTTGATCATCAAGACAAATTAAATGAAGCAGGAGAAATACTTTATTTGGAAAATGAAAGCAGAAGCTAGAGAGTAAGTTTTAAGACCCTGCCCAATTCACTGCTTTCCTCATTTTTCTCTCTCTCCTAATCACAGCAAAGAACAGCTATCAAAGTCTCTGTACATTTCTTGATCCAATACTAGGTATAAAAATTAAGATATAATTTACAAAAGAGAAAAAATATTTAATTAAGACTCAGGCTGAAATCAACCAAAACTGGAATGAAAAAACTCTTCTGAATATGAATGTAGGTCTGCAAATGCTAGAGATTGTTACATTGATTTCATCCTACTTATGGAGGAAGAGGAAATGGCACTGCCAGCCAGCAATAATTTAAGCTGAAATAGAAACTGATGTTCATCAGGCATTCATTCACTATTAGATATAAATAGGCGCCCTAGAGTGCAGTGGTTAAGTGCAGGCAAACTCTGCCCACAACTTAGAGTTTGATCCTGATGAGGCTCAAAGTTGATCCAACTTCATCTTTCCAAGGTCATTAAAATGAAGACCCCCCTGGCTGTTGGGGGCAATATACAAATAATGTTGACATCGTAAACTATACAGAGTACTGTAATGCACTGTGGGGGGTATATAAGTCTAAAGATTATTGCTATGCTACTAGCATAGCTGGTTGATGAACAGCACAGACGCTGTGGGACTGAAGCTGATCTGGAAGGCTGAGGGAAGGGAGAAAACCTTGAAAAAATTTACAGGAGGAAACTACTCCATCAAAGAACTTTATCCTTCCACAGCAGAAGATAATGGCAGCTAGCCTAGCATATTCAACCCTAACAGGGCACACAAATCGTAGTAGGGAGACAGGATAAACTGGAATGAAAAGAGAGGCTGGTTACACTAGTAATTAACCTCTGCCCTTGTATTTAAATGCTGGACTTCAAACACCTGAAGCTATGTTGCATATGTAACATAGTTTCTTGTAGTCCTTCTTTATAAAAAAAAAACAAAAAACAAAGAAGAAGCCCAGTATCTCTAATCTTTGATGTCTGTGTCTTCTGTAGGATCACAGAAATGCTAACCTGATGTAATTGATCCCTACTCAACTTCAATCCAAGACTGTCACAAAGGGACATATAGACATCCAAAAATGTATGCTTATTACAGCTTCTAACTACTAGTGTATGCTTTCTCAAATGAGCTTAATAATTCTCAGTCAGATCTTTCATTATTTTTTATACTTTTGTCCAAATTTGCAGAGTCACATTCCCTCTTCCTCTTCTATACCATTTCTCTACTTTAAACTTCCAAATCATGTTCATTAAGCACATTTCTGAATTATTTTCAGAAAATAAAAAAGGGGAAAGGGTTATTGGATTATTTCAAACAACATCAGTATAAGTAATTTGCCCAGTAAGCAAAGTGTTGATTGCTATTTTAATTAAGTCACGGAGATGGAAGTTTGGACCCTCAGAAGCTGCTTCCTAATTAAGCACATTAGATTAGAACAAAAATAATAAAGTGAAATAGGCTGACTGAGGAACCAAAGCTTCCTTGAAAAATTCAGAGCACCTTACCTTAAATATTTTTAAATTATTCTGTGCTTCATATAATAGATTTTTCAAGGCGAAGTGCATTCGCTGTTTATTTCTAAAATATATATAAAAAATTGAATATTTAAAATGAAGTGTAACCAATCCACCACTAAAATAAACATTCTCTCTGATCTATCAGATCTACTTTCAAACACAGTATTTTATTTCTAATTCTACGATCTTATGACGAACTATTCCCCACTTTAATCGTAAAATAGTTCCACTTAGAAGTCATTTGTAAGATCCATATTTTTCACATTTTTTCCTAAAAATTGTTCCAATTGTTTTTCCAATTAGCACATTATTAGCTTCTTTCAATAACCTTAATCATGCAGCTCTATACTGATTAACGTAGGAGTCCCCAACCGCTTGGCCACGGGCTGCGTGAAGGGATGGCCAGTGCAAGCGCACATGCCACCAGCGCTAGCGTCGCCCTGCACCCCTGAGCATCCTGCCAGAGTTAACGAAACCCCACCCCTGAATGGGGCAATACATAAAACCATGCCCCCTCCGGTCCACAGAAAAAAAGCTCTTCATGGAACCAGTCCCTGGTGCTCAAAAGGTTGGGGTCCTCTGGATTAACAGACTAAAACATTTCACATTCGGAGCGAAGTTCTTAAGATTTCATATAGCAGAATTGTTCAAAACAAGTACTAAGAATAACAGCAACAGCATAAAAAAGGAAATATACATAAAAATATGAAATATACTTTCTTACCCTGAGAATAGATCTAGAGGACAATATTTACTTAGATGTTTCCACTTTCCTTTTGCTACCTGTTGACAAACAGAACATATGATTTCCCAAATATGCATTCATTTATTTCTCAAATTTCCAGCTAATTTAATTTCTGGAACTGTTCAAGCTGGGAGTTCATCAATATTGTCAGACACTTCCCCTCCTGCCTTTTGTCTCCCTGTCCTCCCAGTTTAAGAAAGTTACAATCTCCAACATTCTCCTTCACACTTTTCCCAACAAAAGCATTTCCCTCCACTTTCATGAAAGTGTGGATTAATGCAAATAAAATGGCCTTCACAACTGAAAATGAAGTGAGTTTTGACTTATAAATAATTATATATGCCATATTCAAATGGAGCATTAATTCCACTCTTTGTTGTGATTCAGGGTCAGCCTGTGGGTTTGGCAGTTGGGTCGGACGATTCAGAGGAGGAGGAGGGGGGTGTTGAAGAGCTTGCTGAGAATAATATTGAGGCTCCACAGAGCCCTCAGCCAGGCCCCTCCCATCTGGTCACGACGCAGACCAAGCTGTGTGAGCCTGACAGCGTGGATGAAGATGACCCACAGCTGGCCCTGTTCAAGGACGCCCGACGCAGGAGGCAGTCAATCAGGAGTAAACAGAGGAAGGCAATGGGGCACCTCGGAAGGAGGCAGAGAGAAGCCACGCCCTGAACTGTATAAAAGGGGAATGCGTGGGAGGGCTGGTTTGCTGAAGGCAACCGTTTGAATAGCTCCTGTTTCATGGTTCGTGTTTGCTCTCTTTGCTGTTTGCTCTGTTTATGTTTTTATGTTAATAAATTTGGCAGGCTTAGTTCCAGCCTCTTGCCTTCTTGTAAAAGGGGTTGTCCCTGCCTTTTCTGCAGGGCCGGTAGCAGGCTGGTACAGAACACTCTTATCAAAAGCTTACAATTCACTTAAGTTGTACATTACCTTTAGATGCTGGTGCATGCAGTAACGACAAACTTTATATTTTATCTCTTGTGAAACATGACTGGAAAAGGGGAGAAATCCACATTTTGGCTGCAAGAATAAATGCAGTTTAAAATTTAGAACACCTTCACTTTGTATTTAAAACTAATACAACCCCCCCATGCCCTCCCAATAACTAATAAGGTCTTTAGGGTCTTTCAATCTTTTGGTGAAGTCTTATGAAAAGCAATACACAAACCTTCTACCCCTAATCCACACAAAGAACAGAAATATTTATTTTACTCTTGCTATAAAACATTTGATATATTCCCAGAAGTATTTGACATAAATCTAAATGGCTCTAACATTTTTCAATTGTTCAAATTTCAAATTTTCAAATATTTAAATCTGCATAAGTGCCACCCAAAAAAGAAGAATAATTTCAATGTATTTGATGTCATTAAGGAGGAATGCTGGAACAAAATCATTCTAAGAACACAGTTTCATTCTACTTTCTTTGTGAGAAGTAGCCATCAGGATGGGTATACAAAATGATCTATGTTATAGTTTTATTCTAAATAATTTTGCCTGTTTGAAATGGGCTTCAAAACTTTTTATGACTTTAAATAAGTTGTAAAATACCATTTCATCCTTATAGTTACTTCCTCTAATGGAAACCAAACAGTAAAATTATGTTTTGACATTGTTTAACATTTCATTCATTCAGCTAATAAAATTAAAGTGGTATAATAGCAACAATGTGAACACAAAGTATTGATTGTATCAAATTCCTGATGTACTCACCTTAATTTCTATACAAAGTTTAGGGCGATGTTCAACAAAATGCATCCTGGTGAGATTAGGAAGGCACAAAGCATAACCACTAAGATAATCCATGTCTTTATCACAGCGTGATTCTAAAGAAAAAGAAGAAGTAACTGCTTATACCCATGTTTAATACTTCAACTTTTTGAGTACTACAAATAAACACACAGCCATCAACTACTCCCTCATATAGTTAATGTGAATGGTTCAGGCCTGCCCTTCCATTTATACTAACAAATTTCCTATCTTTAATACCATTTTCTATGATTAGTCAAATCCCTACAAGGAATCAGGCTCAAATTATGGATATACAGACATTATGGTATGTATGTTTATATCCAATAAAAGCATAATATATTAACTGAGAAAGATTTTTTAGAAAATACAGGAAATCTCTCGAAAGTTCTAAAACAGCTACAAAACAAAAAGCCATCAGCATTTCAATATTTTTTATTTGAGAAAAAAATCTTATACAGTCATGGCCGAAATTGTTGGCACCCCAGAAATTTTTCCAGAAAATCAAGTATTTCTCACAGAAAAGTATTGCAGGAACACATGTTTTGCTATACACAGGTTTATTCCCTTTGTGTGTATTGGAACACAACAAAAAAAGGGAGGAAAAAAAGCAAATTGGACATAATGTCAAACAAAACTCCAAAAATGGGCTGGACAAAATTACTGGCACCCTTAACTTAATATTTGGTTGCACACCCTTTGGAAAAAATAACTCAAATCAGTCGCTTCCTATAACCATCAATAAGCTTCTTACACCTCTCACCCGGAATTTTGGACCACTCTTCCTTTGCAAACTGCTCCAGGTATCTCTTATTGGAAGGGCGCCTTTTCCCAACAGCAATTTTAAGATCTCTCCACAGGTGTTCAATGGGATTCAGATCTGGACTCATTGCTGGCCACTTCAGAACTGTCCAGTGCTTTCTTGCCATCCATTTCTGGGTGCTTTTTGACGTATGTTTGGGGTCATTGTCCTGCTGGAAAACCCAAGATCTCAGACGCAAACCCAGCTTTCTGACACTGGGCTCCACAGTGCGACCCAAAATCCTTTGGTAATCCTCAGATTTCATGATGCCTTGCACACATTCAAGGCACCCAGTGCCAGAGGCAGCAAAACAACCCCAAAACATCATTGAACCTCCACCATATTTGACTGTAGGTACTGTGTTCTTTTCTTTGTAGGCCTCATTTTGTTTTTGGTAAACAGTAGAATGATGTGCTTTACCAAAAAGCTCTATCTTGGTCTCATCTGTCCACAAGACGTTTTCCCAGAAGGATTTTGGCTTACTCAAGTACATTTTGGCAAACTATAATCTTGCTTTTTTATGTCTCTGTGTCAGCAGTGAGGTCCTCCTGGGTCTCCTGCCATAGCGTTTCATTTCATTTAAATGTCGACGGATAGTTCACGCTGACACTGATGCTCCCTGAGCCTGCAGGACAGCTTGCATTCCTTTGGAACTTGTTTGGGGCTGCTTATCCACCATCTGGACTATCCTGCGTTGCAACCTTTCATCAATTTTTCTCTTCCGTCCAAAACCAGGGAGATTAACTACAGTGCCATGGGTTGCAAACTTTTTGATAATGTTGCGCACTGTGGACAAAGGCAAATCTAGATCTCTGGAGATAGACTTGTAACCTTGAGATTGTTGACATTTGTCCACAATTTTGGTTCTCAAGTCTTCTCCTCTTTCTGTTGTCCATGCTTAGTGTGGCACACACAGACACACAATGCAAAGACTAAGTGAACTTCTCTCCTTTTCATCTGCTTTCAGGTGTGATTTTTATATTGCCCACACTTGTTACTTGCCCCAGGTGAGTTTAAAGGAGCATCACATGCTTGAAACAATCTTGTTTATCCACAATTTTGAAAGGGTGCCAATAATTTTGTCCAGCCCATTTTTGGAGTTTTGTTTGACATTATGTCCAATTTGCTTTTTTTCCTCCCTTTTTTGTTGTGTTCCAATACACACAAAGGGAATAAACGTGTATAGCAAAACATGTGTTCCTGCAATACTTTTCTGTGAGAAATACTTGATTTTCTGGAAAAATTTCTGGGGTGCCAACAATTTCCGCCATGACTGTATGCTTGAATAGTGTCATTCCTGGATTTCAATATGGGAAACCCACAATGAAATCCCTACAAATTACCAAATAAGCACAGACTCACAGGCATAGTTGAGAGTGTATAACTTCTGCTTTGAACTCTTTTAAGGAAGGAAGGGTGGAATACAAACACAGAACATACTATTGTGCTCAACACACATAAACTTTCCATGTTATTCAATACAGGAGACCAATAACTTTGTTATTACTTTCCCAAAACTGCCAAAACAAATTTCAATCAAATGCATTTCTAAGTTGAATGCTATCTGCATTTTACCCAATGCATGTTATTACATTTTAAAATGCATGTCTGAAATGTTTCCTAAAAGTAATAGAAGAATGGATGTGAAGATGGCAAAATTTTCACAGATGACAGAATTGATTGGTTTGTTTGAGATAAATTTAAATACTTTTATAAAAGACTGTAACCCCTTTATGGACTTTTTGTTGAAAATGGAAAAAAATGAGGGTAACATTTGGATTTGTAAATTAAAAAGGGCTGAAAATGGGATACAAGTGATCATTGTAATGTAATCTTAGAAAGGAAGGAAGCAAGTATGTTGCAATGAAGACTGGAAGTCACTTCTTTAATTATCTTTTGTTTAGTTTCTCTTTTCGTTATCTGTATTGCTTTTTACACTTTTTCTTTTATATTTTCCAGTTTATTTTTTTATTTATGTTTTCATAAATAATAAACACTTTCATTCATGTAAAAGTGTTCAATAAAAATTGTAAGTAGTCTTGGGGGAAAATGAAATATTTGCCAAAATAATAGGATATGGCTTAATTCAATTATACAAATATTCCAGCATCTATGTAGCAATTGTGCTGAAAAATTCTCTGAAGTAATTATCTGAAAAATACAAGATCTTAAAATTTACTTTGGATTTTGAATCATGATATGAAGTTCGGCTACATGGTAGACAGGTTAAGTGTTAAGACGGTTTGAAATATCAACTTGTTTCAAAAGTAAATAAGTATCTTCTAATCAATCTTGGATGATTGTAAAAATGTAAATGATTAATCAACTCAGCCCTCATTTAGTCTGGGAGGGAAGATTAGGATCCTACATTTAGGTGTACAGGTGGGGATGAGACAGCATATAGGGCGGAGGTACAAAAACTATCCATATGGTGTAGTAACAACAACTTGCACCTAAACATCGGCAAGACGAAAGAGATGGTGTTAGACTTCCGGAGAAAAAAGGAGGAACCTGCCCCACTTTTCATCGGAGAGAACTGTGTAGAGAGAGTTTCCTCCTTTAAATTTCTGGGAGTCTACCTCTGTGAAGATCTGACCTGGAAAGTTAACACAACACAGGTGGCTAGAAAGGCCCAACAGAGGCTTCACTTTCTTAGGGTCTTGTGGAAGAACAGGGTAGAACAACAGCTAATGACCCTCTTTTACCGGTCTACTATAGAGAGCGTCCTCTCGTATGGTATTGTGGTTTGGTATGCTGGTCTGACAGCCGCGGATAGGAAAGTATTACAGAGGGTAGTGAGCACAGCACAAGACATTGTGGGCTGTTCCCTGACACCACTGGATGACATCGCCAGGGCTCGTTGCCTTGGAAGAGTGAGGAAGATTCTCAGGGATGACTCACACCCTGGACGGTATCTCTTTACTCTCCTACCATCCGGTAGGAGATATAGGAATATAGCCAGCTGTACCAACAGGCTGAAAAATAGCTTTTATCCGTGGGCTGTTAGGCTTTTAAATGGGACATAATCTTATGCAGAATTGACTTGGGAGGCCGGTGTGTGGTGTAGTTGGTTCACATAGTGTGGTGGGATGGAGGGTTTGTTGTCACTGTGTGTTGGGGGGAAGAGAGCACGGGGGGAGGCTCAGCTAATCTTAATGTACACATGTTGTACTTTGACAATAAAGGTTTATTATTTATTTATTATTATTATTATTTATAGGCAAGCTGGAAAAAAATCAGAAGTAAAGCAGTGGTTGGACACTTCCATATTGATACCAAATAACCAATAGGACATGTTTATGTAGTGGAGCTGGGGTGAGAATGGGGCCAGCTGAGAGGTTTTGCGGGAGCCCTACTGATCCGGCAGGGAAATGAGGAGCTCCGGCGGCTGCTGTGGGTCTGGCGACGGGGCGTAGTTCTGAGGAAAGAAGAAAAGAGAGGAGGAAACCGACGTGGAAGAGGAGAGAGACTGGAAGGTGGCGTTTAGCTGGACGTCAAGCAGACCCAGCTGAGGAAGAAAAAAAAGAGTACCTTATTGGAGCCTGCAGTCCAGGGCCAGCTGAGCAAAGAGATAGAGAGTAAGAAGGTGGGGTCTTTGTGTTTTTCTGCTTTGTTGCAGGCAAGCTGGACGAAGAGGGGGGGACAGCGAGCGAGAGTAACTTGCTGAAGTTAGAGGGAGAGAGGGTAGGTTGGGGAGTTTTATTTCTTCACCCTTGTTGGAGCAAGCTGGGCGGAGGGGGAGCCAGGAAAGAGTTTGACCGGGTTGAGGGTACGTCTTTTAGTGGGGAGTAGAAGGGTTTTTATAGGATCAGCTGGAGGAGGCAAAAAGGAGATAAGGAAGGGGGGAGATTACGTATAGTGAGGGCAGAGAGAGACAAGAAGAGTGGATAAAGGAGGGCCCATGTGAGCTCCAGAGAGGGGACTGATTACCAGCATCTTAGGCAAGTTGCTGTCACTGGGAGGCTGACTACCATCGTCATAGAAAAGTTGCTTTTACCAGAGACTGGCTAACGTCGTCCTAAGCAGGTTGCTGTTACCAGAGACTGACTACCATTGTCTTACGCAAGCTACTGTTACCAGGAACTGACTACCATCGTGGTACACCGACTGTTACCAGGAACTGACTACCATTGCCCTCCTGTAAGCTCTTTCTGCCTGAGATCAACTATCATCATTCCACATGAGTTACCTTCGAGAGAGATCGACCATCACTGCCCCATGTGCGTGGCTGCTGACTGTGACTGAGCATCACCGTGCTACGTGCCCTGTCAGGCAGAGGTGCCAACGTGAGAGACCCCTTGGGCTGGCAGCCAGCCGAAGAGGAGGTCAGGAGGGCCCAGACTTTAGCGGTCCCTTCAGGGGTGGTGCTACATATATTTAATCACAAACAATCAAACTCAAGTCAGGATAGTCTTTATTTTGGTTTATACCAGGGGTGTCAAACTCAATTTCATTGAGGGCCGCATCAGCATTGCAGTTGCCCTCAGGGGGCTGGGTGGGTATGGCCAGGGTGGGCGTGGCTAGAGTGCACATGGCCTACTGGGGGTGGGCGTGGCCAGCTCTACATCATTCGCATCAAAGGTGCCTATGGGGGCCTGGGCAGGAGTGGGACAGATCTGAGGGTCTTTGGCGGAAGGACGGTCTCTGGGCCAGGGCCAAGGCAGTGGGGGCCGTTCCCTCACTGTTTCCAGGATGGCTTCGTGGGCCAGATGAAACCACTTCGCGGGCCGGATCCGGCCCCCAGGCCTTGTGTTTGACATGTCTGGTTTATACTATGCTGGAGAAAGGTGTCTACTTAATGTAAAAACAGAAATAAAAACAAATAATCTATCCCATACATAATATCAAATATGCGATGTATTAGATGTTAGAGATGTTAATTATTCACCCAATAAATATAATAGGCACAAATAAATTATACTCCATTAACTAAATAAATTTTGATCCAACTTTGGGGAAAATATTTAAGAGATGTGCTTCCTATTGCAGCAAAGCCCATGTGGGTTTTTTATTATTATTTTGCAATCAAATACAAGTTGAACCAGTTCTAGCATCAAACAATATGCTATTATACTGCTACATTTTTCTCTTTTAAAAGGGCAAGTTATTCTGAAAAAGGAAATACACTATTTGCCTATTCGCTGGCCTAACCTGCTTTTATTGTCCTGAGTGTGTGTGTGTGTGTGTGTGTGTGTGTGTGTATACACACACATACAATTACAACTGTAATGAAGTATTTGTGTCCCAGTTAATTATGTGTTCAACACTTATTAACAATGGAAAATCCAATTCCAACATGAAATGAGAGACAGCAGGGGAAAACAGAAGCCAGTGTATTCAAGTATCTAGACAGGTATATAAACTAATAGATCAAGCTACACAAACCTTTTCAGGAACATACTTGGCAGCAAAGAGGCATTATAGGGGTAAACTCCAAAAATTTAGCTTGAGAACAAAGGCTAAATTTGGCATAATTTAACTTGTGTTGAATTGAAATTACAGTAAATATAATTAACCTTATTGTTCCATACAGCACATTAGAAACTAAAATTTCTGGAGGGACCCAAGAATTGAGTTTCAGAAGACAATATACAATTCTGAAATCTCAGTTTGTTTAGCTCCACTGTATGAAAAGAGTACGGATAGTCCTTGACTTATGACCACAATTGAGACTACAATTTCCATTGCTAAACAAGGTAGTTGTTAAGTGAGTCGTGTCCAATTTTATGACCTTTTTGCCATGATTATAAAGCTAATCACTGCAGTTGTTAAGTGAATCATGTGGTCACTACGTGAATCTGGCTTCCCTCACTTTGCTTGTTGGGAGCTAGCTGGGAAGGTTGCAAGTGACAATCACATGCAACCACTGTAAGTACCTGTCAGTTGTCAAATACCCAAATTTTGATCATCTGACCACAGGGTTTCTGCAACAGTCATTAACTGCAAAGACTGGTTGTAAGTCACTTTTTTCATTGCCACTGTAATTTTGACCGGATGCTAAAAGAATAGTTGTAAATCGAGAACTACCTACCTATACTGAAGGCAACACCAATGTTTTTTCTGATAACTGAACAATTAATTCTATAAGCAAGATCTGCTTGTCACGTGAATGTAATTACACCATTAAAAATTTGGGGGCTAAACACAAGACAAGAATCATGTGGTTATAATCTACATAAAGCTAATTTTCTTATTCTCAGCGGTAGTAATAATTCTTGTACGGAAGATTTCAAGGGAATAACAGGGCAATAAACTAGATTGGGAAATTGGGGGGAAAAACCTAGAAGACAAGGGCAAACCACATTTCTGTACTCTTTTCAAGAAAACTGAATCTACTTGCGCATGAGTTGAGATTAGCTAAGTTTCAGAAAATACTGTTTCAACTTTATGTTCAAATAGCTGTGCCATTATTTTAATTTCTTACCTGGCCTCTCTGCCTGGATCTTTAAGCAAAGCTGTTTCACAAAGTCCAAAGACAGCTGGACAACTTCCTAAAAGATTTAAAAGATGTTTAAATATTTTTTATTAAACTGATGATAATTCCTATTGCTATATGTAAACAGTGTAATACAGGTAATCCCCATTTAACAACCGACTTGGATAATGACTGTTCACAAATACGATTGTAATAACGTGTAGTAAACAGTAATATAAAAATCACTTTCCAACCAATATGTGCACTTACACCCAATTTTTGCACCTGACAGTAAAGCATGCCAGACTGAGAGTAACACTGGAATTGCTGCACGATAGAACTTTAAATGAGACAGCAGCAACCAGCAATCTCTCTCTCTCTCTCTCTCTCTCTCTCTCTCTCTCTCATGTGATTTGTTTAGTGACTGTGTCACTAAGTAATCATTTTGCCAAAATCAACTGAAGTTCCCAAACAAGGGCTACTTTTTTCTTTATATTCTTTATATCAGTCGGTAATAATTGAAGCTGCCCTATAAAACAATTTTAAAAACTATATAATAACATGTTTACAGAAGAAATTGCTATATATATATATGCATAGCAAGGAGGCACCATTTTCAAATAAAAATGACTGCTGAGTAAACATGCCTGGAGGAACCTTTGGGTGAAAAGGTGAGAAAGAAGGGGAGAATACTGCCTTAAAGTTCCGCGTTCAGTTCAATTTAGTTCAATAGTCAGCTTTGAATAATAATGTTTGCCAACCTCTCCCTAGAAAAGGAATACAAAAACTCCTTTGGTTATATAATAGTTTTAGTAATAACTACTAACTTTGGGAATAATTCCTGATCCCAATGCTTGTTATACACTAAACATTATTGTATCTCTCTCCTATCCCTCATTACTAAATATTTATGTGATCCCATTTTCAAAACCAATCAAAATTTATAAAATAGTTAGCTGCTTAAGTTTATCAGTCAAGAGCAAGCAGCCACTAATGCATGAATCATCCAAACTCAACTTTCCAACTGAAGGAGAAGACTAGAGAAGGTGTCCCCCAATTCCACTCCCTTTCCTGGCAGTGGCACAGGAAATGTGAACTTTAAATACACTTTCTGCATTTGTTTCCTTTTTAATAATATTTAATAAACAGCCTTTTTTGATGAAGGACTGAAATCAACTTTATAATACCTACGAGAATATTTTTTATATGTTGGATAGAGTTGATTTGTAATCTGATGTCAATAATGAATTAGAAAAATAAAATGAAGGTTAATCTGGTGAAAAAGAAAAACATGCTCTAAGTCAAAGACAGATAAGGAAATGTGGGAGAGTAACTAAGCGAAGTGGTAATAAAATGTGACATCATGTGACAGCAGCGATTAGTGATGCCAATCCAGAGCAGTCCCAGTTGCCTGATAATCCCAAGAGGTGCAGGCCATTAAACAGAAAGTGTTGGCAGTCCTGGGTAAGGAACATGGGGATACTGCAAGAGGGTGAGAGAGGCTGAGGGAGGGCCTAAGAGAGGACTGGCACAGGTTGTGCTTAAATCATGGGAAGATGGTGCAGGCTATATAATTGTGAGCCAGGCACATAAACATCCAGCTCGCAATCACATCACCATGGGAGTGCTGCAATGACCTTAACTTTGAGGACCAGTCATATATCCATTTTTTTCAGCATCACTGTAATTTGAACAGTCACTGAATGAATGGACAAAAGCCAAGGAATACTTAACTTTTTAAAAGTATTTGCTTAAATTCTACAGATTTGTTTTTATTTTACTTCTATTGTGCTAGTCGCTTTGAATGCATGTCTTGGTAGAAAGCATAGTATAAAAGAATATTAAGATAATGAGGGAAATATATAAGGAAAGCCTGCATCCTTGTCCTTTGAATTTTGTTCCTATCAATTACACGATTGATGGTGTTTTTAAATTTATATTTCAATAATGCTCAATTTACAGCTTACACCTTTTCATGTGGAAGTAGGATACAGGTAATATTTTTATTCACAAAATGTTTTCACCCAATCATTTCATGACCCACGATATCAATATTTTTTAAAGTTTATCATGTACAATTTCTACCCCATTCCTTTAAAAAGGGGTAACTGTAAATGATCAATGGCAGAATCATGGAAAGCCACATTCAAGTGCTCGTCCTCTTGTTACTGCAGGAAACTTAAAATTTAAGGCAACTATTCTGAATGTATACAACAGAAGTTTTGTCCATTGCTTTATCTTCCATATATGTCATCTGAATATAAGTTAAAATACATATTTTTTCTTTCTGTCAAAATCAAGCTGACTACCTGAGGCTATAAACATTGCAAGAAAAAAAACTTTGCTTGTTTTAAAAAAAATAAGAAAATAATAATTACCCCATGATGAACATATTTCTCCCCAAAAAAGTGCTTCATGATGTGTTTACCAAAATATACTATGTTCTGAAGATGATGAGAGATTTCTTCTGGTGTCTAAAAAAACCAAACATAAATAATTAGTGAAACACAATACGTATTACTAACAGGTAGAAATTCTAACTACTCTGGATCAAATAATTGTCAATCTATGTATAAAAAGATTATTTCAAATATGCAGAGAACACAACTCCTTGTATTAAATGCCAAACCAAATACAAATTTATATAACTCTGTCTTTCCTCATCAATCATTCGCACCTTTAGCTAACATCACTACCAAAACTAGTTTTCTCTCAAGTTATATTTCTCTATTACATATTTTAGACACACATAATCAACATGCACCAATTATTATTTGCCTATCAAATAATTCAGTGCGAGAGAGACCATTTTCTGATAATTTGGGTGTACAATTTATAAAACCTAAAAAATGTACATGTGTACCAATTTGGTAACAATAGCAAGCAAAGGAAACAAAGATATCACTGGTTCATAGAAGAAGAAATGAATAAGAAATGGGAAAAGCTAAGATGTAAAAATATTAAGTTTCAGTGAAAGCGCAAAATAAATCTGCAGCATCTCTGGTGTATTTTTAAAAAGCTAACAACATGTATTCTTAGATCAGCATTATGATTTAATAAGCACTTTTCAAATTAAAATAATTTCTAAAGTATTGTCTTTAACATCTCAGATCAGCATTAAGATTTAATAAGCACTCTTCAAAATCTTTTAAATTAATTTCTGAGGTTTTGTCTTTAACAGCTCAGTAATATCAGCTCTAAGTTAGAAACATATTCAATGAACAATATGTTTTGTTCCATGCAGGGGACACTATGGCTAGATGGTTCAGCTGAACCATTCTAAGTGAGGTCACTGTCCAGATGAAGGGGAACCTGGAACAAATGCACTTTGGGCCAAGGCAAATCCAGAAAACAGTTACCAGGTGAGAAGGAAAGACTACAGCATCTCACCCTTCTCTCAACACTTCCTCTGCAATGTAGGCCTGTGCAACTGCCCCAATCTCAATTTTCCTACTTCCTCCTTTCTCTTTGCTGTACGTCACTGTTGCCACTGATGTACTTGAAATCAAATGCACCATATCCATCTAGCTGCCCACTTCAAACCTGGTATTTCCACACCTTTCTTTCTCTTGCTTCTCCTACCTTGCTGGCACACACACTATTGCTGCATGTACCAATTCCACTCACCCATTCACCCTTTCCTTTATTTTCCCACACCTTTCTTTTATCCACCAGAACTGCCTGCTCTATGTATGGTTCAATCCTTGCATGGAACATTTTAAATAACTCCACTCCAAATACAACTATATTAAGTGTCTATTTCTGCCTTAAAATTGAATTCAGCCCTTTGTCAGATATATTGACAGAAGAGTTAGAGACTAGCTTCTGGCTCCAGAAATCCTTTCCTATGTATAAAAAAACTTCTATCTACTTTATTCTTTAGCAAAATAATAACTATTTATCTTATAAAGATAAACTCTTCGGTTTGGCCAACTATCCAGTTTATTACATAAACTCAGACATTTTGAAATAGATCAAGACATAAGAGTCAAAGGGAACAAAATCTGTTTCTAGTATAAGAGTAGCATGGTGAGTATAGCAAAAGGATAATGCAATATAAGAAGAAACAATAGTAAACAGCTCCTCTGAAAGGGCAATCCTCACAGAGTGAAAATACTATATTTACTTGACAGAGAACATGTTTAATTGGCTAATTAAGCAAGCAGTCCATGAAATAATGCCTCAGAAGATGCAACACCTCAGTAGACTTGCCTGAGCTCAGAAACAAAAAGTGACTGGCCCTAATTAGTATTTCAAGGGAAGGTCTCAGGGGAATACCAGGTTGAAGACATTATGGAAAATTTGCACAAATGAAGGCAATGCCAACCACTTTCATATTGCCGCCCAAAAAGCAGCATGGGTAAGTCCATGAAATCATAAGAAAGTCAACCCAAAAGAGATTTTACTTAAATAGAATACTTACTAGAATCTACCTCTAGGCAAATTTACTGAAATGATTAATTAAATGAATGTAAAATGCATTACATAACTGATTCAAACATGATTTTATAGAGGCTTTGAAAGGAAACTTCGTATTTTGTAAACCTTCAAAATATACATATATTTTTTTGGTTTTATGGATAGAAATGAATGTTAAACTGTGTCTAGATTAAATGTGGATAAGTAATATAGGTTCTGAAGCTCAATGAAAAAGTTAATTGCTTCACTTTACTTAAAAGGTTAGACTAAGGATTTAGCAAGAATTCTAAGTCCTCTAAATCTCAATCAAAAGGATCATCATCATTATGCTGAACTAATAAACTGAACAAAAAATAAAAATACAGTCATTTTTATTATTCAATATTGTGAGTACTCGAAAAAGAATTATCTATTCTCCTCTTTTTAAATATGTTTCAACATTGTGAGCTTTATACCACTTCTATCAGCTTAAATCACATTTACAAATATCTCAGTTCCAAACGTATTTATAGAGTCTTGCATGATACCCTTTAACAAAACACTTGCAATTAGCATAGTAAGGGGAGCGGTAATTAACATTAGAAACAAAGAGGCTGTTCTTTTCCGAAATGATTGTAAGAGGAAAGTCAGCCTCGTATTTGTACCAATCCATGCCTAGAGAGACAATAACATCCACCAAGACAAATAGTACATTCATCAGTACTCAGCATTTCACTGAAAACATTGTCAATCCACCTCTTCTGGAAAGTTATAGTTTGTTCAAGACAACTGCGTGCTTAGATAAATCTAGTACCTGTAGTGCATCAGGCCACAAATCTTTCCTATCAAGAAAATAGCAAAATAAGCATGAATTTGAAATATGGCCTTCCATATGGTGTTCAGAAATTAATATCAAATCAAGTCCTTTACCTACAATGGTGCCAACTATTTTGGGTTTTTTGAATTTACTAAAAATTTAAATTAGTATGAAGGAAACCAGAAAGACAATCAATATAGAAGCAAAATCTAAGTACCTTGGTTTTTAAAGATGTCACTACTAGGGATATCTGGATGGGAAAACTAAGAGCATTTCCCCACATGCACTTCACCCAGTACTGTACAGATATAACCCAGCAACCTCTTTTTTTTGCACTGTCTTCAAGACAATTTCTTTTTCCAACACTGAACTGAACAAATGCTAACTTTATTTTATTTTAGAATCTTAACATAAAATGATGACATTAAAAGTCCCTTTTGAACTTCATTATTGGTTTTATAAATGGAACATGCATGAAGAATCAAGTATATGAGAGTGAACTTTGAAACAGAGCAATTAAACAGAACTCTAAATTGGTAAACTACAGTCATCTCATTTCTTCTTCGCCCACGATACCTTTATAGAGGGCAAAATCCAACCTCAAGTGAGCACAATTCTCAATGGATTATTTTTCCCCTCTCCTCTTCTTTCTATAGTTTCTATTTGTTGCACTGTCCTTATGTTAAAAATTTAAGTATTTAGCAATCATCCTAAGTTTTAGGATTGTTATGTGCTTACCTGCAGTTAGTCATTTTTAATATGTTAGCGTTAATCCCAAATTGGATTAAACATATTGAAGAGTTACACCCTCACTTCATCAAGCTTGCCATCTTTTAACCTTATTTTTATGTTTTATTTCATTGTAATTTTTTTGATTATTAGCCTCCCAGAATAACTGAGAGTTGGGCAGCACGCAGGTTTTATAAAACTATTACCTCATTTATTTGCAATACTATTATATGATAAGGCTGCAATATGATTTAATTACTCACTGATACATCTAGGCTTTTTCTTTATAACATTTATAACTACAATTGTAATACATTTAATATATAGTTCAGAATTCAAAGGACATTTTGGAGGCTTTTTATAACTGTTTAAGAAATAATTATTATTTACATTGCTCTAGTAAGGTTTACAAATCTGGATATATTGGGCATGATCTATAAGAGAGAAACTAATATCTTGAGTGTGCCATTATATGCAAAACCATAATGGAAATATAGCTGAACCTAAATATTTGGAATTTCAGTATTCAATATTTTTTAATCCAAGTCTGTTTGATTATGTTTAATCAAGACTATGACCTGATTCTTTGCCTAGGGCCTTGCTTAGTGTTATTGAAGCCCTCTTTTCTTCTTTTTCCTTGTTCCCATCTGAGTTTGTTGTTTCTGCCATCTTTTTTGTTTGGTATTGCTTTCTTGTTTTAATTGGTTTTTAAACAATTGATAAACCACTCAGAATCTCTGGGAGTCAGGCACCATATAAATATTATTATGGTTGGTCAAAACCAGATATTTATAGGGGATTTGACATTTTTGTCTACCTATTGAGTCCTTTCCAAGGAATTGGGTTAGGCAGATGTCGTTGATTAATAATATTACAAGAATTGTCATAAGATATAAGCTGTTCCAACTGAAGCTGCCTTTGCAATAGAATGATGGTGATTTTGTCATCCAAATCAGTCATTGCCCCGATCAACAAGGCCAGCAGTAAGTGATGGAGTTCCTGCACATCAGATAACAACTGGGTTACAAGGACTCAAAACTGGTGACTGAATAACCAGGGTCAGCAGCTACAGGACTATTGGGAAAAAAGTTGCTTACCTGTTGCAAATATACAAAGACTGAAAACAAATAACTGCTTTGAAGCTTGTTACAAAAAACAGCTAGCCAAAGGTGGTTTTTTTTTTCTTCCGTTCAATCATGTCCGATTCTCAGAGACTGCCTGGACAAGTCCATGCAGTTTGTTTGGCAAGGTTTTTCCTCCTTCCTCCTCCTTCCTGAGAGAAAGTGACTGGCCCAAGGTCATCCATTTGACTTTGTGCCTAAGCTGAGACTAGTCTTCTGGTTTCTATCCAGATCTCTTAACCACTACACCAAACTGACTGTCCCTGCACAGGTATTAAATGATGCCAATATTGTAACATCAAAAATAAGCACCGACTCATTTCAAGAAACGAAACAACTGATACACAGCATAGTTGCAATTATAACTGAAGATCTTGGATGCAAAATCAGTCAACAAGAAATAATCCAAACAGTACATCAGCAAAATGGAAGGTTGGGTTAGAAAATACGATCAAAATGTTAAGATCAAATGCAAGCAAGTTAAAACACATAGAAGAAAAGAAGCTAAAGAACAAGACCAATACCTAATCAAGAACTATGACCTAGAGCAGAGGTGAGCAATTAATTTTCCCAAGGAGCCACAAGAGAAACTGGAACTGTTGTGGAGGGATGATGATGCCCTCTGCCCTCCACTGATGCTGTATCACCGCCCCCGATAATGATACCCCAATGCTGATGCCAACACCGCAAGACAGATGTGGCCCTGGGACTGTAAAATGCTCAGATCTGATCTAAAAACCAAGAAGATCAAAAAAGCACTGGAAATAATAAAGTAGCAAATAACAGCCATAGCCAAGAAAATCAGCAGATACAAATCTTGAACTGCACATTACAGGCAGAATCTCCAATTTCAGTTGAATCAGAAACATTTCTACCAATCCATCAATAGAAAATGCCGTTGTTTGTAGTCTATGTAAACCTCTTGCAGCACTCAACTAGGTGGTCCACTGCTTCTTCAGCTTCTTTACAGAGACAGCATTTGCTGTCTGTTGCTGTCTTTCCAATTCTGGCTTTATATGCATTTGTTTTTAATGTTTTGTCTTCTGCATTGAGAATTAGCCCCCCTCTCTCTTTCTTCAACTTTCCTGCTCTTAGGCATTGCCAGATCCTGTTATTATCTGACCGTATCCCGTCATTTCAACCCTAAGCTGCAAGTATTCTTTATTGTTATTATCTGCTTTACCTACTCATTTTTTAATGCAGTGGCCATGTAATATTTTGCCCTGACATCATAGTTCTTTTCTGTTCTTCAGATGGTCTCTCTTATATATATAATTTAATCTCTTTGGTATTCAGTAAGCCTTCATGGTGTACTATGTTCAATAAATCTTCTACATTGTCCTTTAGATGTTCTTCCAATGTCCTTTTTTCTTCTTTAAGTGTCTGATATACTTGCAATATTCCTGACCTATTTATGCTCCATGGTAAACAGAGTCTGTCAACGCCTTTGCGTGGATGAAGGACATTATTTTTCTGGTCTTTCTATCCAGAGCTTCTACTTCAGCTCAAGTCTAATCCACCATTCCAACTGGATATATAACGACTGGAATTGTCCAGGTGCTAATCACCTTGATGGTATTTCCACCAAAGAGTTTGAATTCTAAAATCTTCTTCACTCTTCTGGTGTATTCACTACTAATCATCTTGATTTCAGTGCTAGAGCCTGAAAGATTTCCCATCTATTACCATTGACTAGTGTCTTCCATTGTTCCATTGATCTTTGCAAGTCAGAAAGCAAATGATAAGTAATATATAGTGCAGTTGCACAGAATTCTCCTACTTTGGTATGCAATGTGAAATAAATAGTATCTCTCTTTAGCAAAATAATAAAAAATAACATTAAACTCACTCACCTTATTTCGGTTTGGAGGAAACTTCAAGAAGCGTAGTACTATGCAATGCTAGAATGTAAAAAAAGTGCAAAATTAACATGATTTGGTAATTTGAACTGCTGAATAGGCTGATATCAGTTAAAATAAAAGTGAACAAAATAAATCCCTTTTCTTTAAGAATGAATATAGGCAAATAAATTTTATACAGCATGCAGCTCTCGGATGATGAGGCAGAAACTCATCAGAACATGACTTGTTTCAGTCAGCAAGTGACTAAATCAGAGTTCAAAATAAGTAAGTAGGGACAATCCTTATCATTCTGGACTTTACGTGCATGGATGAAAAAATAACCCACATGAAGAACTGAAGGTAACAGCAAAGATGTTTGATACAACTTATGTGCAGGTAAACTGTAACGATTTAGAGGAAGGCAGATAGTCCCTGCTTCTGATAACAAGTTTAATCTTTGGAATAAACCACCTACAAAAAAAACTGTTTTCAATCATGTTTGAAGTAGCTTCTTAATGAACTGCACAATATTAATAATATACTTTAGAAGAAATTGTTGATGTTTGCGATACATCAATAACACAGAGTCAGATATGTTGGGGTTTTAATGGGGATTTTTATATTGTTATCGACTGTTTTAGCTGGGCTACTATTTAATTCTTTTTAATTTTTGTATCCTGTATTTTTTATGTATGCCCTGTTCACCGCCCTGAGTCCTTCGGGAGAAGGGCGGTATACAAATACAATAAAAGCAAAAAGCAAAAGCAAAGCAAAGATCACCAATAATCTCTCTCCTCAGATTCTTTTCGACTAAAATAGTTATATCACCCATTACAAATTATTGTTGTACTGTGAATTCAAGACAGGCTGGGGATAAGCTACCAGATCTGGGCTGCAAAAATCCAGACAACTACTTCTAAATGGCAGCAAAGACTTTGAGGATTTTTTCTCTCTCGTTTCTATCATCCAGTCATCTGGATTTCCGCAGTCTGAGAAACTTCCCATAACTAAAAAATCAAGTAACTCAAACTGGTTTCAGTTTTGCCCCATTGAAACATGGTCCACCCATTAAATAAATCTTTTGGATGCAACATTTTTTTCTCCAATAAAATGCATCTCCCATTTCATGGGCATACTGCTATATAGCAATTAAAACCACCATTGTTTAAAGAGGTATTAAAGATGAGTGGCAGTGTAAAGGTGTATACTCCTAAGCTAAAACTTCAGATAACTAAAAGTAAAAAAATGTATTTAGATATCAAAAGATAGTACTTGGCATTACAGACAATTATAAATCTCATATTCAACTTATCCCAATGTTTGGAATAGAAGAGAGTGCAACTTAATACTGTATATTTAGCATTGCTACTAAACTATTTACATACTATTAAAACTCTCCTGTTTGTCTGTTGGTCACCTTCAGTTAAGCAAAATGGCACATCATAAGGCAATAATTTTTGAATCAAGGAACCTCAAATGGGCTAACTTAAAGATTGTATCCAAAATCCAAGACCCATTACTCTCTGGGACTGAAACTTGGCAAAATTGTGACCATTTCGGCAACGTTATAGTCAGCCACAATCATGTGATTGTCATTTCCCACGCTCTCTGTCAGCTTCCCGGAAGGAAAGTCAATGGAGAAACCTGCAGGAAGTTGGAAATCATTCCTTCTCTCATTGCTTTTTTGTCCGTCTGTGGTCATTCAGTTTCCCTGTTTGAGAAAGGGAATATCTCTGAAATGATGGTCCAACGGGTCATTGGATGTCTAGTATAATTATACACTTGGAAGGCAATGGCATTTGTTAGGTTAATAAACCTAAAGAAAAAAAAGCAGCAGAACCTGCTCTGAACTCTTCAATATACATGTTCAACCTCTGTTATGAAGAAAAGAACAGAATCAGCTTAAGGCAGTTAGTGGATGAAATGCAAACTCTAAAACCTTGGGTTTTGTTTTAATTCTATTCATTTTCTATTGGAGCCAATATTAATGAATATAAATTACTTTGTAAAATACTTCTCTAGGCGTAAGTATTTTCCACTACTCCACAGAAGCCCATTAATGTATAAACAAAATTATTTTGTGACTAGAAAAGTAACCAAAATTAAATGCTGGCTATAAGTTGATCATTAACGTTAATCTTAGTTATCATGATGCATCTTCATGATGTATACAGTAGGCAAACTTCTGATTATATCATTTCCTTCCCAATCTATGTAAAGAATTTCAAGGAACTATTACAAATAGCCACTTCTGGGGATGCAGCATCACAAATCATGGGATGCTTTCAAATAAGAGCAAGCCAAATTACGCAAACAATAATTTCATTAATAATGGCTTGCCACATGTTGGTTCATGCAATAAAATAAACTATGGCTTTACAAATCACAATTGGATGCAATGTTGTGCTTTACCAAGTAAGTTTTATCTTGCTCCTCCCAAAAAACTTGGCAAAGAAATGATAACATTGTAATGTGGTTCTTAGTACAAAAGAAGTTAGTTATCATAAAATGGGATATTTTTATTCTTTATAACCCAAATGAATATTTGAAAGGAATGTTATACAAGGTAAACCTTCTATCAGTACAAACCTAAGGGTGAGGCCGTAGGGCAACGACTCCAAAAATCAGTGACTCTGCTATTCTGAGCCCTTCCCTCCTCCTTCCCAGCCACATGAGCAGAGCATATGCAGCCTGCTCCATGTTTCCCAGTGCACACCTATATACATCCCAGACAGATACAACATGAGGGGAGCACAGAGAAACATTGTAACACAGAACAAACTACAGATGACTGCTGATAACAGGGCTGGAATGAATTCCAAATGCCACATTGTACATGTTTGTCCCACATTTGTTTTTCAAGAAGGTCTTTGAAAAAATAAACAATTATAAGAATGCCAGGAATCCTTTAATGTGTATTATTTATTGGCTAATCCCTCATTTAAGAAATAGCTTACCTCTTAAGCTAAGATGTAATCGTGTGTCATGCAACATTCTTTGTAGTTTGACAAAATTTTAAGCCTAAGACATTAATCTCTACAGTACACTACTTCTTAAAAGAACAAGGAGAAGGTGCCAAAGAATGAAATCACGACACGACAGGTCTCCGGAGTTTCCAACAGGGGCTTTATTGACTTTTTAATAAAAAGTATTTTTCCTAATATTTTTGGACAGAGGAACTTTGACTCAAACACAAGAGGTCATTTGAATACCGTAATGCCTCTTCTAGGACATCATAGCAGCTTGCTTTCCTACATACTTAGCTTTTGATGTCAAACGCAATTGCTTTACAAGTATGACTCAGGCACTTTTGCATGCAGCTTTAAAGGGACTTGCTTTCCAGCCTATTTCTACACCGACTTTAGGAGTTTTTCCAAGAAGAATTCTGCTAAGAATTCTCAAGGACTCTGGATTTATGATGGAGTATAACTTCACCATTCAAGATATTGGGCGGGGAGTGAAATGTTTCCATCTCGATCAGCAGTGTTGGGGTTCCTCTGTGTATCAAGGAGACCCCAAGACATGCTTTCCCAAACCGATGACAGTTTGCTTCCTCTGACCGTTTTCAATAATCTTGCTTCAATTCTGCATTCCAACCCTTAACTTTCAGGATCTGTATTTACGGAAAGTGGAACTGAATTATTATTATTATTATTATTATTATTATTATTATTATTATTATTATTATTATTATTATTATTATTATTATTATTATTACTATTATTATTTATTATTTATTATTTATTAATTATTAATTATTACTATTATTATTTTTAAAAAAATTAAAACCACCCAAACTGCACTTTGCAAGAGCGCGGAAAGAGGCAGAAAACCCGCTCGAAGGATGTGAGAACGGGGCGGCAAGAGACCCACCGGCGACTTCCCACCAGCCAAGGGCGGGAGAGGGGAGGGGGGCGGTGAGGAGCGGAAACGAGCTCGGCAAGTCTGGGGGATGCTTTCTCTGGCATGGTTGGGGGGGGGGGGGAGGAGGAAGAGATCCCAGGAGGAACCGGCCGGGACTGACAGGACTTCCTCCTCCCGGCCCGTGAGCGTAACGGTGGGGCCGCCGGCCGGAGCATAGACAGACCCGTGGGGAGGCAGGGGGGGGCGGAGCGCTACCCGAGACCAGAGAGCCGTTGGCCGCCGCCGCCGCCTCGAGACAAGCGCGAGGCGAACGGCGGGCTGCGCGCGTGCCCCCCCCCCCTCAGCGCCGTTACCTGTCTGTGGGAGACGACGAGGCTCTTGTTGCCCTCCCCGTGATATCGCCATTCATTCTCATCCATCTTCTCCGCTTCCATCCTCCGGCCAACGGCGCCTTCCTTACGGTTTCCGGGCAGGTTCCTCCGGCTCGTTCTCTTTCTTCTTCTTCTTCTTCCTCGGCTTTTATCGCTTTCCTCTGTGCCCGCCCACAAACCCAAATAGCAATGAGAGCACCTTTTCCGATCCTCTGATCGTCATTCACGAGTCAACCACTCAGTAGTTTTCGACACACACACACACAGACACACACACGCTAAGCTGGCGCCCGGGTCAGAACAGGAAGTTCCACCTTCCGCCATCGGGCAAGTGGAAGCCACCAACCTATGATAATAACGCAAGGAATAAGGGGTGGGACTTCCTTAATTAGCCATCTTTAATGAGGGCAGAAGCTTCCGCTGCCGTGGTCGCGAGAATGTGGCCTGTTAAAAACATGCGAGTTCTGCTCTTGGGGAAAAAAAAAAGAGGGCTTCACCAGCTTTACTGAGTATGCGCAGAAGAATATTGGGGTAATATAGCGAGGAGTTGGATTACTGTCTTAGAGGTCTTCAAACTTGGCCCTTTTATGACTCATGGACTTCAACTCCCAGAATTTCTCAGCCAGGCATGCTGGCTGAGGAATTCTGGGAGTTGAAGTCCATGAGTCATAAAAGGGCCGAGTTTGAAGACCCCTGCTTTAAACGGTGGAATGATTTCGGAAAGGGTTATGGTTTGTTTTTCTTCATTAGCTGCCTATGTTCGTATTTTTATTCTTGAGTCATAGGATAATACAGTCAACCTAAATTAAACCAGCAGTGAAGATTGACACGGCACAGAATTTAACGCAGATAAAGCTCATTGGAATGTAGATCTGAATAGGCGAGTATAAATTGCTACATAATGCTATTCGTGTTAAGTGTCCCTTACTAAAGGTTTGGAGAATGTAACAAATTTTAAAAAGCATCTAAGCTGCATCAACTCCAAGCCCTTAAGAACCCACTTTCATGTGAAGGCATCTTATATGGAGTCTTGCATTTTGTCCATCAAGGCACGCATGATCTGTTTTGATAGCAGTTCAGGAAAAGTTTAGCAGAGAGTTGTTTCCCTGCTCCACTATTAGTAAATATGATGCATACACTAATATGAAATCAAATTTTGAGAGGGAAAAAATATCCTTACTTGCTGCAAAACAAAGGGACAGCGCTTTTGTATAAACCTTTGATGTGCTATTAGGGTTTTTCCCCAGAAAATCTTGCTCTTTCCATAGATGGATATTCAAATGTGAGCTCGCTCACCTATAGTTTCCATCGTTCAATCTATTTAGGAAAAAACATGATAGCAACAACAGAACATTTGGTGTTCATGCCAGAAGCCTCAAGCGATCATTCCTTCTTAATCATAATCTAGATAAATGTTGGATAAAATGTTTATCCTGAACCTTTTTCCTTTGATGTAAAGGACCCAGATTGTTGGGGGCAATTAAGCTGACTTTGTAATAATGCCGCTTGGGGTGTGTGTGAAAGCCCTAATAAGCAGGCATATACATAGAATGAAGGCTACTGCTAAGCTTGTAAGCCGCCCTGAGTCTTCGGAGAAGGGCGGGATATAAATGGAATTAAAATAAAATAAAAAATAAAATAAATTAAGATGCGTAATGTGGACTACCAACTTGACTGGCCTCAAAAAGGGTTGAGCAAACTCAGGAAATTATGGGGATCAATGTCTATTGGCTTTGATGGCAGTGTTACTGCCTCTGAAGGCCATCTGCTGGAAGACTAATGGACATCCTTGTGCAATTGGTTGGTTGCTGTGAAAACAGATTGTTGGACAAAATGATCCAGGGGTTGCAATCCGTCCAAGTGATTTATATACAGTAGCTACTCATCTCATAATTGCAGTTCTGGGCAATGAAAAACAAGATCAAAAACCAACAGAACTAGGATAAATAATAATAATAAGATTATAATAGCAGATTGGCACCCAAGGGCAATCAAATTGAAACCTCATAGCTTCAGTCATGTAAAAAAAAATGATGGACTTGCCCAGGCTATTGTTATTATTATTAAAAATTGTATTAACACCTCAACTAAAAAGTCTGCCAGTGCAACTTACAGAACAGTAAAGTAGTAAACTTTGTTTGTCCTGAGGTTAAACTCTGCATTAAAATAACTCTGCAACTTAAAAGAAAATGGATTTCAGAGCAATAATGGAGCAAGTTATGTATATATAAAGTATAAGAGGCAAAATCTAAATAGTTGTGCCTAGACTTCAGACAGGAATTATTTCAAAATTCTGGTGGCATATTATTTTAAAATATTTAGTTCTGGAAAAACTAATCTTATTTTGTTGAAGGAAAAGTCTTCATCATGGTTCAGTCCAAGCTGGGAATAAACAACATGACAACTGCTTTAGAAAGAAGGTTGCAGTTTATTGAAGAGGAGAGCCAGATAGAAAGATGGCTCTGTAAGAAAAAGAGTGGGCGCATGTAGGGTGTGGGGTTTTTTTATTATTATTATTATTATTATTATTATTATTATTATTATTATTATTATTATTATTATTATTATTATTATTATTATTTATTAATTTTATTTATATACCGCCCTTCTCCCGAAGGACTCAGGGCGGTGAACAGGGCAATGCATGTTAAAAGACAAAATACAAAATACAAAAATTAAAAGGGATTAAACAGAATGCTCACAACTCTTACAATAAGTTAAAACACAATAAAAAAGTTAAAACACATTAACAAAATTAATAAAATTATACCCTCTGGAGCCTGTTGTTTGGAGTTGTTTCCTGTTCCTGTTTGAGGCTTCATATTTCCTGTGTCATGTATTCTGACCTGAGTCTGGGCGTGCCCTTTGGCATCTGTGGGTTAATCCTATTATGTCCTGCCTTAGAGTTTGGATAGGGTATGTAGATTTTAGGTGTCTTTTTCTTTTTAATAGTCTAGCTGAGGGCCTCCAACCTTCCTGGATGGTTTATAGAGCTGGTTTCTGCTTGGGGGAGGGAGACTTGGGGCTATTAAGAAAAACTGGGCATGCTTTTCTACCTCTTTAAAATCCTTTAGGGAAAATATATTTTTCTGCCCTTTTTAATATTTCCTTCCCTGCGGGCTAACTTCCCACAATTTGATATGGTCTTGTGGTTTTAAACATGAGGGAGCCAATTTCATCATGAAAAACAAAATAACGAGAATATGTTCATTAAAGACAACATAGACTACTCAAATAATTTTGGATTCACAACTAGAATTTATAAACAAGTAATTTGTAAATGGCATGTTTGGTTGTTCAAGATATCTGTATTGATATTAAAAGTATTGTAATATTTGGGGAAAATGAGTTCTAATTTGTGGAAATAATGTACAATTCTATATGAAAGAACTATGTCTTGCTATAAATTGGTTTAATTCATATTCTTTGATCCCATAATTGGGCTTTAGATATGGTTGTTCATAGAGACTTAAATTACAAGACATGTTAAGCTAATGTTTTTCATAATTCAGGATTATTCTACATAAGCAGGCTACTGTGTTCTGCCCCATTATTCCACATGATTTGTCAATTTGAGCTAAACAAATCAGGGAACACCTATGGTTCATTTAACTTTCCATTGAAGGGATGATTCTTTGTATCTTATAATTAGAATTATAAGCAAATATTTGTCCTTAGCTGTTTGATTTGTTGCACTGTTGTTAATGGCAAGAGGAGCCAAAAGGGAGCATCTAGCAAAAGTCACTAGGGGCTTTATTCAGTTATTACCATAATTAGGGAGAAACCAGCTGATTGTAAATTTTCTTCCACATTCTTCAGCAGTGCATTTAATTTCCCCCCCCCTGAACATCACAGTTAAACGTGTTCAGAAAATGATCCTGGGCCAAAATTCTAGCAGTTTGCTAGAATTCCAAGTGCTTTATTTATTTTTAGTTAAATATTTCCCAACAATTGCCCTTTGCTTATACATCTATCCCTTACTATGACTCACTTCCTGGAATGGAAAATAGAAAAAAAATGAAACAATTCAGAACAGTTCAGATATGACATCGTTGCTAAAAGAAACTGTTTTGGCCATTGTTTAATAAATTATTTGCATGCAGTAAGAGTTCATTGTTAACAGTTCAGTTCAGGATGGGGGCTTCCATCATACTGAAATGTGTCAAATCTCACTGTACATTATTTCAGACACTTTTATGTCATTTATGTAATTATGCAAGTGGTATAATTTGCATCAATTTATGCTGCTTCAAATAATTACACTTTGATGTAAAACAAGCAAATATGTGAATTGTCCTGGTTGCAAAAGCATATAATTATTTAAATCATACTAATTTATGTGAATCATCCAGTTTACTTCCATTACAATGCAATTTATTGTTTGAAATGATGTCTATATATAGTTTGTCAGTTGCCAAAATTTGCTAAATCGGAGTCCACTAAATAAGCTTTATTATGCAGCTAGTCTTTGTTTAATAGCAATAATTGGGAGTGGAATTTCTGCCACTAAACAATATGGCCATAAAGTGCAGAATCACATGACTGTCATTTAACAATGGCAGTTTCAGCAGTCTCCAGTTACCATTGTTAAACAAATCACTTCAGATTGTTAAGTAAGGGCCCTACATGACTGCGACTTCTGACTTCTTGCCAGCTTCCCCACCAACTGGGAAGCTGAAGGGAAAGTTGCATATCATGATCCCATGAGCACAGGATTCTGCAACAATTGGAAATCTGGGCCGAATACTAAGCACTAAGATTGTATGTAACCATGAGGATGCTGCAATAACAGTTCAATGACCAGTCATAAGTATCACTTATTCAGCATGCCTTCCTGCTTGAGTGTTTAAAGTCTAGTCCAGACGTAGTTTGCTCCCATTTCTGCCTGCGCGCCAGGTCAAGGTTATGAAGAAGTTCATTGGCTATCTCAGCATCACCATTCTCTAGATGTTTTTGGTACAGGTTTTCGCAGGTTTCATTCCATCCTGGGATATATTCCTTGCGGAAGCCACGTGGGATGGATTTTTTAGCCAATAACATGATTGCTCCAACCAAGTAGCTTTTACTAACTGCCGGGATACGTCCTATTGTGTTCTCAAGGTCCATCGTAAACTTTTCCCAGTTGGCCATCTTAAGGTTCCACCTTGGTCGGGGTATAGATCTGATAATAGGTATCTTTATTCCTGTCTTAATGATAATAGGTCTATGTTGGCTATGGGGGAAGGTTGGTAGCACTTGCCGAGAGGCAGGTACAGGTTTGGTTTTATCTTGTGTAACAAAACATAAGTCAGGGTTATACTCTTTCTTCTATGCAGCTGATTTAAAAGTACCTCAATCTTTAGCATCAAAAACTAGGTATAGGTTGTTCTGCTCTGCCCATTCACAGAGGGTCTCGCCGTTAGTATCATTAAGCATATATCTCCATTGGGTATGGTGGCTATTGAAATCTCCTATATAGATGCCCGGGTGTGGAATCCTTGGAAGAACTGTGTTAGGCCAAGAGATAGTAGGGGGCTTATAGATGTTCATAACTTGGGTGTCTCCAATCTTAATTGTGATAGTGTAGATGTTATCCTCACTGCTTGTTTCCAATAAATATGCGTTGTCAATGTTATTACGCACGTATGTTATCAGACTATAAGTTTGATGAAAAATAGCGCCTAAGACGTCATATCCAGGTATTCTTCCTCTGCTTTTAAGCTGCTGTTCATTCTCAATGTGTGTTTCCTGGATCACAGCCAAATCGACATAGTTTTCAAGTAGTAGTTTGGAGAGATGTTCACATTTTGATCTACTACTGCCTTCGATGTTAAGTTGGCATATACATATTGAACTTCCAATATTCCGAATCATTTTAGTATTGGTATTTGTTATTTCTGTTATTTCTGCTATTTTTTAGTCCTTAAAAGGACTGTGGAGTTGTGTGTGAAGCCAGGAGATCCTCGCGGATGTCTGGCTACCAGTCTGTCTGTTACTCATTTAGCACCACCCAGGAGGCACGTGTGGCTTAAGGATTGCCACGGATGCGAGTAACTTTGCCCCCTAATGATAAACTTAGTGAATTCAGAGGATTTGGACTTTTATCTATGCCTACAAATATGCCAAACTTCCAAACTGTTTCTGTAGATTTTTTGGATTATATATTATGTAAATTTCTTTAAAATTAATTTCCATATACACATTTCTATCAAAAATATTCTCACTGAATTAGAAGCAAATAATCAGAATGCCTAGAAAATGCCACTATTGAAAAGTTAATGGTGGGGTCATCCCACTTAAAAGTTGTATTTCAATTAGTTCTATAAGGCTGTGCTCAGCTTTATGATTTCTGATGCAGTAATGGCAATCCAGTACTTTAAATGCCACTATTGAGGTTAGATAACATGGGTTTCAGTTTTTTTCACCTTTAATTTATATAGAGTGCCACAGAGCAGTCCAAAGGTTCAAGTCTCAGCAGACAAAAAGGAAGTTGATTCACTCACATCTAGATACCTTATGTTATGATTGTCAGTAATACATCAGAATTTTAAGCAAAAATTGCAACTCTGAACAACTGACCAGGAAGGAGGAAGGACAAAGAGAAGAGGTCTGATACAATAGAAGAACTGTTCCTAAAACATTCATGGGTCTCTGTGGTTTTGTGTAACAGTTAGGCCAGGCAGGTTTTTGACCTGTTAGTTACCAAAACTATTGCAAGTATATAGTACTGCTTTTCCTTTAAGATTTCTTAGATGTGGTTATTCAAAGATTGGACTCCAAGAAATCACATACATTACATTTGGAATTACTCAACATTTAGCTTTTCTGAAAAAGGGATTCATGGGTGGGAAAAATTGAAAAATAAAACTGTGATAAAATTTACAGTGATTCCCAAAAATTCTGTGGTGCAACTATACTGGAAAAGGTGTGTACAATTCAAGTTAGTACATTTCAGAAAAGATACTTTAGAGAAAAAAAATACATTGAAGATGGTAATTGAAATGATTGAGAAATTGAAAACAATTCATGTGAGGAAAGTTTGCAGTGTTTGAAGGGCTAATAAAAGAGATTACATTTTATTCATACTTTATGTTTGTGTCTGACATGAAGACACTGGATAGATATTTTTCTCTCTAAAATATTAAAGCCAGGTCATCTGATTGATCTGAATGGGGAAAAACTCAAAACATTGAAAATGAAGTATTTTTTCAAGTAATGAATTGCTAAACTTTGGCATTGCCTACTGAAAAACATAAAGATTGGCATCAGTTTGAATAGTCTTAAAAGGAAGGGTGGTAAATAAATCTTTCGCATATACAATTATCAATGGCTATAAGATAAATTAACTGGAAGTTTCTTTCATTATATTCTAACTTTTTACTACCAATTGCTGGAAAACAGGCACTGATATCCAGCAACTTTCCACGGGTATTGTCTTATCTATTCCAAAAACAAAATGGCAGGTCTAAGATCTCATCCAACAGAGTTCTTTTTATGTAATTAAATTTTCCTGATTTTTCATAGTTTAACTTTAATGTCATATGAAATGATTGTGTAGAGCAGGGGTGTCAAACTCAATTTCACTGAAGGCCACATCAGCATTGCGGTTGCCCTCAAGGGGCCGGGTGGGTGTGGCCAGGGTGGGCGGGGCCTACTGGGTGGGCGGGGCTAGGGTATGTATGGCCTACTGGGTGGGCATGGCCAGCTCTACATCGTTTGCATCAAGGGTGCCTATGGGGGCCTGGGCAGGAGTAGGACAGATCTGAGGGTCTATGGCAGAAGGAGGGTTTCTGGGCCAGGGCCAAGGCAGTGGGGGCCATTCCCTCACTGTTTCCAGGAAGGCTTTGCGGGCCACATGAAACCACTTCGCGGGCCGGATCCGGCCCCCGGGCCTTGTGTTTGACATGTCTGGTGTAGAGTATTATGGGCAATATAGGGAAAATTGAACTAAGGATATTGCATTTTTGTGACCAGGGAAAATGTATTGTTTAAGATACATGAATCAATTTGGTGTCCACTCTTAGTGGACACATGCAGTAAATAAATTTTCTTCAAGTTTTTAGCAACACAAAATATTTTGTGCTTATCCATAAGTTAGATATTTTGTTTTAAACCTATTTATTTATATAGTTTTATGAAATAGTCATACAATGTTTCTTTACAATAGATTCCATTAAAGAGATTAAACAGAAACTTTAAGAACATTCCTGGGATAAATAATCCCACCCAAGGTCTTTGGGTCTCTTGTACTATGACCGTTAAACCTTAAGGTAATTAAAGGGCTTTTCCTCTATATTGCTTTGATAAGCTGAAATCTTCACTTTAGCTAATCAGCAACTGAGAACAATATATTATTAAGTCTGTAGTTGCCTATCTGTAAGAATTTCATAATATAGCAATAAACATCTCTGGAGAATTAAGTTGCATAGAAGCATCACAAACCTTAAGTCTACAAATGCATTATTTGTTTCCAAGAACAACACTATTATGGGTTTTTATAGTAAAAATAATAGCCAGAATGTCATTGCCCTTGTGCAATGCTTATCTAGGGTGATATATTATTTTCCCATATTTGCTTCTTACATAGTTGACATTAAATAGGCCCAATAAGTAAGCAAGACAAATCTATATTGAACATTCGTTTATGTTTTAGCATATACATAGTATATGCCCACTGTGCATTTTCAGAAGACAGTTTGTTACCATGACCCTTCTGATTGTCCTCCAACTCCATTGTCTACCTTGCTAAACAACTCTTATCACTTCTCCCAAACTGCATGTGATCTGAGAAAGCTCATCTAAAACATGTTCAGCCATGAAATACTGATAGGAAAGGTAAAAGTTCTTAACTGGGGACAGAAAATGTTTGAAAGTTGCTATTTTTTTCTCTCCAAAGGAGATGTTACAGTGTATTGACTATGGACTATTTGACTTCATATTTCTATATCTGCTATATGTACAGTTCCCTGATTTTGAATCTAAACAAATCCCCATAAAAAAATATACGGTACGTATTCAAAATACCCTGCTTAGCTTTGTATAGTGTAGGGCTTGAGCCAACTTTCTACTGACATCATTGATGTGTAATTTGTCCAGGGATATTTCAATGTTTGTATGAAATTGTGTATGAACAGTGGAATTCTCCCCCACCTTCTCTGGCAGTTTTTTTCCAGCCTGATTTCAGGAGAGAAATTGTAGTAAAGCTACAAGACTGAAAGGTTGTAACATCCAACAACTCTGCATCTCTTCTGTGAAATCGATCCCATTGTCACACTACAGCTTCACTTTAGATAGCTGTAAGGTAGACCTACAATTAAAAATTAGCCTACACTTTGTATGTTTTTGAGCTAGGAATTGTCTTTCTGATCCGTTGTCTGAATATTTTAATATTGGAAGCTAGAGTCTCTTCTCTTTCTATTATATAATTACATTGACACGGGTTGGTATAAATAGATATTTACCTGTCCTATCATCTCTCCTATAGCCTGTTCATAACTATTTACATTGTTTTCAAATGGAGAATTGTGCAATGTATACAGATAAAGTCTCTTCTATAGTTTCCTCTACCTCTCATTAGAAACAGCATTCTCTTCCTGTATCTAAACCTATCAAAATCCTGTTGAGGTGCTTCTTTTTTTTTTGAGTCTCTGACTAAATGATAATTTATATTCTGTTTTTATTGTTTTTTGTTTCTCAGAATTCCCTCCCTTCCAAAGTAGCTTTCCTTTCATTATCAAAAGCAACTTTTATGTTTCTACACAATCTTGTCATTCACTCCAGCAAAGGAGATACTGTATATTTAAGATTACTACTAGACTTCAATCTTAATTATTGCCTGCTCACTATTTCAATCTGATCATTATTCTTTCCTATGAACTCTGGTTTTAGGTAAATGGTGTGTGTAGAGTTTAATATTTCAAGGTTTCTTAGAACGTTATACAGCATAGATTGATCAAACAGCAATCCATCAATAGGTACCACTATATATTTTGTCTGAAAAAGCAACTATAACTGTATTGGTCTCAGGAAAGGGTCAGGGAATTCCAACAATTTGTAGCTAGGTAATACCTTTATAAAAACCAAATAGACTAATACAACAATATGCAAATTTTCCAGAATTCTTGCACCTATTAGTTTTATAGGCCATTCAACTCTGTTATGATTCCTGCAAGTAAATGAATGAATCATACAATTTATTTTCTCCCCAGAACATCACATATACTTTGTAAACATTCTGCTATTCTTAATCATTTATGATAATTTTGAAAGAATTACTGTTTGAAAAACAGTGATTAAAACTATAAATGAACATTTTCCCCAAGGGAAAAATATTTTCGACACCTTTCTCTGGCATTGATTGTACTGTAAAAAAAGCACCATCTAGTGGCTAGAAGAATACCAGATTTCTATTATAGCAAGTATTTCCTGCATTTTACCTGTCAAAGCTTACCAGATATAGTAACTTTATAATTTTGTGGCACCCTAAAGATGTAACAAATTGTTATGGCATTAAGTTGGTTTTTTCTTAGCAATGGTATCAGCCTATTTCATGTGAATGAAGCTACTGATATTTTGTCATATGGAAGGTTTAATTTGGTGGCACTGTTTTAATCCATTGCTCTGTCAGGATGAGCTTATCTGAGAACTTTGGTGAATAAAACAGGAAGTTCCATTGACCCAAACCTCAACATTTTAAAAAGAAATATAATTGGCATGCCAAATGTCCCTTCAAAATCAATGTTGATCATTACATTACATTAATAATACTCTGTTTGTCCCAGATTATAACTGGAATGGAAACTAGCCAAGCATTCTTGTTATGAGCATTGATACTAGATCTTTTAAATCTAACAAGATACAGAATATTTTCAAACATGGAACTTATTTTATCAATGGCTGAAATTTTCTTTCTAAGGAGACTCACTTCATCCCCCAACCTACTGTATATTTTTGATCTTTATAATATATTATGATATCCGACATCTTTCTTCATTTCACAGCTCCCAGAAGCCAGAAACCTAGTTGCCAGGAATGATATCAAGTGATGCCCATTCTGGAGAAATAGGGGAAAGGAAAAAAAAATCCCCTAAAAGCAACCTAAGATGGAAGAAATGGAAGAAGAGCTAGCCTTGGGTATGTAAATCCATCTTGTCCTTTTAGCCTTTGCTGGATTACCACGTGCTACAAATCATGCTCAATAAATGGAGAAAGATGTGCACCCTCAACCATTATCTCCTGATATGTATGTAAGCATTAAGATGAATAGAATAGTTTGGGTTTATGTCTATGTACGAAACTTTAAAAATGTATAGTCTGTTTGATTCTCTCTCTTACATGTAACCTTTTTAAAGCGCAATAAATTTATTTTTTTAAAATTAAAGAATATGCATTCTGAAGGGAGAACGCAATTTTTAAAATATAGAGTATAAAGACTTGGCCCTCGAATAACACCATGCATTTCACAAATAGATTCCACTAGAGCAATTTTAAATGTTTCAAGGATGCACAATAGTGCTATGTCTATTATTATTACTACATTAATGTAGAGTAGTTAGAGTGTTCATTTGTAATACAGAACTGTCTTCTCTCTAAAAGTTACATGATTATTTCTCTGTTCTACTTATATTAAATCGGTCTTACATCTGTTTCTAAGAAGAAAATAATAGCAAGCTATGTCTTGTGTTCTTGCTTTCCAAGAAAACAACATAAACTTGTCACCGTTGAATTTGCCCTTACAGAGATTTTAGTTAGGAGCCCTGGTGGCGCATTGGTTAGAATGCAGTATTGCAGGCTAATTCTGCTCACATCGGGAATTTGATCCTGACAGGTTCAAGTTTGATTCAGCCTTCCATCCTTCTGAGGTTGATAAAATGGGGACTTAAATTCTTGGAGGCAATATGCTGACATTGTAAATGAATCAGAGAGTGTTATAAAGTGCTATGGAGTGATATATAAGACTAAGAGCTATTGCTATTGCTGTATTTATTCAGGAATAAGTAACAACAGAACTCAATCAAATTTACTTATAAAAAATGTATGTATCTTGTAGGAAAGAAACCTATTATAGTTTATGTATAATTGAGGCAGAAGGTGGGAAAATGCTCTTTATTTCCTTTCTGTTTGGTCTCAGAATTCTCCAACAATAGGATTTGTTTTTAAACATGCTACATATGTGAATTTGTTTTTAAATGTTAGAATATATTTGCTATATCCAATATTTCTTTTGTAAGCTGTAATTATAATGATTTACAAGAACATATAGTAGCTCCTGGAAAGTATATAGATTCATTTCTGGATATTTATTAATTAAATATATATCACACCTTTACTTTTACAACTCTTTTAGGATTTTTTTCAGCTTTTCAGACTAGCCTACAGCTCTGCGATATCCTGATGGTCTCTCTTCTAAATACTTTTTAGATCTGACTCAGTTGGGGGAGATCAACTGAGGTAATGTAATTATCATCCTCTGTATTTTTTTTATTTCCCATTATCATTACTGTTTATATCCTTCCCACAAATTATCTGTCTGCCCATGTACTGTATGCATCTGTCTAGTTTAATATTTTATATTGTGATGAACTGAAGCCTATGCCATAATAAATATATTGCTCTTCAAGAGGCCACACAGTTTGTTTTTGTTGCAACACGTTAATATAACTTTCTCTGAGGTTATTAGCTGGCTAATTCTATATGTTATATGAAAACATCATATTTGAAGGCAAATACACATAAATGCAAAAGTACAAATATTATTCGTAGTGAATCTTGAGAAGTTCCAACAATATTTTGACTATTACCATCCTCTCTTCTTCACTCCACAGGAACACGCATAAGAATACACTGAAGTTACTGTAGGTGGCTAATACCGTAAATTAAGTAAATAATTAATAACCATCCATTTCTAAAGAGATTGAATGCTATGTCCAAACATCACTCAAAGAAAAAGAAACATCTACAAAACAAATAATGATATAAATTTATGGAAAACTCACCATTATACAGTTCCTGATTTTTATGCAGTTAAATCTAACAAGAAAAGCAAAGAATGACACTGGACAAAAAATGCCTTCAAACAATAAACAAAATCTTTAAAACAATAAAAGATATAGTAGCAAAATGAACTATTTTATCACAAGAACACATAAATAAACCAGAAAATTGCTCTCTATTAAGAACAATTTAAATAGTAATTATTGACAGTTTTGAAGAAATTAGCACTCATTCATTCCCTTCAATTCATTATATAAAGGCGGCAAAAGTAGTTTCTCCCAACCAACGTGAATCTTGAAAATTTGAGCGTTTTTTCAATCCTGAGCAACAAATATTCCCTTTCATTGGTTTGGAAATTTACTTGCTTTTTGATTTACCATTGTCTTTCAAGGAATCTGTTTTAGTAGAGTTGGATTGTGAAAGCCCGATCTTTAATTCTTTAGTTTAAATCTTTAGTTTAGTACTTCACTTCAGGCTTGCAAGATGGATGGACTGTTCTTACAGCTGTATTAGAACTGCCACCATAATATCACTATAGACGTACTGTTTTAAGGATGTGATCCAGAATATTTTTTAAATTTCAGGGAAGATTATGTGGTTTATTCAGATATATTTGTAACATCACTTGTGGGTATGTTTTGCTGTAATGGGAGGGAGGGGGGAGGGAAGGAAGGAAGGAAATCCCAGCCATACTTTTAACAGATGGATTAATTATGGGAAGTTATTCTGATCTGCTAGGAAATAAAAAAGTAGCTTAGGAGTAACTGAAACTCACAAAACGATGAGCTAACTTTTTAACTTTTCAGTCTTTTCCTGCAGGTTAAGTATGTTAAATGAAGCAAGCACCAGCAAATGCTTTTTTTCCCCTTGGTGCAAATGAGTTCTTACGCATTTAGCATAAACTAAGTATTTAGTTTGCCAAAACTTCCTGAATCTTAATACTGCACTTGCTCACTGGAGATGGGGCATATGCCAGAAACATTTTCCTCCCTCCCTGATTTTTTGTTTCCTTTTAGTTAAAAAAAAATCCGAACATACAAAATATGATTCACTGCATTTCTCTGCTTTTGATTCAGTAAACACAAAGTTGCTGTCAGTGAGAAATGACTGAAGCCAGTGCCATTTTTCACATGAACACAGACTCCCCTCATCTGGTATTTTCTAGAGAAATTGGAAAATGACTCATATCATTCCTCACAATTATGATATAAGTCAGGGGTGTCAAGCTCAATTTCATTGAGGGCCGCATCAGCATTGCGGTTGTCCTCGGGGCCAGGTGAGTGTGGCCAGGGTAGGCGTGGCCTACTGGGTGGGCGTGGCTGGAGTGCATGTGGCCTACTGGGTGGGCATGGCCAGCTCTACATCATTCGTGTCAAGGGTACCTATGGGGGCCTGGGCAGGAGTGGGATAGATCTGAGGGTCTCTGGCAGAAGGAGATGGGACCGGGGCAAGTGCCAAGGCATGGTCCACTGGAGGAGCCTCACTGTTCCTCTCAGGCCATGCAGGGGGGGGTCTGGATGGTGGCATGGAGGTCAAATGCCCAGCCCAGCCCTCAAGCACCCGTGGCACTAAGCCCAGCCCCAATTCCCCAAGGGGGTGCCCAGCTGCACTTACCTCAAGGCTGCTGCTGCTGTGCTTGCTCTCCTTAGTCAGGTTGCTTATGATGGGTATGAGGGCAAAGTCAAGAGGGAGGCCCACTCCCTCTCCATGTGTGGAGACCTGGCTTTGTATCCAAAACTTCCTTAGCAATAGGATGGGAGACCCCCAGGATAGGCCAAGAGGAGGGGGCAAGGGGATGGTGAAAGGGCAGCAGGGAAGGACTAAGGACTTCCCTCAGACCTTCCCTCTCCTTTCCTTCCTTCCTTCCTTCCTTCCTTCCTTCCTTCCTTCCTTCCTTCCTTCCTTCCTTCCTTCGAGTGGTGGGAAAATATTTGAGATGAGGGAGAGAGAAAAACAGGCAAGAAACGCAGCTGGGGAAGTGGCATCCTTTGTGAGGAATGAAAAAATGCACCATTGCCTGGAAGTGGCCAGCACATGGACCTCGCCTACTTCACATATCCGGCTTGGTGGGCTCTGGGAAAGGAGATACCATGAGCAGCATGAGAGTCGATGTTACTTGCGCAGTGCTGCCCAGCCCTCAGCCTGCCCAGTTTTGGCAGGCAGCAGAGTGCTCTCCTCACAGTGCAGTGAGGCTGAGCCAGGTGGCATGAATCTAAAGAGAAGCGCAATGCTGCTCAGCCCCTAGCCTGTTTGAAGTAGGGAGGGCCATGTGCTGGCCACTTCCAGGCAATGGTGCCTTTCTTCATTCCTCACAAAGGGTGATACCTCCCCAGCGTGCACCCAGTGGGTGGGGCCAACACAGCAGGGGCTGGTCCCTTGCTGTTTCCAGATGGCCTTGTGGAGCTAAGACTGAATGCGTTTCAGCATAGATGGCCACCACAAAATTGTACATTGGCTTCTGGCCAGCCAGGGCCAAGGCAGTGGGGGCCGTTCCCTCACTGTTTCCAGGATGGGTTTGAGGGCCACATGAAACCACTCCACGGGCCACATCTGGCCCCCGGGCCTTGTGTTTGACATGTCTGATATAAGTGATTACTTAACGAATATGCCACAAACAAACAAACCAGGGGAGCTTGATAAAGAACTTTCTGAAAATTAAGACAAATGTTCTCTCTTTATTTCAGCTTCTACGTAACTCAATAGTAAATGGGTGTTAGACAAAAACTGAACCTTCTCCTCCAAATCAACAAACTCAAAATTCTCCTGTGTAGTCATTTATCATCCAGAAAATATCCAAGTAATAGAATGTGATGGAACGAAGAGAGAGAATAGACAAAAAGACCAATAACACAAATCTATAGTAAATGTTCTTTTCACTGATGCAAGTTGCGAGAGAATCTCAGAGGAACTTTTATACAAGGGAAATTTCCACACGCTGCCAAGGCAGGACCACTTACATACTTCCTTTAAATGAGTCAGATGTAAACATTTATAAAGCCTTATCTTTTTTTGAAGACTGGCCCTTCCACAGTGTTTGAAGTATTTCTTGTATTCCTATATAGTTTCTCCCTCCTCTTTATCCTCAGATTGTGGTGGAAAAAAATAATCCCAAATCCATAAATTATTTTTCCCATACACAAAGATTAAACTGCAAGGCTCTTATCAGAAAGCTTCAAGGAATGTTTTTATAGTCCATTGATCATGATAACTTCTTTTTTAATTTAATTTTTTCCCTTAGTACCCAAATTGATTATTTTATTTAATTCCCCCCCCCCGGCAATATATCACAGAATTGGCTTTCCATTAACATGCTTATGTATCTACAAACTTTCTGATGCAATGTAAAGTGACAGCATAAATGATATAAATTTAAAAATAGAAAGAGAATATATAAATAAAATAAGATGAGATGAAATTATGAAGTTAGACATAGGTAGGGGTGTGTGTGTGTGTGTGTGTGTAGGTGTGGCTGTTAGGGCTACAAAAAACTGGTTGAACACTAGATGGCAACAAGGAGGCACAGAAACATGTAGTGAGTGCTACTCAGTGATTGACCAACTTTTTTCAATTCAGGTCTGATCATTCTAGGTTTACCAAATATGAGATATCAACAGTTTTGCAATCATTTATTTGAAATGTTGTACAAATCAGATCTAGCAAGACTCTCAAGTTTTTATCTGCACGTACATTTGAAGAATTGCCTCAAACTGCCATTTTCACGCTAAGAAAATTCTCAGTTCTTTTACTTAAGGATTTTTTTAACCACCCTTTCTATAGATGAGACTCTGTACTTGTTTTGAAATAGTATCTCCCAGAATTCCTATTTATGCAGTCCTAATACATCTGGAGAATGCCAAATTGGGTAAGGTTGATGAAAACATTGCCTAGTGCACATTTAAATTCTTTTTCAAGCCAATGAACAGAACTTACCCTCAGTGACAAAATAATATTAAATAGAACACTGTAGAGAGAAAGTTTACAGAAGAGCTAATTATTATTTATTTTTCACATTTTTAAATCACCCCTCTCCCTCATAGATGAAACCACAGTGGAGAGGAGACTGAAGATATAATGGAGGGAACAGGTCTTAACATGTTGTTTTTAATATGGAACCAACTGGGCTGCTTCCTGATACCATTACAGGAAAACCTCTGATCTATATTCCAAACAATGAAACTTTCAACTGCAATGGACAATGGAGTCTAAAGATGACACAGAAATCTAAGATTACCTCCATACTCCAGAAAAAAAAATCTTTAGTAATGATGTGTCACAGATTACTGTTCAAACTGGGGACGAATGAAGGTAGAGGTTTCAGGTAATTTTTATCTATTATCTTGAAGAAGAACAGCATGGGAAAGAGGAATACTTGTGAGTCATTCATTTTCACAGGAAGTACAATGTAGATGTCGTAGTTCCAACAGACAGGGATGAATAAAGCAGAACTCCGAGGCTTGGAAATTCCTCAAAGAACATGTTTATTAGTTACAAAGTATCGGCATGTCAAAAGTGCCAGACACATGTAAACAATTCCCTAATACAAAATTGAAAATCCCAACCCTAAAACCAGTGTTGGGATTCAGCCAGTTCGCACCACTTCGCCAGAACTGGTAGCTAATTTTTTGTTGCCCAGGCCCAGAATGGAAGTGACATCCACACAGAGAACTGGTTGTTCACGTATTTGAATTCCACCACTGCCTGAAATTATGCAAGCAACTACGTTCCCCAATACATTGTGCTGGTGGGCTTTTTTCACAATGCCCAGCCTGCAGTCTGAGGAGCAGTCAATGACCTTGGTTCCCATGGGACAAAAGATTATTTTGACTAGCGAAGCACCTGGCAACCCCCCCCCTCCATTCTATGTGGCAACCGAAAATAGAGGAAAAATGGCTGCAGCCATGCTCACTTGTAGAGTTGACAGCAGACATACACATACACACACACACACACATATACATAATTATAGATATATACATATATACATATACTTCCATAGTATAATATGAAGATTAATACTATAACTTTTCATAAAGGAATACATTTGGTTTTTCTTTATCAATCAAAATAAATAAATAAATCGCTTCTCACTGCTATGGGCGATATGTGTCTTCCCTGATCTTCAGTCCTCCATCAAAGGCCTGGGATCTGGAGGGTTCTGTGCAGTGTCTTAGTTATTCCTAGCACTGTACTTGTCTGGATAGAGAGCTCTGATGTTCCTGGGATTTGTTGGAGCCATACTCCCAGCTTACGAGACACAGTCCCGAATGCTCCTACCACCATTGGGACCACTTTGGCATTTACTTTCCACATCCTCTCTAGTTTCTTCTTCAGATTTCTTTAGCTTATCATGCTTCCTGATGTTGTTGTCATTTGGCACCATTATATCTATCAGCACTGCTATCTTCTGGTCCTTATCTACTATCATGATGCCTGGTTCACTGGTCAGTACCTGCTAGCAGGAAAACCAAGCTGACTGTCATAAGAGAAATCAATGGAGCCATGCAGGAAGTCATTTCCCCCCCCCAAGTAGACTGCTAAAAGGTGCTAGGCTGCTTTTTCCAGCTTGACATCAGAAAATGGATTCCTTTTCTCCATGGCAAGCACAATAATACTGATAGCCCCTTGGCAGGCTAGTTTACAGAAGTATTTCAGTGATTTATTTAGAGCACTTTGCCACATATTACTGGCATACTATGAACAAACACTAATACTTTCAAACAAATGTTCTTGATATAATGTTATCTTCCAAACATCTTTGTGAATAGTTTAAAAGATTTTAGTAGCTGATACATGTTCTGTAAACTTCCAGTTTGGGAACAATATACAGTAATTGCAGGGTGGGGGGAAAGGAAGGAAGAGGAAAGAAAAAAAGCAGTATTCTTCTAAGCACAAATATATAATGCTGACAATTTAGATTCATCTCCACCCACCTGGTTTACATTACAGAAAAGATTTCTTTTATATATGATCTTTTCTATGTAGTTTTAATTATGGGATTTTATGTTGTTCTGGGTTCCTACCAGAGAATTTGGGGAAATATATTTTCATTTATGAAAATATGATTTATGCTTGATCTATATGTATAGTGTGGGTTGATAGATTCAACTATAGCAATCTTGATTATCCAACTGGAGGGCATGAAGAGTGAAAAGATCCTAGAGAGGGTCTCCCTGACTCAGTGGCATTCAAAAACTTAACTTTGTTTTATGAACTTAAGCAGGATACGGAATACAAAATACTGACTTGCACTGACCAGAAGAAAAAAGAAACAAGTTCATTTCCTGTTAAACAGCTGCTTTCAAAGGTTCAGTGAGAATCATTTTGGTGTAGTGGTTAAGATAATTGACTACAAAGAAAGCCAACTAGGTGAACTTGGGCTCACTTTCAGCCCTAGGAAGGAGAGTATGGCAAACCACTTCTCAAAACAACTCACCAAGCAAACTGCAGAGACATGTCCAGGCAGAACTCGACACAATTAAATGGGGGGGGGGAATCTCAATATATCTTGAAGTTAAAATAATTTTAATATATTTCATGATATGCTTTAAAACGTTATGCAGTTTATTGAACTATTTTATTAGAAATCTCCATTTTAAACATTTTTTATTTATTGAATTATAAAACAATTGAGATTCCACTCTTTCAATTCATTCTACGTGTCACTTTGAATCTGTCCAGACTTGTTCCTTAACTGCACCTTTTGCCTTGGTAATGTGATATATTAAGACAGGTTAGAGTTTAACAACATACAAAACCAAACTCTACTTGGTATGACAAAGACCTTAGAAGGTTTTTTTAATAGCCTTTAGGATTCTAAAACACCGAATGTGAGATTCTTTTAAAATTTGAGTAGAACAATAGCAAACATTTTTAAATATCAGACACACTGGATTCAAATGTGCTATGAAATTGACCTATATGAACTGAAATCACAACTGTTTTATTTGAGAATACTTTAACATGAATGGAACATAATTCCATTCATGTAAGCTGCTGAGTTGAAGTTTGGGAAGGATATTGTTATTTCATAAATAATTCCAAATTAGACTTGTGGATCAAAACAAACTGTTAGACAATTTAATCCCAAGAAAACATTCACAATTATATTTTGAAGGCTTGAATAATTGTTAAATTTAATATATATTGGATATATTAAAACATTAAAATATTTAATAGATATTTGACCAAAGTGACAGGAATAAACCATTCAGCAAATTTCTATAATACTCAGATTTCATGCTTGACAACTTTGGGGGAAAAGTATTCTGGATATTTAGTCATAGCATACTTGTATTCCACAGCAGTGTTTACATCCCCAAATACAAAAGTTTGTGCAGCCAAATTAAGTTTTAAAAATCCCTTTTATTAAAGTGTATAATGCCCAACCACATCCCCATCTCTTTTCTTATGTCCACCCCTATGTTATTGCTCAAGAAGTGCAATGATGATGTAGGAATGCTATTCTAAAGTAAAAGTCATTATAAAAATAAAAAATAAATGAAATTAATTTCATTTTTATTACAAACAGCCAAGGATTTTTTTTCCAAAATATAAATCTGTAAAACCATTGCAGTGACTGTACAATTTCATTTACAGTATACAATCCAGAAAAACATGTAAAAGAACTGTTTTTATACATTAGCCCTTGGCCACAAAACAAAGAGTTTGGCAGTAGTACTACAACTTTAATGACTATGGGGTGAAAATCAACATATCAATTACATCATCTAACATCATTATCAAAGTGGGATACATACATACATCATTGTACAGGGAATGTTTTTTTTTGTTTTTGTTTTTAACTGGAAACTGTCATCATGTTGTAGTTCTTGGAAGGGCTGGCTCTGCCAATTCTCCATTCCTCTTTACAGCTGCTTCTGCTCTCCAGAGCTTTGGCATTCTTCATGGCTGGTTTAGGGCCTTCGTAGAGGACGCAGATAGACCCATCTTCTCCTATACGATAGGACACTTCAAACGGGTCTACCCAGAGAGTTAGTTCGCTGGGCAGGAGCTGGAAGAGTCTCTGGTGGCTTAGTCCAATCATGCCTGCTGCCTTGCCTATCAAGGGGTCCATCTTGTGATTGATCCTAATGCAGCGGTACCCAGAGCCTTTGGAGGGCATCAAGGGGAACCAGTGCTGCTTGTAATGATCTGCAAACAGGGAACAAAGGAAAAGAAAAATGGGAGAAGAGTTAGAGCAGGGGTAGGCAACCTCGGCTCTTTTATGACTCGTGGACTTCAACTCCCAGAATTCCTGAGCCAGCATAGCTGGCTCAGGAATTCTGGGAGTTGAAGTCCACGAGTCATAAAAGAGCCGAGGTTTGCCTACCCCTGGGTTAGAGCCTGCACAGCCGGCCCTGGGGAGGCAGGTGTTGGGGAGGGGTCACTCCAGAATCAGCCGGACCAGCCCGCCACCAGCCCGGCAGGGGGCCGGCAAGCGGGGACTGGACGGAAGGCAGCAAAGAACCGCTCCCGTCGGTCAGGAGAAACCGTTGGGCTGAGTCCGAGAAGGGTCCCGCCAACGGTAGGAGGGCTGGGGGTGGTCGAGCGCGGAGGGGGCCCGAAGCCGACCGCCCAAGGACGAGAGACGCCAAGAGCTGCTCCCGGGCGGCGGGGGCAGGAGGCGGCGGGAGTCGGGGAACTCGGGTCTCCGGCTGAGGCGCCTCAGGAGGTTGCCGTCGCGCGGCGGACGGGGACGGACGTCCTTTTTGGGGCTCGGCGCAACGGGGCCGGCGGCTGAGGGGCGCCGGGCTCCGCGTCGCTCGTCCCGGCGGCGGCGGCGGCGGCGGCGGCGCTGAAGGCAGAGACGGAAAGGGGGACGCGGGGGTCTCTCGCCGCTGCCTCACCTCGGAGTGCCTCCTGGAGAGACTCGCTGAAGCAACGCAGCTCTTCGTCGCCGATGCCGCCGGGGGTCCTGAGGAGGCGGGTGATGAAGCCCGCGGCCGTGGAAATCTCCGTCTTCATGGCTCTCCCCGGGCAACTCTCTCGCTCTCGCTGCGCTGCTGCGTCGGAAGGGCGAAGGCGGCAGATGTTGCGGGGAAGGGAGGGGTGACCCAGCTGCCGATCGGCGCCGCCGGCTCAGCTGCTGCAGCCGCCGCAGCCGCCACCCACTCAGCCGCCGCTGGGGAGCCGAGCGCGAGGAGTCAACAGATCCCGAGACACAGACGGTGAGCGGCCGTCCCCTCCGCCTCCACACACGGGGTGGGGGGGGTGGGGGCGTGACCAGCCCCAACCAATGAAGGTGAAGGCGAGCGGCTTACATCACAGAAACCGGGGTTCCGTCTGGCGGACGCCAAACCACCTCTCCCGATTGGGCGAGAAATGGCACGCAGTCTCTTGATTGGCCGGACCGTGCAAAAGGAAGCCGCTATCTCCGATTCTCTCCGCGCAGAAAGTTTGAGAGGGGCGGGGCTCAAGGCCCCGCTGATTTGTTTGTTCTCCGCGTCAGCGCGGGAGGAGGTGTTGGAACGGCCGGCGGGCTCTTTCTGCCGCGCGGAAGGTAGGAGAGTTCGGAGGCGGAGATGTTTACAGTCTGCTGAGCGCAACGGCGCGGGGAGGGCGGTCTTCTCGTCGGCCAAGCAGTCGGGAGTTGATTGCAAATGCGCGAGATATGTTTTCGCAAAAGCACTAAGGAAGTTAGTGGGTTAAGTGGGTTAAGAATTTGCTTACCTAGGAAACTCTGAGCCTGGTGGTGGAATCGGGTGATGCAAATGTAGTTGAAATATGCGGCGAGAGCTGGATATGTCCTAGGACCACTACGCCAAATAAGTCACCTAGATTAGAACATTCTAGGAAAAGGCGGAGTAAAAAACTAATTAGAGCGCGGTGTAGGGGTTAAGTTATTGGTCTAGGCCAGGGGTTGGCAACCTCGGCTCTTTTATGACTCATGGACTTCAACTCCCAGAATTCCTGAGTCAGCTGACTCAGGAATTCTGGGAGTTGAAGTCCATGAGTCATAAAAGAGCCGAGGTTGCCTACCCCTGGCCTAGATCTAGAAGTAAGGAGACGTAGGTTTTACTTCACCTTCAACTATGGAAGCTCCCTGGGTGACTTTGGGCTAGGCATTCTGAACTCATACCTCCCGGGGTTGTGGTCTTGGGGGAAAAAATATGAGAAGCACTATTTATGTTCCCTGGAGCTTCTGTACAAAAGGGAGGATATAAGAATAGAATAGAATAGAATAGAATAGAATAGAATAGAATAGAATAGAATAGAATAGAATTAGAATAGAAATAGAATAGAAATAGAATAGAAATAGAATAGAATAGAATAGAATAGAATCCAAGGAAGCCGTAACAAAAGATTATTGCTCATATAAACTTTTGAATTGAAAATTCAGAGGTGTTCAGCAAGGTAATCCTATCCTCAGTATCTTGGCATAAAAATAAAAGATCCATAATTTTCCCCATTGACCAGTCAGGAAATATCCTGAGCATTTTTGGAGTAATATTATTTTGCAGTCCTTTGGTTTCTACTATTCAAATGGTATAAGAAAGCTAGATGTACACATTATTTTATCAGGAAAGCAACTTTATTTGGACTGTTTAACATCTGTTCTTCCAAGGGGGATCAAAGGAGCTGTAATTCAAAAATTTGCCCTGCATTAGTTATCAGTAGTCTAGCACTTCTTTGGGGTGCTAATTCTGATGATGCATGAGACGTTTGCACAATTTTATGCAAGTCTGTGGCATTTCAAAGAACAAAGCTTTTAACACATGTAAATTAATGATACAATATTAAGGGACTGAGAAAAAATATTATCAAGGGAACTTCACTTCTGTATGGTCCTATAAATGTTATGCAGAGATGAGATTCGAATGAAAAAAGATGGCAGGTTTTAGTAAAGTCTCAAAAAGCTTTTAGCAAACTATCATTCTTTCATATTTTTAATCAAATCCTTTTCTGATATCTGAGAATGTAAGAAGTGCCTTGATGCTTAAAATGAAAACTACTTCATTCAGAAAGATATAATATTGGGAAAGATCAGAAGTTGTCCAGGAGCTTAAGCATCCTTCCTCTAAAAATCAAAGCATCTCAATCCTTTCAAGAGTGGCAAATATGTGCCAATCCTGATACTGTATTACTTAGTTATAGCTCTCCTCATCCCTCACTTCTGGCCATGCCAGTTTTGATCTGATTTGTAATTCAGCAGTGTCTAGACGGTCATGGACTCCTTACTTTTGTGGTATTTGATTTATTGCCTGGTTGAGCACAAGCTTTTCCACATTTTGTTTAGATGTCTGAACAGCAGCATAGCAGTACATTCATGGCCTGAGAAGTGTGAGCATTATCTATCGTTGTTAGAGAATTCTTCGTTTCTTACTGCACACAGGCACCAGATCGAGAGAGTTATCTGTTGTCCTTGTTTAAGATACAGGGCTACAGAGAAACTTCAGTAATTCTTTTTTAGGCACAAATACAAGGAATTAAATGGGTTTTTGTTAATCCATGTAAGGGATATATTTCAAAGACTAGTTTGTCGATATTAGACGAGTTTTCAAAATAAATGTTTTTGGTCATATCTAGGAAAGCCATCTTTTTAGAACAGTGGCTATATTTGGAAAACTTAAAATATGAACCTTCTTCCAAAATGATTGCCTTAGAGAGCTGCGTTTTTTACAAAATGACTTCCATAGTGGTGGTGGCTAATTATAAAACATCAGCTTATCAGCTTATCACCACCTCCACCACCCCTCATTTCCCATTTGTCCTTTTTGAGAATTTTTTTGAGATCTATCTGGTGGCTTAGACATGTTCTTGAAAATAAAGAGGATGTTTGAGACGTATAGCCAAGTAGGTGGCACCATCTAAACAACTTCACTTGATCTCAAAAAATTAAGTAGATTTTTAGCTGTGGTACTTAATGTTTAAATAGGAGACTGGACATGCAGGCATATATGTGAGGAAATTTTAAAAAATGGGAAAAGCCCAAATATCCTGTACTGTTGCCAAGAAAATTATAAGAATGTGTCCATGAAGTCACAGTAGAGATCAATAAGAAAGATTTTTACTACTTAGAGATTATTTGTATATAATATGCTATTTCTCCATTGTTCATCTTTTCTAATATTTTTTTTAAAAGGTGAGGTGTACCAGGCTTAGTGGGCGATACAGGCTCATTAGCATCAGAGATATGTCACCTACAGTATCCTGCATAGGCCAAATATATTATGAAAGACTGCCATTTAGAGTAGCAAGAGAATTTAAAAAAGCTATCCTTAAATAATTTTCTCCTCTAATTTCAGGTAATCTGAAAGTGACATAATCCATAGTTATGCTGGCTGTCCAAAAATAAATCTTGCATGCTCCAGATGGAGGATAGTCTTGAAAATGACTACACTACAGGTTTTGGACTGGCTATATTTGCACAATCTACACTGAATCACAATCTGTCCAATCATTTTTTGAGGTAATATGTTGTGCAATATCTCATTTTGCAATTAGATTATGGTTCTGAGTATTCGGTGCATCTAGAAAATTTGATTAAATAAAACAAGATTCAGTTAACTATGGACAGATGTTATATGGACATAACTTCATCATACCTGTTTGTCTTATGCAAATAAAGAGAGCTTATGTACATTCTCATGGATCCTGACAGTTCTAAGGATTTAACATCTTTGTTTCTCAGTGGGATAGCACATCCCAGGAGAAAGGTGGTACCCAAATTGGGGATCCTCCTAGAGTTTCAGTTGTTGCTTGAGGAACATCCATGAATAGGAGGCCTATCTTACATGCCAATTCCTAGATTAGGGCACTCTACTTATTGTCACTGTTGCTTTGTTCACTCCCATCCAAATTATTGCAATGTGCTCTATATAAACTGCCCTGGAAGACAATTTGGAAGGTTCAATGGTGTGAGTAGTTATGAATGTGTATTGGTATACCCATTCTACTTGTGAGCAACTCTGACTCCAAGAGGTCTTTTGACTGCTATTCAAGGTGCTAATCTTCACCTAAAAAGCTCTTTGTGGCATAGAGCCAGGTTATTTGCAAAATTGCTTATTTTTCTGCATCCCACAAAATCTGATAGGGTGGGCTCCAGGTTCTCTCTGTTAAATATCTTCTAAGGGGTACCGTACCAGCCTTCTCTGTCACAAGACCTTCCTTAAATTCAAGACAATCCTGACCCTGCTGGCTTTTCATAAGAAATTGAGAGCTTTGTTCTTGCCTGAGCATTTGGCTAGGCTATTGGATAAATCTTGGTGTTTATGGTTCTATGTTGCTGAAGGCATACTCTAAGTGTGGTGTGTTGTTTCAATTTTTTTTAAAAAAATGACTTTTTAAATTGATCAGTTACTTACAATCCTGTTAAGTGAGGGCCAATGAAATTGAAATGATACATGCTGCCCTTTTCAACAGATAGCAAAAAAAACCCTATGCATTTCTAACCGCTGCTAGTTTATCATTTATTTTCTTCATTAATTGTAGATCTTTTGTACTGCTGTTTGATGATTTTTATTGCAATATTAGTTTAGATTGGAAGCTACTATGTAAACACAGAGAGTAAATAGAAATCAAATTGTATTTCCACCTTAATACCCTTTTCAAATCCGGAGAACCATTGACGTCTCCTTTTCACTTCATTGCGGGAGGTAGAAATTTAGTGGCTGCAACCAAAAAGCCTTGGATTTCGACATCCATCCTTAGGAGCAGTTGTCATTTTTACCGCTCTAGCCAGAAAGTGATGAAGTAAATCATGAATAATAATAATAATAATCATGAATAATAATAATCATGAATAATAATAATAATAATAATAATAATCATGAATAATAATTATGAATAATAATAATAATCATGAATAATAATAATAATAATGAATAATAATAATGGAGACAAGGCAGTTTGGAGCACTGGGCTAATGCCTCCTTAAGTAACACCAGCTGCCTGCAATTAGTGCAGGTTCGAGTCCCACCAGGCTCAAGGTTGACTCAGCCTTCCATCCTTCCGAGGTAGGTAAAATGAGGACCCAGATTGTTGGGGGCAATTAAGCTGACTTTGTAATAATGCCGCTTGGGGGGGTGTGTGAAAGCCCTAATAAGCAGGCATATACATAGAATGAAGGCTACTGCTGAGCTTGTAAGCCGCCCTGAGTCTTCGGAGAAGGGCGGGATATAAATGGAATTAAAATAAATAAATAAAGAAAACTGGCCAACCCCTTCCTTCCTTCTCTCCTTCCTTGGCGTTTCACATTTTGTCGCTGCTGCGTTTCCGTAGCGCGGCGCTTTACGTTCCGTTTCCGAAAAGCCGATCGGACCTTAAGGGCACCGGTGTTGTCATTGGTGGGGAGTCAGCTAGCGATTGGTCGGTGGGGATTTGGGGGCGTGGCCGCCATCACCCGCCTAGCTCGGGAGGACGCTCGGACGGACTCTATTTCTCCTTTTTTTCGCAGCGCTCTTTGCCGGAGCTTTGGCTGCCTCGCTTCCTTAGGACGATATTGCGGAACTGCTGAGGAGGAGACGAGAGGAGACGGAAGGAGAGGATGCGGAGTTGCCGGAGAACCGGAAGCCGTCGCCGCGCTGGGGCCAGGAGCGTGACCCTCGGTACGCCTTGTACGATGCGCGAGAGGGAATTCCCGCTTGCTTCCTGCTTCTAGTGTCTTCATGTAGACAGCGCAGGAAATACATAACCCTGTTTTGTCTCCAAACCATTTCCACGCTCGCTTCCACCCGACCTCGTTTTTCTGCGATAAGAAAAACCGAATATGCAAGTTAGATAACCGAGTAAAAAATGGCAGATGTCTGTGTTGGTAAAGCACATCAATAACCATTGCTGGATGTACGATGAACGTCGCTGTGGCTCGTTTATGATTCCATTCTGGCATAAGAGCACGGGAAACTCAGTGATAAGTCGTGCTTAAGTTAACGATCAGTTAACTAAATAAATTGTGCAGGGATTTTTTTTTTGTAGCTCGGGTGGCTTTTACGTAGGTAAAACCTTCAAGGATCTGAGGAACTATTCAAATAAAGCTAAGATAGAAGAAGAAGTGTGAACAAGGTGAGTTTAAGATTGTGAGTTTTGATAGCTGGAAAGCTAAAGCCAACATATAACTTGAGCAACAGGAAGCCTAGAATTGGCATCTGATTAACTTGCTACATGTGAAAATAATGCTTCTGTAGCTCATCTTTTAAGATTATTCTTACTCTACACTGAATACTATTGAACTTGATGAGATTATTTCTCAATAAAAATTTGTAGGATTAAGCTATGAAGTGCTTAAGCATCTTTTTGGATCTTGCTTATTTACTAGACCAGCCGTTCTCAACCTTTTTACTCTGGAGGAACCCTTAAAATAATGTTCATGTCTCAGAGAACATAAAAATTATGCTTACAGTGCCCAGAGTTAAGAAGGTTTTTTTTTTAACATCTAGAGACTTCTCATAAAATTCTAGGGTTTCACAAAACCCCAGTTGGGAAAAGCTACACTAAACTATTGTAATATGCATTATGTATTATTAAAGCTGAATTCTTTATTTTAGGAACTACTGCTCTAAGAAGTTTGGGTAATCAATTTTTACAACTTTCCTCTGGAATGCAAATGGCTTAAAGTGCAATCCTGTGCATATCTATTCCAAAATAAACTCTCCTGAATTCAATTGAACTTATTCCCAGGTAAACTTGTGTAGGACTGTGGCTTGAATATAATTGTGTTTAAATTCTTGGGTTTTTTTTCTTTCATTATTTTTACAAATCATTGGGCCTAGCAGTAAATTTCCTGAAGGGTTTTTTTTGGTGTATGTGATAAATATGCATGCATTTGGTTTTCAATACCTTAGGAAATAAGTGAATGAGACCCTAATATAGTTTGTTTATGTCACTCTGCTGATCTCTTATGTTTCTTCATTATTAACATTTGGTTGAATTCTTAACTATTTTTTTATTTTTCTGTCCATTTGCCAGGCCTATGTTAATAGAAAATGTCAGTGAATAACTTCTTTGGAAATAAGAAGAGAAACAGCTCCATATTATATGATGTTGATCAGACAGAAATTACTTCTTCATCTTCACCTTTCCAGACATCTATGAGCCATAATAATATTGGAAATCATGGTGAAGGATTCCCACCAAACAAGCGTTACAAAAGTGTTGTTTTACCCAAATGTAAAGAAACGGAAGATCCATTTGGGGATAATGATGATTTTACAGTAGATGACTTGAAGGAGATAGACATTATTGCTTCCCAGGCATTGACACCAGATGTTGCTCCAGAAACAAATTTGTTCAAAACAGAGCAAAATGCTCAGTTGTCCGTTTTCCCAAGTAGCACCAATCAGTTCAAAACACCTGATCAATGCACTGAGACAAAATTATTTGGTATGTACACAGTGAATACAGAAATTGATATGAATCAAATATGTAGGTATATGGAAAGAAATTGCAACAAATAATCCACTTTTATTTTCTGGTAAATTAGTTCATTTCTCTCTTTTCCTCTACATCTCCATGTTGAGTAACATAAAAATAATGCTATATAAAAGAGCAGGGTTTTTTATTGTACTGTATGCATAAATACAGGCTTGGCCTGTCACTTATCAATATTCTATTAGTAAACACAAGCAGTTAAAAAAAAACATTTTCCTAGCAAGAAGATATAACCATGGCAGAACCATTGGCTATTTGTCTTTAGTTTAAAATTAAAGTTCCTACATATAAAACTTAACATTTATAGAGGAGACATAATTATAAGGCAGGAATGGCTCTATTAGCCATTAACTAGTAACTTCCTATCACCACTCTGAGACCATATTGCTGAATCATGATAGCAAAATGACCACAATTAGGCATTGATTTTTTTATTCAAGCTTAAGATTGGGGATCACAGTGGAAACATTTAACTGATTCTCACTCCAAATCAGACTAGAATTACTGTTTCTCAGTCCGACTGCAGAATCCTTTTGGCTCTTTATAGGGGTTCTAAGGATGGGATGGGAGTAGGAAGCCCTTGAGAAACCAACTGTTTCCAGGTCCGAGTTTAACTCCTGGAAAAAAAAATCTGAAATTGAGCCAGAATTTGGGGGGAAAATTTGAAAGATTCACTTGCAAGTAGTTTGTGAGCCTTCCATTCCTTTTCCCACACTTAAGAAACAAAAATCAAAAAATGGACTAAAAATTAATCTAACCCTTTACTAAAGTCGCATTACTAGATTAATCTCTTATCTACAGGAAGTAGCATAGAAGAAATGAAACTTAAAGGAAGATTTAAACTTGAAACACTCCAGGCACAACATAAAGAGGCCATGAAAAAGGTGAGATGCAACTCATTCATGTTTTTTGAAATGTAACCAGGAATTAAGTTCTAGTCCTGAAACGTTTGATGCAGCTTCTCTTGTGTACTTGACCATGTAATGTACATGCTATTCAGGAGAAAGCTTTGTAGTATTCTTTGGAACTTATCTTCAGCTAACTGTATATAGAATTGTAACCTAGACATAGAAGAAATTAAAGAATGCATAGTTTCAAAAGGAAGGTTTCATAGTTGTTGTTAGCTGCGAAGTCGTGTCCGACCCATCGCGACCCTATGGACAATGTTCCTCCAGGCCTTCCTGTCCTCTACCATCTTCTGGAGTCCATTTAAGTTCACGACTACTGTTTCAGTGACTCCATCCAGCCACCTCATTCTCTGTCATCCCCTTCTTCTATTGCCCTCAATCTTTCCCAGCATTAGGCTCTTCTCCAGTGAGTCCTTCCTTCTCATTAGGTGGCCAAAGTATTTGAGTTTTAGCTTCAGGATCTGGCCTTCTAAAGAGAAGTCAGGGTTGATCTTCTCTAGGACTGACCGGTTTGATCGCCTTGCAGTCCAAGGGACTTGCAGGAGTCTTCTCCAGCACCACAGTTCAAAGGCCTCAATTCTTTGGCGCTCAGCCTTTCTTATGGTCCAACTTTCACTGCCATACATTGCAACTGGGAAGACCATAGCCTTGACTATACGCACTTTTGTTGACAGGGTGATGTCTCTGCTTTTTAGTGTGCTGTCATAGTTAGAAAAGGATAATTAGGTAAGAAAATTGTGTATGTGTTTACAAATATTCCAACAGATACAAGTAAATTATGAGTGGTTGAAGAAAATGTGTTGATTTAATGAACAGCAGAGAGGCCATGTGCTCTTACAAAGTCCAAATAATTTTGATAGTGTGCACAACTGTACTATACAGGTGAAACTTGAAAAATTAGAATATCGTGCAAAAGTTCATTTATTTCAGTAATGCAACTTAAAAGGGGAAACTAATATATGAGATAGACTCATTACATGCAAAGCAAGATAGTTCAAGCCGTGATTTGTCATAATTGTGATGATTATGGCATACAGCTCATGAAAACCCCAAATCCACAATCTCAGAAAATTAGAATATTACATGCAATCAATAAAACAAGGAGTGTACATAGAACAATATCGGACTTCTGAAAAGTATAAGCATGCATATGTACTCAGTACTTGGTCTGGGCCCCTTTTGCAGCAATCACTGCCTCAATGCGGTGTGGCATGGAAGCTATCAGCCTGTGGCACTGCTGAGGTGTTATGGAAGACCAGGATGCTTCAATAGCGGCCTTCAGCTCTTCTGCATTGTTCGGTCTCATGTCTCTCATCTTTCTCTTGGCAATGCCCCATAGATTCTCTATGGGGTTCAGGTCAGGCGAGTTTGCTGGCCAATCAAGCACAGTAATCCCACGGTCATTGAACCGGGTTTTGGTGCTTTTGGCAGTGTGGGCAGGTGCCAAGTCCTGCTGGAAAATGAAGTCAGGATCCCCATAAAGCTCGTCTGCGGAAGGAAGCATGAAGTGGCTCCAAAATCTCCTGGTAGATGGCTGTGTTGACCCTGGACTTAATGAAGCACAGTGGACCAACACCAGCAGATGACGTGGCTCCCCAAATCAACACAGACTGAAAACTTCACACTGGACTTCAAGCATCTTGCAGTGTGTGGCTCTCCATTCTTCCTCCAGACTCTGGGTCCTTGGTTTCCAAATGAGATGCAAAAGTTGCTCTCATCAGAAAAGAGGACTTTGGACCACTGAGCAACAGACCAGGTCTGTTTTTCTTTAGCCCAGGTAAGACGCTTCTGATGTTGTTTGTTGTTCAGGAGCGGCTTGACAAGAGGAATACGACATTTGAAGCCCATGTCCAGGATCCGTCTGTGTGTGCTGGCTCGATGCAGTGACTCCAGCCTCAGTCCACTCCTTGTGAAAGTCCCCAACACTTTTGAATGGCCTTTTCCTGACAATCCTCTCCAGGCTGCGGTCATCCCTGCTGCTTGTGCACCTTCCACACTTTTCCCTTCCACATAACTTTCTATTAATGTGATTTGATACAGCACTTTGGGAACATCCAACTTCTTTTGCAATTACCTTTTGAGGCTTTCTCTCCTTATGGAGGGTGTCAATGATGGTTTTCTGCACAACTGTCAGGTCAGCAGTCTTCCCCATGATTGTGATTCCTACTGAACCAGACTGAGAGACCATTTAAAGGCTCAGGAATCCTTTGCAGGTGTTATGGTCAGCATAATTAGCTGATTAGAGTGGGACACTTTGAGCCTAGAATATTGCACCTTTTCACAATATTCTAATTTTCTGAGATTGTGGATTTGGGGTTTTCATGAGCTGTATGCCATAATCATCACAATTATGACAAATCACAGCTTGAACTATCTTGCTTTGCATGTAATGAGTCTATCTCATATATTAGTTTCCCCTTTTAAGTTGCATTACTGAAATAAATGAACTTTTGTACGATATTCTAATTTTTCAAGTTTCACCTGTATATCTGTGATACAAAATAAATCCTTATTGGTTAGTTTTGTCTATAGTAATTATTATAGTTATTCAAATGGAAATAAATTTATTAGGACAAATATTGTTAGTATAAAGAAGAAATTGAAGACCAAATTTTATGCCTCCAGAGTTGGCAACATTTGCCAACTTTCTGGGCTTGAAAGCTAACCACGATTGGGCATGGTTAATATTTGGATCGCTATACTCCAAGGAATTTCAGGGTTATTGTCTAGTCTGAGAATTTGAAACCACATCATCACAGTAGAACACAGTGGCAAACTTTATTTGTATCATTGCCATGAAATTACCAACATTTGAACTCAATTTGGTTTTCATCCTCAGTTGCAGGAATTTTTAAAGCTGTGTTTGTTCTAATAATTTTTTAGTGAAAGCAATTTTTCATACATTAGAAACTTCAAATATTAATTTAAGTTTTCATTGTTGCAGTAATGAATATAGTAACAGTTTGAATTAAATTCATTGCTTAAGGGGGATAATTTTATATAGATTAGGAAATGTGGATAATAAACTCCCATAAGAAATTATTTTTTATTTGATTTTGCATGGCCATCCACCTGATCTAAGATACTCTGGGCAACTCGCAACAGATAAAATAATTTCAATAAAAACAAGTTAAAATCCAATATAGAAACATATAAGAATGTCCATAATCAATTTAAAAAACCAGAAAATTTCAGTCAGTCATTCCATATCATCCATTAGAAAGCTCCATTCCTGGACCCTGAGACTGGGCAGCAGAGCCACTTCTTCCCAAATTTTGGGTCGGGACCCTTCAGGGAGAGAGGAGGGAATTACTAATTTTCAAAACCTTGATCAGTCTTGCCTTAACAAAGCAAAAACACTGTCAAGAACCTGTTCTTGGTTTTGCTTCTCATTTTGCCTATGCAAACATGTAAATCTATAATATCTAAAGGTAAAGGTTCCCCTGCACATGCATGCTAGTCGTTTCTGACTCTAGGGGCCGGTGCTCATCTCTGTTTCAAAGCCGAAGAGCCAGCGCTTGTCCGAGGACGTCTCCGTGATCATGTGGCCGGCATGACTAGATGCCAAAGGCGCACGGAACGCTGTTACCTTCCCACCGTAGTGGTCTCTATTTTTCTACTTGCATTTTTACGTGCTTTTGAACTGCTAGGTTGGCAGAAGCTGGGACGAGTAACAGGCGCTCACTCTGTTATGCAGCACTTGGGATTCAACCCGCCAAACTGCCGACCTTCTGATGGACAAGCTCAGCGTCCTAACCCACTGAGCCACCACGTCCCTATCTCTATAATATCTAGAGGTAGCATATTTAGGGAACTGGTGTCAAAATGTTTGAGAAACATTATATTAGCAGAATTTATGGTGAAAGTTGTGTGGTGTCCACAAATTCTTCAAAGCCTTAAAAAAAGGATTATGCCAAAGATAATAACATGTACCAGTTTGCTTATAGTTCTAGTAACACAATCTCAAATTGTTATAACTTGTTTGATACAGTTGGCTGCCGTCTGCAATTGTCACATTATCCCAAGAAAATGCAGCTGCTTTGAAGAGCTGCAAACAAGGATTACATTTGCATTCTGGAGCACTTTTTGGAACTCAGTCTAAAGCATTGCATAACCCTATTAATACAGTAGTTTCAACAAAGTCCAGGGACAGCTACAGGTTATCTTCACGATCAGCTCTTGACTTGCTGAAATGAATTTTATGCCACAAAGAATTCTAGTGTTCCTCAAGATACTAAATATAATTTGTTTATCAGATTCTAAATTATACACTGGCAGTTTTAAGACTTTCAGCAGACCTTGCTGTGTGTCAGGTTTGACAGAGGCCCCCAACCTTTTGTGTAGAAAGATTTTTCCACGGACCAGGAGGGGCGTGGTTTCATGTCCTGCCTGCATCCAGCGGGTGGGGCTTCACTTGTTTGCGCAGCCCGATTGCTAGTATTCTGTGGTCCGGTGCCGGTTCACGGACCGAAGGTTGGGGACCCCTGATGTATGAATTTTATGTAAAATTAAAGAGATGTGTATGACATTACTAATGTTTTGACGGTTATAATTGTTAAAGCCTACTTAGCAGAAGAAATAGTGGTTGAAAGACTCATTTAAAACCAAGTCAGGATTTGTAATCAGTCATATTCCATAATATATTCTGTAATCCCAGAATTTTTTTTAATAATCAAGTCTCTCTTGTAACACAATTAGTCCTGGACTTATGACCACAGTGGGGCCTAGAATTGCAGTCTAAGTTGAGGCATTGTGTGACTCGACTTGATTCTACAATTGTTTTTGCATCATAAATCAAGTCACTACAGTTGTTAAGTGAATCACATTGTTAAATGAGCCATATGGTCATTAAGTGAATTCAGCATATACAATGGGGTTTTTTCTGTTTTTTGCTGGAAAACTGCAAAAAAAATGGCAAATCACAGAGACGTGACTGTGGTTCACTGTAACTGATTGCAAATGTGAGCTGGTTGCCACATGCCTGAAATGTGATCACCTGACCATGGGGGAGGGGGTAGCAGTCATAACTTCGAGGATGGGTTGTAAGTAGCTTTTGGAAGTCTCTCATAACTTCAGACGGTCATTAAGCACTGGTTCTAAATCAAGTACAACCTGTATTTCTATTCTTTGTATTAACCCAAGTTTATCTTTAAAGAATGATCAAAAATGAAAAAAGAAAAGTATCTTTTCAAGCTTCTACTCTTTCAAATATCGGTTTCAGATAACAAATTGTCACAGAGAAAATATGGCCCAGAATAGAAATAGGGTGCTAATTTCATCTGTACCTGATGAACATTAATTGAATTGCAAATGAAGGTAAATATACACATCCCAGGATAATATTGCAGGATCAGTCTGAGCCAGTCACCGGGACCAAAGGTTTATTCTTCCGAGCTTTTCAGGCTTGTGCTGCAGCCGTCGTCAGGGAACTTCTCTCTGCACAGATTCTGAAGAGGAAGAAGTTCCCTGATGATGGGCTCCATCATGAATCCAAAAGCTCAGAAAAGTAAACCTTTGGTCCCGATGACCTACTCAGATTGGATCCTGCATTAATTGAATTCCTGATTATATAAGTTAATTGTCTCAATTGTAGGGCATCCAAACAACGTTCCAAATTCAGTATTCTTAATCCTTCACAATACTTTGGCTTATATTGCATGGTTTGTGTAATTTCAGTTTATTTATAGTTTCATAAGTGAAAAAAACTGGTTGCCATTTATGAAATAAAGTGGCATAACTTTGATATGTTTGAACAAAGGAAATTGTAGGAAGAATAGTCTCTTTAATGCTGTTATTGTACTAAACATTGATAATTAAAACTACGGTATCGTCATAGGTTTTTCTATTTTAACCTTAGGCTTAAAGAAGTCATGATTGCATTTCTTGAATTGATCTCAATCTTTTATAATAATTATTTGTAACTACCCAAATTCATCTGGATTGATATGAAATCTGGTAAATTCTTGAGGCTATTTCTGTGATATCTTTGTCAGAATATATTAATGTATCAGTTTATCAAGAGTTAACATCTAAATTAGTACTGCAGGAAAAACAATTCAGTTTATGATGAAGTTATTTTTCTATTAGGGTTTTGAATAAAAATTAACATGTCTGCAAATAGATTAATTACATTAATGTTTAAACTGAATTTGCAGTTGAAGGAAATGCAGGATGAAATCCTTATTAAAAATGGAGAAATAAAAATTTTGCGGGATTCAATGCAGCAGATGGAATCTACTGTGGAGGAGCAGCGGAAATCATACATATTACTGGAAAGAGAAAAAGCTGAGTGTTTAAGTGAAAAAGAAAAGGAATTCTCCAGAAAGGTACTATTTAACAAATGACCAATATAAACTGCCTTAAAACTTCTGAGATCTAAGAAGTCCTTTGTTGAAACTTCCTTTTTTCCTGTTTGGAATGACTTTTAATCATAGATGCTTGTTGAAAATAATCAGCCAAAATGATTTCACTCGCCCATTTGCTAATGAGCAATGGCAGGCAAACTGCTTTTTCCAATGGTAAAAGGACAAATGAAAACCAGTGTAGTGGATAAAATCATTAGGTCAGAATTATTGTGATCCTGAATGATGGCCTTGAGCTAGTCACCTTCTCTCATCTCTAGGAAGAAGGCTAGGGCAAACTACTTCTGAAATCTTGCCAATAAAACTGCAGGACTTGTCCAGACAATTGCCAGGAGTCAAGAGTAACTCAAGGGCACATTGGGGAGAAAAATGTGTGCAAGTGATGAACTGTTTGATGTTCTATTTCCGCTCTGGCTGTTATTTTATTTTTTCATTTATTTATTGAAAGCAACCCTTCAGTTGAAACCAAGGGAAAGGAATTATTCTGCCGAAGCACTAAGGTCTGCCATTGATTACCTGCCAAACTGGAAGCCTTATCGCATGTTTAGAAGGAATTTGGATCCATGTCCCTTTCTGAAATGCCCCTTGTCCATTCCAGAGTAGCTCCTTTGGGCTCTGCCAGCGTTAAATGTTTTTCCAAAGCTATGCAAGGGAGATTTCAAAAGTCAGATTTGCTTCTCTGATGTCAGCGCTGTTGTTCGGCCTTAGACCCCCTAGAGCAGGGGTCGGCAACCTGAAAAAGCAAAAGAGCCACTGGGAACCGGTTCCATCACACATAAAAAAAAGTGGGAGCCGCTCGCATCCATGCACGCGCATGCCCATAAAACAAAATGTTTTGCACATGCGCAAGATGTTTTTTGCGCATGTGTGCGCGTGGATACACGCGCGCGGTTCCACTTTTTTTATGTGGACGCACCTGCACGCCAGCGGCGACGGGTCTCCGTGGTGATGGGCGCTGGGTTGCGGCGCCGCCTTCAGCCCGGGCATCGCTGGAGCCACCCCCAGGACCTCCAAGCTGCTGCCTGACCTCCGCCCAAACACCAGCAGGTCTCAACACGGGTGTTCGGGCAGAGGTGCGCGCGCAGCTCCATCCGAACAGCGGTTTGGAGACCTGCTGGTGCCGGTGGACGCACCTGCACGCCAGCGGCGACGGGTCTCCGTGGTGATGGGCGCTGGGTTGTGGCGCCACCTTCAGCCCGGGCGTCACCGGAGCCACCCCCGGGACCTCCAAACTGCCGCCTGACCTCCGCCCGAACACCAGCAGGTCTCGACACGGGTGTTCGGGTGGAGCTGCGCGCGCACCTCTCCAAAGGTTTGGAGAGGTGCGCGCCCAGCTCCACCCGAACACCCGTGTCGAGACCTGCTGGTGCCGGTTTAGAAAGCTGCCGCGGGTCGCAGCAGCTTTCTAAACCGGCACCAGCAGGTCTCCAAACCGCACCTCTGCCCGAACATCAGCAGCTCTCCAAACGGGTGTTCGGAGGGAGGTGCGAGAGAGGTGCGCGCGCACCTCCTCCCGTTCGGAGTGGTGCGCGCGCACCTCCCGTTCGGAGAGGTGCGCGCGCACCGGGCGACTGGGAGCCACAGGAGACGGCTCAAAGAGCCGCATGTGGCTCCGGAGCCGTGGGTTCCCTAGAGGGAAATATCGTAAAGCCAGCAGTTCTCTGGGAGACTTCCAGCAATGACAGGAATGCAGGCTGACTACGTGTGTTTAGCACTTTCTCAGAATGGGAGAAACATACTTTTTACTGTTTTGATGAATAAGCTGTTAGTGTTGATTTTGATGTAACTGAACAGAGCAAAAGTATAAGTGAGAAAGAGGAAAGAGTTGCAGGCTTCTTTCATAGTTGTATATTGTTTTCTGTGCTCAGCGGAATTTGAAATGTCTTAATTGTATGCTCTTTTAGTTACAGTCACTGCAGTCTGAACTACAGTTTAGAGATGCTGAAATGAATGAGATGAGAACAAAGATTTTGAATTGTGAAAGGATTAAACCCGTGACCCCTGTTTCATATACCAGGTACAAAATAAAATGGAATTTGTTTCAGGGAGTTCAGTTACTGAAGAATTTCCTTACCTCCCCTTTATAGCTGAAAATAATGAATTTCAGAACAGAGAGCAGACACTATAGTTGAACACATAGAATACTCTGAATTTATTTCTAGTGTTTGAATGCATAGATTGCTCTTCTTATGCTTGGAAAATACACATGTGAAGACATTGCCTTTCATTTACTGCATTGTGAATGTCTAAAATTGTTATTCGGATTCTTTCATTAGGAAATATAAGTCACCGTAAACGTTTAACTATTTTTAGAAAAAGACCTTTAAAGTTTCAAAATGAAATGCCTCTGTGCAGTTAATCCAGACTTTATTTTTACTTTTTAGTCCTAAGAAAAGCCCCTCTAACACTGTGAAAATCGAAAGATGCACTCATATTGAAAAAAAAAGTTACCCCACAGAAGAGTCTTTTGGATCTCAGATATTACCAATACCGTCTTGTTCCAGGACGCAGTCCCATGTTCACGTTCCTCAGCAAAATAATGGTAGGTAGATTTTTGGTGAACTGTATTTGACCTGGGTGGTGAGGCTAATTTGGTAATTTAGCATGTCTTTGTGGGGGATTGTAAGAAGGTTGAGAAAGAAATTGGAGAGAGAGAGAGAGCACAGAAACCACTAAGCGAAAATCAGCAAGTTAGTTGACACTTACAAATAACAATTTCACCCGAGAAAGAAATCAAAGAATAAATGTTTCAGATCGTTCAAAGAGAATTCACCATAACTAACTGATGAGGTTCCTCTTATAGGGAAATTCCAAGATGCTATATTTACCCAAGACTACCACTAGCAATATCTCACTGAAATCTATGTAGTTCTTGCTCCTTTGTTCTTGCCCAGCTGTGTGGAGTTTGACAGCTTTAATGCAAGGAACAAAATTCCTCTGGTATTCACATAATTTTATGTTTAGATTTTAGATTTTATTAGATTTATATACCGCCCTTTCCCGAAGGACTCAGGACGGTTTACAGGGCATTTTAAAATCATATCAATATAAAATACAAAGTTAAAAGAGAATTAAAAGATTAAATTATCCCTGAAAATAAAACCCCAGTTAAAATTCTCAGCCTGGGTCAGAGAGCTCAAAGAGCCAAGTCTTCAGGTCCCGGCGGAATGAGCGTAGGTCAGGGGCAGTCCTGAGCTCCACGGGCAGCTGTTAATTGTGTGATGGTATTATTATACAATTGATATAATTTGTGTAACAACAGCATTGTGGATGATATTGTAACAATGCGGAAGACCATTGAATTTCAAAGAGTTTAGTGGCATATTTTGATTTCTCCTGCAGATTAAGAAAATTCTAGAAGTTTAGAACTCATTCTAAGCTAACCCCCTTGTTCGTCATTCTTGCTTGCTGAATAAAGGAAAAGGGGAGGGAAAAATCTTCACACAGCTGCAAAGCTTTCCTTATCTGGAAAGTTTATCATACATTCATTCCCATCCTTGAGTTATGCACGCATCCACCCCCAGACACATACTGAGTCAAGATCAGGTTTTGCTGTCTTCTCATGACCATGGAAGCAGGGCTGTGAAATCTTGGAAGCTAGATTGTAATAAAAAAATCCTGGATGTGTTCATTAAAACATGGAGCTTCTGCACAGTTTTGAGTGCTCAAAATGGACACCCAGGGTCTTGGGATATCTCCACTGCTTGAGATGGGTTTCCCAGCAGCTGAAGGGAGAATGTGTTGTTTGATTAGGTTTTGCTTTCTTGAGTTTCTGATTAATTTGCCTACTACAGTTAAAGACTAAAACTTGAAATCTCCTTACTAGTATGTTTATTGTCTCAGGATCCTCAAAGAACCAATTGTCTAGCACCCAGCCACTGCTTGGCCCTCTGATTTAATGGACAGTGAGAAATAGCAAACGTTCTTTTCACAGTTGGTCCATTAAATCACTATTTTAATGTATATAACTGTGTCTCATTTAGGAATGGTCCAGTAATATTGCTGGACTTCAGTTAATAGGGTCAAGCTTAGTCTGCATAAGCATTGTGGGAAGATGTGAAACAGTTACTGGTCTTTCTCTAAAAAGATCTCTGAAGATAGCTTTGGGAATTCCATTACTGCCCAACCTGAATATGCAAATGGATTCTCGTAATTGTAGCCATTATACGGTTCTGAAATGTAGTAGTTGCTTTGTTTTGCCTTGTTTATTTTCTGAAGTTGCAAAATGCATTTCAAACCTATATCAGATAAGTCAATCCCCAAAACAGATTACATTGTGATAAAAGGGCAACCTATACTAGGTTAAAAATAAATACTATTTGATTTACTGGATTTTTCTATCCAGACAGCAAAATAACTGTCCTTGAAACTGAGCCAGTGAAACAAGAAACAAGTTTCAGCTGTCCTCTGAAACCAGGTAAATTTATCTAAGAGATCTTGTGATTAGGATTAGAAACCTGTATGAATGGAAATCATAGGCTATTTTAATATCAATTTCAACTATGAGGGAAGAGGGGGTTTGGGCAAATAAAGTAAAAAAATTGTGGATCTGCAAATAACCCTTTAATTTACTAATAAATACCTTATTGTGTTTTTGTTCTGCTGTAGAAATGAAATATTTCCAAAGTCACAGGAAGTGGAGACCTATAAAAATTCCTTACTTTCAAATTCTAGATTCTGAATGCACTCTTTCCTGGAATGATTTCTGCTTACTACCTTGAGTTATAAATTGAAATACATTTAAAAAAAAGAAAAATCAAGTTACTTTAAATGTTAACAGCTTTAGCTTAATATTAGCATCAGCCATTCTCCTATATTAACATATTTTTGTCTTATATTTTGAAATACGTTGTTCAAGGTTTTCCTAGTTAATATATACGTTTTAGGTTATATCTTGGCATAATCATCCATTAAGGTAGTTAATAAATGTCTGCTTGACTAATCCCTAATCAGTCTTCTAAAGGATGAAATCATCTAGGATTTTCCCTGCTTTTCACTTGGCACCTTGTAAATGTTTCACCTAACATCCAGAAAACAGGTGTGAACAGTGTTTGAACCAGGTTATTTTCATAAACACTGCTCTCTTCTGAATGCAACCTACATGTATTTATTCTTACATACAAACCAAAACAAATGCCACAACTTTAAAGCTTATGGTATTTCTTCACTCATAAGGATAGTTGAGTATCACTGTAAAATGTACCAAGTAAGTAAATGCAAAAGAAGAAAATACATTAACTTGGGCATATGGTGGGAAGGGAGGGAATATTTTGCCATAAGAAGTTATATACAGCTACAAATATATAGTGAATATGTTCACTTACTACTCAGAGCCAGGATTTTAATCAGGGTTTCTTGCATAAGACATAGCAGCGTGATTCTTCTGTAATGCAAAGTAACAATGCACCAAGCTAAAATTAAGCAAATTATATTATTATTTAGCTGTTAAACACACTGTGTATCTTGCTTCAGTGTGTGTGTCTTCAGCCTTGGATTTATCTGTTGTAGGTTCCCTTTTACTAAACGCACTGATGAAGCAGCCACTTGTTCCGGGATCATCGTTAGGAATCTGCAACCTTCTTAGCAGCAATACCAAAGCTTGGCCTGGATCTGCTATGCAGTCTGCTTCTTTCAGTGTGTATGTTTGCCCTTGACAATTGTTCACATTTTCTGAAATAGGAAGAAATCAGATTGCTAAAACCGACGGGTGGATATTTTGAGACAGCATTTCATCAGATGGAGGCTGGTTTTCTTATGTCATTGTTTTTAGATAACTTGACTGGGTGAATCTGAAAAGTAAGCCTGATCCACTCTACTGAGAATGTTGAACTTTTTTTTCTTTTTGGTGGAATTTTATTCTAGCATAGCAGTCAGATACTTGAGTTGAGGAATTTAATATTCAAAGTAAGTCTGGGTGGGGGGGAGGGTGTTTGACAAATATCCATTTATTTTTTTTACCTCTCCACTGATTTAAAGTGTGCCACTAGTGTCTTTGCCCTACTGATGCTAACCATAGCACATCTACCAGACCTGCTGGTCCAGATGAATTGTAAGAAATTCTAATCCTTGCTAATTAATGCAAATGGAGGATATAAAAGTATCCTTAATGTATCTTAGAAATTAAAGACACTTACAGGTAGTCCTCGACGTACGGCCACAGTTGAGCCCAAAATTTCTATTAAGTGAAACAGTTGTTAAGTGAATTTTGCCCCATGTTAACGACCTTTCTTGCCAGAGTTGTTCAGTGAATCACTGCAGTGGTTAAGTCAGTAACAGGGTTCGTAAGTGAATCTGGCTTCCCCATGGACTTTGCTTGTCAGAAGTTTGCCAAAGGTGTTCACGTGACCCTGGGACATTGCAGCTGTCATAAATGCGAGTCACTTGCCAAGTATCCGAATCTAAATCATGTGGCCATGGGGATGCTGCAGCGGTTCTAAGGGTGAAAAGCGCTGTGGTAACTTTGAATGGTCACTAAATGAACTGTTGTAAGTCGAGGACCACCTTTCCCTCTACCATGGGCAGCGACAACCATGGTGTTTATGTGGGGACTAATTCGCAGCAATTTCTGTGTGAGAAGGAATATTAAATTAAGACAAACTCTCCAGATGACAGTCAATTCTAAATTCCCTTTGCAAAAAGTGGCAGCAGTGTCGTTCAGCCCATTTTGCCTGGAGCATAATAATGTGCTCTACTTTCAGAAGATAACACAGAACATCACAAACAGTGCTATTTCCCCCCCCCTCTTGTTTTCTTAGAGGACCTACACAAAAATCCAGTAACCAGATTGGAAGCCCCCAGGGAGGCGAGACCTCCTTGAGAACGACTCAAAAACTCGCCTTAACTGGATTGAATTTGATTGCTGTAGATGGAGGCTCACCGGAAGGAGAACAGAACAGGAGAGACAGGCCCCACCTTAAGTGCTTTAAACTTCCCGGAGCGGCACATCTCCTTCCCCTCCTGGAACTTCACATTGGTGCATATAACCAAGCCCTCTTGTCAGTGACAAAGACTGGAAGCATTTCTTCTGGAAATCAATCTGCTTGCTCCTCTAGGACATCTTCAAGTTCGGCTTCAAGTGTAGAGGAAGCTTTTTCCACTCTTGAGGAATATGCGCTCGTGTCACTGGGCATCCTTTACTATTTGGTATTTTATAGCTGGGAAGTTATTAGTACACTTCTATCCCGTGATACGAAAGCAGATTGTAATCCAGGCTGTATAGACGTTTCTGAGAAGAACGAGACTGTGGCTTGCAACGAACAGAATACAGCTCCTCTTCCGGAAACCCTCCCAGAATTAGAGGTTACCAGTTGGGACAAATCCCAGCATCCTTTGTTTAAAAAGCTACTACAACTCTTAACCTTGTGCTTAAGGTCGGCAGGATGCCAGAGATGCCATATCGCAAATCAGTGCCTAGAGGTTTTGGTGAAATTAGCTGAAAAGTCAACAATTGACTTATTAATAAGGTAAAAGTACAGCTTGAATTTAACCCCACTTTTATTTTTAAATAAATTTGTTTCATGGCATTTTCACATGACAGCTCATTTGATTAAAAATATGTAGGTTGATTGTTTTGTTCTGGGTTCTAAAATGGCCTCTCCCAATCTGGACATCCTTCAGATGGGTGGCTTCAACTCTAAAAATTGGAAGCTAGGCTATCCATTGCTGGGGAATCAAAGGCATCACATCTGGAGGTCACTGAGGCTGTTCTGTATCTTCTAAGCATTATTGTGAAATATTTGGAACAAGGTTATGCTGACAGCGTATCCATGCCAGAGTGCCTTTTGTGAGCCCAAGAAAAAACAGCTGATTTAAAGCAGGGCCAACAGTTATGGTGGGTGACCTACATCTCCTTATGAAGCATCTTTGGATCTGAAGTGCTTCATTTCTGTTCTGTTCTCTGCATGTTAATTTTCATTGCTCGATAGGAATAAACTGCTGGAAAAATCAGACACTGAATGGTATTTTTTTATGTTTTTCTATAAAGCTTCCAGTGCTTGTTCGATAGCCAGTCGCAGATCCTGCTTCGCTGCATATCTTCGGAAACTCCCTTGTTTGCTGTCCTTCTTACTGTTAGGATGTTAAGTTTGCTTGCTGAGCATCAGGAGCTGGCTGCTCGGTTCTGTTCACGTTCAGGTAAGAAAACAGCCATCCTACTGCTTTAGTAAAACACTGAATTTATAAGGCAAGCAAGAGCATGTTAAAATGTGGTCCCATTTTGGGGTGTTGTTTCCTTGAGGATTTCTGTATTTCCCTGTTTATTTTAAAATACTTTTGACATTTATCAACATTTTGGGTCTCTGCAACTGGTTGCCTATATCATTCTGTGAAATAAAGTAGTTTTAGAGATGGTTCTTGCAACATAATTAGCTTGATCGGAATTACTGTTCACCTTTAAACCCTGTTAAGGGAATGGCTAAAACCAGTTCGCAAGAACAGAATATAAAATTTGTGGCCAGGTTTTATGTTTTGTTTTCTTCAATTTGAATAAGTTGGAATGAGCATACTGCAGTTGAACACTCTACTTGTTATGACAACATCTTGTTCCATCAACTATATTTATATATTTACTATATTTTTGAGCAAGGAAGCATAACAAATAGAGGAGCCCATGCAAATTATCTTGCTTTCATTCCCTCTGGGAGAAAAACAGTGTGTGAAGTCTAAAAGTGCTAAAGTGGTCTATGTACTCATTATAGGACAGTCGAGAGTTACAATATCTGCACATGTTGTTTACTGTGGTGTGGGACCACCAGTGCAATCCAGCTCCTCACCCATAATATTATTTTTGAACAAATAACACATTTAAGTGGAGTGAGGAAGAAAAGAAGATAGGTACAGCCAGTTAGATGAAATTATGGGAATCTTGCCTGAAATGCTTATTTCAAAAATGCTCTATGTTAGGAGTAGACAGCCATCACTGCCAATGGTAAGAATTAAGGACGTTGTTTCCAAACACCAGGAGGGCACCACTTGGAATTTATTAATTTAATGTTTCCATCTTTTGAGGATTTCCCTTACCACTTGTCCTGTCCTGGCAGCCGCTTTGCAATGAATTAAATTACCGTAATCTTTAATTTTGTTATATAGAAAATGAGGAGCACCCTGTATTCAAAAGAGCTTTGTAGTTTTTAAGACATTGCAGTCACATGGATGATAAGGTTGACATGTTACACTTAATTCTTTTCACAGAAACCTGCCTACTTTTGGCATTATATATGTACATCACATCACGCCCCGATAAATTAGCATCTGAGAGGCTTTGGCTGCGGTTGGAACAAGAGGTAAAAGTGTATTGCATGTGTAAAGGTAAAAACACGACAGTTTATTTGAACAGGAGAGATTAAATGCAGTTTATCTTAATCCTGCCTTCCAACTGAAAACCATAAATTTGTATCAGTTTCTAAGCCTCTAAAGCTATCCGAGTTATGATTCAACTTTTGGATGTGTAATGGAGTAGAAGAGCTGTCTGTGATGCAGCTCTGATTTGTTTTTTCTGAACTTGGCTGGAACCAAGTTTATAAAATAGAGAAGTGTAATAAAAATACATTAGTTATGCTAGTATGAGGGATTAAACAGAACTTAAAAACCTGATGCTCAGGAAATTTATTTGAAAGTCCTCCCTCCTTCCTTCCTTCCTTCCCTCCCTCCCTCCTCCTTCCCTTCTTTCCTTCCTTCCTTCCTTCCTTCCTTCCTTCTTTCCTTCCTTCCTTCCTTCCTTCCTTCCTTCCTTCCTTCCTTCCTTCCTTCCTTCCTTCCTTCCTTCCTGTTATTTCAAGCACTAAAAGACTTTTGTTTAGTAAGTTTGGGGCCAGAGAAAGGCAGGGTTTCCCTTTATATTGATACTATATGTTTTGTCTTTTAAAATAGCATTTTAAAAAATATTTTTATGTAAATTTTTCCTAGACGGTTCGTTTTCTGACGAAGTGTATGCAGTGTTGTAGATCCTCTGTTTTACTTGTGGGAACAGATTGTCAATGCACTTCTGAGGTAAGCCACTAAAAATTACATTTACGATCATAGTTTAATGCTATATGCTTTTTTGACCTGAAAAATCAACATGACTCCAGCGTTACCTGTTCAGTGTTACAGTCAGGGTATATTGCTTAAGTATACCTTGTGATCTTCAAACCTTGGTCCTCTAAATAAGTATTTCATGTGTCTTGATTACAATAGTACTATTCGAAAAAGAGATCAATTATAAATGTAACAGTACACACCCCAGTCTGTATGACAACTGTATTCTTTTTTTTTTTTGTAGGTAGTGAAGGCTCTGATAGTAATGTTACATAGGCAATGGCTTATGATCAGAAAAATGGAAGGAATCGTGTTCAGTGTACATGAAAAGCAAATTGTACAGTTTTTGCGGGATGCTGTTTTGCTTCTGCATGGTCTCTCCCAGAAAGATAAACTTTTCCATGAACATTGCCTGGAAGTGCTCCACCAATATGACGGAGTGTTGTCTGGGGTTACAGCAGTCCTGAGAAAAGGGCAGCATTTAAAAGCTTGTGAAGGTGAGAGACTCCTTGCATTAAACATGTGACTGCTAGCATAGACGGTGATCTGCCACCTGCAAGTGCATGATTATTGAGAAATGAACATCATTCATTTCCTCTGTCTGTCATAATATAGCATAGAAAGGCAACAGGTGCAGAATTATGTTAACAAAACCTGTGCTATTTGGGTCCATTGTCATTGCTGCTTCTAGAGTTTGTAACTGCACGGTTTGCCGTGTCATGAGTGTGCATTATATTCATGTTTAATTGATTCACAGATTTCTAAAAGAGCTGCTTTTAACTAATCAACTGCTGTCAACAGTGACAGGCATCAAATTAGCTGAAGCACTTTTCAGGGCCATGTTCTTTCCCAGGACTAGTACTTCAAATACACTGAATGGGATATTATGAAGCAGTGCGAGGACCTAGAATGATAAAAGGATATATCTCATATAATTCTTCTGAAATTCCTGTGGAACATATTTTGTTTCCTACTGGTATGCTTGTGGCTTTTTAAAAAGTTCTGGCACCACTGTAATTGAGCCTTTAGATGATCTTACTGTTTAGAACTCACCTGGCACTCTTCCCTCTTTGAATTTTTAGAGTATGGCTGGGAAGTTTGCATGCTCCAAAATGCCACTTTCTAACGCCATCTTCATTTTCAAGAATGCTTTCTTTGTAAGGAGCTTTTTGCTTTTTGCCTCCTGGTGCTTTGTGACCTTGGCAGCCATTTTGAGAGTGCACCCACAACATCCTCTCTAAATTTCTGCAATCCTCCCAGGTAAACCAGACAGGAAACACAACCAGATGAGGTAATTCTACTTTATTGTAAGGCTACATTAAACCAGAGAGGAAACACGACCAGATGAGGAAATTCTGCTTTATTGTATAGCTATTTAAATAGAATCTTGCCAGTCTGAAAGTACAGATCACCCACCAACACTTTTAACTTCCTGATCCATTCGGGCGGGACCTTCCTAAGTTTCCTTCCTTGACCATGAAGCCACTGGGGCTCCCCCTCCCAGCTGCTTATCTGATTATTTCCTAGGAAAGATGTCTTCTTCTCATTCCTCAGGGTCATTCTCACATACTATTACAATTTCAGAAGTGTGCACTGGCTCCAAAGCATTGGGAATAGTTTAGAGACTATCCTAAAGGTACTTGTGTCAAACCATTACTTGTTAATACTGATGGGGTTTTTTGTATTTAGTACAGAGTTGTCTATTTGGAGGAAATACCCTTTAATTTCTGGCTTATGAAAGTCCCCCTTATAGAGTATTGTTGAGTTATACGCATTCCCTGTTTGTAGACACAGAAGTTTACCATCTTCCAAATAAGTCAGTCTCAGGAATGGCACCCTCAAACTCTTAATTGTAGACCTTTTCTCTAGTCCAGGGGTCCCCAATCCCCAGTCTGTGGACCAGTACCGGGCCATGGCATGCCAGCAACTGGTCCACTGGCCCTATTCATGAGATGCAGGCAGAACACAAAAACACGCAGTCCGGTCTGTGAAAAAAACTCTCCATGGAACCAGTCCCTGGTGTCCAAAAGGTGTTGGACCTGTGCTCTAGCCCTCAAGTGTCAATTGCTGAAAATTGGTGACATCTCCCATTTTGAAGTAGAAAATTTAAAATGCTGTAGCCCAAATCTTAAGCAATCCTGCTGAAATTAAAAAGCATATTTCCCAAACTTTCTATTGCAATCTAGGGTTCAGAGTGGGTTTTTTTTAATCTCTTGAATCCAACTTTTCAGTGTTCTTAACTGTTAACCATCACTGCTGACAGCCACCTTGGCTCTATGGAATTTCTTTTGCAGAACAGATCCTTACTTTCATTGGTAACAGAGTAAGATGTGAGCATACTAATCAGAATCCTGTAAGGGTTTCCAAAACAAACAGATTTTATTAAACATAATAGAGATCTAGATCAGGGGTCTTCAAACTTGGCCCTTTTATGACTTGTGGACTTCAACTCCCAGAATTCCTCAGCCAAGCATGCTGGCTGAGGAATTCTGGGAGTTGAAGTCCACAAGTCATAAAAGGGCCAAGTTTGAAGACCCCTGATCTAGACAATAAGATGATATTCATAACTTCAGTCTTTAAAAAAAAAAGGTAACAAAATTACTAGCTCTTTTTTAGTTATCCTTGTGAATTAAACTTTTTTTTTAATAGAATAGTTTCGTCCTCAGGTCTCTGCAGTATTATTGTTGTAAAATTAGACTTTATAATGCCACCAATCTTTCTTTCCAAGATTACACCAACTATTTTATAATTTGTGGGGGGGACAGTAACTCTTTTTCTTCTGTCTTAGGAAAACTGGTTTTTTGACTTTAGAGAGAAAACTCAAATGTTCATTCTTGGACAAGAGACATATACTTTTAAACCTTTTTTGTACCTACTCAAAACATTGTGTCCTCTTTTTATTAGCTACCTCAATCAACTTTTCCTTGCCCACAGTGACAAAAGGTCATACATGTGACCTTTACATCCCATTCCATTATTCACATATGTCAGGTTCATTAATTTTCAGAGAAGAAACTCCTGGACCCACCCATTTTGCATCCTCCTGACATACACTGAGCTCAGAAGTGTTGGCCTTGGCAGTCCTTTTTGGATGGTTTAAGGGCACTCCTATGCACCTTTGGTTGTGTCCATGTGGTGATGGTTCTGTAGAAACTCTAAGCCATATGCTCCTTCATTGTTCCCTATATAAAGACTCTAGACAAATTCTTATATATCCGATATTGAAGAAATTTCCAGGCAGGGGGTATGAATTTTATTTAATGCTACTACTTTTGGATAAGGACCCGAAAATATCAATTCAGGTTGCCCAATTTTGTGCCACCACCTGCACAATATGTCGCACCATTATTAAGGTTTGAAAAATTTTAATATGATGTTTTATTTTGAGAATTTTGGATTGTATTATATTGATTGGTGGTTTTATATTCTGTAAATATGGATATGAGATTGTTACTGTTGTTATATATTTGGATTGTGTCTGGCCTTAAGGCTGTAATAAACAGTTGTTGTTGCTGCTCACTTTTGATCTAATTTAGTGTTGTGTTTAACATGACAACATGTATCTTGGGGTTTAGACATTCTATGGACTGAACTTAGAGCCTACTTTTTATAAGCAATATGCTCTTCTGCTATAAATTTCCCTATCATTTGAATTATGGCTAAGCCAATAAGGAAGGTTTTAGAGATGATTTTCATATCTATCTTCTTCTAACTTCTGTCATGGTTCCAACAGATGAAACTCTTCAAAAGAACTTCGAGGCATTGTTTACCTTAAAGGATCTTTTATTCGAGTAGCCTAATATTGGCACTACATAATCGAAGCCAAAAACTGATTTCCCCTCCCCTGGGCACATAGTATCAAAGCACAATTCCCTCCTCCAATTAACAGTCATAAATCACATTCCCCAATTAGTTTGAAGCACGGGCTTTCTCTCCAGCTCTCCAGCCCACCAATTCTTTATCAGCTCTGGGCTCAATAACCTTGATTTTCAGGCTACGTTTAGTGTTGTTATGTCTAGCTGGACTGTCATTCGCATCCCCCCCCCCCTCCCAGCATCATCTAACTCTAAAAGCGAAAGGGAAAAGATGGTTGCATTTCCATCTGTTGTCAATGCAAAAACATCTGATGTTAGCAGCATTGACAACTTCACTTTGTAAATAAAAGTGTCACAGGCTGAATAAGCACAGCATTGTTTCTGCAACTTACAAATGATAAATTTTGTTTTTGCTACACTAGTATTTTCAGTGTGCAAAGGTGCACATGTTTTGGCTCATTCTTTTTCACAAGTATATATAATGAGGAGCCTGTTTTGTTCCTGTCAAACTAGCCTGCATGTCAATTGCAAAGAACTGAGGTCACCAAATTGCTTAACCTCAGCTTTACTAACCCTTCAGTTATTACTCTTCATGATGGACAGGAATTTGACTCTGTATTAAAATACTCTTAAATTTTGACAATAGCAATGTTGAATAAACATGTTTTTTTTTAAAAAAAAAATCTTATACATTCTGTGTACATTCTTTCAGAACTTGCACTGGATGAACTGTATCCTTTGGAGCCTGAAGTCAATGACCAGGAAATGGATTGCAGATAATTGTCTTTCAATAATGTATTTGTTTATATTCCAAGAAAAGGTTACTATTGAAATGTAATTCAATGTGCTTTTTAAAATTTACAATTTAATGCAGAAAATGTTTCCTTTATTAATTACAGAAACCATCACAACCCAAGCAATATATTACTTTTGTATTGAATAAATTCCCATAATGAAACATAAATTCCCAAAGAATATATTAAAAATTATATTTATAAACTTTAATCATTGTGCCTGAAGAGTTATTTACAATTATGATTAGAAGTAGGTGAGAGTCAGGACTATTTTTTGTCATTAAATCTCCAAGTACCATTTGATTAATCTGATTTCCTTAAAAGTTGATAATGTTTTATGAATTAATATTGTCTTTTTTAATTAACAAGGACAATTTAATATCTATCTCACTAGTCCAATTACAGAAAAATGCTCGTATTTTTTTAATACTGTTTCATGTATACTGTATACCAATGGGTAAAACTGAAATCACTTGTGCTTATTTCCAAATAAATCTCTGTCAACACTATAAATGAAAGGATAGAAAATCAAGGTATTTGTAATCTGTTGTTTACTGTGAAAAAAGTGATAAAAGTAATAAATCCTGAATCTTCTTTTTCTGAGACTAGAAATTACAATTAACATTATATGTTTTTTGTTTTCATCTTTTTGGAGAGTTCCAGTTCATTTCTATTCTCAATAGGGCATTTTTAATCCTTAATTTAAGTGGCATTTGGAATTCTGCATATCAAATACTATATAAGGATGGGGGTCCTTGCTATAGAAATCAAAGAGTTCCTTAGAAGTCGGATGAAGTTAAAATAGGCTGTAGCAGCTTTTCTCTGGTAAAATGGCTTATGTATCACAGTAATACAATCCCATAATTTTAGCATTCACTTGTTAAACAAGAAATGTATATTTAGCGTCAATGTGAGGAAATATACCCTATAATATTAATTGTCAGAATCTTTTATTTTGCATTGTTGTAGTCTATTATTGTAGGAATTATATACTGTAGTTGAACAATGTCACTTAACAATTCTTCTCTGATACTGAAAAATTAAGCAATATTGGACTAGATTAATATTTGGATGGAAAGTCTTGAGTCATTTTTAGGATTAGAGATTAAACAAGAAAGTTTCAAAAAATATATAGGAAAAGGCAGCAGTGGCAAGCCATCTCTGAATTGTTGCCAAGAAAACAAAATTGATGCGTCCATGAAGTCACCAGGATATTTTCTATGCAAGTTAGCTGTTTCAAGTGTAGTGGTACTACTACAACTCCAGGCTTGCACAGCCAAGCTGTGGTAATGCTTGTAATATTACTAATGTTCTTCCTTTCAACTACAGGGACTAGACCTTAAGGTGTTGAATGATCTATCTACGATTCCTACTCTATATTCCACCAGTATTCCCCTCCCTTTTTAAAGCCATCCAACCATTTACATTCCTTGAGGGTTAAGGAAAAATAGTTCAATTGAACCACCTATTTTTCTTGCTGTAATGAATGTATTTTAAGTCGACACTGTCTTAGACAATAGCATTCTAAGAAGACATTCCATAGTAGAGAGCCATTTGAATATACAGTATATGTGTTTTAAAGATCATCAAAAGTTCAAGCTTGCTTATGTTGTGTACCTTAATTAATAATTCATTTTAATTATTTAGCAGCCAAATCCAGGAAATCACTGACTAGCAACTCACTAAACAGTGCAATTGTGCCATTGTGACTATAATGTCAACATCTTTGTTTCATAAACCAGTGCAATGGGCTGAACCAAATATTCAGTGTGGTAAGAAAAGAAAATTTAATTAGAATGCCATGTTTGTTTCAAGTTCAATATAATTACGTTGCGCACAGATTTTAGCCGCCAGATTTAGAAGCTGGTATGAGTCAGCAGAACAACTAGGGAAAAAGCTCAGATATGGCCTTGGAATTAAGAAATGAGGGCCGATGAGCTGACATGGCTGATAACCAGGTCTCTTGTGGGGTCTGGATGTAGGCAGCATTTCTATGAGTCAGGTCTTGTATATAGGGGGCAAGGGGGACCCACCACTTCAGTTGCTGGAGGATAGATAGATAGAAAGATAGATAGATAGATAGATAGATAGATAGATAGATAGATAGATAGATAGATAGATAGATAGATGATAGTCTTGTCATTTTTTCTGTGGGCATATTGACACATTAAAAATGAAATTTAGTTGCTTGCTCTCAAAGTACACAACACATTTAAACCTGCTATATACAACATATGTATAAACCTACACACATATAAATACATATAAATATTAATCATTGTCCATCTTGAATACATAGCGGAAAGAGGAAGCTTGAGAGTTCACAAGGTTAATACTGTATGGAACAAAACTATGACTAACTCTGAAAGTTGCTTCATATACCACAGAGCCTCCTCCCAGAAGATAACAAGGAAAACAGGTCATGATGTGTGGTGTTTCAGACAATCTTGTGGACCCTGCTCAAGCAGTGCTTGTATGCTATGTCTTGGATGGAAGGGAGGGAACTGCCAATAATCTTTTCTGCCATCCTCATCACTCTGCACCGCCTGTCTGAAGCAGTAATGCTTCCAAACCAGACTAATGCAATGTCACAGGATGCTGTCAATCGTCCCTCTGTAGCAAATGGTAAGCACGGGAAAGAAGGCGTACTTTTTTCATGGGACACAGAAAATAACAGGCGCTGCTGTGCCAGCTTCACCAATGTCTCACTGTTGAGCGACCAAGCCAGCCTACTCGTTAACTGCACACCCAGGAATTTGATGCTGGTAACCATCTCCACAGATGAACCATCAATGCGCAGAGGAGTGCGGCTGTGCCTGCCTTTTCTGAAATCAACAATGATCTCTTTGGTTTTTCCAGTGTTTAAAACTAGGCTGTTTTTCTTACACCAGTTCACCAAACCTCAACCTCCTTGCGATAAGTACCCTCATTGTCATCATGAATAAGGCCCACTACTGGGTCTTATTATAATAAGACATGCTGCTTGTCTAACCTGTGAAAGAGACAGGCAGCCACGTTTTAGCAAGTGTTGCAGAACGTGCTATTTGGAGAGTGCTAGAAGCTTTGGTTAGAGAAAAACATAATAGTAATCATACAAGAGAATTAAGTGTGGTTGTAATTACCTGGTGCTGGAGGGAGAAGAAACTGAAGACAATAGTGGGAGGTTTTTCCCTGGCAGAAGAGAAACAAAATCTCAGACAAAGTTTGCAGACAGATACTTGGAGTTTTGAAGTTACCTCAGATCACAAAGGCCTGGAAAAAAGGCCCAGGGGGAGATGTATCACACAGTGTCTATGCAGAGGCCAGCCGCCAAGATCCAAACAGAAAAAACTTGCTGAATACTTTTCACAGCAGTACAACCAATTCCCTTGGGGAATGGGCTAAAAGAAGAAAAAGGTGGGAAAGCTCATAACTTAGCACTGGACCAAGGGTTTGTTATTGAATAGCCCTGAATAAAGGCTGGGAGAAAGTGACCCATTTGTAAATGGGAGTTCCTACTTGCTGTAAGTAGTACTTCCTGTAGTAAAACAATCAGAAAAGCCCCTACCATTTCTATCATTGTGAAGCAGTTGTCCTTAGTTAAACAGACATCCAGCTGCCAAAGGACCCACGGCCACACTGTGACACACTTAAGGTTGATGTAATGTTATGTCTGGGAAAAGATAGTAATTTTAGACCCTCTCATCAAACAAAAAAACCTCTTCAGGTAACTTCTCCAAAATGGCTACATTGGAAACTGGAATTCAACAATAGGAAACCACAAATCATATATTAAATCCAGTTGTGGATCACCTGGTATGAGCTTCCATCTCTGCTTTCATGTCTGGAAAGAATTTTTTAAAAACCACTTGGTGCCAAGAATTCCATAAATAAAAACAAATGCTAATTCCTCAGATACTGAAGTTCAAGACCAGAATCAAGACTCCATCGTGAAACTCAGTTTCACTTCTGCAGCTGGACATCCAAGACAAAATACTTCTGAAAGATAATCAAGGGAGAAAAGCATAATTATGCCTTTAGAGATTGCTTTATTCCTAACTGATTTTTACAGCAAACAAGCATAGATACCAGTAGTGTGATGTGCCAATCCATTAAATATATGCTTTCCCTACACAACTCGGCCATATTGTAAGGCTTCAAAGTATCTCTAGCCTCTCTTTTTCCAGGAGAAAATTATGTTACTGTATTAATTTCACAACTTTCTATTGTTCAGCACTTGTATCAGATCTTAAGACACACAAGATAAATACACTGTATGTACAATTTAGATCAGGGAGAAGTAGAATCTGGCTCTCAAGATGTCAGATTGCAATTCCCATCACCCATTACCAATTTTAGCCCAGTGAACATGAAAGATCTGTGACTAAAGGCTGCAATGAAGGCCTGGATAAAAGCACGGATATTTTAGATTGAAGCCTTCCGGATTTCAAAGTACCTCAGTACAGGATAGTCCTTGACATATGACCAAAATTGGGACTGGAACTCCCTTTGCTAAGCAATGCCGTTAAGTGAACCGTGCCCGATTTTATGTCCTTCTTCTCCATTTACTTGCTTATAGGAAGCCTCCTGAGAAGGTTGCAAATTGTCATGTGACCCTGGGACACTGCAATTGTCATAAATACGTACCGGTTGCCAAGTACACGATAATATGACAGAGGGGATGTTGAGATGGTTATAAGTGTGAGGCCTGGCCAGTAAATCCCTTTTTCAAAGCTATTGCAACCAAATAGTTGTTAAATGCATGGTTCTGAGTTAAGGACTACCTGTAAGTTCCTTTCTCTATATTTTATCCTATGGAAGTATAAATTTGAAATCTTGTGTTTTGACTTCTGCCCGCTTTGTGTTTCTTTTATCCCTTGTGCCTAATCGTGAAAATTCAATGCCTGCGTGTGATTTTGGGAAAGGCTCTGATTCTGAACATAGCTTTGATGAGATCCAGTTCTCTCCAGCCTTAACTTCAGCTTCTGACTGTGTTTGGATTTTATGGCATATGTACTTTAGTTATGTTACATCCTGTTAAAAATATTTTTTTCCTCTCTCGTTATTTATTAATCCTTTTTGTAACTTGCCAGTTTAAAATAAAGTTTCCGTGTTTTCTTTCTCTTCTGACTGATGGGAAAGGAAGCTTTCTGGCGTCATCTGTTCACTAGAGATGAATCCTTTTTTTTCTGAATGCGTTCAAGATTAATCATAGAACATTAATCAAGATCATATCCATTCTTGATTTTGATCGCTAACATTGTCATGAGGAGTAGGGTGCAATTGTTTTTATCAGTACTTGTTCAGTGAACTACACTGCTGGTAAGATGTTTCCCTCGTCTATCACTATTTTGTGGTAGGAGGGTGAATCTCCATTCACAGCATTCACAGCTTCTGGAGGCCGGTTGTTCCACTGATTAATTGTTCTAACTGTCAGGAAGTTTCTCCTTAGTTCTAGGTTGCTTCTCTCTTTGGTTAGTTTCCATCCGTTGCTTCTTGTCCTGCCTTCAGGTGCTTTGGAGAGTAGCTTGACTGCCTCTTCCTTGTGGCAGACCCTGAGATATTGGAATACTGCTATCATGTCCCCCCTCGTTCTTCTCTTCATTAAACTAGATATACCCAATTCCAGCAACCGTTCCTCATATGTTTTAGCCTCCAGTCCCCTAATCATCTTTGTTGCTCTTCTCTGTACTCTTTCTAGAGTCTCAACATCTTTTTTACATTGTGGTGGCCAAAACTGGATGCAGTATTCCAGGTGTGGCCTGACCAAGGCATTGTAAAGTGGTATTAGTACTTCACATGATCTTGATTCTATCCCTCTGTTAATGCAGCCTAGCACTGTGTTGGCTTTTTTGGCAGTTGCAGCACACTGCTGGCTCATATTGAAGTGATTGTCCACTGGGACTCTGAAATGCCTCTCACAACTACAGATGGTTCTGTGCCTGAATAGAGTGGAGGATATTGTGTTGGGTAGACTGAATTTCCCTGTGGCTGTATTGTCCCAAGATGGTCAAGGTATGGCCACAGCAGGAGCTTAAGCTGTCTCCATGACAGTTATAAAGAAAAGGAGGACATACACATATAAAACAGTATAAAGTCATTATGAGAAATATACTTGCATTTTCCAATTTATACAGAAATACTAGAAGGACCTCCTATCCAAAGGAGTTCTCACTTGGAAATGGCCTGAATTTACACACCCCCATATTTATTTTCAATGAAATTTGAAACCCAATTTCACTCAAGTGCAGTTTTAACAGGGCTCTAGCCTTTCTGCAATACATCTTTTTCTAGAGCCTTATCTTATATTGGCACCATGAACCTCCAAACAGTCAAGTGGATCAGAGTCATTCATCTCCCTCCCACTCAATCTCCCTCTATTGATGGTATGAAGTGTTGATTGGGACAGTCAGAAGTCAAAATGCAACTAGATTTATCTGGGTGAAATTACTGACCTCTTTGTTATTGGAAATCTTGAACAATCGAGTTTTTCTAATGTGGTTTGCATCTGTTTCATATCCTGTTTGTCAATAAGACATGGCTGCGGGCCTGAAGGACAATAATTGGAGGAAGCATTCATTCTTTTGATTTTAGAACATCTGAGTACAACTTCGAGAATACTCTTTGCCAGATTCAATTTAATCATTTGGTCAAGGATAACATAAAAAAAGAACAAAACCTAAGTAAAATAGAAATGTTCTCTCAATGGCACCATACAGAAAATTTCAATTTCAATTACCATGTATGGATGTAGTTTTCTGTTGTTCATACTAAACTAAATGGGCCCAGAAACTGAGATGAGAATGGCTAAAAAATGAGAGTAAAACCATGGTATTGTTTAAAACTAAGACATTGTTCCTAACCAAAGCTAAATGGCAGGAGTCTGGAAAATGATTTATTTGACAGATGTCAGCCCCCATCTAGTTTTAATATGGCAGAATTTAGCAATATGTAAGGAGGTGGCATCTGAATGTTCTGAAAGGAGAGCTTGTATGTAATAAGGAGCCACATGTCTGGGATATATTGCTATATGAAAGCCAATGAAATGAGCTGCCTGAAATAGAATAAGACATGAATACAATAGATTGTACAGTGTTTGTGCACAAACACTTAATTGGGCAACACAAAGTATTTATTTCTACCTGCCTTCTAAATTCTAGAACCATGGTGGCGAACCTATGGCATGCATGCCACAGGTGGCACGCAGAGCCCTCTCTGTGGACATACGTGCCATCGACCCAGTCCTAGGCCTTCAGCTGGGTTTTATAAAACATTTTCGCTTTAGGCCTCCACCGCCATGTGCAAAAAAAAAAGGTTCAATGAATCAATCAATTTCAACTTCTCACTGGGAAAAAAAAGATCTCACAAAATTGGAATTGATTGATTGAACTTTTTAGTCCCACCCAATCTGCCGTTACCACCGCAGCCAGGCGACCCTCAAGGGCCATGCCACCCCAACGAGCCGCCCCCACCCAATGGGCCACACCCACCCAGCCCCCGACGATACATAAGTGGGTTTTGGGTTGCAGTTTGGGCACTTGGTCTCTAAAAGGTTCGCCATCACTGTTCTAGAACAATAGTTGGCAGAGCATGAGGCTGAGCTGATGAAGCTCAGTTGGAAACTGAGATAGAATTTAAATATCCCACAGGTCTGAGTGAGGAAGATCAACTATTTAAGGCAACGTCTTAGAAAAAATAGAGGATGCTTACACCTTGGTGACTTCCCCTCCCACCCCATCCCCCACCCCCACAGCATTTTGCAATACATACAGCACCATGACCAGGTTAGGGAGATAATTGTAGTAACAACAAACAAGCTGAAAACTGCAATCAGGAATATTATAATCACTTGTGAGTGTCCTCGACTGTGTAAACTTTTTGGTAATTTGCTCCCTCCCTGATGTCCTGTGTTTGGATTAAATGCAGAAAAATGAAGAACTCATGAGGAAACTTCCAAGTGGCCTTTTCATACCAGAACTGAGAAACTTCAAAAGAAGGACGGAAAGATTTATAGTAGGAAATACAATAACAAGGTGAATTAATAGATCATCTGCAGCAATGGAACAAGTTTAAACAAATTCTAAAGCACTCTGATAAATGAGGGAAGTATCAGGAACTCAGATGATAAATTGTAGGACATATTAATTTAGATTTATTTCAACTAAATATTAAGTAATTCTTAACTAAAGAACAGAGATTTTCTTTACAGCTTTAGAAGCTTCTGGATTTCTGTTAAATAACTTTCAGTAAAATAGTTCTGAATGGAATCTTTGGAAAGCAAAATTGTGAATTAATGAGTCATTGTTTCCATTCTAGCCATTATTTGCATTCCATGGTCAGTGGATACAAATAAACTGTTTACAGATGTAATGGCTGTTCTTTTTGAATAGTTATTTTGCATGCCCCTGTGTTCAAAATATGTGTTTATGTGAACTCTGTTTGGCTAAGAGTTAAACAAATATGACTAAATTATAGCATAGATTCTACAACTACTATATTTAGAACAGCGTAAGGAATTCTCACTGTTCATACCATATTGGTTTAAGAGGAAATACGGATGAGCATTTTTTTTGTCACCCACATAAGATTTTAGCCAGCCTCTGCCTCCCAACTCCTCTTTTTTCCTTTCATAACTCCAGTCATTTTCATTATATAACAAAATTTACCCCATTTTGAAAGATGTGCTGAAGGCTGCTCCTTGTAACGCTCAAAATAGCATTAACGGGGAAATTTGTAGCCAACTTTGATTACCTTAGAATGCACTTCAAGGTGCCACAGGGAAATAGACCACACACTGGGGAAAACATAAATTGCCTGTCCGATCATTTTAGCTAATGGAATAAACACATCATTCCAAATTATTGCGGGAGTTTATTTTTTTGCAGTAAAATATTGGCAGGCAACTGAAGAGATTTATGGAGCCTCTCTGAGATTTATCTCTTGACAGAGATCAAATAAGTTTCCAACCATGCAATTCTGGAATGTTTAATCAAAGCAAATCTATCTGGAACTATTGTTGCAAATAGAACCCCTCCATCCACCAGCATTGCTTTCCAGCTGGTTGGGCTGAAGCAACAGTGTTTGGGAGTTGTGAAAAAGTAGGAAGCAGGGGATACAGTTGAAACTGGAAACACCCCTCTGCCTGAACAAATAGGGGACCCCAGTAATACTTCACATGACATGGCACAACCTGCAATTTCTTCTGTTAATTTTGTCCCTTTCCTTGGACTTTCAGAGACTAATTCATCCCATTATATATTTTAATCCACTTGTGCAAGAAAACTACTGCCACATATATAACCTCCTTTGCTGAGAGTTACACTAACAGTTAGAAGTTGCGCTGGAGAATAATATGTATTCTGTCAGCAAGCACTTGTCAGAAATTCCTCAGATGTATCTATATCAGGCGATTATGGACAGATCATGAAATTGCTAGATTTCTGCCTCCTCATTTACACAGTAGGTGGAATTTGGTGAAAGTACATATAAGACAAAATTTTATCAGGGCATCTCTGTCAACTGACTGAGGTAGTTGCTGCTCGTGAATTTCTCTCTGGAAATGATATTCCTCCAGACCAAATTGACCTGAAGGATTAATAGGAGCAGGGTGTAAGAATAGTGAGCTGTAAATCCGCCAGGGAGTTCAAAATGGGAACAAAGCCTTCATATTTTTATTTATTTTTTATTTTAATTCCATTTATATCCCGCCCTTCTCCGAAGACTCAGGGCAGCTTACAAGCTTAGCAGTAGCCTTCATTCTATGTATATGCCTGCTTATTAGGGCTTTCACACACACCCCCAAGCGGCATTATTACAAAGTCAGCTTAATTGCCCCCAACAATCTGGGTCCTCATTTTACCTACCTCAGAAGGATGGAAGGCTGAGTCAACCTTGAGCCTGGTGGGATGCGAACCTGCACTAATTGCAGGCAGCTGGTGTTACTTAAGGAGGCATTAGCCCACTGCTCCACCAAGGCTCATAGCTTATGTTAAACAAAATTTGAGAATTTAATTATATGTTTCAATTTCCTGGATTTTTTTTGAACTATGTTTGGCTTGTTATTATACTCACAGCTTAAACCAGGGGTTTTTTTTAAAAAAAAAGAATGACTTGACATGCCTTTTGTTGTAAGGATAATTTATTAGCACTCTGCATAATGTTGTAATCTACACCTGAAGACAGAATACCTCTGTTGGGAGAACTATATTTCTCCCAGCAGTATTTTGGCTTCTGCCAGAACTGGTGAATCTACAGTTAGAAGAATTCTCAAAGATCAGTGGAAAGTGAAAGCTTCTCCTGTTGTAAAATTCCTTTGCATCTAAGCTACAGCGATCTAGTTGAGAAAAATGCTACTGTGAAAAATGCTGTTATTGTCTACATTATTCTGTTTGCCATTTTAGTTGGAAGTAGTTTCCTGCATGTTAAGAAAGCAAAGAATTTAGCATGAGTTCATTTTAAATTCTAGAGCTTCAATGAATCTACTAGATAATACTGTGCTTCCCCGAAATAAGACCCAATCAGAAAACAAACTCATACATGATTTTTCAGGATGCTCGTAATACAAGCCCTACCCCCCAAATAAGTCCCAGTTAAGATCATCAACCAGATGGACTCATTTAGTTAGTACATCCATTGCAACACACGACAGACATATTAAATTATAAAATATTAATTAGTCTGTCTTTGCTTGCCTGCGGCCGCAATGAAATAAGCAACCACGCAGCATGTCTGGCAGGCCGGTTCTCATGCCTCCCTCCATGTCTCTGCCTCCATCTGCTGCTGGTGCCACCCCCCGTGAGGAGAGGGAGGTGGAAGGGCAGGGGTGGTGCCACTCAACAACCCCTGAGTGCTTGATCCTCACCATCCACCCTTGCCCTCCAGCTCCACTGCACACACAGGATGAGCCTCCCAACCGCCACCCCACCGTGACAGCCTCAGTGAAGGGCAGGGAGCCCCCATCCCCAAGAAGCATCCAGGACTCCCCTCCCTGCTCCACCCACCCAAGCCCAGCCCTGGGGCTCCACCACGCACCCTGTACCCGCACACCTCAGGGCCCTGCAGCCATCACCCCTGATTTAATGATAGATTTAATGGGAATGATATTTTGACCCCCAGACAAGATGAGTGCAAAAACAAAGAGCTATTCTGTCGAGTTCAAGAAAGGAACAAGAATCTTATGGCTTTCTGCAAAGAGAAGCAGCTGGTTCTCCGAATGGCCCCAAAATGGCGAGCAGAGTACAATAACCTCAGTCAACAGGTGGACTAGGGAAATGCTAAGAAGTGCAAGTGTGGCTCAGATTGGCAACCATTATTTCCTGAACTGGAAGACAGCATCTGTGAATGGATTGCTGACAGAAGAGCAAAGGCTTTGGTTGTGCGCAGGGCTGATATTCAAGCAAGCACTTGCCCTTGCAATGGCACCACAGTTAGAAACATCCCCAGAATTCAAAGCATCTCAACACTGGCTGGATGGCTTCCTTCAGCGAGATGAACTGTCTCTAAGAAGATTGACAACACTGTTCAAACTGGAAGATAATGAACTTATTAAATGTGTACTTGCATTCAAGTCCTTTGTTGATGGCACCGATTTTTCTAAATACCAACTCTCCAACACGATTGCTATGGATGAAACTGCAGTGTTTATGGGCCAAGGATCTCAAATGGCAATTGATCAAAGGGGTGTCTCATCAATCTACATTTCCTCCACTGGTTACGGAAGTGCAGGTGTTACCAGTATTTTGGCACTTCATCTGGATGGAAAGAAAGCCCCACCTCTAATCATCACTAAGGGCAAGAAAGATAAGCTTGAACGTGTTTCAGGCATTTATGTTCTTGAAACTGAAGAAGCCTGGTGCACACAAGCAGTTATAAGGAAGTAGGTCGATTTAATGCTGCCACTTGTTTTGCGAGGTGGCCAAAGAGATCTGCTAGTCTGTGATTCAGCCAGCACTCACTGCACTAAAGACATGAAGAACTTCCTTGCAGAGAGAAGAATAGATCAAATAATGATTCCCACAGGAATGCCTATCTCCAGATTTTTGGTATTGCAATAAACAAGGACCACTTGCACATGGAAATCAATGTCTACATTTAAAATAGAATGGAGAGAAATCAGCGTGGAAACTTTGGAAGCCTAGCCTGCCAGAGGTCCTGACTTGGGTGAAGAATTCATGGGATAAAATCACTGACGGCTGTGTTGCCAGTGCACTACGAGTTTGGCTACATGGACAAGAAGTGCTCATTTAAGGAGAGCTCTGTTGCTGGACATGAGAGATTGGGGCCAATGGTTCTACAGGAAATGGAGTTGCAAGAAATTCAGGGCGGAATTTGGGATTTGGAGAGTTATGACGATGTTCCAGAAGAAGGTGTCATGATTGTATTTGAGTAACTGCAGATTGTTGTACATCAGAGGTGCTGTGCTCACTTTCCTTGCCCAGGTTGGGCTTCCCAGGCTCGGGGGGGGGTGTTGAGGGGAAACGGGGCTCCTGCTGGACGGGGCTGCTGCTGCTGGTGCCGCTGCTGCGAGGTGAGAAAAGGGAAGGCAGATGGTGGGGCAGTGGGGGGGGTGCTGGCTTCTGGGCCCCAAGGTGCAGGGGTGTGGGATGCATGGGACAGCTCTGGGGCTGGGCTTGGGCAGGGCAGAGCAGGAGGGGAGTTCCAGCTGCCTGTTGGATTAATTTGATAATCAGCTAAGTATACTGTGTGAATGCAGCTGTATAAAGAAAAACATATTTTGGCTATAGTTTTGCTTGTAAAATACATTTGGTAATATCCTGCTAATCAAAGTAAAGACAGCAAATTCAGTGAGGCTCATTTTTAAATCAATCAGCTTCTCTTTTCTCGTTAAGCAGATTGGTTTCTTAATGGCATCAAAGATCAAAAGTCAGATTCTTTTAAATCTCCTTCCCAGCATGGTGGAATAGTTAAAAAGATTTTTTTTTTCTTTTTGCTAATGGAGGCTTGGACTCTAGCAGTTCCAAGTAATTGGGTGGGGAAAAAACAGGGATTTATTAACATTTTCTCTATAAATAATCATGGATGGTAATTGGATCCCCTTCTAATTCTTCTTGCTGTCAGACCCAATAAAGAATCCTTCAGACAGTAGCTAGATGCTGTTCTGACCCTTCTCTTTAATTTTCCACAGCAGTTTTCCCCATTTTAATTTCATAAATAAAATAAGTTAGTGTTGGTTAAAAAAAATTCAGTCCAAAACAGAAACCGTGGTAATGTTTTTTGTATTAAAAAAACCTTCTAAGATCTCTGATTGTAAAAGCTTTGGAACAAAAGTTGACTGCAAAACAAGCTCAGTAATCCTTTCTTCTTCCTTCTACCATCTCCAACTCAGCTTTAAAATAACTCCATCTGCACACATGTCAGACAATGCACATTTCCAGCAAAGTTTCCACCCACCCTTGTGACCTGCTCCTTCCTTCTTTGCTATTCAATGCTTTCTGAATAGGTTGTAATCTACTGTTTCTCCTGAAAAGCAAGACAGAGGTTACTGTTGAAAGGAGATTCTAAAGAGGGAGGATTTTGAAAAGTACATCTCAAGTTCTGGATGCAGAGTCTTCTGCAACCTGGACCACAATTCCAATATGTGAGTGTGTTGTGTTCCTAAAACTGGGTCTTAGCTTGGTGTTGAAGCCAACTGATTACACCAAACCCAAGGTATGGAAAAAGAAACTTTTATTTTGGTACGAAGGAATAAAAGTCACCTTGGCTTTGGAAGCTACCAAGGCAGTCCTTTACAGTTTTACAGCAGTTTTATAACCAAAGGTGATTTTCATACACCCCTCTGCCCACCCAATACATCCCTTTTCCCTCCCCCCAATAATGCATGCATAACATATAATATTGATTGGTTACCTGGATTGCAGCCCTCTAAAGCTTTCTCGCTTGCTATGCAAAATAGCAGTATCGGACAACCTTTACCCTCCTTAGGTCACGGGAATATTGCAAAGCTTCTGATTTCCTGTGCCAGCTATGTGGTTTTAACATTTCTTGTAAATGAAGCTCAGCATCCTGGCTAAGTGGTTAAACCAGTGATTCTGTCTCGCTTCATTGGCCCTGCATCCCCCATCCCCCACAGCCCCCTGATATGTCAACTGTTAGCTAGCTTGTCTGCAAAACCCTCAGTGAGCAGAAAGGAAAAAAGCTGTTTAAGAAAAAGTTGTTTAAGAGTAGATGTTTCTTCTCAGACTTCATCTTCCTCACTCCCATGTTCATCTCAACCACACCTGGGTCCTATCTCCACATATGACCCTTCTTCTGATGTGCCTCATCTGCACATACTTTCTTTCATCTAACCTTTCAAGGGAAAATCATAGTTTTCTAAAGTCTTACAAGAAATGTTAATGACTATTAGAAAGGTTCTGCAGGGAAGAGGAGTGAGGGAAGGAGGAGGACAAATGAAAAAAAAACACTTTGAAGTTGCTCCAAGAGGAAAGGAGTGAAATACAAGAAGGAAAAAACAATAGCAGAACAGGAGATAGTAACAGAAACATGCTTAGCCATACACCCCACCTGTCTCCCCAATATATTCTTGCTATAAAGACCATAATTCAGAGCTATCTAGGGGTATCAAAAACAGCATGATTGGTGCCTCAATTAAACACCTATGAAAGGGTTAGAGCTTTGATTATAAAGTGGTAGCCACCATCTTGGCCTTTTTATTGCCCTCTGCAGATGCTCCTGGCTTTGTAGCTGCAGAATCAGTACATTTTATCTCCAAACAATCAGCAGGTAGTTTTTGCAAGTAATTCAGTAATTTAGTTACAATGATGCTTGGCTGGTCTGAAAAACAATAAAGACACACCCCATACAGCTAAAAAAAAGAAAAGTTTAATTTGTGTTTTTTCCATATATATGAAAGGGCTTATTGTTCTGCACATTATGCAATCCTACTCAAGATTCATGTACTGGATCAGACTATGCAAATTGTAGCTCTATAAGGGTCATTATAAGGTCAGGAACAGACCCCATATTTGAACCTGTTTTACATGCTAAATCATAAGGAAGTTATTTTTTTTCTAATTAGTTTGACTTTTTTTTAACAGGCATACTACTGAAAGCTCTATATTTCATCTTTATTGAAAGTTCATAATGAAAGTGAGGAAAACAAATGTTTTGTAATACTAAATGGATAACGTAATAAATGAACATACTTTTCTTGTTGAGGCATATAATGTGTAGAAAGAACAATAGTGAAATATTGAAGTTTAGGTTTAAGATGATGTTGAGCACTTGCTCAAAATTTTCTTCCCTAATAATTTTTTTCAACTCAAGTTCTTTTGGTGATTGGAACATATTTGCACACATTATTAGCACAATCCATTAATTTTACCTGGATTTTTATTCCCTAAATTTTTCATATCCCTGTTTTCATTTCTCATTAACTCCATCCAGATTTTTCTCAGGTTGCCCCCTCCCTCTTAAACCATTTCTTCTTCTTTCTGTATTTGTTCTGCAATTCACTCCGCCTTCTTTCCCCGTTTGATCAAACCACCTCCTTTTTCAGTGGCCATGTTTTGATACCATCCACATTTATTAATACTGTCTCATTGTTTCCACACTCATCCCACCTCATTCAAAATTTATTGTGTTTCTCTTTAGCCCTCAAACTCTCACTTCCTCAGGAGTACAGGAATGTTCACACAGCTGTTTCACCTATAACTAAATCAATGTTTTATTGCCCTCCAAAGGAAAGGCCAGGAGAATAGACTGCTTTAGGTATGGAGGTTCAGATGCAGGATGGTGGGACACTCTGAATTAATGACTTTGGGAGGTAAACAGCCAGGAGAATACTCAAGTCATTCCAGTGTCAATACCCAAGATAAGAAGCAGGAGAGGCCACCATAGTAAAGGAAAGAGACTAGAGGGAGGGAAGTTTAAGTAGGTTAAGGCTTAATTTCTTATATTTTCTCTCCTATTCTGGAAACAATACTCTACTTCTATATATTAGAACTTCATACTACTTCATTAGTACAGAAATCAGTGCCAGAATAAAACTCCTTGTTTGAGGGTTTATTGGTGCTCTCTGAGTTTGCTTGTTTTCTTACAGATGTTTCATTACCGAAACTAGGTAACATCATTAGTGCTAACATCTGCAAGAAAACAAGCAAGCTCAGAGAGCACCAAGGATCCTTCATGTCAACCCTGAGCTACAAATATTTTTCTTTATTAATCCCTCATTTGTTTAACTACTCTCCTTCTCTCTGTATATCTGTATCTGCTCCTATCCTGAGTCACATTCCAACATACTGTAACACAATAGAATACTCAATAAAAAAACTATTTTAGAGGCACAAAAGAAGCTGGAAGTTGGGCTTTGTTGTATCTTCCTAAGACTGCTCACAATTAGAGGTCACATGAAAAAAGAGCCATCACCAGGAAAAAGAAATCTTAGTCCCATTGAAATGTGTGGGGATGTTTAATTAAAACAAATATAACATCAAGTGTATGTGAAAACAGCTCCATGCAATTTTGAGTTAGGACCACTAACATTTAGTTCAAGGATGCAAACACTTTTAATCTAAGCCAAATTCAAGTCATTTAAAAGCAATGTGTATTTTAAATGGTCTGATTTATTAGAAATATCCACACATACGCTCGCCTTTTTTCTGAATGTATTTTCTTTACCAGAAGCAAAAACATGTAAAGGGAAATTTTATTAAAAACAAAATCAAGATTCGGAACAAAAATATCACAGCACATTAATATTGTACAATTGCTATGGTGACGCAAGTTACAAAAATTTGAAAAGGCACTTTAAAAGTTCACAATAAAAAAGGATAAACTAACATCTCTTCTTCAACAAAAAATGCAGCATTTTAATTGAGACACTACATGTGCCACTTGTTACAATCCTTCATACAAGTACTGTGAATTGTAACAGGACCCACTTCTAGCAGTAGAAAGTGCCTTTAAAGAAACACCTTTTATTATAAATTTTACATACCGTAAGCAAATACTTTTGAGAAATTATGTTATAGTTGCGAATTACTGAAATCTGCCAATGTTAACTGTGATTTCACACATTACAATCATTAGAAACTAACCTCAGCATATATAGCCTAAATAAGGAAACAGAAGCAGCTCGAGGCAAGCAGGCAAACGGCCTTCAGCAAAATAATACTACGATTCCATAATACAGCACAGGGATAGAGAGAGGTATTCTTTGTGAGACCATATGTGGAAGTAAAAACAGACTGAGTCATGCTGGGATAAAACCTGGGATAATGTTTGTTTCAAGACAGAAATGCATCTCTTTCTCTCTCCTTAAGTAGTTGAAAAATTACTTTCAACTGAGAAATGGATTGTTCTGAAATGGCAGCAAAACATCCATTTAAAATGAAATATTACTGTGATATTTCCTCCTTCTAATAGTAAGCTCAGGCTGGTGAGACTCTAATTAAAACAAATACAGCCTTAATCAAAACTATATGTATATGCCTATAGGAAACCGATTGTCAGTTAGATAAGAAAAATGGTTAATGTGGGGAGGAATGAAATGTCCCATTTAAATAGCCTAGACCAGGGCTATGTAATTTAACATCCCTCCAGCTGGATTTAAATTCCCAGCAGCTTCTGGGTGCTAAGGGCAAGGGATTCTGGGAACTACATATAAAAGTAGAAAAGGTCACATTATTTATCTTTGTTTGGTCCGAGTCTGGGTCTTTTTTCATAAGAGCACAACATGCTGTAATGTTTTGTTGCAGAACACAGAAAGCTGATAAATGATCCTATTCAACAATCTCCATGCAACAGAGAATACAAAAGATTTTTTTGGCATAGTGACAAAATTCCAATGAAATTCAGATATTTGCACTGTGATACTGAATGGCTGTGCAAGTGCTGCATAATGGACAAAAACAAGAGAATTATTGAACAACATGCCCCATTTCTTGCTAAAGAGCTATTTCCCTATTACTCATAAAACATTGTTTCACAGCAGATATTACTCTTCCCTGGAGCAGAAATTAGCCCATTCTAAATTGATTTTGATGAAATAATGGCAAAATAATTCCACAAATGATTGTTCCTATTTAATCCAATTATATTCTTGATGTTTACTTTTTAAGTTCTTTCTTAGATTCACCCCTACTTTTTTTTTTTACAAAAAAATCATATTTTAATTGCTTGAATTTCTTGCACGTCTCAATGCACTGTAAATAAAATTGTCTAAACAGTGACCCCACCCCTCCAAACAGATATGTCGGAATAACATCTTCAGAAATAACTCCTGGTGAAAAAGGCAATTTGAAGACACACAGCAAAAGTCCATTTAGTAGGAAGCCTTTGGAGGATCCATATATGCTGGATTATAAGGGGGTTGAGCTGAAGGAGCTGAGGCACCAGCTGTAAAAGAAACAAACAGAAAAGCACAGCAGGTTAGTGGCTGTCCACAGTTTATCGTTTTATATTTATTTCTGCATATTTTTTAGATTTTCATCACAAGAGCTAGTGTCCATATGCAGTCAAGAAAGTGTCTATGGAGATTCTCAGTCATCCAGCTCATGGTTGTCCCAAAGGTGCTTTTTTCAGGAGGCGACTGGACTGGGTTTTTTTTTTTCTGGGAAGATGTTTCGCTTCTGATCCAAGAAGCTTCTTGGATGAGAAGTGAAACATCTTCAAGGAAAAAACAAGAAAGTCCAGTCGCCTCCTGAAAAAAGCACCTTTGGGAAATCAAGGAAAGTCTCGCAACTTGATCTGTAAGTTCTGAAAATTATATCGCAGAATGAAGCGTATTAAAGTGAATTAATGTCCGTGGGGAACTTTTGTTCTTCCGCCAGAGAAAACAATGCAAACATGTTGCTTGGAGCGCTCTGTAAGATGTCTGTACGGAAGCCTTCCTTGTTGAGCCAAAATGTCTCCCTAGCTCTCCTTCTCTATTGAGTTAATTGCCTGCTGTACAACAACACTCCTTCTATAGAGATAGTCTTCAAATTACAACCATTTGTTTAGCAACTGTTTGAAGTTATAAAGTGACTTACAACTCACCCTTGAATTTATGACTCTCACAGAATACCCATGTTCACCCAATCAAAATTCTGACATTTGGTAACTAGGGTTGCAGCATCCTGGGGTCATATGATCACCTTCCCAGCCAGTTTCCAACAATGGGGGAAACATTCACTTAACAACTATAGTGTTCCACTTAACAACTGTGGCAAAAATCATAAAATTGGATGTGACTCACTTAACAACAGCCTGCTTAGCAATGGAAATTATGGCCCCTGTTGTGGTCAAAAGTTGAAGACAACTTTGCATCTGAAATGTTAGGTTGTTAGCTTCTTTCTTCTCCACAACATCTGTATTACCCTATGGAGATTTATAGGTAAAGTGGTCTCTCTCTGGTTTCCTGATGAACATTGCGCAGGAAATGATATTGTTGGGTCTCTTCAAATCCTTGAAGGGGGCTTTGCTTTGATGCAATACAAGCAAAGTACCTCCCTGAAGATCTTTCATGAAGCAAAGCTTACTTTGCAGGAAAAGACTAAGAGAAGTTATCCTGGTTAAAGTCCTTCTAGATTGGGATGTCTCAGCAAACATTGTAGAAAGACGATGGAGTGCACCAAACCAATCCTGCAGCATGGATCAAAGCAATCTGCCATAAAGCCCCATCCTCATAAACCAAAGATCTTCCAGGCAGAGAGGCTAGAGTGTCTGCTGAATTCTGCGCCACACATCTGTTTCCTTTTTCTTTCTAGCAGTTTTAGTACCTCTCTCCCCTCTTCTTTCCTTACCTGCCACAGTTTCCTGGTATGGTGGTGGCCTTATAGGCTGTGTAGGATAGGGCGGAGGATGCTGGATTGGGTAGGGTGCTGCTGGCATTCCAGGCTGGGGTTGTACCGGCAGTGGATTGTATCCTTGGTATGCTCCTCCAGCATAAGCGACTGGAACCCCAGGCTGTTGAGGGTAAGGCATCTGCACCACAGTTGTGGATGTGGTGACAACAGCTGTAAAACACAAGAATGGTGTTTAGGAAGGAAATAGTACAGGAATGTGATCGTTAGGTGTCAGGGCATTTATGTAGTTACTAGGAGTAGAATATGACTTGATGGCACATAACCAATTGATCAATCACAGTGTAATGGTATGTGGGAAAGGCGATTGGGGTGAAGCGATGATGCCTAGGGAATGATCAGGTAAGAGGTAGCACAGTCTGCAGCTGGATAGTGAGCAGAGCAAGAAGCTCAGAAGAGACCTTCCCTACTTTCTCAGGCTGTAAAGACGACAGCAGAGCTGTACTTTCAGATTTGCAGATTCTGTTAATGTTTCTTTACAATAAAGTAGAATTAGCTTATATGTTTCCTGTCTGGTTTACCTGGTAAGGCTGACTCAGGGCACAGAGGAAACTCAGTATTTCCCTTCTTGTGCTGGTTTTATAACTTGGCCACTATTTTACAAATAGGTAAAGTGGTGAATGCTCCAGCACTGGAAGTTTTTAAGAAGAGACTGGACAGCCATTTGTCTGAAATGGTATAGGGTTTCCTGCCTGAGCAGTGGGTTGGACTAGATGACCTCCAAGGCCCCTTCCAACTTATTATTATTATTAGGTTTTGAGCTTTCTCCATAGGCAAGAAGTAGAAAAAGAAACTTATCATTCCTCTCACCAGGAACGTTACTTCTGCGAAAAGGCGCACCAAGAGAAGATGTCTTCTGGTATCTTATGTCCCACACTTGCTGATTTGCCCAGATACTTAGAAGCTGTAAGCCAACCTTTCCATACTTATTCAAGACTACAATGCCCATAATTCCCTATAAGTATGGCCACTGGAATCTCCCAGCTCCTGGGGATTTCTGAGAATTATAGTCCTAGGTTAAGTAAAGTCACAGTAGGACTGAATTCCCTTAAATTGGTCCCACGTGCAGAGAACCAAAGAAAACAGCATCTATGATGATTGAGGTAAGCGTCCATTCCTGGTTCAGCCTCTGATCTAATGCTAGTTACATTTTAAATAAATGACTTTTCATCTATTTTAAAGGCAGCATTTCTGAGAGCCATTCTGCTGTGACTGCTTTCCCCCCCAGTGTGCTCAACAACAGTACTCATAGTTTTCCTCAAACAGAGCAACAATTCAGCCAGGGAGAATACTTACGCTGCGGTCTCCTTCGGCAGGCTTTATACAGGCAGCAACATGAGCAGGTGAAGCAGAGAATGATGGCTACTACAAACACGACGAAAATTGAAATGCCAATTGCTATAAATGTCCCACTGAAAAACATCGAGAATGCAAGTTGTCCAAGTTAAAGGCTTCAGAAAGTAATACATTTACCCCAAGAGCATTTTGCTATTCTAAAGGCAAACAAAAATGGGAACCATGTCAGATTAGGATCGAAATGCAAGATTTGTGCATGGCTAATCTCCAACTTTCAGAGAGATAGTTTTGTTAGCTTACTGCCATGGAGAAGAAGAAAAAAATCAAGTAGGCAGGCCTGAAGGCACAAAAGGAGTTTTATCTCTTTTAAAAGTATACCACATAGATATCAAGCGTGTTTAAAAAGTGGAAAAGAGGTGAGGCTCATCTGCATAATCATATTCACCATTTTGACTTCTTTTTACACCACTTTTTTACTTGTCTACTGCTACATCAATCAACAACTTTGACACACCCAGATGTTACAGACTACAAATCTGATCATCCCCAGCCACTGCATAGGGATTACAGGACATGCTGCCCTAAACAACTGGACAGAACAAGGTTGCCAGCTCGGCTATGAGCTTCTCCAAAATAAGCCTTACTAAATGTTTCAATCTACATAGTCATATTAATTTTGTTAAAGCTAGACAATATATCTTTTTCAGGAGACCACAAACACCTTGTTTAGTTTAAGTCCATGAAGTTAACTTTACCAAAAACAATTATAAAGAAGCAAATAAAGAATTTTACTTCGAGGACTTTACATGTATAATGGACTAAAAAAAACGTTAACAGAAATTCAAGGTTACGATTCAGAAATGCTTATTCACAAGGCAATATTTATGACTTCCCTTTACAAAAGAAAAACTGTGTTCCAGTGAAGTGTAAACTCCACATGCAATTAAAATCTTTAATAATTTCATGCTAAGTCTCTAATTTACTACTTTATTTATTGATTAGATTTTTTATCCCTTTATCACTTTATAAGAAACTTAAGCCTAATACTCCTTCCTCCTCCTATTTTCCCCACAACAACAACCCTGTGAGGTGAGGTGAGCCCAGGGTGAGTCAGTAGCCCAAAGTAACCTGGCAGGCTTTTGTGTAGCATGCAAATAAAAGCATGCAGCACTTTGGTCTATTGTTTAAAGTACAAGGCCTGAAACCAGGTAACTAAAATCACAGTCACCTGGTTTAAACACTGGCTAGACTACTGCATGCTTTTATTTTTAGTCTTTGCTTTCTGCACGTAAGTGAAATGCTCTCATCTCTTTCCTTGGAGGGAGGGAGTTGTTGCACAGACTTCATGCACTTTACACTCAGATCAAATTGTCCCCCAGTGCGTCCTTTTCACAGGCTGATTGCTCCTACGCTGTCTTGGCTCATGTTCATTTGACCTCTTAACTTCTGATGCTGTTACCTCAGGTAATATAGTCTTGCTGGCAACTGAGTTTATACAAACGCCAGTCCTTCAAGGAAAGCAAGGTCAAGGAACAGACAAGGCAGGGATCCCAGGAATTCTGCTTCACTGTTGGAGTGCATATTAACTAAATCTGGGAAGCTTGTCCAAAACTTTCATTGCCTTTTTTTAAGGACAAGATGGTCAAGGGAGGACTATTCTGTCTCTTGAGTCTCTATCACATTTTCTACTTTTCTAGGGCTAAACAACCATTGTCCCTTTCCCTCCTCCTCCTCAAGACCAGATATTTTTTATATGTGTGTGTGTGTATGTGTGTATATATATGTATGCAAGGACATCTTACAAAAGATAGCCAATGGTGAAAAAATAAGGTCAGAGGCTTGGCTTCGGTTTTTATTCCAAAATGATATAACTTTAATATAAATTTAATAAATATATAGATATGAATGGCTTTTGACTATGACATTGGTTTGTAAGTAAAGGAAGCATTCTTTGGGGATAATGGTTCTCCAAAATCTCATTTCCTCATGTTATACAGGGAGTGCAGAATTATTAGGCAAGTTGTATTTTTGAGGATTAATTTTATTATTGAACAACAACCATGTTCTCAATGAACCCAAAAAACTCATTAATATCAAAGCTGAATATTTTTGGAAGTAGTTTTTAGTTTGTTTGTAGTTATAGCTATTTTAGGGGGATATCTGTGTGTGCAGGTGACTATTACTGTGCATAATTATTAGGCAACTTAACAAAAAACAAATATATACCCATTTCAATTATTTATTTTTACCAGTGAAACCAATATAACATCTCAACATTCACAAATATACATTTCTGACATTCAAAAACATAACAAAAACAAATCAGTGACCAATATAGCCACCTTTCTTTGCAAGGACACTCAAAAGCCTGCCATCCATGGATTCTGTCAGTGTTTTGATCTGTTCACCATCAACATTGCGTGCAGCAGCAACCACAGCCTCCCAGACACTGTTCAGAGAGGTGTACTGTTTTCCCTCCTTGTAAATCTCACATTTGATGATGGACCACAGGTTCTCAATGGGGTTCAGATCAGGTGAACAAGGAGGCCATGTCATTAGATTTCCTTCTTTTATACCCTTTCTTGCCAGCCACGCTGTGGAGTACTTGGACGCGTGTGATGGAGCATTGTCCTGCATGAAAATCATGTTTTTCTTGAAGGATGCAGACTTCTTCCTGTACCACTGCTTGAAGAAGGTGTCTTCCAGAAACTGGCAGTAGGACTGGGAGTTGAGCTTGACTCCATCCTCAACCCGAAAAGGCCCCACAAGCTCATCTTTGATGATACCAGCCCAAACCAGTACTCCACCTCCACCTTGCTGGCGTCTGAGTCGGACTGGAGCTCTCTGCCCTTTACCAATCCAGCCACGGGCCCATCCATCTGGCCCATCAAGACTCACTCTCATTTCATCAGTCCATAAAACCTTAGAAAAATCAGTCTTGAGATATTTCTTGGCCCAGTCTTGACGTTTCAGCTTGTGTGTCTTGTTCAGTGGTGGTCGTCTTTCAGCCTTTCTTACCTTGGCCATGTCTCTGAGTATTGCACACCTTGTGCTTTTGGGCACTCCAGTGATGTTGCAGCTCTGAAATATGGCCAAACTGGTGGCAAGTGGCATCTTGGCAGCTGCACGCTTGACTTTTCTCAGTTCATGGGCAGTTATTTTGCGCCTTGGTTTCTCCACATGCTTCTTGCGACCCTGTTGACTATTTTGAATGAAACGCTTGATTGTTCGATGATCACGCTTCAGAAGCTTTGCAATTTTAAGAGTGCTGCATCCCTCTGCAAGATATCTCACTATTTTTGACTTTTCTGAGCCTGTCAAGTCCTTCTTTTGACCCATTTTGCCAAAGGAAAGGAAGTTGCCTAATAATTATGCACACCTGATACAGGGTGTTGATGTCATTAGACCACACCCCTTCTCATTACAGAGATGCACATCACCTAATATGCTTAATTGGTAGTAGGCTTTCGAGCCTATACAGCTTGGAGTAAGACAACATGCATAAAGAGGATGATGTGGTCAAAATACTCATTTGCCTAATAATTCTGCACTCCCTGTATTCTACAATAGAAATAATACAACTATAATGTTAATTTTTTTTAAAAAAAAATCCAGTTGTGACTATTTCACAATAAATAATAATTGCATGTGGTCCTCAGTCTATGTCTAAGGCATGTTTGATATTTTTTTCTCCCATAGGAACAATATTTATCCTGCCAATTCTAGATGATTCTGGGATATAGTATGTGGAATACAAACTGGTTCCAAATGATTTGTATGATGAGGAGAGATCTTTATGTCTATGCTCCCCAAGTTTTCATAAGTTAACCAATAATTTAATATTTAAATTTTCAATCTATTCTAAATTCAGGACTAGTGATTCTAAATACCTTTATCCATACAATGCAGAGACAAAGGAGAACATCCTGTCATGATCAATCAGACTAAAATGTTAAGACCGACCTAAATCAATGAGGTGAATTAATGGTTAGTTTTATATGAAATGGGCAAACACCAAAGAGATCTCCTTTAAAGCTACAGCTTTTATATGATGGCAGTACTTTCAATTTTCCAGACTTTAATCTGCATCATATGACATACTTATTCAGATCAGTACCAAGTAATGGCAAGATAATGTTAACAATAACATTATTAGAATTAAAAACAAAGTTACTCTTTTGTGCTTTATTGGAAAGTTACTATCTGGCACTTTTTGAAATCCTAGCAAAGGCTTGGTTCCAACTATACAGTGAATTTAGAGCTACTGATAACCTTTAAGGTAATTAGACATACAGTATTTAAACAGTATTGGGCTAGAAATTAAATGTGAGATTGTGATCTAGAACAAGCCTATTTAATATGGCAGGAAAATATTTGGGGTGGTGATGCAGAGTAAATGGGGATGGTTATACTTAATTATATTGAAATTTTCCAAAAGAAATACGATTTACCTAAAGCCAGTTTGGTATGGTGAAGTCTTTAGACTACAAACCAGGAGAAACCAGGAAATGGAAATTGTGATTCTAGTCCTGCCTTTCGCATGAAATCATCTAGGATGCTTTCTTCCAGCTCTAGGAAAAAAGGTATGACCAATATTTTCCAAAAATCTTGCCAAGAAAACAGCATGGACTTGTCTAGGCATCCACCAGGAATGAAAACTAACTTGAAGAAATACACACATGTAAAAGCTGAACAGATATATATATATATAACAAAATATGTACTACCTGGTCTATGGTGTGCTATATACGATACTAAATATATAAACAGGGGGGGGGGGCTGTGAGATGGGTATTTTGTATGTAGGATATTGGTTTTTCTCCTGAAGTTTTATTTTTATTTGTAATCATGTTGTTTTTAGCTATTTTTTGTTTCAACTGTCACTCAACTTCACATTTGTGAGATGGATGACTATATAACTGATTCTAAATATATTCATACAAATTATTACAATTTTTGTTTGATCTGGATGCTTCAGCAGCTAATAAATATCCATCTAGTTTAAATATATATTTTTAAAGAGGGTAAGCGAGGAATCTCACACTATCAAACTTTACAAAAATAAATTTGGAATGAAGAACTGGAGTAGGCTATATTGACAAATCAATGCTTTTAATGAATATTGAATGTTCTTATGGCCTATTATTGGACTCAACTGATTTTTTAAAATCTGACTATGATCCTTATTTTGGAGATGTAATAAAACTTGAAGGCGCTTGTTGTGTATGTATCTGCTTATGTTCACTGGCAGTTGCTTTTTGGTTAAACTGTAAAGCTCAAGTGGACCAAATTATTGGAATAAAGTAAAGGTTTAAAGTGTTAATATATTGTTAAATTATATCCCCCAAATGCTGATTTTTTTAACAAAATTACAAACTTTGGTTATATATTCCTTGGGCGCAAAGAAGTATGGAACCAGAGACAAAGTCATGGGGGAAAAAAACCACAATTGAAATCTGTCCTTAAAAAAATCTTACCATTAATTGTTAAGATCTAAGATTTTCCTTCTAGTCTGCTGGTGTTGCTGTTAAATGCCTTGTTAGAAGCAGATTTCATAGATACTCAGTCATGGATAAAGAGGCTAAGATCTCCTACCCAAGTGCTAATCATGCCTAAAAGGTAAATGTAAAGGTTCCCCCGCACATGCGTGCTAGTCGTTTCCGACTCTAGGGGCCGGTGCTCATCTCCGTTTCAAAGCCGAAGAGCCAGCGCTTGTCCGAGGATGTCTCCGTGGTCATGTGGCCGGCATGACTAGACGCCAAAGGCACACAGAACGCCTAAGCCAGACCAATTCAGAAGAAAAATAACTCAAATAACTGGGCTTAGCATTTCTTTCCTTCTTCCAGAATGGCATTCCAATGTTAGTAAAGAATAGTTTGAAAATGTTCATTGAGCTAGCTTATATTTTACTAAACAGCTATATATAATGTTGTCAGTTACTTTTCCACAGTGAAACCTCTAGAGGAGAGATAATTTGGAACACTCAGCTCAAAGTCTCTACTCCTATAACTTCTACTTTGTTTGTTTTTCTTCTAGGTGCTTAAGGCTTGCCTAGAATTATATACAGAAAAAACAGCTGGAGATAAAGAAGCCACAAGGACAGGATTAAAGATTATCTCACTACGCATACTGCTTCATTGTGCAAAACTGGGTTTGCCCAGAAAAGAAGCTGTCATTTTGAAACAAGCAGGAACATGTCACACAAAGTGCTCAGTTGCAGAGCCTTCCGGCAAATAACATCTAGCCAGGTAAAGAGAAAGGAACAAGGAAGAGGAGAAACAAATCCTTCCAAGCTTGCACTTTCTTTAAATTAAAATCTAACTTGAGAATCAAATTGGGTCACAAGGAAAAGTGATGAGATCTATGTAGGACTGATTGGCATTGTTTTCTTCTACTATAGATACTACCAAGGATATATCAGCTTTCTTAATGTGGAATACATGAAGTTATTTTAATTTTTAGATCTGGACAAAAGTCATCATTTTTATTAGCTTGATTCTGGAAATGGGTCCAAAATTCCCTGTTAAAAGGATACTATAGACACAGGACTTTCTGTTGTACAGAATCCTATACCATGAAAGGAAAAATAGACTAGCTGTGCCACCTCAGTTATCCATTTATCTTTTTCAAATACAATTCACCACACAGTATCTATTACAAGACAGAAGACCTCCTTCTCTAACCTTATGAAAACAAGATACATAGCCAAGGACAAAGAATGATTTACTTCTATGCTAGTCTATGCCAAGTACTGTCATAGCAAATTATTTTATTGGGAACACAAGTATGACACGTTGCTACTTAATGACTGACTCTTTCTAGTTTGTGTAGTTAATTACCAACACATTAAAAGGATAAGAATTATTTTTATACTTAGTAATGGCTTTCCTCTTTGGCTGGAGCAAGCAAATGTGACATTAAAAACCCCTTTGTTTCTTCAGTGTTCTGTAGCTGTGTTTTCTGGACTTTGCAAAGTGAAAAAGATTAAATGACTGCTATTAATGGAATAGGTATTTCTTCTAAACAAATAATATCCCAAAGTTACACAGGAAAGCTCCAAGGTTCACGGTTTATGAATGAAAAGAAAGATGCCTGCCAACAAAATGCACAAAGCTTACCTCATTTTGGCTGCCAGGAAAAAAACCCCCCAATCCTTTATATTTTCCTCTTTAAAATTTCTTTTAGCTATTCTGTCCCTTAGCACTCTTAAGCTTTTTTCACCGAGAAATAAAACTTCAGTAGCTACATTTCTGGATAAAACCGGAAGACATGTGATTTATCTCACATTTCCTCAACAGGAAAAGTGGCTTCTTTGATCACATCCTGCTCCCCGCTCAGAGTTTTCTTAAAGATACAGAGCGCTGCTGGGCCACAGATATCCCAAGCGCGACAGGCACAGCAGGAACAATTGCTCAAGCAAAGCTAAACTGCTCAATAGAACTAGCAGAGTCTTCCCAACCCTTTTACCAGAAATATTCCAAGTAACATGTTTGTGCACAAACTACTTGGATGCAGCTTGAACAAGAGCAAAAGGATTACTTAAGGACTACCCCTTTCAATCCTAAAATCATATGGGGTGTCTTTTCTTGAATGATTTTGTTCTTAAAATATATTGCTGGACTACTTCCCATCACTGTACATTTACTTTGGTCCCTGCAAAATAAACAAGCCAGATGACAGGATTGGACGAGGACATCTCAGCAGTAGCTTGAGAAAGCACGTCAGAGAACTGTGCAGAGATGAGATAAGAATTGCAGGTGGATAAGATGGTGAGATCTGCCTACGTGGTTGCCGTTCACACTAGATCCTGTAATATATCCTTTTAGCTTAGAGGTCCCTTATTTTATATTACAACATTATAATGACGGGTACTGAAATGTCTGCAAGAAAAAAATCAAGCTCAGACAGCACCAAGGAGCCCAATGCTATAATTAGTTGTAATACACTACCATTTCAATTGCTCTTTTATTCAGTGTCTGCACTGTGCTTAGCATAATACATGCTGCTGATTATGATTTTGTGGCATTGCATTAGTGTCAGCGACGTCTCTAGGAGCTTCCATCTCTAACTTGCTCCTTGCTGCTGCTGGTCATCATCTTCTTTTTCCTTCCATCTTTCCCATCTTTATACGTTACTCCAGAGAGTTGGGACTTTACATGTGTCTGAAATATGATAATTTATTCTGCTAATCAGTGCTTTGAGTGCGAATTCTGGATTTTGATTGATGGTATTCACAGGTGTCTTCTCCAATATCAAAGTATCAATACTCTTCCTATCCTGCTTCTTCAAAGTCCAATTTTCATTGTTGGGGGCGATATGCTGACATTGTAAATGATTAAAATGAGGATCCAGATTGTTGGGGGCAATTAAGCTGACTTTGTAATAATGCCGCTTGGGGTGTGTGTGAAAGCCCTAACAAGCAGGCATATACATAGAATGAGGGCCACTGCTAAGCTTGTAAGCCGCCCTGAGTCTTCGGAGAAGGGCGGGATATAAATGGAATTAAAATAAATAAAATAAAATAAATAAATTAGAGAGAGAGCTGTAAAGCATTGTGGATCAGTATATAAATCTAAATGCTACTGCTATTTCATGAAGTGTCGTAAGAACTATTGCTTGAATTATTTTTATTTTAGTAGATACAAGTAGTCCTTGCTTAGCAACCACAATTGGGACCTGGAGCTCACTCACTAAGCTGCGCAGTCACTAAATGGAAATTGTAGGACCCCGAGCCAGCAGTGTGCAGCAACAACCAAAACAGCCAATACAGTCCTGGGTAGTATAAACAGAAGCACAGAATCAAGATCACGCGAAGTACTGGTACCACTTTACAAAGCCCTAGTAAGACCTGGAATACTGCAGCCAATTTTGGTCACCATATCACAAAAAAGATGTTGAGAGTTTGGGAAAAAAATCAGAGAAGAGCAACTAAGATAATCAAAGGCCTGGAGGCTAAAACATATGAAGAACGGCTGTGGGACTTGGCTTTGGATAGATAGTCTAAAGAAAAAAAGAAATAGGGGAGACATGATAGCAGTATTCCAGTATCTGACAGGCTGCCACAAGGCAGAAGGGGTCAGGTTGTTCACCAGAGCACCAGAGGGAAGGACGAGAAACAATGGTTGGAAAGCGATCAAGGAGAGAAGCAACCTGGAATTAAGGAGAAACTTCCTGACAGTGAGGACAATCAACCAGTGGAACAGCTTACCCCTAGAAATCATGGGCCCTCCATTACTGGAGGTTTTTAAGAAATGACTAGACAATCACCTTTCTGAGATGGTGTAGGTTCTCTTGCTTGAGCAGAGGGCTGGACTAGAAGACCCCCAGGGTCCCTTCCAGATTCTATTCTATTCTATTCTATTCTATTCTATTCTATTCTATTCTATTCTATTCTATTCTATTCTATTCTATTCTATTCTATTCTATTCTATTCTATTCCATTCCATTCCATTTTACATACAGTTTTATTTCTGTTTTCTCCATAATTCTGCTTGTTGTAAGCCGGTTGTAAAGCACATGAAGAGCTCTTATGTAATTGCAGGACAGTGCAATGGTCATAAATGTGTACCAGATGGGAAGTGCCCAAATGGTGATCACATACCTTTAGGATGCTGTGATGGCCATAATTGCAAACCTTTGGAAAGCTTTTTGCTGCCTCTCTGATTCCCTTTAGGACCCAGCGTTTGCCATGGCCATTTGATGGACATTTGTGCTGTAGCTTTTTCTTTTGAGTTAAACTTTTTCTTCAACTCTTCAAGGCAAAACAACCTGCAGAAAGATTTTCTTTGCTTGTTTCCTTTCTTTCCTCTGTTCTTCAGTCTGGCAATCATTCATCAAGGTAAGTAATTCATATATTTCGTTGCCCTTTTTCTAGGCATGCAGTAAATTTTGCAAATTAAGTTGTTAAAAGGGATTGAGATTGGAGGACAGAGCTGGAGGGTTGTTTCAGCAGGTGTGTGTCTGTGTGTGTAAAGATCAACAAGTCTATCTCTCCCAGCTTTTTTTTTTGTTTTCTACATTGAAGAAATGTGAGCTTCTGAGGAAGGGAGGGAGAAGGTTAAGTGAGGAAAAGGTTGGAGAAGTTCATCCAGAAGCTGCAGCCTTTCCATGCATGCAGCTGGCTTCCCCTAAGCCCAGGAGAGATTACAGTCTCCTGATGGGCAGCTCATTTGGTCTCACATCAGAAATGCAGGAACTGGAAAGGGGATAATTATTAATTTAAATTTAAAAAGATTAAAAACTTTTATAAAAACATACGATTTGTATAGTTCTAGCCCAATGTCAGGCCATGTTGATGGCAGGGGTATTTCCAACGAGAAAGTCATTCTGTGTGCATGTCGGTCCCAGAGGGCACTGCAAAGGCTGGATAGTTGTTTGAATACTGCCACATTCAAAGCAAATATCCTTGTCCTCAAGGAGAAAACCCCATTTCCCCATGTGGTCTTTAGTTCTAGCCAAACCAGTGGACAGTTTATTTAAACATCTCCAAAACATCCCCTTCTCTTCTGACCCTCCAGGCAACTCCTCAAGCAGTTCTATCCAATTATGAAAAGGTTTAACTTCTTTCTTTTTCTTCTTTCATTAAATTTATATACCGCCCTTCTCCCGAAGGACTCAGGGCGGTGAACAGGGGATATATAAATAGAAAATACAAAAATTAAAAGAGAATTAAACAATTGCCCAGATAAAAACAGTAACAGTATAAAAACCCATTAAAAACCCTAAAGTCCCCCATCAGGCCAGGCCAGCTTGTTCAAATAAATGGGTCTTCAGACCGCGCCGGAAGGAGCGAAGGTCCGGTGCCATCCGGAGCTCAACCGGCAGTTGGTTCCATAAAGCCGGAGCGCCCACAGAGAAGGCCCTCCCCCTGGGGGCCACCAGCCAACATTCTCTGACCGGAGGCACCCTGAGGAGGCCCTCTCTGTGGGAACGCACAGGGCGGAGGGAAGTTGACGCCGGCAGCAGGTGGTCCCCGAGGTACTCCGGACCCATGCCATGTAAGGACTTAAAGACCATAACCAAAACCTTGAATCTCACCCGGAAGACAACTGGTAACCAATGCAGCTCGCGGAGCAAAGGTGTAACATGGGAGTACCAGGAAACTCCCAAGACAACTCTCGCGGCCGCATTCTGTACCAGTTGGAGCCTCCGAGTGGTCTTCAAGGGGAGCCCCATGTAAAGAGCATTGCAGTAGTCCAGGCGAGAGGTCACGAGCGCATGAGTGACCGTACACAGGGCATCCCGGTCCAGATAGGGCCGCAACTGGTGCACCAGGCGAACCTGGGCGAAAGCCCCCCTAGTCACGGCTACTATATGGAAACTTGAAGTTTCCATCTTTTTAATGTTTCTTTTTGAGGTGTAGTAACAATCTCATTGGCGCAATCCAAAAAGCTCCTTCTTGATTTCAGTCTTTATGTGGGGGGTACTTGGCTAAATAACGGGTGTGCCAGATCACGTAACACCTTTCCACATCTTGTGCCACGCTCCTTCTAACAGCTGGCGGGACTATTCCTACCAAAGATATATAGTTTGGCCAGCTGATCAGGGCAGCTGTCGTTGCTGCAAAGAATTGTTGGAATTCTTTGCTGAAAATGATGGCTGCTTCTAGAAGGCCTGAGTAACAGGCGCACGTGCTGCAGGGAAGGAGGAGGAGGAGGAGAAAGGTCTGGGGGGGGGGTGTTTGCTGCAGCCTGTGGCCCTGTGGTCAATTGTAAAGGTAAATGATTGCAGGGTGCTGCAGCCACTGTAAGTCTGAAAAAAGGGTTGTACTTATCTTTAGGGGAGTTTGTCATAACTTCGAATGACCATAAAGTGACCAGTTCTATCTTGAAGACTATCTACATACCTCTTAAAAATGGCAGAATAGTTGCAGAGTGCCAAAATGACCTAGGCAAGCCTTCACAGCTCTCTAACTCTCAAAGTGCAAATATGCAGCAAGCTGCTGCAGCTTATTCTTTTAGCTTTATAGCTTTTGGCTTTAGAGCAGAATGTAGCTCCCAGCTTTTCATCTTTTCAGTCTATAGCTATTGTCCTTACAGTGTTAAGACACACATGGCTTTTATGTTAGTGTGCTTAACTTCTCTTACATTTTTACTTTAGATTGGTCAAAAGATTATCAGCATAAAAAGAAGCATATGTAGATAATACAGGATATTTCCTTTCTAATTGCATGGGATTTTTACATATGTGTACCTGTAATCAGTTGAATATAGATCTTCAAAATCTGGGTCCATCTTGAATGGTTCAGGCTTGAAAGATGGAAGTGTACTACAGCAACAAGAGTAAAAGAAAACATTTTAAAAGATGTTCAAATATTAAATAAAACAGCGTTTAAGTTGCCCTTTTCTAAGAAAAGATAAGAAATGCTATATAACCAATAGTGCTTATATAACACATCCTGATAATGCTCAAGATGACTGACAACAGTCCTCAGAAGGAATTAAAGGGGGGAAAAAAGACTTAATGGTGTATTGGGAAGAAACAAGCATTGGTGAAATCCAGATTAATATCACTTGCATTGATTTACAACACTTTTAAGGTAAAGGTAAAGGTTCCCCCGCACATGCGTGCTAGTCGTTTCCAACTCTAGGGGCCGGTGCTCATCTCTGTTTCAAAGATGAAGAGCCAGCGCTTGTCCGAGGATGTCTCCGTGGTCATGTGGCCGGCATGACTAGACGCCAAAGGCGCACAGAAGCTGTTACCTTCCCACCGTAGTGGTCCCTATTTTTCTACTTGCATTTTTACGTGCTTTTGAACTGCTAGGTTGGCAGAAGCTGGGACGAGTAACAGGCGCTCACTCTGTTACGCGGCACACGGGATTCGACCCGCCAAACTGCCGACCTTCTGATCAACAAGCTCAGCGTCCTAACCCACTGAGCCACCGCGTTCCTTCCTCATCACTTTTATAACTGTGCAATTAATGCACAAAGGCTTACCTTTGAAATCAGTCTTTTTTTTTAAATTTTTTTGGCCAGGTTCTCATCTCCTGCCAAATATGGCCCAGTTTTTTCTGTTTTCGGAGACCCAAAGGTGCTTTTTCAAAAGGCAACTAGACTTTCTTTGTTTTTCCTTTGGGACAACCATGACCTGGATTACTGAGAATCTCCATAGACATTTAGCTGTTTTTGGAAAGTTATCTTTGATAGGATAGGGCAGTATTTTTCAACTTTGGAAACTTTTAAGATGTGCGAATTTCAACTTCAAGAATTCTTCAGCCATTAAGCCAGGCTGAGGTTGCTGACTGAGGTATTCTGGGAACTGAAATCTACACATGTAGAAGTTGCCAGGGTTGAAAAACATTGGGATAGAGAGAACATACAGATGGAAGTGCCAAGCCTCTTTTTTATTATTCTTTTGGGCTGGGAAAATGAACAACATAAACAGGCAGCAAAACCAGAACATGGAATCATGTTCTAACTTCAGTATCTTCTCCAGAATTTAAACAACCTCACAACACCCTAAACTTTCTGCAACCATTTGAAATCATACCTTTCCAGGGAACAGAGAAACTGATATTTTTTTTCAAAGCTGTTTGAGCAACAATAACGATAAGTGCAGGTTCCACAACAATATTCTGAGCAAGTCTGCTGTGGATGCCAAAGTCCAAAAGAATCTTCGTAAGCCTCACAGTGTTCAGAGGAAGCTGAAAATTAATCAAAGCAAGAGGTTATTTTACCATATCATATTTAGCTTTGAAAAAAATGACAGCTGAGAAGAATATGGATGCATTCTTCATATATCTGAAATATCATGGCACAGCAGAAAATTAAGACCTATTTTGACATCTCAGATGATAGGATACAAAATAATGGTCTGAGGTTACAGAGAAACAGATTCCTGAGTTGAGCATTAGAAACAAATTCTTAACTGAATAAGAACAATTTGCTGAGGGAGCTGTGTTTATTTATTAAATTTAAATAGCTGCCCATCTCACCAGAATTGACTGTGGGTGATGTCCAGAGTGTTACTATTGATGAATGTGTTTGGGCAGAGGTTGGAAACCATCTGTTTGAGATGTTTTCACTTAGATTTGTATATTCCACGAGGTTGGATTTCATTGCCAACCAATTCTATCAGTTACTCAACAAATGCTGGACATTTTCTAAGTGGATATGCTTATTCTTAACCCGTGGCCTGGCTCTGCAGAAAGAGTGAAGCACTGCTCCAGGTAAAACTGCATCTTTCCTGCTTATTACTTGTCTGCAGTCTGATAATGAAAGAGGAGTTCTGGGCAAATGATCTGAAGCTTATTCAAAGGAATACTTGCTAGTACAAAAAAATATTTGAACCTAGGATTTAAAGAAATCACTACCTTGTATTCTTAAATAAAATAAATAAAAAAAATTAAAATTAAATAAAAAACAGCAGAGAAATCAAACCAAAATGTAAAGCAGTTAATTATCAATGAATAACTTAATACATTCCACTTAAGGAGAGAAATGAAGGGAGCTCAGAGAATGGCAGGCAAAATGTGAAAAAGTTTTAATCTATTTCACAATGTTTTCAGCTACAACAGAAAATGAATCTCAAGAAACCTGAAAAAGATAAGAAAAAAAAAAGTTTTCCTACCATAGAAAAGAACTTCTTTTACAAGATGGCACCATCACATACATGCAACACAGAAAGAAAGAAGTAGAGAGATGAAGAAGTAATTACCTTCCCATATAACTTGTACACAGACTTTTGATCCTTGAAGGATCCAATGTGGTATGGCTCCTCCAAAATTGGAGGGGAAGGAAGATGTGAGACCCCATCAATAGATGCTTGCAAGTGACCCTTATCTGGGTATATCTGAAGTACTCCTGAACTAGAGACACATACAGTTCAAATAGTACTTAAACACTTCTTTGTCTGATTCTGGATCAGATGAAGTTAGATGATTCTTCCAGGCTATAAAATCCATCTAAGGAGGACTGTTTCAGAAACACAGGAAGATTGTGCTCCCAAAGTCTAACAAGGCAACATACTGGAGGATTTAATTCAGTTCCTATAAAGCCCAGTAACTTCTCTGTGACTGTACTACAAATCCAACACAGTAGATGGTCCTGGAGAACCAGCTTGGAATAATGGTTAAGACACTAGGCTAGAAACTAGGAGATTCTGAGTTCTAGTCTTGCTTTGGGCACAAAGCCAGCTTGGTGACCTTGGGCTAGTCACTTTTTCTAAACCTTAAGAAGGAGGCGATGGCATGCTACTTCTGAAAATCTTTGCCAAGAAAACTGCAGGGACTTTTTCAGATAGTCTCAATCGAGAAGGACTTGATTGAGAAGAACAAAAAAAGATGGCCTTCACAGGCCTCTCATAGCTTCAGGGTCAATGGCTGGGATCGGGTATAGTCCATGTTGGAGTGTCTGGCTACAGATGGCCCAAACTAAGTTCTCCCCCCCCCCACCCCAGATAAAGAGAATATGGGCAAGTGAGCGGGAAAACTCTCTTCTGATTTCTGCAGAAGATAAGGAGAGATGGGGTTTCTTTCTCCTTTTATAGGAATTTCTGCCCTGAGGAATAAGCACTGTGAGTTTAGGTAGTCCTGATAAACCGCTGACAAAATAGATGGTCAAGACCAGTGATGGCAAACCTTTTAGAGACCGAGTGCCCCAAACGCAACCCAAATCCACTTATTTATCGCAAAATGCCAGGGCCACATCAGCATTGTGGTGCCCTCATGGGGGGTAGGGAGGTGCTTCTGAGTGCCATCTCTGGCACGCAAAAAACGGGGGCGCAAAAATGGGCCACCATGCTGCAGGGCACAAAAACGGCTGCTACCATGCCATGGGGTGAAGGCTGGGCAGGGCTCTTGCTTTGGGCTGGTGGCAGTGGCGTGCATACCAACAGAGGGCTCTGAGTGCCACCTCTGGCACGCGTGCCATAGGTTCGCCACTACTAGTCAAGACTAACAAAAGATAGTCCGACAAAAAAAGGGGAAAGGTTGGATGAACTGCCTGATTTGGCTTAATCGCTTTCCTCTTTAGCCTTAACAAAACAGCTCTGATAAGATTAATGGCCTTGAAAAAATTTTCCAGACTCCTTTTGATTACCAGGCTAAGTTCCAAGAAAACCCAAAGAGTCATTGAAAAGTGTAAGGCTTGTGCCTTTGATCAACAAAAGGAATGACCGAGCAATTGTTCATGGCTCTGGCAATATTGCCTTCCTAGATTTGCCATTGTTTTACCAAGGCCTAGCAGTCAGCCATGCCAATGGAAAGTGATCTTCTCAATCTCAGTTTGGAAAAGTTTATCCTTGGGTCTTTTTTAAATGTAAGTTTTGTTTCCTTTTGTTACAGAACTGCTGTACATAGAACTTTGCTCTGTTCACAGGAGTCATAGAAGGGATTAGTAAAGGTTATCCCACTTTTCCAAACTAAAAATATCTGCCAGACACCTTATACATAAGGGTATCAATTTGACTGTGGAATGGAACTCTTTCCTGCAATTAGCATTTTTGGCCTATTGGTTTACTATAAAGTTGCAATGAATAGTATAATTTAAAGGGGAAATAAGAACTTTCCATATGAACCTTACCTGTTCTTGCCTATCAATACAGAAAAGACTGAACTGCTATTTTGCACCTCTCTTTCCAAAAAAGGGAAAAAAGTGGTCCAACCTGTCAAATGCCATGGTTCGGAGGTTGAGGGAGTGGGCAGAAGAAAAATGCAGGTGAAAATAGGCAAGCAATAGTTCTATCCTAGGCTGTGCTAGTAATAATCCTACCTGGAATATGTGCCCAGTTCTGGTCCCCACTATAAAAGAAAAATTGCTAAGGAACTGGAAAGAGTATAAAGAACAGCAACAAAGATAAATAAGACAAGATAACCTTTATTGTCATTTTTTATTGTGGGCACACTGGCACACATTAAATGAAATTATGTTGCCTGCTACCAAACGTTTACATATACATAACACACATATAAGCGTGCTATGTACATACATATGTATATACCTACACCCTTACATATAAGTAACATAAAAATATTAATCACTGTCCATCTTAAATACATAGTGGAAAGAGGAAGCTTGAGAGTTCACAAGGTTGATTCCGTATGGAACAAAACTGTGGCTGAATCTGAGTGTTCTGCTTTGGATACCACGAAGCCTCCTCCCAGAAGGTAACAAGGAAAACAGGTCATGGAGAGGTTGGGTAGTGTCACAGACAATCCTGCGGACCCTGCTCAACCAACGCTTGTATGATGGTGAAGGGAACTGGAAGAATATATTGGACGCACATAAACCAAGGGCTACTAAAACCAGGAAGAATCTATGGTTCAATGAGGTGTAATTTCCTCGCAAACTTGCTCAGCAAATGACCTCTTCTAATCAACATGTCAGATATTGAATTTAATGAACTACATTAAGTCTAATTAAGTACCTATAGTCCAGCTGAATGCACAGATTATGTGGAAATTCAACACGCTAAGGTGGAAGACGACAAGAAGATCAAAACAGGACTGATGCATAAAAATACCAACAGCCAAACAAGAATTTCCATGATCAAGAACAGCTGAAGATCTAGATCTCTCTTAAAATTGTAATGTTAGAATATTTTGTGACAAGATTGATGAAAACTAGCTGGTCAGTGTCTGATACTTTTAGGTGAGAAAGGAGAATTTAGCAAAGTTAACTGTATGTATACGTGTGTGTAACATATGAGGATATGAATATTTTGCTTGTTATTTTTAGCTTGCTACTTCTCTCACCATCTTTTGTAGCCTGGGACATTTTTCTGGACTGCACAAGGCTTTGACCAAACTAATTATAGTAGGACTAGTGATTAAAGCAGATCTTTTTTCATATTTATCCACTGCCCTAAAACAGGGAGCTGCTTTAAGGAGTTGAAATGCCTCTCTTAAAGCAACCTCAACTTGTTTTAGGCCTGCAAAAAGAAGGGATATTTAATGATTAAGAGAGAGGTGCTATGTTCATATGATGCCTGAAGTAATTCTCTTGAATTATTATAGAAGCACATACAGCTGTAGAACATCTAAAAGATGCATTATAAAACTTTACTGACAGTCAAACATATGCTGTACTGATTGCCTGAAGGATTTAATAGCAGCAGCAAGAGCAAATGTTCTGGCTAAATTTTGGAGACCTGCAAATTAAGGGTTTTCCCATTTAAACTGCCACTTCTCAGCATCTATTTGAGAAGAACAGTCCTGAGAGTTGAATATGGGAGAAAGCCCATGTTACCCTCGGCTGGAATTATGGTACTGATGAACAGTTACCAGATTGTACATTTTTGAAACTGTGATTTGTTGCCAAGTTGATTAGGCAATTGAAACCTAAAAAAACCAAAAAAAAAAAAACCCAGAGTGGATTTGATTCCTTCCAAATGGACACAAAACCATTCTGACCAATTCCGGTTTCTTTACTTATATTAACAAATCAACTCTTGTATTCTAAGTGAAGGGCTTGGCCAAAATTACTCCTATTTTCAAGAAGACAAGCAAATTAACTATCACTCTGTCAGATTAATACACTTTATTAGCCAGCTTTAGAATAGGCTTTTCTCTTTAGTCTTTAAGCAGCTCTTGTCTTAATATCTAGGGAAATCCTCTGGCACAAATGTAATGCATTTATTTGTTGCCTGCTTATCAATGTTTAAAGTTTAAAACTTTTTATATTCTTGTTTTTATGGTGCTGTAAGTTGCCCAGATTTGACAGTGGGATGGGCAGCACTTCATGACCTTTATCGTTGTCAGCCTTGACCACACCTCTACTGGTATAACTGAGCTCTACTTCCTGATACCAACAATACAATTATTCTGATCTCTGTGTGTATTTCATCTAGCAATGTCCATATATCCAGGTGTTATTTGCTTATTTCAAAACAGCGTTAGCAATAAAGAAATAATTAGGTTAGCAGGAACTGTCAAGTCATTCTCCTGCTACATTTTTGTTTACTAGATTGTGCAATTTAACCACATCCCATCCTTAACATTTCCATCATACTCTCCAACAACTTGCAGCATATCCGGTTTGCACATTCTGTCAATTTCAGATTGGATTTAATCATAAAACTCATCAACTTTTGTATCAGTGGACTGAGCATAAACTGGGATAGTTATCATATTAAAGAGTTTTCCCAAAGACTAATTGATATTATTTGTTCACTGATATTGTAATATGACTATATTATTTATTAAATTAAAAAAGTTTATGACTATATTATATTTATATTTATTAAATTTTTATTAAATTTTTATTCCGCCCTTCTCCCGAAGGACTCAGGGTGGTGTACAGGGCTATAAATATCGAAATATACATACAAAAGTTAAAAAAGAATTAAATAATTATGCCCAATATAAAACAATGATTAAAACAATGTTAAAAACAAATCCAAACCCCAACCCCATCAGACCAGGCCGGATTGTTCAAATAAATAAGTTTTTAGATCGCGTCGGAAGGAGCGATCTAAACAAAGGATTATTTGTTCACTGACTAACAAAACAACTAGACACAAAGACAGGTTTCCCCTCATGCCATCACTCTGCTAAACACCTAATTTCCAAAGCACTGTCTTATGCCTAAAGATATCTAACCATGTAGTAGGACTGTATTACTATTATCCTTCTCATCTTTCCTATTACCTGCTCCTATTGGTATCTTATGACTATCATTTTGTTGGTTTTATCTCATGATGTATCACTTTTTTGCTTGTGTATGTACCAAGAGCTTATCCACTGGAGCAAATTCCATGTGTGTCCAATTGCACCTGGCCAATAAAGAATATTCTTTTCTATTTTAATATTCTACCACTGTTGTTTTCAAAGCAATGTGTGCCCTAACTAGGAAACAGTATGAACTTCTGAGAGTACCTAACTCCAGTCCATTTCAATTTGCTGTTGTCTAAGACGAAAACGTATAGTCGATTCAGTTCATTTTTTGCTATGTTGAGCTTTCCCATGCTCATGCGTCTTACATTTCTTGCCCCCACTGGCATTCTGTCTTTGCAGCTTTGGGTTTTCTTTTCCCTACATAGCAACATTGGCAACTGGATGTCCCAAAGGCTTTAGTCTAGCTTTACACAAACAGCATTAATACTCCGTTCGTTCTTGGTAAAAATCATCTGCCACTGTATCGACTATACTGTCCACACATTGGTAAAAGACTCCTTGTGAGTCTAAGAAGAATATGCAACCCTGGGACTGGTTGGTGACATGAGAGTTCTCCTCCCCCCACCTTTTAACTTTTTAATAGCACAATTTTAAGTTTGTTTATAATTCTATTTTAACAGTTTTTATTTGCTTTTTTTTTATAGTAAACTGCTCAGAGTATCTTAGGTGAGATGGGTGGGTGTAGAAAAGTGATCGGTAAATAAAACCCAGAAGCATTTTGCCACAACCTTTTCCACAGTTTGAAATTATACTTTTGCTGTTGGCACTGTTGTGATTCAGGGTCAGCCTGTGGGTTCGGCAGTTGGGTCTGACGACTCAGAGGAGGAGGGGGGTGTTGAAGACCTTGCTGAGGGGGTTGAAGATCTTGCTGATGATAGCCCTCAGCCAGGCCCCTCCCACTTGGTCACCACGGAGACCCAGCTGTGTGAGCCTGACAGTGTGGATGAAGATGACCCACAGCTGGCCCTGTTCAAGGACACCTGACGCAGGAGGCAGTCAATTAAGAGTAAACAGAGGAAGGCAATGGGGCTTCTCGGAAGGAGGCAGAGAGAAGCCACGCCCTGAACTCTATATAAGGGGAATGTCTGGGAGGGCTGGTTTGCTGAAGGCAACCGCTCAGATGGTTCATGTTTCTTAAAGCTCCTGTTTCTTGGTTTGTGTCTTGTTTGTTTTTGTAACTATAAATTTGGCAGGCGTAATTCCAGCCTCTTGCCATTTGTAAAGGGGTTGTCCCTGCCTTTTCTGCAGGGCCGGTAGCAGGCTGGTACAGAACAGGCACCAAAGTGGTCATCAACATCCAACATCTTCCTATACGCTGCTGCCAATTTAAATGTCTGTTTGCTTTAGCTCGGATTACCTTCACACCTTGGGTGGCCCTGTTGGGAGTGCACTCCTGGCACTCATCCCTCCCAGGAACAACCCTATACACGCTACGAGGCAGCATGGTGGGATTTGAGAACTTATTGTACACAGTTACAGCAGGGCTTTCACCAAGTGAAGTTTAGAATCTTGTCCACAGCAATTTTCTTTTACTGTACTGTAGAATAAAAAGAGCTACTTTTTCAGAAAGAGTAGCGCTTGTAAAGTAGAAACTCTTGGGAACCACTTGCTTGCCTACAATTACAGTATATTGTGACTTGCACACTCTATAATATTCTCTGAGGGCCTCTTCCTCCATAGATGAGTTAGTTCTATGTGAGTCAATTTTTGTCCAGGATTTCACAATAACACTTTGTGTATCCATTCTCATTAATAGCCTGCCGGTTTTGATAATTTTAGAGGAGCGTTATTTATTCAGATGGTCTAGTGTTGTTAGTATAAGGTTCACTAGATGTATGACAGCTCGTCTCACTGTTATCTTTTCCTATGTATATACAGAGGCATTCAAATTGTTCTATTGTGTTTCACTATTTTAACATTGGTCTACAACCATAGTAAAAGATATTTTGATTTTTTGCTCCATATTCTCAATGGAATTTTTAAATCAAGTTTATTCATTTCTTTTGTTATGGTAAAAGATACCATAATGTTTGTTGGAAAAGTTACCACAAATTCCAAACTCTAAGCAGCTGCCTTCTCACCTCTGGATGGTTGGGATTACAGAATTACAGAACATTAAGAACTGTAGCTCTAATGCACCTAGAAATCACATTTTGGAGAAGAAAAACTTGTTGGAAAAACAATCATGCTCCTTTTGGTACAGAGCCCCTGAATTAGCTGGCAGTTAATCCTCAGGTATAGTTCAAAACATAGTGACATGTTTTAATGACTGGTTGGCTAGAAAGTTGTGAGTGGGGGGTGAGGGTGAGAAGGTGAGTTGGCTGTTTATCATGAAAATGAATAAATAGCAAAATCTATCCCTTCCCTTGTTTTCATCTGCTTTTTTCACCCTCTGCGATAGCTGGACTGTCCTGTTTGGCTTTGACTTTCTTCCCATCCTCCTTGTATTTCATTTTATTATCAAAACAGCCCCCGCCACCAGAACTTGTTAATGAAACCATCTAGCAAACATGTTCTTCAGAAACATGCGTGTTAGGTTTGGTCCATAAAGACCAGCCTGCTTTTTTCCTGGATGAACCTGCCCAATCTGCTTAGGATGTCTAGCACAGCCATGTGCGCAATGGATTGAGTCAGAGTAGTCAGCTACCACAAAGCACACAGACTACACTAATCGAAATGATATGAATGCTAACCAGCTGAAACGTACCAGGAAGAGAAAGGCCGCTTTAGAAAAGCTAGAACAGTAAAAGGATGAGACAGAACTCAAAGTGTGCAGCACTTTCATTTTTTCTGCGTACGAAATTTAAAACTAAGAAAGATTATACTGCTAAAGCAGCAGCAAACACTTGGCAACAGTATGTGTGGGGAGAAAAGGGTGCATGATGGACAAAGCAGTGCTGCATCATCATGACAAACCCCCGCCTCTCCTGCAAATGCCCCAAGACCTTACACAAAAGCAGGGCAGGAGTGGAGGTTGCAGCATGATGGGACACCACAGCCATCATTTCGACAAAAGGAACAAGTTGCTGTTGACACCCATAAATACAGGCGTATAAAAGTCTGTAAAGCTTATAAAAAGCCTATAAATACCAAGGATCCAATATTCAAAGCCAAAGGCAATATTGTAATTGAGCAGATGTTATATTTCCCTCACTGATGAGCCTCAAAATCTTGACTTGATATGCGTTTATGGTGCACATTTTATACCATTTCTCCATTTCTGACTTTTCTTTTGGTCCCCCCCCATTTTGTAAGTCTGGGACAGGACAACCAATCAAGGAAAAAGAATTTCCAACTCTCAGCTTCCTCCATGTTTGTGCCTAGATGGGATGGGAACCACGGTTCCACCATGCTAGAATACAGTATGCTTAATTATGGTTCACTGAATGACAATTCTCTTTTACACATGCCAAACCACAAATCATGATTAAAATCACAATGGTTTGGTTCACTGGGTCCCCAAAGGAAACCACAGTGATGTCAAAATGATAAGACCTGCACAATATAACTACACAAACCACTCCAAACTTGTGCCCTGACAAAAGATGCACGTTATCACACCCTCTCAGATACCATCTCATATAACAAACTAAACCCATACCAAGAAACTATTAAAATCCTAATCTGAAAAATGTAGCTGTAATCCAGAGCCTGGGAGAAAGTGCTGGTGTTTAATTGGCTCAACTTTAATGCCTACTGCTGTAAATACCGTTTCCAGTAATGCCTACTGGAAATAAAATTAACATCCAAGTTGTATCTGTTTATTATCAGAAGAAATCTCACACTTCCTAACGGGAAACAAATGCCAGCTTTGTACAATCTAATTCCAGAAGAGTCTGGAAATTCTCAGCTATTTTCACTTAGGGCTGAAACATGAGAAAGAATTGAATGTTCTGCAATGTGAGAAAGAACTAAATTCCTCCCTCAAAGAGAGTTAGAACACAAAATACAGAAGTTGATACAGAGGTAAGCAACAAAGAAGCTGCACAGAGCACAGCGGTGAGTCAGGTCTGTGGTCTTATGGAAATTCCACTTGGCGGACTTTAGGACACAGGCAGACACAGGCAGTCGTGTGAAATGAATGGGATGGGTGGAGCTTTGGCATGACCAAAATGCGTGTTCCATTTGCTTCTCTTCCAGGCAAATCTCCGAAGCTGCGATGAAGTCACCCACAGCAAAGTCACTCAGACGACGCTCCAGCTAACCATCTGCCCCCAGCAAGGTTCAGCAATAGGCGGGATGGCCAATAGTAACCCTATTGCGACCATCCCAACGGCAAACGGGTTGCGTGTCTGGGGGCTTTCCTGTTCAGGTCACGAAAGTCACCCCTCCGACGCTTTCCTGATCATAACGAGCGCCTGCCCCACTTGGTGCCCACTCGCTGCGATGAACCCCACACACCTCATTACTCCGAACAGCCCTGGCTTAAGCTTAGCCGGACTAATGAGAGCTGTAACGTCACGCGGCCGTGGGAAGGCACCGCGGGGACGGGCACCCCGGATTCAAACGAGGCACCCAATCGCGCCGGCCCTTCGTCCCCGCCTTTAGCGGCAGCCTCGGATGCTTCAGCCGATTCCGGGAAGAGAGCTGCCCACCCCACCGGCGCCCAGCCAGCTCTCCCCTCCCACGCCCATCACTCACCGCCGGGCCGCACCAGGAGACCCAGAAGGACGCAAAGACTCCAGAGGGGGCTCCGGGCGAAGGCCATCCTTCTCCTCCTCCTCCTCCTCCTTCTCCTCCTCAGGCGAGGGAGCGGCTGCGTCGCAGTGACGACGACGGCGAGGACGACCCTTTCTGCCGTCTGCCTGCGTCGGCGTCTCGGAACGGGGCGTTCCTTTTGCCCGTCCAAGAGCTCCGCCCGTCGGGTGTGCCGCTCCGGAGAAGGGTGGAAGGTTCTCGCGTTGCGCCCGCACAGCTTTCTCCTTAGGTTTCCCTTTCTGTTTCCCGGAAATCCCGGGAGGTTGCGAAGCGACGGGGTCAAGTTTGTTGGTTCGGGAGGTGAAGGCACCGAGGTGTGATTGCGGCACAAAGCGTGCCCGGAAGCGGCCGGTGCAAGTGAGACAGTTCGCCTGGCGGTGCACACGTGTAATCGTGACGGGTCGGACCTGGGCAAGCCACGCTTTCTTAGGGTGCTGGATTTGCCCATTGCGTTGCCTTCGGCTTTTATCATCTCGTAAGCCAATGGTGCTTTCCCCTAAAAAAAACAGTGATTAAATCACCTGTTAAAACAAATTAGTTAATGGGTGGATCCAATCTGTGATTGCATCATGCCCCCTGTCTTTAGTTAATTGATTTAAGCCAGGGGTCTGCAACCTGGACAACTTTTAAGACTTGTGGACTTCATCTCCCAGAATTGTGATGTGATCACACAATAAGATTACGGTAATTTCTAATTGACTACCTCCTACGTTCAGTGTTGTGTTGAACCATAGCCACTTAGTGATCTCACACTGTACTATGCCAAAAGCAATGTGATTTAGTTTTTGGCTTACATGTACAATAGTGTGGAATCCAGCCAAATCCAAGTTTAATTATGACTCAAGTGCCCTGTGCGGCCCCAAATTTTGTAGTAATTACTCTGTACTGTGGGAAGAATCCAGAGAAAGAAATGTTTTGGGAAATATTAAAAAGGCAGAATATATTTCCCCAAAGGAATAATGGAGAAGATCTTAAAAGACAGCCCCCAGAACCAGCCGCAGCCTTTCTTCCCCAAGCAGAAACTAGGCAGGGGCCAGCTTTTAGAAATGCAAATTCAGAAAGGTTTGAGCCTTCCAGCTAGAAACAAGAAATTAAGAAGACAACCCCCCCTAAAATCTACATATTCCCACCCAAATTCTAAGGACAGGAAACATAATAGGATTAACCCACCAAAAGGACACACTCAGACTCAGGTCAAAGTCCATGGCACATGAAATACAAAGCCTCAAACAGGAACAGGAAACAACCTCAAGAGCCCCAGAAGGTATAAAAATCTACCACTCCCTGCTACATGTGGTCAGTTTTTCCAGAGCCATCTTTCTATCTGGCTCTCCTCTTCAATAAACTGCAACCTTCTTTCTAAAGCAGTCTCCATTTTGTTTATTCCCGGCTTGGACTGGACCCTGGTGAAGATTTTTCCTTCAATGGTACTAATATAAATGAGAATTCTAAGAGCCTGGAGATTTGTGTCTGAAAAGTGCTCTAAGTGTTTTAATTAAATAAAAGATACCTTGCTAGTATGCCTCAGTTTAGGAAACTTTTAAAATAGTCTTTACCGTGGGTGGGAAACCTATGTCCATTTTGATCTTGTTCAGTTCTAACCAATACTGAAGGAGGCATAGCACAACTACCAAGACAAAACCTTCACTGATTTTAATCTGAAAACTATGTTCATAAATCTCAGGCTTTGTGCTAGATGCTTCCTGTAATTGTTTCCTTCATTATTAATTTTTTTATTATTATTTTTAATCCCATTTATATCCCGCCCTTCTCCAAAGACTCAGGACGGCTTACAATTTAAGCACAAACCAATGTGCTTAGCAATAGCCTTCGTTCTATGTATATGCCTGCTTATTTAATTATTTGATTATTTAATCACTGCAGTGTTAAAATGCACTTAGAGACTATAGTAATTACCATGATTTTGGCAGAACAATGTTTTGGAGAGTGCTGTTAAACTGATCCCTATTATGTTGACTTTAAGGCAACTAAATCTCTGCTCAATGCCATATAAGGACATATGTTTCCATTCTACGTTTAAAATACTGACACATATTCTTCATGGGGTTGCAAAAATTGCAACAGAGCAAACAAATTATAGTTGCAATGGACATAATTTTTTTTAATTCCATTTATATCCCGCCCTTCTCCGAAGACTCAGGGCGGCTTACAAGCTTAGCAGTAGCCTTCATTCTATGTATATGCCTGCTTATTAGGGCTTTCACACACCCCCAAGCGGCATTATTACAAAGTCAGCTTAATTGCCCCCAACAATCTGGGTCCTCATTTTACCTACCTTGGAAGGATGGAAGGCTGAGTCAACCTTGAGCCTGGTGGGATGCGAACCTGCACTAATTGCAGGCAGCTGGTGTTACTTAAGGAGGCATTAGCCCACTGCTCCACCAAGGCTCCTTAAGTAACACCAATATATCAGAACTGGAACCTGATGCTGTTAATATCGTGATGAAGTCTATCCTTAATTGTGTGCATTCTTACAAGCAGGATATTTGGGGGAGATATGGTTGGATAAATAGGTTAGTATATCATCACTAACATCAAGCTCACTGCTCAAACCTGGCAGGTGAACTGCTAAAAAATATCCACATATTTGGAAGTTTGTTCTGTGATGAGGGCTGAACTACAGCAGCTGGAATAAATGGCAGTCTGAATACTAAAACGAGAATACAGCTGAATTATTTAAATAGGCCATGTTACAAAGTTGCATGTGAAACTAAAGAAAGAAGAAAAAAGTGCAAACGAGGAACTTGGTTACATATATAGTTGTCTTATATTTGTGGGTCTTTGTTCCTTAAGCTTGGTTGTTTTCTTGCACACATTGCATGAAACATCTGCAAGAAGACAATTGAGCTCAGAGAACACCAGGGATCCCGCAGTTCAATCCTGAAGTACAAATATTCCCTTCTGTCAATCTTGTGTTTTCTATTACATGAAAGCTGCAGAGGGAGGAAGCAGTAAGGGAAGTGTGAAAAAATAGAATCAAATTCACAGTCACTTGGTCATTTTCACTGAGAGAATGCAAAAACAATGGAATCAAATTTCACAGGTGCCTTTCCTAATCAGGAAACCTATTGCCTTTTTTCCCTGGGCAAGTGGGAAAATTCCACATAACGAACTAGCAGCCTTTTAATTTTCTAAGAATGCTTCTAGCTTTGCAGTACATTGTTGAAAAGTGTACCATAGATGTGTTTTCTTATACTGTGCTAACTTCACTTTTTAAAAATAAAATAAAATAAAATGCTGAGTAAATTAATTAAAATCAAATGAGGTATGGAAACTCAATAGTAGCTACAAACATAAGCTTGGAAGTTTCCCTCTTAGGCAAAAAAATAAGCAGGGAAACAAGAAAAACATTGAACCAAGGAGCTATATAACAAAAGAATCCAGTGACACTAACTTGTTATTTCTAGAGAAGAGATGAGTTACATTTTTCTAGCTTACAAGGAGTAGGTTGTGGTCTTCTTTATCAAATGATCAGGGTGGATAATAATCAATGATTTAAAAAAAAAAGTAAAAAAAATCGGATTTTAAAAATTTAAATTGGATTTTTTTTAATTTTATCAAACTTATTTTAATAAAATGCTTTTGGAGTAAAAATCTATCTAATAATAGTTTTCTATTTAAGATACATTAATAATTTACTTTATTCAGCATGAAATGGAGCTTAGTTACGTAGCATGAGGCTGTATATTCTGCAATATTTACATTTTTCGTAAACTTATTCAATGAATCCAAGCTCTGCAAGCTGAGTTAACATCCACACCATGAAATAAATCATAAAACAAAGTTCAGGAATATTCCTTTTTTTGTAATAAGCTTTTTATTGTTTTTTTCCCCTCTACATACATATGTTAGTTTTTCAAACAGCATGTGATCTGGGTTCATAAAACGCTAATACATAATCAAGTCCTACTCTTTGGTTCTCTCCTCTAGCCATTTGTAGAATAGATTCCAACTTTGGTAATATTCTGTTTCTTTGTCTTTCAGCCTCATAGTTAATCTGTCCATCTCCCCGCATTCCAGTATTTTTTTTATTACTCCTTCCTCTGAAGGTATTCATTCATTCTTCCAACATTGTGCATAGCTTATTCTTGCTGCGGTTATAATATGTAGAACCAGATATAAGTTTTGCTTATTAATCTTTTCTGGTACTATACCTAATAAAAAAAATCTGGATTAAATACTACATGTTCTCCTAATATTTTTTCTAGCCAAGCATGTATTTTTTTCCAATAGGCCTTTACTTTGTCACAAGTCCACCAAATATCATAATATGTACCTAAATTATGTTTACATTTCCAACATTTACCTGATATATTTTTAAACATTTTTGCTAATCTTGCTGGAGGCAAGTGCCATCTATAAAACATTTTACACAGATTGTCTTTATACGCAGTTGACATTGTCAATTTATGATGTCTCTCCCATAATTTTTGCCATTTTTCTAATTCTATATTATAACCAAAGTTTTTCGCCCACTGTATCATTCTCTTTAGTTTATTCACTTTCCATCTCTAAAATTAACAAAAAAATTATACATTTTCTTAATTAATTTCTCATCAGAAGTTAATATCTTATCAAATACAGTTTGTTCTTTATAAAATCCATACAGTTTCATATCTTTTTCATATCTATTTTGTATTTGTAAGCATACCCACCATGATATGTTGATGCCCTGATTTTCCAGCTCTTGTTTCGATTTTAATGTCCCATCAGTATTCAAAATATCTCTATATGTCCACGTTTTTTCAAAATCTAACAAATTTGTGTGTGACAAAGGTTCAGTCGTTGATAACCACCCTGGAATTTTTACATATATTTTCGTTTTAAATTTTCCCCATACTGTTATCAAAGCATTTCTAATACAGTGATTTTGAAAATACTTATGGATTTCGTTTTTCCCATACCACAAAAAAGCGTGCCACCCCAATTGTAAGTCATGTCCCTCCAAATATAACAACCTTTTATTCCTAAGCATTATCCATTCTTTCACCCATGTTAATACAGATGCTTGATAATACAAAGCCCACTCGGGTAGGCCAAAGCCTTCATTTTTCTTAGTATCTTGCAAGGTTTTCATCTTTATTCTCGCTTTCTTTCCTTGCCATACAAACTTCAAAATTAATGAATTAAACTCTTGAAAAAAATTTTCCCCAAGTTTTATCAGAATTGTTTGAAATAAAAATAAAATCTTAGGCAATATATTCATTTTAACTGTAGCAATTCTTTCTAATAATGAGTTTTAAATTCTTCCACTTTTCCAAGTCTAGCTTTACTTGTTTCAATAACCTTGTATAATTATCTTCTTTTATTGTTGAGCACTTAGCTGATAAATATATACCCAAATATTTTACCCTTTTCACTATCTGTACCTCTGTTACTTCTGACAATCGGCTTAAAAATATGGAACGCTTCACGAATTTGCGTGTCATCCTTGCGCAGGGGCCATGCTAATCTTATCTGTATTGTTCCAATTTTAGTATATGTGCTGCCGAAGTGAGCACCAGGAATATTCCTTTATACCATTGTTTTGCAAATCTACGTACACTACAAACTGTATGATTTTTTGAAGAGAAATGCATCTGTACCAGGCTCTAAGTGTTTTAATTAAATAAAAGAATTTGAGTAGTTCTCCAACCATGTGTGATTAACCTATTAACCTAAAATCAGTTCTAATATTGCTGTTCTACTAAGCTGAGAATTTATTATTATAAATAGGAAACCTTCATTTTGTTTGCAAATAATAATATTAAAGATTCTGACTACCAGGAGGAATGAGTCCTTACATTTAAAGAGCACCTGTCATTTCAGATCCATCATGGCAGCGCCTGTTAGCGGGCATCCACTCACCTGCTGCCCGCCACGTCCCTCACCTTGTTGTGTCACTGCCGCATCATCAGCCTTCCCATTAAAGTGACTGGGACTGTCGGTGAGTCAATAGCAAGTCAGAGGAGCTGCTGCAAGGCAGTTGCTCCTTAAAAATTATGATTTAAATCGAGTTGATTTAAATCAAGCCTTTTTGCTAGTGATTTAAATCATGATTTAAATTGTGATTTAAATCAACTTGATTTAAATCAAATCCACCCTACATGGGATCTTTCTTAGGTACCCTCTGAGTTTGTTAAAGCCAGCTCTTTTGAAGTTTAAGACACTGGTTGGATTGTTTTCTATTGCTAATGTTTGCATTATGTTAAATTTCAGTATGACACGGTCATTTTCACCCAACATTCTGGCAATTTCAATTCTCTCTCACATCTTTTCTATTAGTAAGGATTAAGTCCAGTATAGCTTTATGTCTAGATACCACCTCCACCTTTTGGGTGAGAAAGTTGATGGCTAGGTTGGTTAGGAATCTGTTTGATTTCCCGCTCGCTGCAGAGTTTGTCTCCCAGTTGATATCTGGATAGTTGAAGTCTCCCATTACTACTGTGGTATGCTTCCTAGATACATTTGTTAACTGGTTGGCAAAGAGTTCATCTATTTCTTTTGATTGGTTGGGTGGCCTGTGGTATACCCCTATGGCAATGTCACTTTTTTTCTCTTTTATATTGGCCCATATACATTCTGGAGAGATTTTATCTTTGATCATGTGCATTTCCGTAGATATGTAGTGTTCTCTTACATATAGTGCAACACCCCCTCCTCTTTTTGTAGTTCTGTTTCTTTTGAACAATTTGTATCCATCCATCAGTCTATTCCATTCATGAGTTTCATCCCACCAGGTTTCTGTAATGCCAACTATGTTATACTCCTTTTTGTGTACTATTGCTTCTAGTTCACCCTGTTTGTTCCCCCAGCTTTGAGCATTTGTATGTAAGCATTTAAGACTTTTATGTCTGTCCATGGGTATGTTTCCTGCATCTCCTGATTGTTGTTTGAGTTTTTCTTTTTTTCTCATCATTGCCCTACCTCATTGTTTGATTTGTTTTCTTGGGATTCGTGATTGGTTTTGGGATCTAGAGATTCTAGAGATTGGTCACCCTTCCCCCTCGATTTTACTTTAAAGCCCTCCTGATGAGTTGGGCCAGTCTTTTTCTGAGTACATTTTTCCCTGTTTTTGTGAGGTGCAGCCCATCCCTTGCCAAAAGTCTTTCACTTAGGAAATGAAGTCCATGATCCAGGAAACCAAGTTTCTTGGCGACAACAACCCTTTAGCCAATGGTTTATTTCTAAGATTCTTTTTCCCCTCAGTGGATGACGGAGAATTCCAAAATATCTTGTCCATATTCCTAAAATGTCCTTCATGTCCTTTATTTATAGCAGGCATGAACATAATCTGTAGCTTCTTCTCTGATTCCTCAAAGTTGAAAGGCAGACAACACAGAGTCATCCCCAACAGCCTGTGTTCAACAGTGAAGGGACACAGGGCAGAAAACATCCTGCAGAAAGCAGAGCTCCACAACACACTCCTTTCAGCAGTCCCAAGAAGGCTCCACACCCATTTGCACTACTGAAGACACAAACCTCCAGGTGGCCTCAACGACTCTCCAAAAGAATGCAAATGACCAGCTGTTTGCCAGGAATATAAATCCTTCCATTCCCCACCATCCAGTCAGAGCTGAAGAAGTTTCTTGGATAAGAAGTGAAATGTCTTCTAAGAAAAACAAGAAAGTCCAATTGCCTCCTGAAAAAGCATCTTTGGGACATTGATCCCTAGAAGTACATGCAATGACTATGAAAGAGAAATGTTAGCTGTACATCTGAAGTTATAAAAATTTCTACCTAATACTTCCCTCTTTTCTGGAACAGAATTATTTAGTGGCATTAGCGGGAAGTGTAATTCAAATGCTACATTTGGGGCATTCAGAAACCTGAAAAATTCTAAACTAGCATTTTTCAAACTTGGCAACTTTAAATTTTCAACTCCCAGCCTCTTGGCTGGGAAATTCTGGGAGCTGAAATCCATATATCTTAAAGTTGCCAAGATTGAAAAACAGTGTTCTAAAATAATTTTAGATTACATTGCAAATCACCACTAGAGGGCACTGTATCTCATTCACAAGTAATAGCAACCCCACATCTTTCAGAGCAGTGCTTCCAAGCCTTCTGCTCCCTCAATCTTAAAATTGCTAAGAGTGAGAAGCACCATTCAGAGAATACTAGATCAAACCAATGGGGAAAAGAGCTATTTGAAAACTGTAGTGCTCTTGATATAAAACATTTAGCACTTGTGGGTTGGTGGGATGGATGGAGAGGAAAACTAAATGACATTTCTGGCTTGTCTTCTTAGATGTGGTGCATTGAGGAAACCATGTTTCTTATCCTGATACATTGATTAGTTACTGTTTATAAGCAGGCCACTCTCCAGAGTGTTGTAATGTGTAATTAAGCATTTATACTTTTAGCTTTAATTTGGGCTACTTGAAAAATAGTCAAATTAATTTCTTCCTAAATGAGCTGCAAGAAATATTGGGGGACAGGAGTATTATATGGGTTGGTTTCTCTTTCATTATGCTTCTCACTTGCACGAGCAATGATGCATAGAAATCTGTCACATTATCTAAATCACCCGAGTTGTTTTTCCATGTGTTGATCAGGAAATTGGATTAAATGTAATGTAATAAAACAATGGGGATAAAATGGTGTCTCCATATAGACTACATGGAGTCTGGAAAAATAAGCTGAGTCAGATGACAGTTGGTGACCAACAAATCTGCACCAGCATCCCAATTTGGAGTATGTACACCAACATAAGCATTTTGATTTCTCTTATAGTTTTAGAGTGAGAAAATATGTTACTAGCCCACTCTCTTGCCCAAAGAGCTTTATAACGTTTGAAGGATGGCTGGATGCTTGCACTGCAACATAAGTGTGCCTCAAACTCTATATAGTATTCCCTAGATACTGTGTTTGATGATACACTAAATCCAAATGTCTGTTTGAGCATGCCATCATTTTACTGTCCATCAGTTCTTAACCAGACTCCTATGATTATTGTTCCATTTAAAACACTTCAAGCCTTGATTACAAATTCTGTAAATGCAAATTATAGGTCACTCAAGCCTTTGATTAAAAAGCCATATGTGGGTACAATGAGACAAAGATGTGCATACGTATTAACTCAGTGGCTTGGCTTAGTGGGTCATGCATACATAACCACTGATTGGATTCATGTATTGTGACTTACTGGATTTTGACTTGAAGCAATGTGTGAACTCAGCTGCATCTGGCTGAACTGTCAAGATATTAAATAAATCATGGCTTAATATGCTATATGGATATAGCATTTGGTTATATATTTGGTATGAAAATTTTTATTTATATCTCACCTGTGTTGTTTTTATAAATAACTCAGGGTGGCAAACATATTGAATAGTCCTTCTTCCTATTTTCCCTAAAACAACAACCCTGTGAGGTGAGTTAGGCTGAGAGTGACTAGCCCAAGGACACCCAGCCAGCTTTCAAGGATAAGGCAGGACTAGAACTCACAGCCTCCTGATTTCTAGCCTGGTACCTTAACCACTAGACCAGGGGTAGGGAACCTTGGCTCTTTTATGACTCATGGACTTCAACTCCCAGAATTCCTGAGTCAGCATAGCTGACTCAGGAATTCTGGGAGTTGAAGTCCATGAGTCATAAAAGAGCCAAGGTTGCCTACCCGTGGACTAGACCAAACTGGCTCTATGAATCAGCCCTGAAACAGGCTTGGAATTTAAACATATTTCTGGTCCATTACAAATAAAGCCAATGCAGGTAAATACAGTACAATTTTCAATACATCGCCTTCCAGGACTATTGGAACTGTAGTTCTCCACATTACTAGTTATGTTGATTAGTAATCGTAGTAACGCAGAGAAAAACAACTAAAAACAACAACTGGAGTTTTCATCTTGTGGGAAACTATATAATTCACTGCAGGGTTTGCCTATTAGAATTTCATTCATCTTCAGTCCCTTTTAGGATTCAAGTCCTCAGCCCGGAAATCAATTAGTTGAAATTAAGCTGTGGAACTGGAGAAAGCTGAACAAGCATCAACTCCTGTGCTGAGTTTATTCACAGCTGCACTTACATTTTCCTTATTATTTAAGTTCACTTGTTAATTGCTCTGCTAAGGAGTGTTACTGTTAAAGACTGCCAAAAAGAGTGTAACTTACCTTGTGAGAAAATGGCATTATATGGAGAAGGAATAACATTTGGTAAATTGGATGTTTTAAAAAGAGGCTTCCAACCTCCCCACCCCCTCAGCAGAGAAAGTTAAGGAATGAGAGGTTTTAATAGCGGTGTTTTCTATTTTTCTGTGTTTTTGCTTAGCCAAAATGTCCTATATTTGCAAAATGGGGCAATCACTGTAAGAAATGAGATTTTAGTTTTCTCTAGGAGAATGAAAATAATATATATTACATTCCTTACTATTGATTTTCCTGATAACCTTTGAGGTAGGATGGAAAGATTTAATCAAAGTGTTTTAGCAATACTTCACGATCTGTTATTATACCACGTTCAATTTAAAAATTATTCATTTGACTTACATCTCTGGGGAGCATTCAAAATGGACAATAAAATTTGAAAAAATAGTTTTAAACATTATGTTATACTAAAATTTATTGAATTGACTGATTAAAACCCTTGTGAAAAACGCTTTGAGCTGGCTTGTTTTCCCAAACTTGGAAACAGAAACTACATGTATATGAAATTGAACAACTTTTTTTTTAAACAACTAATGTTTGAAATTGGCATTCAGTAATGTAGGATGTATCAGTTGCATCTGTTCTGTCTTTTAGCTTCTATATCAAAGGTAGCTAGTCCATTGCCTGTGCTTCATTCAAGATCTCCAAAATGCAAGGGCTCACCTTTCTCATTTTATATTATTCAAAAAATGCTTGAGAGAACAAAGAGAGGAAAACTAAAACGAAAAAGACTGACCAAAACTTACATTGGATCGCCAAGTAATTTCAAGTAAGCAAGAATAAATTTGTGTGTGTGTGTTATAAGCATTTTATCTTTGCTATCTTCTTTGGAACAGTTGCTTTTTAGAATATGCCTCCATTTGTGCTGGGGATGGAAAGTAAAATTTATAAATCATAGCTTGTATTATGGGAGCTAATGCATATGTCTGGAGCTTGTACATTTTCACCGATACTGATTAAAAAAATTAATATATTTTAGACATCTGTGTCACATTGGATGGAACCCCCAAGCGGATTCTGTTGTAAGTAGTTGCTAAGGTCTATAACTACTCCTTTGGGATCATACCTTTCCCGTTTGTATTTCATTTGAAAGTCTTAAAGCAAAAACTGGTTTTCTATTTGTTAAATTTACACTTTCACTTATTGTGTCAGAAAGCTGTGGTCTAAATGATTCGTGGCGTGCAATGAGATTTTACAATGCTTTCCCGTAAGCTTAAAGCAAATGGGCCTGCAATTGTTAAAAATTTGTTTTTCTTACTTATTTCCATCTTTATTCTTTACTCCTTTTCCAGTAAATCTCCATGTTTGCTGTGGCAGTGTTTACAACTCCCCCCCCCCCCAAAACAGTAAGAATTATAATTTAGCAAGGGAAAGCTTAAAAGAACTCCCAACAGTTTGATCTCTCATAGCCTACTAAGCCACAATGAAACAGTTATACTTAATCCTGCAACATTGTTTTGGGTGCAGTATATGTATTATTTGATTTTCCCACATAAATCCTAATGAGTTTGGTGAACTGGAAGCAAAGAGCCCCTTTACCATTCTTCTGATATACGTTGTTGCAAGATTATTATGGGTTTATCTTGCAGATCAATACAGGGCCTGAATTAAAGATGATACTTACTCAAGGTGGTATAACACAAGATCATCTGAAAGACGAGAGAACTTCAAAGAAAATGGCTGAAACAATGGAGAATCAAGAGGGAATCCAAACCGTTTTAAAAGAGACTCGAGGTATACTCAGACAAACAGCTATCAGCTGTTTTCTGCAAATACGTGTAATGTTACTGCACAAATATTGCAGGTTCCAGTTCATGTTTATAACTTAATCTGTAATATCCTTTAAGTTTGTCCAGTGGTTATGTAACCATTTAAGGCCTGTAACCCATAAATGTAAGATACTAAATACACGTTGAATAATTTCATGTATTAATACTGTATTCCTCTCCCAGGAAATAATCAGAACTGCTGTTTATGCCAAAATGTTGGTTTACAAGGTTGTCCTTGATTTACAACAGTTTGTTTAGTGACTGTTCAGAGTTACAACAGCACTAAGTGACTTATGATTCTTTTTCACGGTTACAACCTTGGCAGCATCCCCACGATCATGTCATCAAAATTCATATGCTTGGCAACTGGCTCATGCCTATGTTCGTTTCTGTTCTCAAGGTCACGTGATCACCTCTTGTGACCTTCTGACAAGCAAAGTCAATGGGGAAGCTTAACGATCGGGTTTCCAACTTATCAGCTGCAGTGTTTCCCTTGACAACAGTGGCAAGAATGATCGTAAAATCGGGCAAAACTCAGTTAATAAATGTCTCTCTTTAAAAAAGCTGAAATTTTGGGCTCAGTCCAAGAACTACCTGTACTTGGGGTTTGTGAACCTAGTGTACTGAAAATGTGGATTGAAGTAGACGGGGATTATGGTTGACTAGCTAACAAATCAAACAGAAATTAAGCCATTAAATAAATCAGCCAGATGAGCTCGACTCCGTTCTCAGTTACAGAATGGATCACATTGCCAAATACCATGAATGTACGATACATGCAGTAACACCCTCGCTGTGCTTTTCTCCACTTCAGAATCACATGGATTAGACTGTAATGAAGACCTTCCTTCCGTAGTCTTAGCTCAATTATCCTGCATGTCTCCTTCCAAAAAGACATTGCACCAAAATTTGATTCAAAGCTTGAAGGAAGAACATGTGAAAAGGGCACACAGTGACTATCACCTAACTCCGGGCAGTCAAGAAGCTCTAATCTGTCAGCTCAAAAAAGGAACACTATTAAATCCAGCAAGTATCTTTTTTTATTATTTTAGGATTAGTCCCAAGAGTAATTTTGGAATTAAACTTGACAAGGAACGTTAAGATGTTGAAAGTACTGCAGGAATCTTTCAGATAGTTGAGGATAATGGAACTGAGTAACTGAATGTTACAAACTAGAACAGACATGTCAAAATCAAGGCCTGCAGGCCAGATCCGGCCACCTCGGGGGTGGCTGGCAGCCACACACAGTCTTCGGGGAAAGAGTCAGATGGAGCTGCGGGGTTTCCAGGGCTTGCGGGGTTTCCAGGGACCTCAGAATCGGCGCACACAGCTCCAGCTGATGAGCGCTGCATGAAAAGGCCAGCAGTGACTGAATGCATGGGGGAGGAGACAAGATATACTGTAAAAGGAGGGGTTTTGGCGGGAAGGAGGAGTGAGGGGGGAGAGAAGGCGATAGGGAGGAGAGTCTACCGTGGGGCAAAGCCTGAGGGAGAGAAGGGGACAGCAACTGGTCCTTTGAGGGCAACCATAATGCTGATGCGGCCCTCAGTGAAATTGAGTTTGACACCCCTGGGCTAGAATATACTATATAAGCAAAAAGATATGCAGTAAAGAGTTTTAGTGGCCTTAAGTGCTATATATTGAGAATAAGGTGGGATGCACATCTCAATGATAAACATATCAGTATTGAAGAGATGAACAAGAAGGGCAGGTGCTTAATACTGGTCTAGGAAAGCCCCCTCTCCCTCCTGTAAGTAATGGATTGGCTGGCTAGCTCTATTAATAGTTAGTTCCATTATAGGTTTGAACTCCTAAAAAAATGTCTCAATATTTAAATGTTTGTCTCTGAGAAACAGGTGGCTCAAAATCAACTGCCCAACAATGAAGGAATAGTAGCTGCACTTAAGGATATAATTAAGAAGAGGCACACAGGAATACCTGCTTCAGGTAGATAAAGACTTAAGTTGCTCTAAGCTCCACCCACCCCAGCAAGAAGCAATGAAAGCTGCCGTGCATTCTAATTCTTTTAAATAAGCCCAGACATGGTAACAAGAGGAAAGTTAATTGCACCCCCAAAATTATTCAATATATTTTCTGGACTGGCTGCATGTTTCCTTTTAACTGGGACTTCATTAACCAATGAGAAATGTGTGTGGTCTGTAATGATTAATTGGATTTCCTCATCATTAGTTATTGGTACAAACTTGGAAGGATGCTTTAGGGGTTGCCATTCGATCACGGCTTTCACTTTACCAGGATCCATTTCAATGCCCTCGCTGGAAATTCTGTAGCCTAGATAATCCAGTCAGGTTGATGGAATTCACACTGTGATAGTTTGACATATAGTTTAGCTTTCAATAATTTCTTTAGCACTTCTCGCACTAGTTTCACATGGTCAGCCATATTCGTGCTGTATATTAGGATATCATCAAGAAACACCCGAACCCATAGTCGAAACCAAAAACTAAATTCCCTTTCCCCAGATACAAAATAACAATTTCCACCCACAATACTTTCTCCCCAGCTCCTCAGCCCACCAAAATGTTATCAGCTTGTCCTTGAGTTCCCACAGAATTATTATTATGGCTAGCTGAGCTTGAGTTCTCATCCCAACACTCCTTAATGTACCTAATTTCTAAATACCAGAAAAAGCATGTTAAATGAAAAGAGAAAATGGCTGCATTTTCGGAGCGGGAACATCCAATGTTAGGAGCGTTGACACATATATTTTCACCAACCTAATATTCACTATTTTGGATTTTTTAGAGTAGTAGCTAGGGCAGAAAGCCCAGATTCAATTCCCGATCTTTAAGGGCTACAAAACCTCCATGGCACCATTGCCTGGCAGTGGCTGAAATTATCTATTAATGCTAAGTTAGTATCTGCTTTAATTACAATGTATTTAACAGACCATAATCTCTTAACTCCTGCTGGTCTTCACTCAGCTTTATTGTTTATGTTTTAAAAATAAGAAACAGATTTATTCTGAAATGTTTTTTCATGAAACAATTTTGGGAAAAGGATAATATAATATTAAGAATCAAATACTAACTGAATATATTAAATTAATCAAATATTGCATTTTAACATAGAAACACTTAAATGTTTAACAGTGTACCTACCATATTTAAGCAATTCAATCTTAACCTAAGTAGATAGTTCTTTGGGCCACCATTTTAAGATATCAGCTAAAGGTGAATAGCCTTTCAAAATAATCCAATAAGTTGAATGAAAATGTAAAGTACAATAGCACAGGTAAAAATGGGATAAACTCCAAAGTATAAAATAGAGTTGAGTAAATCTGAATAGATTCACTATGAAAATCTTAATAATTTCTCTGTACACCAACATTCAACATCTAAAATGATTGAAAGGCATATTTGAATAACACATACAGGAGCTCCCTCTTCTGGAGCCAAGTATAGATCCATGAAGAATAGACTGTAAAAATCTAGTTACAAGGCAATTTAGATCATCCCATCCCATCCCAAACCAACCCAACCTATCCCATCATGATAGGATAGGATAGGATGATCTAAATTGCCTTGTTAACTAGATTTTTCCCCTTTTACTGTGCAGCCTAAAGCTTTCCTGTTTACAAGACATACTTTTAGCTTAGGGCATGTCTAGCCTCTCTACCCTCTCCCCAGCAGGGTCTGCCGTACAGGTAGTCCTTGACTTACAACAGTTTGTTTAGTGATTGTACAAAGTTACAATGGCACTGAACAATGTGACTTATGACCGTTTTTCAGTTATGACCTTTGCAGCATCCCCAAGGTCACGTAATCAAAATTCAGATGCTTGGCAACTGACTCGTATATATGATGCTTGCAGAGTCCTGGAGTCATGTGATCACCCTTTACAACCTTCTGACAAGCGAAGTCAATGGGGAAGCCAGATTCACTTAACAACTAGTTACTAACTTATCAACTGCAGTGACTCACTTAACAAGAAAGGTCATAAAATGGGGCAAAACTCACTTAACAATCTCAACAACAGACATTTTGGGCTCAATTGTGGTCATAAGTCGAGGACTATCTGTACTTGTGGAGGTGGGGGGAGATTTCCTGAGAGATATGAAAAATTCTGGGAATACATGCCAAGAAAATATATTCCTAGCAGCGCCAACGAAGGCGTGAAGGTCATGCCCTTGTCCAGCTAAAGAAGCAGGCACCTATTGGTATACTGGGCAGCAGAAACACAAGAAGATGTTGGAGGCAGACAATCACTTTAATGACAATGGCAAAGGCACCTATTCATACTGTATTGTGTAAGGCAATGGTAAACATGTACTGACAACTAAGAATCTTTCAAAGTACTAATAATATTATGACATAGCTAGATTAAAGTCTTTGCGATATATAGTTGCTGATGTTGTTCATGCAGGAAAAGAACATCCAAAGCTGCAAAGACAAAATTAGTGGAATCATGGAATGTAGAAAGAATGAACATGGAAAAGGTCAGCTCAAAAAAATATATATTACAAATTGGCCTCTTAAGTTATCAGCGAATTGAGATGGACTTATGATCAAGTTCAATTTGGAACTGATAGGAAATGGAAGACTCTGAATGGAAACTGGAAGGCCAAATTTGGAAATATTAAGGAAGCAAATGAGACTGATTGTATGGCTTAGGAAACCAACATGAAGTAGGTGATGCTCCCATTATTTCTTCATTGCTAATGCGGTCTTCAAACGACCAATGCCTCTAAACATGGCTATGGAAATCAAATTGATATTATTGCTAAGGAGAGGTGGAAGAGCTAGTTATAGCATCAGAGACATGGCCAGGTGTTGACTGAAGAGAGCTTTTGAGTTCTTCCCCAGGTCTCGCAAGAACAGGCACGCTATTTGAAGCATTATGTGGAGAACGGTGAAGGTCAGTGTGTGCGCACTATTTGGAGAATAAAGGGTGCATGCACAGTTGGCTTGTTTGATTAAAGTTAAAATATATATGTTATTTCTGGTAACTCTTAATGGATTTTTTCCGATTAAGAGTGATGCTTTAAAATTTATTTATAGATAAGAGATGAGATATGGGAAGACGTTTTTTGTTGTAATCAGAGAAAGGAATAATTTACTAAATCTGTATTTGTCATGATGAAGGGGGAAGTAATTTATTTATATTTTTTATTTTTATTTTAAAATTTTTCTATTTTTTCTTTTTCTTGTCATATTTTCCTAGTTTTTATTAGATTTTTTTTATCCTTGTCTTTGTAATCTTTAATAAAAACTTTAAAAAAAATTGACCTCCCCTTCCCTTGCTTGACGAAGAGTTCTTGTTTGAAATTCTTAAGTTTGCAGACTAAATAAGTTTTCCCCTCAATGTCACATGGAACAATTCATTCCTCTGATGTTATTTTTAAGTATGTTTGATAAATACTCTAAATGTCTAAGTTTTAATATTTAAATAAACTTGAAATCTTTGAGACTTATGCTAAATGTTTAGGCTACTTTTCATTTTGGGGGAAATGAATTAAAACCTAGTATACTGCATTTATATTTCCATTTTAAGAACCAAAGATGTTTGTGACTAATATTGAGAAACTGATTTACCCAATGATCTTGGAAGTAGACAAGACAGTAAACTGAGGCCAGATCTGTATTGCTGGGTTGCAGAGGTTAACCAGCTGATGTTTTCTGTTCCGTTTTCTGTTTTGAAGATAAAAGGTTAGGTAGTGATAAACCTCAGATTGAGTCTTCCTAATCTATATTTAAAGTAAGTAAAATTTTACAGACTGTAATTAGGATACTGTGCCAATCAGTCCCAAAGTCCAAATTAAATGACACTAGGTCTAACAACAAACTGGCTTAATACATTGCGCAAATACATTTATCACTCCCTAAAAAGGTGGGTCACGACATTTTCTATAGTAATCTTTTTGTCTCTAATTCTTAAGAGTTGTTTTATAGAATGATTAACTAATCTCATTAATACTGGAATTGGAACGGGAGTGATAGAAGCAAAGATGAAATTGAAAAACAAGAGTAGGAATGTATCAATTGGGCAGAAGATGGGTAAAACATTGACTTATCCTAGAGAACAGTAACTTTATAAGTATTGAATTTTGAATGTCACTTGGGGAGAAGATATCATCCCTGTGAGACTTTATAGCATCCTATACGTGGGAAGTCATGGCCAACTGTCTAGCTGGAAGCTTACTTGAGAGATTCTGTTAGATGAGGACTGCCAGAATTTTCATTTGGGGACTGCAGTACTGTATTGCCGTTTCTAATAATTCCCTATCTGTATGTTTTGCAGCTCATCTAGGCATTCCTTACTTTGCAGACTAGCCTTTTTACATTTGTAAGACAAAATTTTATACAGATAAGTTTAACTTCAAGCCTAAGTATAGATGAGAGTGTATTCTATTCTATTTTTTTAAAACAAACAAACAATTTCTATTATTTTAAATAATGGCTTAAGCGAATAAAACTACTTGCATCTTTGATCTTTTCTTGCAGGTAATGAAGAGTTTGAATCTGACTTGGAGAATGAAGATGAATGGGATGACTAAAATAGTGCTACCTGCCAGAAGAAGCACTACTTGATCTTTCTATGTTGCATTTATAACTTGACCTTTTAACATGCTAATAAATATTTTCTGATTTTTTCCATATTGTAATTGAGTTATTTCAAATATTAATTTAAAATGCCAGAGAGTACAAGCAATCTTTTAATATTTTTTCACTTGTATTTGTATAGTCCGCTTTAATCACAGGACTTAAAATAGGCTCGTATACATAAATTTATCATTATGCTCAACTGTAAATATAAATCACTCGAAGTACTGAAAGAACTTTTGCAGAAGGATTGAAAAAAAATTGCAAAACAATATAAATTGTTTAACAGTTCAGAACAGACAAGGAATCACAAAAGGGGCAAGTCCTGGAAGTTAAACACTACTGTTTAAAATAATTTTTGTTGCGGCTAAGTCCCCACAATCCCATTTTGAGCTGGATCCAGATTTAGAGAAATTTGTGTAAAATGGAATTGTTTTTTTTTAATTGTGCTTATTACAATATTTCAACTCACTCAATTATTCAATAATTGCTTTCATTCCTACATTTAGATATTACCTTTTTGATTCTTGCATTTCTGAGATAAGCCTAACCTGTTTTTCCCTATTGTCTTGTTCCTATTTTTCATCTCTCTAGGAAAGAGGATAAGGTAAAACTTTGCAAGAGAGCAAAGGGGCTACTAAAGTCCACGCTGCTCTCTTACTGGAGGTGTTCAGTGATTTGGGGTGGGGATTATAAGAGACTGACCCTGTTTGGGTTGAGATCTCGGAACATAGGAATATATCAGATTGGGAAAAAGACAATCTAAACTTAAACTAAATTCTTAAAAGAATTTGAGTTAGTTTCGGGATGAGAAAAGATCAGCCCAGCAATAGCTGCTGGAGATGCAGTACAGCAAAGTATGAAATAAAGGTAAAGGTAAAGGTTCCCCCGCACATGCGTGCTAGTTGTTTCCGATTCTAGGGGCCAGTGCTCATCTCCGTTTCAAAGCCGAAGACGCTTGTCCGAGGACGTCTCCGTGGTCATGTGGCCGGCATGACTAGACGCCAAAGGCGCATGGAACACTGTTACCTTCCCACCGTAGTGGTCCCTATTTTTCTACTTGCATTTTTACGTGCTTTCGAACTGCTAGGTTGGCAGAAGCTGGGATGAGTAACAGGCGCTCACTCTGTTACGCGGCACTCGGGATTCGACCCGCCAAACTGCTGACCTTCTGATCGACAAGCTCAGCGTCCTAACCCACTGAGCCACCGCGTCCCAAGTATGAAATATACCGCCATATATTCAAGGTGCTGGTGATGACCTATAAAGCCCTAAATGGCTTGGGTCCGGATTATCTGAGGGAGCACCTGCTGCCGGCATCCACTTCCCATCGTCCTGTGCGCTCCCACAAGGAGGGCCTTCTTAGGGTACCGCCGGTGAAGGATTGCCGGCGGGTGACTCCCAGAGAGAGGGCCTTCTCTGTGGGTGTGCCTGCCCTTTGGAACCAACTTCCGATGGAAGTCAGGACTGCCTCCGACCTCCGCTCATTCCGCCGGGACCTGAAAACTTGGCTCTTTGAGCTGTCGTGCCTAGACTGAGGGGTTTTAATTGGGTTTTAATGTTTTAATTTTTAAACTTTGGGCTTTAAATTTGTTTTAATTTTTTTAAACTTTTGTATGGTATGATTTTAATTGCCCTGTAAACCGCCCTGAGTCCTACGGGAATAGGGCGGTATATAAGTCGAATAAATAAATAAATATTTTTTTTATTTAATTTATATACCGCCCTTCTCCCAGGGGACTCAGGGCGGTGAACAGGGCAATACATAAAAACTAGATACAAAAATTAAAATTGTTAAAACATGATTAAACAATGCCCATAAAATTAATACAAATTTAAAATTAAAATCGTTTATAAAAATCCCACCCCGTCCCATCAGGCCAGGCCAGCTTGTTTAAAGAGATGGGTTTTAAGATCGCGCCGGAAGGAGCGGAGATCGGGCGCTATCCGGAGCTCAACCGGAAGATGGTTCCATAAATCCGGTGCACCCACAGAGAACGCTCTCCCCCTGGGGGCCACCAGTCGGCATTCTTTGACCGGTGGCACCCTGAGGAGGCCCTCTCTGTGGGAGCGTACTGGGCGGAGGGAAGTTGACGCCGGCTGCAGGTGCTCCCCAAGGTATTCTGGACCCATGCCATGAAGGGCTTTGTAGGTCATTACCAACACCTTGAACCTCACCCGGAAGACAACTGGTAACCAATGCAGCTCACGGAGCAAAGGTGTGACATGGGAGTATCGGGAAACTCCCAGTACAACTCTCGCAGCTGCATTCTGTACCAGTTGGAGCCTCCGAGTGGTCTTCAAGGGTAGCCCCATGTAGAGAGCGTTGCAGTAATCAAGACGAGAGGTCACGAGCGCATGAGTGACCGTACGTAAGGCATCCCGGTCTAGATAGGGCTGCAACTGGTGCACCAGGCGAACCTGGGCGAAAGCCCCCCTAGTCACAGCTACAATATGGTCTTCTAAGGAGAGTTGTGAATCTAGGAGGACTCCCAAGTTGCGAGCCCTATCTACAGGAGGTAATGACTCACCCCCCATAATGAGGGGTGGGATATCCTGAATATCCCGAGATGCCGGTACGCACAGCCACTCAGTCTTGTCAGGGTTGAGTCGAAGCCTGTTCCTCCCCATCCAGACCCGGACCACCTCCAGGCAATGGGACATCACGTCGAGGGCATCACTGGGGTGGTTTGGGGTCGAAATGAAAAATTGGGTATCATCAGCATACTGATGATACCCAACTCCAAAACCACGAATGATCTCACCCAGCGGTTTCATGTAGATGTTGAACAGGAGAGGCGAGAGGACCGACCCCTGAGGAACTCCACAAGCGAGAGGCCTCGCGGTCGACCTCTGTCCCCCTGCCAACACCGACTGCGAGCGTCCCAGGAGATAGGAGGAGAACCACTGAAGAACCGTGCCTCCCACTCCCAATCCCCTGAGACGCCGCAGCAGGATACCATGGTCGATGGTATCGAAAGCCGCTGAGAGGTCTAATAGGACTAGAACAGAGGAATATCCCCTGTCCCGAGCCCTCCAGAGATCATTCACCAGCGCGACCAATGCCGTCTCCGTGCTGTACCCGGGCCTGAAGCCCGATTGGTACGGGTCTAGATAATCCGCTTCATCCAGGACCAGAGGGAGCTGATGCGCCACCACGCTCTCAACAACCTTCGCAAGAAAGCGAAGGTTGGAGACCGGACGAAAGTTATTCAAAACAGCCGGGTCCAAGGCAGGCTTCTTGAGGAGAGGTCTTACCACCGCCTCTTTCAAGGTGGCGGGAAAACTACCCTCACTCAGAGAGGCAGATATAACCGCCTGGAACCAGCCTCGTGTCCCCTCCCGGGCTGCATAAACCAGCCAGGAAGGGCACGGGTCCAATAAACATGTGGTGGAGCTCAGCCTCCCCATGATCCTGTCCACTTCCTCCGGAGTTACAGGATCGAACTCCTCCCAGGTGACATTGACAAGACCGCTCGTGTCTTGATCGTCCGATACTGCCCAGTCGGAGTCCAAACAATAATGATTATGTCCATGTGCCCCTTGTCTCTATTGCACCTGCCTAGGACTATGTCAGCTTTTCCTGCAAGTTCTGCTGGCCACCCAAACCTTCTGCCCCACCCTCATTGTCCTAATAGCCTGGCTGGATCAGTCAGGTTTTGGAAGAACATGTCAGTCACTGTGGCAGAAAATGGAAGCTTTAATGTGGCATGGATTTGGCGAAGACTACTATTTCAGCCGTTGTACCTAGACTTTAATTTAGAATTGTATAATACATTAAGATGACTTTTTGGCTTGTCAGACTTGTTAATAAATTTGTTTCGGTGGTATTCATATTTATATCAATAGGGAAAAAACGATCCAGTATTGGATCAAAGACAAAAAAAAGATAAAGTACAAATTGTAATACGACAGAGATGGCGAACCTTTTAGAGACCGAGTGCCCAAACCGCAACCCAAAATCCACGTATTTATCACAAAGTGCCAGGGCTGCATCAACATTGTGGTGCCCTCGGGGGCAGGGAGGCGCTTCTGAGTGCTGCCTCTGGCACACAAAACCTGGGGGCATAAAAATGGGCCACTGTGCTGCAAGGCGCAAAAATGGCCACCGCAGCACTGCGGGGTGCAGATACAAGATGCTGCACCATGGAAGAACGGGGCAGGGTTAGTGAATATCACGCAGGCACTAACCCCACCCCATTTGCAGCATGTGCATGCTCGCAGCCCCTTGCGCACATGCACGCATGTAAAATGCTTCCCTCTCCCTTTTCTTCCAGTCTAGCAATCGACAATGGTTGGTGACCTCTACTCTACCACCTCTGCTGGAGCTTGCAAGTTGGCCGCTTTGCCTCCTTTGTGCTGGGTGGGGCTCCTGCTCCAGGCAGTGGTGGTGGCCTGATGGACCTGCTGCTGGCGACAGTGGCACGCGTGCCAACAGAGAGGGCTCTGAGTGCCACCTCTGGCATGCATGCCATTCCGAGGTAGGTAAAATGAGGACCCAGATTGTTGGGGGCAATTAACCTGACTTTGTAATAATGCCGCTTGGGGGGTGTATGAAAGCCCTAATAAACAGGCATATACATAGAATGAAGGCTACTGCTAAGCTTGTAAGCCGCCCTGAGTCTTCGGAGAAGGGCGGGATATAAATGGAATTAAAATAAATAAATAAAATAAATAATTAGAAGCTTTCAATTTTGGCACTGATTTTGGAATGTGCTCTGCAGAAACATCCACAATTGTTTTGAGCATATTTGGAAAAATACTGGTGGAAGAGGTTTGCCAGACATAAAACATGCAGGTGGCAGAAGACAAATTGATGAGGTTGAAAATAACCTGTCAAGCCAAAAGTGGAAGCTGAAGCCCAAATAATAAATCTTGTATTTGACCCCCACAAATGCAACAAAATGTTTATTTTATAAAAGGCAAACTGGAGAAGCTCAAAAATGCATAAACAGACAAACATATACTCTTATTCTCTGCTTTGTCTCTGAAGTTACTCTCACTTCCATTCTTGTAATGCTCTGTTTCATCCTGCAAGTAACCATGGTCTTTTATTCAGAGCAAGTGGGCACATTTCAAAACAAAGAGTTCCAGTCATTTTTATTTTCTAAGAATGCATGCATGCCGATTAATAGATATGAAAAACAGCACCATTGTAGCATGCAGGTTTACATGAAATTCACAAGAGGTTCTAACACAGCTAGAACTTGCACATTTTTATCACATTCATAGACCATGGTTGCATTTGAAAGTAACATATTCCACTGTCCTCTGGAATGAGGTTTCCCCTTGAGATCTGGGTGCCTCCTACCACAATGTCATTACAGAAGGTCTTAAAGACCTGGCTTTAGGGTAAAATGGTAGGGGTCTTTGTCTCTCTCTCCCTCCCTCCCTCTCTCTGTGTGTGTGTGTGTGTGTGTGTGTGTGTGTGTGTGTGTGTGTGAGAGAGAGAGAGAGAGAGAGAGAGAGAGAGAGAGAGAGAGAGAGAGAGAGAGAGAGTTGTGGCCAGTCACACACACTCAGCTGTAGAAAAAAGGCAAGGATAAATAATGTTATTGCCAGGTGTCTAGATACATTTGTGTGTGTGTGCACATGTACTCACGTGCACAAACACACAAGACTATATTGCAAATGGCAACATGTCCTCCATCAGTCATCAACAACAGGTTACAGAAATCTGATCTAAATGGCTTTTTTTGTCAAGAACACTAAAATATGATTTGCTAGCAATCTTTAAGAGTTGGATTGTCTCATTTTGACTTATCATCACATTTCGGGTCACATTTTAATTATCATCTCAACATATAAAAATCGTGTTTACAGTGAACATTTTATTCAGTTTAAAATAATTCATTAAGTATTACTATAAGAAACCCTTAAAGACATGTAGCATTCTTGGAAAAGTTTTGATTTTAACAAGGGGCATTTCCCCCATTAGCTCAAAAGGATTTTTTAAGCGCTTAAAAACGGATGGCCCTATTCCAGATTTCATCTAGTTGGACCACCACCACCAAAGAACAACCTGCTCTTTCTTGTATTACTTCTTTACTAACGATTAGGTAAAAACCCATTTTTCTAGTTTGTCTTGATTGCTACCTTGTAAACTATTGCAGCGAGACCTCTCTGATTAAAGTGGGCAAAGATGTAGGGGAAATCTTATTTTGCTCAGATTATCTCGGTTTCCAACTCAGAAGGTAACTGATGGTTTCTTATAATAGTAAAGAGTTTTATATACCTACACCTCTGGTTCCCCATTCCTGCAGGGATGCGTCCCCTTTAAGAATGGTGGTCCTGACAGAAGTGTGTTGTTGTTGTTTTCGTTATAGCTAGATGTTTTCTTTTAGAAGCATGGAAAGTCTCCTTATACCGGATCAGATTATTGGTCCATTACCTCAGTATTGTTCACACTGATTGGAGACTCTGATTGCAGAATTCAGATAAGGTTTTTTTCCATCCCCAGCTTGTCCAAGCATCACTTTGGGATCGAGGTCTTCCTATCATGCAAAGCAGGTTCTTTATCGTCGAAGTACACGCATTTCCAGTTTGGAACATTCTGATCTAATCTTTGCTGATATATAACAAACCGACGCGAGTCTCTGCCGGGCCAAAGCGGGCTGTGTGCGTGCGCACATGCGCATCCCTAGCACAAGGTTTGAAATTGACCTCCACATGCTTATCCCGTGCAGGGGTCTTCAAACTTGGCCCTTTTATGACTTGTGGACTTCAACTCCCAGAATTCCTCAGCCAGCTTTGCTGGCTGAGGAATTCTGGGAGTTGAAGTCCACAAGTCATAAAAGGGCCAAGTTTGAAGACCCCTGCGCTATTGGGTTCTAACTTCTCAGCTTCTTCATATAGAAAAATAGCCCCGATCGACGGGAATGCGGAAACCCTGGAAATGGCCCTTTTAAAGTATGGAACAAACACCGACACGCCGGAGACAGAGGGAAACCTATTTTGTGTGTAGCAAGGTTGAGGGAGGCGGGATTCACGTATGAATGTGCCTGCGGCTGACCACCCGAGGGAGGCCAAAGAGCAATTAAGCCGGAACGTCGGCGGCTCCCTCTTCCCCTTAGCGACATCGGAGTCGTTTTGGGACGGAAAAAGCCAGCGAGGATGGCAGCGCTTCTCTCCGCCTGTTTCTCCGCCCCCCTGGCCGCTTCTCGCCAACCCGCTTGCACCAGCGGCTGGAGTGCGCACGCCCCCCTTCTCCGCGGCGAGGAGCGGGAGACCCTCTTGTGGGGCTCTGCGCCCTCGGCAGGAGGCGCCTGCGGCCGCCGCGGATCAACCTTCCCCGTCAGAGGTCGGCGTAGGCACCGGGCTTCCCTTCGCCCGCAGGCTTCTATGGGCTCGGGCTAGTCGCCTTTTGCCCCGCCGTCCTTCCTCCTCACGCCCGGTGTGGCAACCGAGGCTGCCGGCGCAGCGCCGAGGGGCGGCTGGCAAGGGCTCAAGCCGAGGCACGGATGTCGGTCTCCAGGTGTTGCAGAGGCGGAGGAGACGGCGTTAAACCTGAGCGCCTTTTGCGGGGCCGGGCTTGGAAAGGTAAGGCGCCTGACGCGCGAGCCCGGGATCGGATCGGGACGCGGATGACCTGGCTGCGAACGTGGAAAGTACAAGCGCCCCGGGGAGGGGGCAGGCAAGGCTCACGTACTTGCAGCCGCTACCGCCGCGGGGAAAGAGCGGCTGATTCCCGCCTCCTTCAGGCTGCGGCGGAGAGTGCCGCTGGTCGTTGCTATTTTTGACTCGCTCGCTCGCTCGCTCGCTTGCTTGCTCTCCAGCTAAAAAGGGTGATTTACAGCCGGCGCTTACTGCTTTTTCTTGCTCGGCCTCGCCCAAAGGAAGCCAGGAGAAGGGTGGGGGCTATTTCCCTGTTGTTCTGCTTGGCTTTCCCGCGTCCGGACTCCGCTGAGCAACCGCGTTAACGTTGCTCCGCTGCACCCTTTCCATGTGGCGAGCTTTGGCTCTTCCTACTCCTGGGTGATTTCCCCGCTCTCCTAACTCTAATCCTTGTGGCAAATAGATCGGCTGCTACCGCCGAAATCCTTCGTTCGGGAGCTCCAAGGCGAGGCTTGAGGCTTGAGGAGCTTCCGGCCCTCTTCCCCTACTACCCCCTTTGCTGTTTTTATTTACGTTGGCCTCCGTTGTATTTACTACACATCCCTGTCCAAGAAAGCGCTGGGTGGTTTCTTAAGACTCGCCCCTGACCTCTCAAATACACTATTATTCAAGAAGTGGTGAATTTTATAATTAACGCAGGTAAATCTGACAGTGAGATGTATTGAGAGGCAGGGTACGGTTTTTCCTCTTCCCAGCTTTGTAAGGACAGGTTGCAGATATTCATTAATAACAGAGTGGCAGGCACTCTGCATATGTTTACCAGCCCTTTTGTGTGTCATCATGCACGGAGTACTTTCAGTCCCCCACCTATCTATTCCCCCAATGTAGGTTTAAAGATTCAGGTTTTTTCACAGTTGGCATGGCTTTCACAGAGAAGGGTACACAGGTTGGAAAGAGATTGGGCCTTTGTCAAAGAAAAGGGTTAACTCTTGCCTACTACTCTTTTAGATTACAGGGACTGAGTGCTTGCTTCTGCCAGATTTTAATATTAAGGGGCTTGCCTCAATCCTCTCAAATACTGTTTTGAGACATCAGTTTGCTGTGATGAGGGCTCCACATTAGGAGAGAATGTAGATTTCTGTATCACAAAGAAGTGAGACCAAGTATGACTATATAGAGCAGTGTTTTTCAAGCTTGGCAATTTGAAGATGGGCTGAGGATTCTGCCTGAGGGATTCTGGGAGTTGAAGTCCACCCATTTTCAAATTGCCAAGATTGAGAAACACTACTACAGAGAGAGAGAGTGGCCAGTTCTATCCAGAAAATAAATACCATTGAAGATTGTGAAATTTTGCCTCTGGGGAAAAAATTGTTTTGTTTTTCAGGTTAATCTTTTACCAATCCAACAATACAATTTGTAAAAGCAAGATTTTTTTGTACTAGTTGCTATGAGACTGTCAACTATAGATGAGTCCTTGCATGTTGTATTTTCTTGGCAGTAATGAGTTCTCCTGATTTGCGTGTTACAGCTGCATTCACAGAGGGGGTCAACTGTGGGGGTTAGTTTATTCCATGTTTATACATAAAATATTATAAAGAAAATAGAAGCACCAGGCAAAGACACTATTATAGTATAATCAGTATACTCTTTTTATCACTTGTGCCTGTATTAATATGCCTCTGCTTGGCATTGCAATCCTTTCATATAAACAAATACTCTAATCTCCATGTCAGTTGTTTTGTTTTAAGCTAGAAAACAATTATTAGTTGTGATTTATAGGAATATATACAGTTTGTAGCAGTATAGGAATATTTATTTTCATATGAACACAGTTGTCATATTTTGTATGTACTACATACTCATAGATAGCTTATTATTCAAATTCAAGGATACTGGTTGTAAATAAAGAGTAAGACTCAGTAATGAAAAGATGGCACTTGCCTCCATAAGTTACAACAGTAGCTGTTAATTTAGCTTCAAAGGTACACTTGCACAATGTTGTGGAGGGTAAGGCTACTAATAACTAGATGGCTGTGTATTGGAGATAATATTGGAGCTGGTGTATCTAAATATTAGTTACTGGTGAGATTGAGTAAGAAGATGGTATATTCACCTATCCTAGTTGCATGTGGAGGCAGATCACTGATAGTTTTAAATTTTATATAAATGGTCTGATGGGATTAAATAATGCAATCATTTAAAAAGTTTATAATTAAATTCTGGAAATATTTTGGAGATCAATTGATCTTTCTATGAAGTGGGCTAAGGGGCTCTCAATACAGTAAATAAAATAAAAATAAAATAGATAAAATTGTTTGGGATGAAACCTAAGGGAGCTCTGGAAATAATTTTTTAGAAATTTATATAGGAATAATAGTGATGTATTGAAAAATGGAATTTAAATACATGTGTATTTAATTGTCTAAGACAATGAAAAAACAATTAGAAAGGCAGGAATTGTGCAGGCCAAGTTCTTTAATAACTCATTTAATAATGTATCTGTCAAAAAAATAAATACACATAGATTTCTTGATTTAAAGATGGCAAAGGATAAAGTAAATAGATTTTAATTACAGAATTTGTTTTATTATAAATTATTATAAATATATTAACATTAAAACATTATACTTTAATAATTTACTGTTAAGTGGCTCATAAGTAAAACTATTATTTTATTAGAATCCAAAAAATGTAAATCGTAATGCAACCACAAACCATTAAGTTGTGCTATTACATTCCTAATAGTAGCAATTCATAGTAGTAGTGTCCTTATTCATCCTGATTTTATTTAGCTTTAAATTCATCTCAATTTAATTTATTTTTTACAGATCCCTCAGTTCCCCAATGCTATTTCAAAAAAAAGGAAAACAAAGTTTTCTAAATACCAGGAACAAAGTTGTGAATATTATATCGGGTGGTAAAATATTCCACAGAAGAGACTTGCTGCAGAGAATGCATCTCTGGGTTCATCTCCTCAGTATACATCTTGTGAAGATGCTCTGGGTAGTCTGGGCTATCTGATAGACAGCTAGGCCCCAGCCATATAGGACTTCCCAAAGGTTATACAGGTAATCCTCAACTGACAATCATTCTTAGTGACTGTTTGAAGTTATGACAGCACTGAAAAAAGTGGCTTATGACCAGTTTTCACATGTTATGACTGTTGCAGCATTCCCATGGTCATGTGATCAAAATTCAGACACTTGGCAACTGGCATGTTTTTACGACTATTGCATTGTCCTGGAGTCATGTGATCACAATTTGCAACCTTCACAGCTGGCTTCTGACACGTCAATGGGGGAAGTCATATTCGCTTAACAGCTGCAGTGAGTCACTTAGCAACTGTGGCAAAAATGGTTGGAAAATGAGGCGTAACTTACTTAACTGCCTCACTTAGCAACTGAAATTTTGGGCATAAGTCGACGGCTACCTATAACTAGCCCTCTGAACTGTACCCAGGAACATATTGGTAGCCAGTGCAGTTCCCCCAGAGCTGGTTTGTAGGTAAAGGAGGGAGGGAGGAGATGGACGGTTTTAAATTTGGATGGATGGACAGACAGACAACCTATTCTGGCCAGCATACAGCTCCCAAGATATAATTGAGGTTAAAACAATAAAAATATTTTTTTTAAAAAAAAACATAAAATAAAACCAGAGGAGAATGAAGAATGAAACTCGTTCATCCCCAGGAGGGAGAGTTGTAGCCAGCAGGCCCCCCATGGCGTGATGAAACAGTTACGTTTTCACTAATTTTCTAAAGACCAGGAAGGAGAGGATATTTGACTATGGTATGTGTGTGTAACAATATGTGGGAATGACTTTGGGGGACAGGGAAAAGCCACAGCCAGGGCAACAGGCGGATAAGAGGCACTTCCCCCCCAGAAGGAATGTCGGTTGGCAAAAAACTCTGAAAGGCAATCCCTAGTTTCTTGGGCTATAAAGGCGATGGGGGACAAATGTTCTTTCAGGCTTGCAAGATTTGTTCATGTACTCTTACAATAAATAGATATCATTCTTCTGGGTGTGCTATTTGTCTGGACTACCTGGTGACCCAAGGCTGACAGAGGGGACACTATTTTTTAATCTCAGTTGTGACTGATAAATCATGCTTCTGTGCATCTGAAGATGGCAGTTGTCGATGAAGGGGATACCTATATAGCCTGATATACTAGATCTTATTGGGCAGGTAGATAATGCTGGAAAAAAGATGGTTCCACAGATACCGAAACATAATGGACTTTAAATACAGCAGTCAGCATCCTGAATGGTACTTTGAAGCCAATTAGTAACCATTGAAGTTTTCAGAGTAGAAGGATTATGTGGGTACTTGAAGGTGCTTTCATAATTACTTGGAACTGTTGCAATCTGGATCAGCTTCTAAATACTCTTCAAGGGCAGACCCATGTAAAATGCATCACAGTCAATGAATTAACAGATGGCTCTAGAAGAGGAGATTATACCCTAGCCAAAATTAAATAAAGTCCCTCCCCCCATAGCTTCAGAATTTACCTGTTTTCAGGGCTAGTGGAGTGTCCAGAAGAATTCTTAACTTAAACATATTAGAATTGAAGGTTTGTTATTGATTGTAATAAGAGTTTTTGTGTGAAAATAAAATAAATGCTTAAAGAGTGGTTGAACATTAATCATGAAATAAGTAAAGGATGTGTGAGGTCACCTTGGGTGTTTATAGATAAATGTATAAGAAATATCTATAGTAATGTTAAAGGTATGCTATTTAGGATGTGAAGATGTATATTTTTCTATGTAGATGAGGCTGTGTTATTGACAGAGAACCCAAATGAGTCATACAAAATGTTAAGACTATGATGCAACAAGGAACGTGGTTCTGAAAATGAATGTATCAAAGACTGAGATAATTGAGCTGGACTGGGAAAATGGAGTGGAGTGAATCATTGTTCATAAATGGTGAAATAAACAGAATACAAGTAGTTGTATTTATATCCCCTAATAGAATGTTTACTAAAAAAAGAAAAATAGAAGAATTTTTAGTTATGCAAAGACTGGTAAAAAGAGAGTAGATTGTCTATTCAAACTCACAACGCCATGTGATGTGTCGTGACATATCGCGACTTTTTTTCCATTGCTGGCGGTGGAGTAGGCGCAGTTTTGGCATGACGCATCTGGCCCGTGGGCTGGTAGTTTGACACCCCTGGTCTATTACATCTTGTATATATACAGTAAATAATTTGAAGTTAGGGTGAAAGGGGCAAATTTCTGATGATTTCAGACAATTCAGGATTTGCAAGGAATCTGAAAACAGCTAATGGTGTTAAATATAAGAAGAGCAAGTAATGCAATTTGGCGTGCACGCACACACACACGCTCCGAACATCACATACATTTAAAAAAGAGATCAGCTGATAGTGTATCATCTGGAAAAATATTTTGAAGTCATAGAATGCTAGGAAAGAACTAACCATTGACTTACTTAGGAAATCTCTTATGCTAGAACTGAAATTCTACACCACTTGGTTGCCTTTTCCTTAGAAGGGAAATTAAAATTAAACAGTCAACGCAGTTAGGTGCTTATACAAATTATGATTAGATGTACTTGGAGGACCATGGAGAATTCTGGTCATGTGTAAAATATTCTGTTTCCGGAGAAGGAATATTTTAGAGTTTCTGAAACTATGCCTAGGATCATGTGTCCAAATTTCAATCAGCTGGAATTAAATAGAATTAATTCTAAGAAACAATAAGGTTCAATGGAAAAAACAAAACATTTTAAAAGAAACAAAATTATTTTAAAAGAGACTGGAGAAATTTATGAAGGATTGGCCTACTAATAGTTATTTGTCTTGATGTTTGTTTTATTTTCTCTGGAGTTACAGGCAGCCTGTCCTAAATGCCAGGTGCTAAGAAGCAGTCACCCTCTGTTCCTGTTTAGAGTTTTCTGAATATAGTTGATTAGTCATGGTGGCAGAATGTTGTTTCATTTTGGCTGTTAGGCTGATCTGACTAGTCTCTACTTCAGTTCTTAAGATTCTCATGTTTTTGTTTTTTAAAATATTTACCGGTATATATAAGTGATGTCTGTGGAGGAATTTACATATATATATATATATATATATATATATATATATATATATATATATATATATATATATATATATATATATATATATATATACACTCATGTCACTTTGTCATTGGATTAGATAAAACGCTGCCTTTTTGTGGAAACAAACCTCTAAAACAGGGCTTTTCACCTGGCAGGTGGTACGCGACCCCGCCTAGCCATATGTAGCAGGGGGAGGGAATGAACTAAAGCGGTGCAGCGCAGGACTTGCCCTGACAGAGTCCTCAAGGCTGCTGGGGCGAGGTAGAGGCCTCAGGATCGGCACACCCGGAGGAGAAAGGAGGAGCGGGCGGAGACAGGAGAGGCTATAAAAGGAGGTAGTTTTGGTGGGAGAGGGAGAGAAAAAAAAAAGACCTAGTCTTGGGAGGAGGAGTCAGCTGGAGCTGCACCAAAGAGAAAAAAGGAGGAGTGGGGGAAAGAGAACAGGAGATCAAACAGGCTGATCTACAACTTCATCGCAGCCATCCGTGCCGGGCACACACACAGGTGGCAGTGAAAAATGGGAGAAACGTCACCCTCCATGAGGAATGAGGAAAGACACCATCAGCTGGAGATGAGGTATGGAGGGAGGAAGAAAAGGAGATAGGAATGAGAAAGAGGGAGATAGGGAAGGAGGGAGGGAAACAGAAAATAGTGGAGGGAAGGAAATGGGAATGAGAAGCAGGGAGGCAGGGAAAGAGGGAGGGTAGAGATGGAGGAAGGAAGGAAGGAAGGAAGGAAGGAGATTGGAATGAGAGGGAGGGAGGGAGGGTCTGAGGGAAGTCCTGCCTTAGCACTTGGCCACCAGCAGCCCTGCTGCCCTTTCGCCATCCCCTTGCCCCCTCCTCCTGGCCTCTCCTGGTGGTCTCCCATTCTGTCGCTGAGGATGCTTTGGTTGCAAAGCTGGGTCTCCTTATATGGAGAGGGAGTGGCCTCCCTCTGATTCCTGCATTTTGTCCTCCTGCACCCACCACGAGCAACCTGGAAAGTGAGCACAGCAGCAGCAGCAGCCTCGGGAAGGAGGTAAGCACAGCTGGGTGCCCCCTAGGGCATGTGGGGCTGGACTGGGTTGGGCTGTGAGGGCCAGGCTGGTTACTTGCCCTCTGCTGCCCAGGGCTCCGGGCAGCCTGCACTACTGTCTGGGAGTACCCTGCACAGCCCAAGGGGGACGGTGAGGCTCCTCCAGTGGACCATGCCCTGGTGCCCATCCCAGTCCCACCCCCCTCCATCAGAGATCCCTGGATCCTCCCCACATCCCTGCCTGCCCCCCGCCACAGGTGCCCCCTGACCTGAGCGACATTGGGCTGGTCATGCCCCCCCCAGCCATTGACTTTGCTTGTCAAAAGGTTGCAAAAGGGAATCACATGACCCTGGGGATGCTGCAACAGACATAAGTGTGAGAAATTTATTTATTTATTTATTTATTTAGTTATATTTATATACCGCCCTATTCCCTGAGGACTCAGGGCGGTTTACAGGGAATTAAAAATCCAGAATACAAAAATTAAGAACCAAATTAAAAAATATTAAATTAACCCTGTAGTCAGTTAAAAAGAACCCCAAATTAAAAATTCCTCCTCAGTCTGGGCCCGAGAGCTCGAAGAGCCAGGTCTTCAGGCCCCGGCGGAATGATCGAAGGTCGGGGGCAGTTCTCAGCTCCACCGGCAGCTGGTTCCAGAGGGCAGGCGCTCCCACCGAGAAGGCCCTATCCCTGGGTGTCACCCGCCGGCAGTCTCTTACCGGCGGGACCCTGAGCAGACCCTCCCTGTGGGAGCGCACTGGGCGAAGGGCATTTGATGCCGGCAGCAGGTGTTCCCTCAGATATCCCGGACCCAGGCCATGTAGGGCTTTATAGGTGATAACCAGCACCTTGAATTTCACCCGGAGGGCAACCGGAAGCCAATGCAGCTCACGGAGTAGAGGTGTTACATGGGAGTATCGGGAAACCCCCATTACAACTCGCGCGGCCGCATTCTGCACCAGTTGAAGCCTCCGAGTGGTCTTCAAGGGCAGCCCCATGTAGAGAGCGTTACAGTAGTCCAAACGGGAGGTCACAAGCGCATGAGTAACTGTGCGTAGGGCGTCTCGGTCCAGATAGGGACGCAACTGGCGCACCAGGCGAACCTGGGCAAAAGCCCCCCTGGTCACGGCTCCTATATGGTCTTCAAAATTGAGCCGTGAATCCAGGAGGACGCCCAAGTTGCGAGCCCTATCGACGGGGGGTAACACCTCACCCCCCATCATTAAGGATGGAATAACTTGGTTAACCCGAGATGCCGATATGCACAGCCACTCAGTCTTGGCGGGATTGAGACGAAGCCTGTTTCTCCCCATCCAGACCTGAACCGCCTCCAGGCATCGGGACATCACGGAGAGGGCATCACTGGGTTGGTTCGGGGTGGAAAGAAAAAGTTGGGTATCATCAGCGTACTGATGATACCCCACCCCAAAACCACGAATGATCTCGCCCAGCGGCTTCATATAGATGTTGAACAGGAGAGGCGAGAGAACCGACCCCTGAGGGACTCCACAAATGAGAGACCTCGGGGCGGATCTCTGCCCTCCTGTCAACACCGACTGCGAGCGGCCCTGGAGGTAGGAGGAGAACCACCGTAAAACGGTGCCTCCCACTCCCAGCCCCCTGAGACGCCGCAGTAAGATACCATGGTCGATGGTATCGAACGCCGCTGAGAGATCTAATAGGACCAGGACAGAGGAGCAACCCCTGTCCCTAGCCCTCCAGAGATCATTCACCAGCGCGACCAATGCCGTCTCCGTGCTGTGTCCGGGCCTGAAGCCCGATTGGTACGGGTCCAGATAATCAGTTTCCTCCAGGAACAGAGGGAGCTGATGCGCCACCACACTCTCAACAACCTTCGCCAGAAAGCGAAGGTTGGAGACTGGACGGTAGTTGTTTAAAACAGCCGGGTCCAAAGCAGGCTTCTTGAGAAGGGGTCTCACCACTGCCTCCTTCAAGGCGGCAGGAAAGACACCCTCCTTCAAGGAAGCAGTTATTACTGCATGGAACCAGCCTCGTGTTCCCTCCCGAGCCGCATAAGCTAGCCAGGAGGGGCACGGATCCAACAAACAGGTGGTGGTGCTCAGTCTCCCCATGATCCTGTCCACATCATCAGGGGAAACAGGGTCGAACTCATTCCAGATAACGTGCTCAAGACCGCCTGATTCCTCCACATTAGACTCTGCCCAGTCAGAGTCCAAGCCGGTCCGGATCCGAGCGATTTTGTCCGCCAGATGATGACTAAACTCCTCGGCTCGTCCCTGCAAGGGATCCTCTCTCACCTCCTGGTTAAGGAGGGAGCGAGTCACCCTAAACAGGGCGGCCGGGCGATTATCTGCGGACGCGATAAGGGCGGCAAAGTAGTTAGACCTCGCCGTCCTTATCGCCGCAAGATAAGACCTTATAAAGGTTCTTAACTGCAATCGGTCGGATTCGGATCGGCTGGATCTCCAACCGCTCTCTAGACCTCGTCTTCGCCGCTTCATCTCCCGGAGCTCCACAGAGAACCATGGGGCCCAACGGGATCTGCGTCGGGTCAGAGGTCGCATGGGTACAACGCAGTCGAGTGCCCTGGTGGCTGCCGTTTCCCAGGCCTCCACCAGGGCATCGACTGGGCTGTGGGTAAGGGTGATAGGTATAGGCCCAAGCGCCCTCTGGAACCGATCTGGGTCCATTAGGCGCCTGGGGCGGAACCACCTGGTCGGCTCCGCCGCCCAGCGGCGGGGGATGGCATGACGGAAAACTAGCCTCAGGAGGTAGTGGTCTGACCATGACAGAGGGGTGATGGACGGAGAACCCCCTCCCAGATCATCCAACCACTGTCTAGACAGAAACACCAGGTCAAGAGTGTGACCCCCCTCATGAGTCGGGCCCTCAATAACCTGGGTCAGGCCCATGGCTGTCATGGAAGCCATGAACTCCCGAGCTAACTCCGACGACCCTCCCAGTGATGGCAGGTTGAAGTCACCCAGGACTATGAGCCTGGGGAACTCCACCGCCAGCCCTGAGAGGGTGTCGAGCAGCTCGGGCAGGGCTGTTGCCACACAGCTGGGCGCCAGGTATGTAAGCAACAAGCCCAACTGAACCCGAGGACCACACCTCAAGAGGAGGGTCTCACTCCCGGCCATCTGGACAATGGTGGCCTCCCGAGGACACAATGTCTCCCGAATAACCACTGCCACCCCACCACCCCTGCCCTGAGCCCGTGGCTGGTGCAGCACCCGGAAACCCGGCGGGCATAACTCGGTGAGAGGCACCCCTCCCTCCGAGCCCAGCCAAGTTTCCGTGATGCACGCTAGATCCGCACATTCCTCCTCGATCCGATCACGGATGAGGGGAGCTTTATTAACTACGGATCTAGCGTTAAAATAGACCAGCCTGAGCTCAGGGGCCTGATCACCCTCATCCCCGGGTAAGAGGGTGCTAACCGGAGGGTCGGAGCGCGCCACCGCTCGAAGATAGCGGGGGCGAGATCCCAGATGTTGATATGACCCTCCTCGCAAACACCTGCTGCCATACCCTATCGCCGTGGGGATTCGATACCCCACCCCCACATTCCCAGCGCCAGCAGCCACCTCCCCCAACCCCGTCCCACCAGGACCTCTAACAGGACCAGACTGAGTGCCGGTTACAAGTTCCCTCCCCATCCCCCCCTCCCTCCCCCTCCCTAACCTCCTAAAATAACCGGCTAAAAATCTGATCAGGGGCCTCTTAGCGCGTCTTAACTCGAGGCCCCTATCCAAGCCCAACCACCTCTCGGAGTCCCAAGGCTTGGGCCCGTCATTAAGGGGAGTATGAAAACAGGCAACAGGTCGCGCCCATGAGGCAGGAACCGCCCTAAGGGCATACAAGTCCGCTTCGGAGTAACGATGGATCATATAGCACTCAATTAGTCTCTTGGGGCTGATGTTGAAAATATAGCCAAAGGATTGTTCATTGATGGTACGAAGATGGAAAAAGAACAGGTCCAGTGGGCATATCTCTCAATCTGCAAAGCCATCTCAGCTCTCACCCGAGATGGAGTTCCAAGGGACAACCTCAGCCGTCCTCTCACTCCGGCTGAGGAGTCTAACTGGAACAGAGAGAGAAAAGGGGAGTCCTAAGCCAGGCCCACCCCACGTATGGTCATACGTGTTTTCAGTGCCGTTGTAACTTTGAACAGTCACTAAGCAAACTGTTGTAAGTTGAGAACTACCTGTACTTTATCACTTTTTTCTTCTTTTTGGGGGAGATCATCAAGTTTTTGACACCTTGCTAGATGACTGGTGGTACTCGAATATTGCTATATCCTAAAACTGGTACAATTGGTGCAAAGGTTGAAAAGGCCTGCTCTAAAATTCAGTTCCATTGTATTTTTTTGTACTGACTTACTAGACCAGGGGTGTCAAACTGCCGGCTCATGGGCTGGACGCATCATCCAGAAGCTGCGCCCACCCCATTGCCGGCAATAGCAAAACTCTCCTGATAACGTTGCGCGATATCACATGACGTCACTAGTTTGACATGTCTGTACTAGAGAGAAAGAATTATATAAATCATGTGAAGAAATATATAATAAATATCATCCATAGCTAATGTTTTTCCATTTTTAATCCACTATTACTAATGTTATGACTATTTGCAAATATAAATATGGAATGAGTAGGTGTTCTATTTCCTCCTCTTTGATTTGCCGATGCCTTTTCTAAAGCATATCTAGTATTATGATGCATTTTTTTTCAATGTGTACAGTATGATTTTTTAAAAAAACATAAGACACTCATTATGATTAGGAATGTTTTGGAAGGTGAGGAACTGTACATTATATAGCAGGTTTAATTAGCATAATAACGAATGTTCTTGCTTTGACACATAAATTATTTTTTCAATCTTTTTTGTTTATAGAATAGTGTTCATGATTAAGCTGGATGATAAAGTTTCAGAAAGCTATCCTCTGCAGTTTATGGCTTAAATTTGTTTGATTCTTGAGAAACAAATGAGATCCATGTAAATAGCATTGGAGCTGGATATATTTGAAATGTAATCATGGGTTTAATTTTTAATATGTCACCCCACTCCTTTCCCATCTACTAGTTTTCTAGCTGCTAATGCCCTTGTGGGTTTTTTTCCTGTCTTTTGGCGGTGAAGGTTTACTTGTTTTTAATTGTTGGAATTTTGATATCAACATATATGTCAGACATTTTGAGAGGGAGACATTTAGGTAAACAATTAAAAAAAAGAGTAATGGTCAAATTATTTATAGACCTGTTCTGTTGTAAATTATGTAGTACTTTTAGTAATGGAGAAACCTTTCTGTGGGAATGGCTTGTTTGAGTCAACATACTGCTTGGAAAAAATCCAAAAAATCCAAATACTTAAGATATTCTTAAGCCTTATCCCTTGCATCTTTAGTAAAGCAGAGCTAAGATGCTAATATAAAAAGTGTGTTATGCTGTAAACATTTTCCTATAGGTAATAAGAGGCAGGACAGACATAACAAATGTTTTTAAATTGCAGTTTAAGGATCAGGAATAGGCTGGTGTATCATATGCTTCCTACTTCCCCAAGAAGAATTATTCCTTTCTATCTTAACTATGGTTGGGGATGTAATTGTGCAACTATTAAGCATATTTAAAGGCTAACAAAAATTTGAAGCCTGGTAAGAAAGATTACACATAGTCCTTGACTTATAACAGTTTAGTGACTGTTCAAAGTTAAAAAGGCACTGGAAAAAGTGACTTATGCTCATTGCAGCATCCCCGCGGTCACATGATCAAAATTCAGACACTTGGCAACTGACTTGAATTTATGATGGTTGTGGTGTCCTGGGGTCATGTGATCACTCTTTGTGACCTCCCCAAAGTCAATGGGGAAGCCAGATTCACTTAACATTACTAATGTAACAACTGCAGTGATTCACTTAACAGCTGTGGCAAGAAAGGTCATAAAATGGAGCCATGGTATCTTGCTGCGGCGTCTCAGGGGATTGGGAGTGGGAGGCACGGTTCTTCAGTGGTTCTCCTCCTATCTCCTGGGACGCTCGCAGTCGGTGTTGGCAGGGGGGCAGAGGTCGACCGCGAGGCCTCTCGCTTGTGGAGTCCCTCAGGGGTCGGTCCTCTCGCCCCTTCTGTTCAACATCTACATGAAACCGCTGGGTGAGATCATTCGTGGTTTTGGAGTTGGGTATCATCAGTATGCTGATGATACCCAACTTTTCATTTCGACCCCAAACCACCCCAGTGATGCCCTCGACGTGATGTCCCGGTGCCTGGAGGCGGTCCGGGTCTGGATGGGGAGGAACAGGCTTCGTCTCAACCCTGACAAGACGGAGTGGCTGTGCGTACCGGCATCCCGTGATATTCAGGATATCCCACCCCTCATTATGGGGGGTGAGTCATTACCTCCTGTAGATAGGGCTCGCAACTTGGGAGTCCTGGATGCACAACTTTCCTTAGAAGACCATATTGTAGCTGTGACTAGGGGGGCATTCGCCCAGGTTCGCCTGGTGCGCCAGTTGCAGCCCTATCTAGACCGGGATGCCTTGCGCACGGTCACTCATGCGCTCGTGACCTCTCGTCTTGATTACTGCAACGCTCTCTACATGGGGCTACCCTTGAAGACCACTCGGAGGCTCCAACTGGTACAGAATGCAGCCGTGAGAGTTGTATCGGGGGTTTCCCGATACTCCCGTGTTACACCTTTGCTCCGCGAGCTGCATTGGTTGCCAGTTGTCTTCCGGGTGAGGTTCAAGGTGTTGGTTATGACCTACAAAGCCCTCCATGGCATGGGTCCAGAATACCTTGGGGAGCACCTACAGCCGGCGTCAACTTCCCTCCGCCCAGTACGATCCCACAGAGAGGGCCTCCTCAGGGTGCCGCCGGTCAAAGAATGCCGACTGGTGGCCCCCAGGGGGAGAGCATTCTCTGTGGGTGCACCGGATTTATGGAACCATCTTCCGGTAGAGCTCCGGATGGCGCCCGATCTCCGCTCCTTCCGGCGCGATCTTATAACCCATCTTTTTAAACAAGCGGGCCTGGCCTGATGGGACGGGGTGGGATTTTATTACTACTTCAATTTTAAATCTGTATTATTTATGGGCATTGTTTAATTATGTTTTAATAATTTTAATTTTTGTATCCTATTTTTATGTATTGCCCTGTTCACCGCCCTGAGTCTCTTGAGAGAAGGGCGGTATATAAATTAAATTAATAAATAAATAAATAATAAAATGGAGCAAAATTCACGTAGCTGTCTCACTTAATGACAGAAATTTTAGGTTTAATTGTGGTTGTAAATTGGGATTACTTGTACTTAAATAAGTTGCCTCTATCCATATATCCTTTAGTTTCTAATGAACAATTTGTGGATTAGTGCAGAAATGGATGGAGAATCTCTACATGGGCTGTAGAGATGCATAAAATATTCCAATGATTAAATATTTCACATGTGAAGTATCTATTCCAACCTTACTAAAAATAGCCCAATCCTGAAACATTTGTTCAAATGTTTTTCTTCTGAACTATTTGAAAAGTAAAGGGACTTTTCTAGTAAGATAAACAACTGTTTCAAACTCTAAGCAAGTGGTTAAAGCATTAAGCTACCCTAGTAGAAAATGGGAGACTGTGAGTTCTAGTCTCACCATAGCCATGAAAGTTGGCTAAGTGACTTTGGACCAGAACTCTCTCTCAGCCCAGCCTAGCCCACCTCACAAGGTTGTTGTGGAGAAAATAGAAGGAGGAAGGTATGTTGAATATGTTCACTACCTTGAATTGTTTGTAAAATAATAAAGGTGGGATACAATGAAAATACAGTCCACATTCATTCTAGAACCAATAAATTAGCTAAATACCCTACACTCATGCATGTAATTAAATATTGGTCTTGTATATGGTATTATATCTTTTTCTTTTTAAAATAACTAAACAAAGCGTGTTACAGAGATTTAAGCCCTAAATATTTCATGATCCAATACACTGGATCTGATGGAAGGAAGCATTGCCCTTATAAGTTTTACAATTTTTCCCTTGAGATAATGTACTGCATAAATTTTTAATATTGTAGTTTGAGATCTTTGTTGATACCACTATGAAAATTGAGACTGTGCCCACAAAAGGCAAATGGACATTTTACATCTATTTTTATATCCCTCATATATAAAAGGTACATAATTTTTTCTTTTAATAGAACATGGAACTCCAAAATTGTTGGTTTCTCCAGATTAATATAAAAAAGCAATCTGATCTAATTCAAGGTAAATTTGAAAGCTTACATAAGAAGGAAATAGTTTCCAAAATAACCTTTACTAATGGGAGTTCCCTAGGGAGATGTGTGTTAGCCACGTCTTTAATATGTAATTTGAAAATTTAGACTGGATTAATTACTGATAATATAATTTCCTTATATATAGCCAAGGCCCTTTAGGAGATTATTGTAGATATGGATGTCAAGTTTCCGACGTATGGGCTTTTCAAGTAACAATGGTGTTAATGCTTTTTGATTTACTTTTGCAATTGTTTTATTATATTCTTACACTGTTTTTTGCTTGTTTATTATATTCTGAATGACAACTGTGCTATAGGTATATCTAAATATGACAGGATAGGAAAAGACAAAAATTCCACATACTTGCTTCTGCAGATGTTAAATTTGCTAATTTTTGAAACAGCAGTTATAAGCTCCAAAAAGATATAGGTGGCAATTGATATATTTTAGCTGCATAAAATAGAGACTACTGGTGATGTGGTAACATTAAAAAGATGTGGATGAAGAGTGCAGATCCTTTCCACATTTTTGGTTGTATTTTGATACTTAGAATTATTTTAAAATTATGTTTAAAAGTTTTGAGGATTCTTCATGCTTCTTTTGCTGCTAAATTCAACTTTCAAAGTAATTGTTCAATCTTTTTGGAGGAAATTTTCATCAGTTTCAATCTGGCTCTCAAATACTACTAGAAAACAACAATGAGAACTTGATGGTTGAGTGTAAAAGAATTTAAAGCACTAGTTATTCCGTATTTTCTAAACATTGCAAAACAACTGGAGATTTGCAGCTGGAGGGAAACATGTTTCTTGTGAAGGCAGCTAACTGAAAAGTTTAAAATTTGCAAATATATATTGTTAGTTATTATCAACCTGTTTAATTAGCACAACCTTGCAAAATATTTGTTGTGATCATTTTGTGTGTTGATTATTTTACAAGGTAGGCTCACTTAACTCATTCATAAGCTTAAGCATTCTGAGCCTGATGTATGTGAAACAAGATGAATCTGTATATTTCCCTGAAGGTTTATGCATCACATGCCATTATTTGGTAAGTGTGGTTTGTGTTAACTCAGGGCAATTATTTCTTCATAGTTCTCAGAGTTAGGCAGTACATCTTTAAGGCTATTTTATTTTTGAATCTCAGGAATTTAGTGAAAGTATATTCATTTTGTTGTCATTAAAAGCTATACCCTGATTGTATTGATTCCAGTATGCTGACTTTAATTGTTTCATTGCTTTAATTAATGACTATTCAGCATTGCATATTATTGTATAAGAAGAAAGAAGAAAATAAAATCCTTAATTTTTTTTAGCTTGGTTCTTGCTTTTCAGTTTTTCATACAGGTACATATTTGTTGTTCCTTACCTCAGGTTAGTTCCCGTTCACCATAGATCTGTTGCATGTTAATCAATTACCATTAAATTGGCTATTACATACTTTGTGAATCCATTGATGTGTCATCTTAGCAAATTGCATTCCTGTTTGCTGTAAGAATTATAGGAACCACTGCAGCCACTGCCGTATAAACTATTTTATACAAGTGAGAATAATAGTTTGAAAGATGTACCGTATGTATTGAATTCTTGAACTTCTAAAATGCCTCTACTTCAGGGGTGTCAAACTCAATTTCATTGAGGGCTGCATCAGCATTGCGGTTGCCCTCAGGGGGCTGGGTGGGTATGGCCTGGGTGGGCGTGGTCTACTGGGTGGGCGTGGCTAGAGTGCGTATGGCCTACTGGGTGGGCATGGCCAGCTCTACATTGTTTGCATCAAGGGTGCCTATGGGGGCCTGGGCAGGAGTGGGACAGATCTGAGGGTCTCTGGCAGAAGGAGGGACTCTGGGCCAGGGCCAAGGCAGTGGGGGCCGTTCCCTCACTGTTTCCAGGATGGCTTCGTGGGTCGCATGAAACCACTTCATGGGCCGGAACTGGCCCCCAGGCCTTGTGTTTGACATGTTTGCTCTACTTGTATAGATTCAGATTCATTTTTTTAACAAAACACAAGTCAAATAGTTCAGTCAGACTGTTAACATATCCCCTCTGATTGGAGTTGTGTAATTGATTTTTAAATAAATTGTAATTTTGTAATCCTTTTGCTGCATGCGTGAGTTTAGAACAATGCGAGTTTTAGAACAATTCAGAGTTTTCCTTAGTATATTTAATTCTTTCAACTATGTGCCTAATGCCCAATATGGCAGGTGAATTATATATTAAAGATGATTTGAGAATTATTTTGAATATTGCATTAGAAACCATCTAAAGTCATTATTTTCCCCTTTATAGGACAGTATGCATTTTGAGAACTCACTTCCTTATTCCAGCCTTGCTCTTGGTGTAATAATTGACATTGTTACTAGAGTAACAGCATATACTGCATTACACAATCATTGCTTAGACAATAGGTGCTACTGCTTGCAAACATTCAGTCTTGATGCCCTTGAAATGGCATTATAGGTTATTGGCCATATTTTCAGTTTTCAATTGAATAGGTTTTAATGTATTAATTTTCATAAGAATATCAAGTTTGATATTTCAAACATTTTTAAAGAGAAAATGATGAAATGACCCTTAGGTTTATTACTGTTACCATATGGCTTGGATCCCAAGAAGCAAGTATGTTAGGACAGCAGAGAGATATTTCTTACTCACCCCCCCTGAATTCTAGTTTTTCCGTTTATTTGCAGCACCTCATCTTATCTGGCTCAAGAGGCCTTTCATTGGGAGGAGCATAAGCAGATGCGCTGGGGAGAAAAGACCAGAAAGTGGCTACATATGCACAAGTGTGTGTAAATGGCAAAGAGGTGCTTCTGAAGCAGCTCATCTATAGCAAAACAATAATTAGCCTTCATGACATTATGAGAATTAGCAGATATTATTTGGTATTTTTATGCCTTTTTATAATCTCTCTTAACTTTTTCCAGTACAGCGAGATAGGTAAAGGTAAAGGTAAAGGTTCCCCCGCACATGCGTGCTAGTTGTTTCCAACTCTAGGGGCCAGTGCTCATCTCCGTTTCAAAGCTGAAGAGCCAGCGCTTGTCCGAGGACGTCTCCGTGGTCATGTGGCCGGCATGACTAGATGCCAAAGGCGCATGGAACACTGTTACCTTCCCACCATAGTGGTCCCTATTTTTCTACTTGCATTTTTATGTGCTTTCGAACTGCTAGGTTGGCAGAAGCTGGGACGAGTAACAGGAGCTCACTCTGTTACGCGGTACTCAGGATTTGACCTGCTAAACTGCCGATCTTCTGATCGACAAGCTCAGCGTCCTAACCCACTTACTTAGCTCGGCATTTTTTGTATAAAGCACAAATGTCTGTAGGGAGGGATACTTAGTACAAATTGCTAGTAAGATGCTACTGTACTTATTGTAGACATTTTGGAAGGATTGGCTTATTCCTTCCCTATTGCCCTCTAACATATTGGGACACTACATAAGGAGATATATTTTATGTTCTGTTAAAGTTGGCTTTCTAGATTGCAAATAAACTTGTGCATCTGCTATTTTAGGCCTCTGAGGTAATTTAACTTGATTTTTATTCATTATAGCTAGCAGTATGTTTTCTTATTTTCTAAAAGTGAGCTTGATAGATATCCCCTACATAGACCCCCCCTCTCTCTTCCACTGAATGGCTAAATTAACATGACACATTTTTTTTCATGCCCCTTCCTATTTTCTTCATTTACACTGAAAAAATTGAATCAGATTTCTTCTAAAATATCCTTTCTATGAGGAATATCTAAATATCTCTGCAAGGAATTGATTTTGTAAAGAACTTTAAAAATTGGGATCAATCTTATGTTATCTGTTTTCCATGTTTTTAAGATTTAAATCCCAGCTTTCAGTCAAATGATTCTCAAGGCATTTCACAAGGAGTAGGTAATAAATAATGTTGTAACCCATGGAGGCCTTCCCCCCCTCTCTTTGATGGATGGACCCAGGACAGATGGATGCAATTTTCTTTCTTTTTTTTCCCCTTTTGGTAGAAGGGTGATGCGAGGTTCTTGGAGTTGCTGCTGCTCTTTTAGCCAATGAATCAGGCCAAACAGAGCATCCTTTTTTTTACTGGAAACAGGCTACAAAACATACAGAATTGGAAGGGGATTGGAAGGGACCTTGGAGACCGCTGCCCAAACTGGAGACCTTATACTAATCTGGACAAATGGATGACCAATCGCTTCTTAAAAACCTCCAGTGACGGAGGATCCACAACTTCTGGAGGCAAGGCGTTCCACTGATTAATTGTTCTCATTGTCATGAAATTTCTCCTTAGTTCTAGATTGGATGTCTCCTTGCTAAGTTTATATAAGCTACGTAGACTTCTTGTTGCCCTTGTTTATGCTTCACTTCTGCAGTGAAGCTTCAGGAAGGAGTCATAATTTTTAGTACACTGTGGTTTGGAGTTACGAAAACACAACTGTCAGTTTCCAGGTATAAGGAGTAACTACTTCCTTCTTTCGAAAACTTGGATTTACCTTAAATTTCACAACAAGATTTTGAAACAGTTAACACCCCCAATTTCAAACATTATGCAAGCTATTTTATTGAAAAATAGTAGGCTTATTGTTAAATTATTTGTCATGAGAATATTAAGATTATGGGTTTTTTTTACATTTAAATGAAACTATAATGTTTGTCAGTATAAAAATGACCTTATTCTGAACTGGGTAGAATCTAGTTACATCCAGTTTGATCTTGAGACAAAGTTTATAAATTGGCCACAATATGGTGACTGAAATTCATCACATACATTTTTATCTTCAGTAATAAGATATGTTGAATCTATTTTGAAATTTATCCTTAAAGATTGCTTTCTAGTAAATGGGTACATTAGATGAACTACATTAATGACAGGGTTGGGTGAACAATGATACCATGAAATTCAGAAGTTATTTTTATAATTTTCAATCTACCCTACATCAAAATACTTATCTTACAGTTTTCAGTTTGCAATATAAAGACTTAGTTTTAGATTCAAACTAAGTTAAAAGTCTTGGTTTTGCTTTGAATTTACTTTACTGGGAGCCGCCCAGAGTTGGCTAAAAATTGGGCAGCTATATAAGGGTTACAAACAAATGAACACTTTCACTGAGTAAAGCAGGTATTTAGCAAAATTTTCTAAGTGTTTGTGAAAGAACATGAAGAAATACCAGGCCAAATGAATAACTTGTATAGACCTATTTTTTTATTGCATTGGAGTTTCGGCATCATAACAGTTTTGCAGCACAATAATTCTGTCAATAAGATTATTTTGAAATTTGTCCCAGCCAGTGAATTTTGGATTTCAGTACACTACAGTTCTCTTAGCATTTAATTTCTGCTGAACAGGTGATTTAAAAAAAATATTTTTCTCAATCTTCACTTCCTTAGTATATTTTTTTAAGCATAGGGTCAATCTGTTTAAATTGTGCATTGTTTAACAGTGGTTTACTCCTTGCATGTGGGAGTAACTCTTCCACTTATGAAACTAAGAATGTTCAGCATTAATTTAGGGATAGGATTTAATCAGTATATTGATAACACTCAGCTCTGTTTTTCTCTTTAACACCTGCGTTGTTAACATCTTGAGTCAGGAGAGGTAAGTCATGTCGTGAACTACTTCCCAGATGCAGTGATAGGTTAGTTATGGGCCAAGAAATGTAAGTTGGGTCCTGAAAATATAATGTAGCTGGGAAGTTTTTTGAAACAATAATTGAGAATCTGTTTATGTGTTCACTAAGAGTCAACACTGACTTGATGGCATAGATTGAAATGGTCTGGAAGAGGAATGGGGTATTCTAAATTTCTTCAGATTATTTTCTTCCTGGAGCACTGGAATTCACTTGGAGTACCTCTTCTTTCTCACACAGCTTTCTTCCCACAATTTATATCTTGAACTCAAATCTTGGCAACAGAAAAAAAATTACATTGAAATGCTAGTATAATAGGAAGGCAGCTGGAAACAAAAGAGAGAATGACAAAGTCTCCTGGACATATTAGCAGACCAGAATCATAGGACAAAAATGTCACATCTATATTTACCAGGCAATTGCAAAAAGAAGAATCAGTAGTTATATGAGCTTATGACTGGCATATTGCAAGTCACCAGTGACCACAAAATAATTTCTTCTGGACTCTTACTGCATTTAACAGAACAATGCTATGCATGTTTACTCAAGAGGAAATAAATTATGGTATGACTCTAAGTAAAGATGCATAGAATTACAATCTAATTAATTTAATTGAGTCATGTTACTATCTTGCATTATGTTATTTTAAAAGGAAATGAATATAAAAATGGAATAAAATAACAAATTATGAAATAACATTTTTCCAGATGGGTTTATAAGTTAATTTATGCGAGAAACTAAGGAATTTTAATTATTTATTTCAATAGAATTTATTGTTCAATATTTACTTAATTTCCTTCTTTGCATGTAAGAGAAAAGTGCAGTGGATAAGTAAAATTTCACTTATAACATGTGAGTATTCTTTCCAGTTACTCTTAATGACATAAGATTTCTGACATTTGTAAGAATCTTTTCCTTCAATTTGGATACACATTTGTTTTTAAATAATTCAAATGCTGCCTCCAGTAAAATGAACAAGTATTTCTTCATTGTACAGGGTTGTATGTAGATGACTAGAATAAGTGAATAAATGAATGAGACATCAACTAATAGAATAAATTAGTCTTTTTTTGGGGGGGAGAAACATCTTTTAAAGTTACAATATTTTTCTAACGTATTTGTTCACTTTAGGAAAGGCATACTGATGTGCAAATAGCAGTTTTTAAGGGGTGGATCTTATACAGTACTAGTGTTCAGAATAGGAGAAACTTATTTGTTTTCATCGTCGAATAAGCCCCTTCCCAGTAAATGCTAGATGTAGAGCTCCAGTATTGTAACATGATCTATATACAATAGTAATTAAGTGGAACAAATTAAGCAGGAAATAATAATGTAATGCATGGCAATATTATTATTCATAAAATATTAGGGTGACATGAAAGGCTTTTTTTTATTTTCTGAATACAAGGCTGAAAGAAAAGCTTATATGCAGATCTGTGGAATACCATTTGTCATGTGTGACATTCCTATCTTGTCTTTCCAAGTGCAATTGCCAAATTCTTGAAAAGCAATTCTGCAAGGTTAAGGCTAATGATTGCATGATAAAACTCAATATTTTTCCCCATAACAGAACTGCCTTCTATTTCATTTCTATACTTAAAGTAAAAGCTTCTTATTCTTATTGCCTGGAACATGAAAGAAAGAGAAGGCCGAGTTTTGATCTTTATAAGAAGATTCTGACAGATTAAAGAGATCAATCGGTGTCCAACTTTTTTTTCTAGCTAAGATAAAAAAAATAAGCTTAAAGTTTGGTATACACCCACTATATCTGTGGTTTCAATCTGGTCAGGGGAATTAGTGAAACATGGAGTTTTTATAATGATAGCTTGTAGGAATTTTATAAGGTAAAACAAAGAAAACCTGAGAACTGGGCCACTGCCAGGCTGTGTTTTGTCTCTAGTTTTTGATACATGAAATGAACAGGCGGTATAGCAGAGGTGCCATCTACTGGCAGTGAATAAATGTGGTTCATCATGTCCTTCATATGTTTTGCTGCTTATGGACTGTGACCATCTATGCAATTAAAATATGTTTTGCATTCTTGCTAATTATTTCATATGCTGTTATTTCTTAGGAGTGTGTCTCCAGGGTTTTATTAATGGCTTTGGACATAGTTCAAGAATGTTGTTAATTAATCTAGGAGGATTTAGAGATATCCCTATTATAGTGATCTTGGGTGTGGTAGATATGCTATTAATTCAGTAATAGGTAAGAAGTTTATCTATTTCATGTATTTTGTTTTCCTATTCTCTCTTCTGAATCATTCTTCAGATGAAAGATTTGATTCTGGTTAAGGAAGGTGACCTGATATTTAGGACTATAATGTAGCTGGTGCTACAAAATAAAATTACATTTCCCTGTTAATTGCCCAAATAGGTTTTTTTTCTGAGTACATAATGCATTTTTAAAATAAAACTTGAGAGTTAGGTGAAAATACCTTGTTGCCTATTAGAATTTCATCTTTTTCTTGAACCTTTAATAATACTCAGGACTCCGAGAATTATTTTTCAGTTAGACGTCAAACTCATGCTAGAACTATGAACCTGAAATAACTCAGGATTTCAGGATTTCCACTCTGAAAACAGTTTTTTATAGTCAAGTAAAATGATTTGTCTTGTATAATCGTTTGTTTATTATTTATTTAGTTGGATTATGGCATTGCCTAACTCCAAAACAAATGAATAACATTATCATATCATACCCTGTTGAAAATTAGGCTTCAGTCCCTTTTCTGCTGTGAGATACTTATTAAAAACATTTTCCCTGGCACCAAAAACATTATGAATTACTGCAATATGATTGCTGATTTTGTTGATGTCACGTAACTGAGTATGAAGAAATCACAGATGATTTACAAGATTATATCTCCTTTTTGTAGAGCAATGAAGTGATTTGACATTTATTTGACCATATGGCTCCTTCCTATTTCCATTGCACCTTCATGTGTTGCCCAGCAGATGGAACCTAAGAATGGTTCTTAAGTTTCCAAAGACTTTTATTTTAAAATCTTGGTAAAAGTGAAACAGTGATTAACACTAATTTATTTAATATGGAGATACAAAATTCCCCATATGGTATATGATTAGGGATCTTAAAGGAACGTGATGCTATATGGTGGAGAATTTCCTGCTAGGGTGTTACATTTTTATCCAAATTTATTCTCTATAACTACTGTGCATTTTCTTTTTTTTTTTTTTATTGAAAAGTTTTATAAAATACAATTTTCCTTTAAAAAAACCCCCCTTCCCCCTCCCTCCTCCCCTCCCTACCTCCCCCCTATCTCCCCCCCTCCCCCTCCCCCTCCTCCCTCCCCTACCTCCCCCCCTCCACTTCCCCTCCTCCCCCCTCCCCCCCCCCCCGACTTCCCAGAGCAAAATACAAGGTATATATCTAAAAGGCAATCATAAACAATCATATACTAACAATTATAAACTCTAAAATCCATCACTCTCTAGCTTGTATATAGTAAACCAATCCTTAATAATACTAAATATATATAAAAAACTAAAATAAAAGAAAACTAGCATCATTCCCATCTATGTTCTTCCACAATTCACTATTACCTTAACATATTCTCATAGATAGTTCTTACACAAATTAACCCACATTAACCCACAAAACTTTCTTCCTCTTCCTCTGTAGTAAGTTGTCCATTAATTCCAAATTAAAAAAAAAAAAAATCTATTACCATACATAGCATCCCAAAACTTTTTTTTTTTTTTTTTTTAAAACACAACTACCACTTAACTATAAATATTTTGTGGAAGTTCCATAGATTTCTACTGGTCTTATTTTTTTTCCTTTTTTGAGCGTTTTAAGGCAGCACGCGTCACTCTCTGTTCTCTAAGATCATCCAAAAGAGTTGCAGCTTGAACTCCTCCTGTACCCTTCTCGTCTATCTGTGCATCTTCATCCTCTTGATGTTCTCCTTCTCCAGATCCCTCTGCAGCTTCCAGAAGTGTTGATGGGGTTACTTTCAAGACATTATTATAAAAATCATGCGCTTGCTTCACATTACTCAAACAGTACCTTTTGCCATCATACATGAAGCTCAACCCAGCTGGGATCTCCCATCTGAACCTTATATCTCTTTGCTTGAGCTCTTGCACAAGAAATATAAAATCCTTCCTTCTCTTTAAAATCTTTGGAGGAATTTCTTTTAGAACCAAAACTTGTTGACCAGCAATCACAACTTTAGTATCGTAGGCAGCTTGTATAACTTCATCTCTAATTTCCCTTTTTACAAAATAAACCACCACATCTCTAGGCAACTTTCTCTGTTTAGCAATCCACGAATTCACACGAAACACTTTGTCCATACCTTGTTTTAATTCAGATGCTGGATGGTTCAATACTCCCTCAAAAGCCTCAGAAACCAGCTGCTTTAAATCTTCCTTAATATTCTCTTTTAGGCCTCTAATTCTCACAGCAAACTGCATCTGGTAAAATTGGGCCAAGCTCTGTTCACTGTCGATTTTGTCTTTTAGATCTTCAATTTCCAATACTTTTGCTTCTAATAAAGCATTCTTTTGAATCAAATCTTGCACTTGATCATCCAGCACCTCCACACATTTAGCAACTTTTTGCACTGAGGACAAAATGTCTACCTTCATTTCTCTAAGTTTCTGTTCCATCCTTTTTTCCATTCTCTGCTCCAATTTCTCCAATTTCTCCTCCATCTGTAGAAATTTAACACCCATTGACTCCAAAATTAACTGGGTATGTTTTTCAAGATCCTTCGATGTCAATACATCAGGAGAATGCAACGCCTGCAGCAATGATTGTTGTTGCACCGGAGAATTTCCAGCACTCCGAAAAGTTCTAGGGGGAGGTTTAGCCGCCATCTTTTACTTACAATTGTGACGCACTTTCACTTTAAGTTTTAAGCAAAGTCCATCAAGCTTGAGAGTAAAATAAAATCTTCTTCATCTCTTCATCTTTCCCTCTTGTACTGCTCTGCCTGCTCTTTCCCTTTCATAGTCTCTCCTTCAAGCAGGGATGGTCGCAGACGCCTGGCTCTGCTCCATGAAGTCCGGAGCAGAGACGCTAGCCAGCTGGGAGCAGCCCAGGCTACGGGGGAGTTCAATCCTTCAGCCGCCCAAGCTCCAAGCTCAGGCGGCCCCGGAGAACTCAACCCCCACCTGGGGGCTCACCCCCTCCTCTTCTCCCGAGGAGGGGGCTTCAGATTCGCCCGAACAGCTGATCGGCGCTGTTTCGGGCGAAAAAACACCAGCTGAGCCGCGGGCAGCCCGGGAAGGCTCCCTCCGTCGCCGCGGAGCCACCGGAAGTCCTACTACTGTGCATTTTCTTAATAGTGTAACATCTTACATATTATTTAAAATCTGACACACTGTCAGCCCAATTTTAAACATCACAATTGTTGAAATTGATGCTGAATGATTTTGGTATGAGCTGGATATAGTTTATTTCTTTTTAGCTTTTTATCTCATGCTTTTAATTTACTTTACTTATTGTCTTCTGCAATTTGGCCATGAGGGAAAAGAAATTCTACCATAACAAGAACAATATTGACAGTTTTTAAGATACTTGGAACATGAAATTGTTCGCATTTCTCTAGAGATATGAAAGCTAACCCCCCCCCCGCTGCCCCCAGAACAATTAAGACAAATTGTCAGAACCCTATGTTCTGTGTGTATGGGATTTCTTATTTTCGGGTTCTGTCATTCTCCTGGGAGGGAGGGAGGAGGAAGCTTGAGGTGCTGATATGTATTTGCTTTGCTCTTGCTCTTGCTCTATCCTCTTTGATGTGTCTCTAATGGGGTGAGAGTGGAATGTACCTCCGGCCATCTGGCGGAAGAAATGGCACAGACATTTAATAGCCTTGAAAGTGGCGCCTTATCACTCTGTTCCCACGGCGTTTTCACCCCTGCAGATTGGCCTGTTTGAACTGTACCGATGGTCAGTTTTTTGTTTTTTTTACTATGGACACTTTTAATTACTCGATTTGCACGGGAAACCCTCAGATCCTTCCTTCTATTCCTGCTGTCAACAGCTCCCAATAAAAGTTCCTTTTGAAATGATGCCATTTCAAGAGTTCTGCTTTCTTGGGAGAACTGATTGAGGCGGGTCCTTACACAAACATTTTTCCTTTTTTTTTCTTTTCTAAAAAATTAGGAAAAAAAAGAAGGATACATAAAAAATTGAAATATGTTATTCTTGAATAATAAATGTAGTAACAGGAGGTGCTGTTGTGATGCTATCGTTATACATTAAAATTTTCAATTAACTTGGAAGACCTTTGTATAGATAATCTATACAGAGCATATCCATGCAGTGCAGTTCTAAAATGCAGGAACATGACGTAATTCTGCTCCTGAGGGAAGTATCTGTTTTCACTAAAGAAAGGAACACTCAGTGCCTGATTTGCTTGTGTGATTTTTGTTACTGACTTTTTATGTACAAGTCAGTGAATTTGCTCCTGACTAGCTCTCAAAAAAGGGACACGGTGGCTCAGTGGGTTAGGACGCTGAGCTTGTTGATCAGAAGGTCGGCAGTTTGGCGGGTCGAATGCCGAGTGCCGCGTAACAGAGTGAGCGCCTGTTACTCGTCCCAGCTTCTGCCAACCTAGCAGTTCGAAAGCACGTAAAAATGCAAGTAGAAAAATAGGGACCACTACGGTGGGAAGGTAGCAGCATTCCATGCGCCTTTGGCGTCTAGTCATGCCGGCCACATGACCACGGAGACGTCCTCGGACAAGCGCTGGCTCTTTGGCTTTGAAACGGAGATGAGCACCGGCCCCTAGAGTCGGAAACGACTAGCACGCATGTGCGGGGGAACCTTTACCTTTACCTTTACCTTTTTAGCTCTCAAAAGACATAACTTTTATTATGATATTGATGGTTTTTTCTTCTTTTTTCAGTTATTTTTCCCCAAGTTCTAAAACTGACAAAGCTGAGAGAGCTTGTGTTTCCTATAGTTCTGCATCTTACATTTCAGTTTCAATTTCAAGAAATTAAAATCATTTCAAAGCAATTCCATTAATAAATATCATTACTGTCTAAATTAAACTTTCACATTTCATAAATGCACAAGTATATTATTTTCTAACAATCTGTAATTGATCTCTATTATTGCGTGTTTGCATTTGGGGTATTTAAAATGTCAAAATATTTTTATATTTTAAAGTTTTGACTTTGTTTACCACTGGTAAGATTGGCTTGCCTACCAAGGTTGGGCCAAGGGAATAAAGAGCTGAAACTTTTAGCCACATTCTTTTGAACTGTAGGATTAGCAGTATAGAAATCAATTGCAGTATAGAAATCAATGACCAAAAAAGCAGCACAAATTTGAGAGCCCTAATAGATTATTGGTTTGTCTTTTCAGAGATACTTCTTCACCTAAACAGAGAAACAGAATGACCATGGATGGGCAAAAAAGCTGTGCGAGTAGAAGTGACTTCTTGTTGGCTTCCCTATTGAGCTTCCTTGTAGGAATCTGTCAGGGAGCATTGGAAATCTTCCCTTCCCTTCCTTTCCCCTCCCTCACTTCATGAGAACTAGGGAGAGTGCAATTTGAGATGCTTTCTTAAATTAAATCTCTGCCTCAGATTATTCTTATCTGACCATTGCCTATTTGCAGTGCTTCCCGTTTCTCAAAGTTCTGCCCATTACAATATGATTTAATGTTGCCAGAGCCTTCTGCTTCACATGGGGTCAAACTGGCCCACCTGCCAAAACTGGGCAAAACTGCCATGGCATCCACTCCAATTACAGATTCCAAAATCATAAACTCACTGCTTTAGGGAAAGTGCCACTCTATTCAGATTTAAAACTAGAGCCAAAAGTCTGTTGGTTCCTGAATTAGCAGCAGTTTCCTCATATTAGAGTCAACTTCAGTTGTTTTGCCCCATCCAGACCTCCAGACACTAGATCAAGATTTCTACAGCATCTGTGGTTCTTTCTGGGCTACAGATGTACAGCTGGGTATCATCAGAATATTGATCACCTTTCCCAGAATTTTCATGTTTATTTAGAGTAGGGAAAATTTAGAGTAGGGAAAATGACTGATACTTCATGGAATTTCACAAGGGAAGACTGCTGGGTTGATTGATCTTTCCCCATATGCTGTTTGGTTAGGAAGGAGTGGAACCATAGTAAAACAATGTGTCTGACTCTCATAGATCTTAACAAAGGTGATCTACCAGAATGACCTCTCTTATTCCTATGGTAATGGCTTCAGTATGAGATTTTTCCAATGCTTAGTCAAGATAACGTTTTGTGTTTCTCCACTGGTGCTCTAAATCAGAATTCCCGAACCTTTTCAAGGTTTGAGGACTGGTGAAGGGAGGAGGATGGTTCCACCTGTGCTTGCCTACCACTTTCACTGCCCAATTCTGAAAGGCTCAAAGCCCAATAGTGGGCTGCGGCCTGAGGGTTGGGGACCCCTGGTCTAGATGTTGCTACCATTATTTTATTTCCTCAAGCTCCTTGGTGAATCAAGGAGTAAATTTATATAGTTCATACAAAACAAGATTTTTCTACAATTCATTTTAGGTGGTATATAGTGGAACAGAAAACTACAGTTTAAAAATAATAGCTTTATTTATTATTGCTCAGCCTTTTCTGCCTTGTATTTTGTTTCTCTAGTAAGTCACCTTTTTTTTGCCTGCGCAGTTTTGCCTTCTGGCAAAGAGATGTTTTCTACTAGTCATTCTCAGAAGATCCATAACATTTTTTTTACCATGTCTCTGCTAGTCCAAAAGAGCAGTGGTTTTAAATACTGTATTAATAAACTTCAAAAGAATCCATGAAAGGATTCTGTTGTAATCTCAGTTTATTTAATTTTAACATTAAAATGTTAGCACATTACAACTTTATGTCCATTTATATTATTTGTGCCTTTCAAAGCCCTATAATATACATGCACTGGCGAAACTACCGGTATGTGTTAGAAAGTTTAGTATTTGTTGTTAGCTAAATAATAATACAGAAATTAGAAGGTCTGTGCACACTTGCCTAATCAAAGTACTGAAAATAATATCCATTCAATCCTGTCTGTCTCTTGGTGACCCTAATGGCCAGGTCTCTTTACATCTTCTGATCTTGCACTACTTCTTTTAGTTGTTCTATACCAGTGATGGCGAACCTTTTAGAGACCGAATGCCCAAACTGCAACCCAAAACCCACTTATTTATTGCTTGGTGCCATGTGGGTGTGACCCACTGGGTGGGCATGGCTGTGGTGGTCATGGCAGACTGGGTGGATGTGGTCAAGGTGGGCATGGTCATCTCGATGTTACTCATGGGAAGGGATGCCTGTGCAGGCCTGGCAGAGTTGGGGGAGATCCAGGAGGTCTCTGGCAGGAGGAGAGGTGGGCAGGAGGCTTGTCCTGTGTGTTGAGGCGAGGCAGGGCGGGGGTGCCATTGTCGCGGGGCAAGGCAAGGTGGGGGCAGCTGCTGCCTGACACCATCGCCCCCTGCACACACAGGCCAGCGAGCATATGGGGTCCGACGGTGTCTGTCAGCAGCCACAGCCTGCTGGCTCCTCGACGGGCGCACTCTGGGGCTCTGTAGCCCACCGCCAGCAGTTCAGACAAGCCACCTCTGAACTGGACAGTTGGCCAACAGCTGAGGAGGCGATGCAGTGGGTCGTGCCTAGGAAAAGGACAGCATGCGAGGCCAGGAGGGATGGGACGGGGGGGAGGGAAACCAGCCATGCCGGGATGCATCTGGCCACATGGGACCTTGGACAGCTGCTATCTCTGGGACATGGCACGCGTGCCCACAAAGAGGGCTCTGAGTGTCGCCTGTGGCACACGTGCCATAGGTTCGCCACCACTGTTCTATACTTTTGCTGGCGTCAACTTTGATGGTGTCCAGCCACCGTGTCCTTTGGTTTTCTTTTACTGCTAACTCTTCCAAACATAATTGCTTTCTCTAGTGAGTTCCCCTGCATGACATGGCCAAAATAAGTGAGACGTAGTTTTGTGATTTTGCCTTCCAGTGACACCTCTGCTTTCCAGTACTTGCTTATCAGTCACCTTTACATCAACAGTAACTATGAGACTTCTAATATTCATGGCACTCATGGTCACCTTTTTATGTAGCACTTAAGAATCCATAAGAGGAATCCATTTGTAGACTTTTATACTGAAAAATTAAGAATCAATTATTTTGCTACCTTAGTTGAATGTTTGAGGCTGATTAAATTAAAATAGTGATGAATCATTTATTATAGCGATTAAATAATGAGATAACTGTTACATCTTTTAAGACTGTGGTAGCACTTGTTCAAACTCCTGGCATTTATTTTACATTAATTTTTGAAAGAATTCCAAATGGACTAAACTGGCAGAGGACTAGATATATAAATCCTGCTCCCCCAACACCACTTTTTCTTCCTATGTTAACTGAACAAATTAACAAATTCAGCAGATACTAAGATTATTGCAGCTTCTAGAGAAGGAAAGAGCAATTGATAAGGAAGAGGTCATTAATACCAAATACAAGAAAAAATAATTATAGTATCCACATTTCTGATTTCTGACATTAGTCATGAAATTATGTTTAGTGGTATGTTTCATTTAGAATGTTCGCTTAATAATTACAGTATGATAAAATGACTCTTAATATGATTGTAATAGAATAAAACAGTGAATGTACATACAATTACTCATTTTAAACATTCAATAATAACATTTCACAATATATTTGTTTTAATGAGTTACTGTGCAAATTTGTTACAGCTTCTTACATTCTTTAATTACGTAAAGGCTTTAAATAAGAAGATACGCAAGTGATTTTATTACTTAGCCACTGTAGGTAATATAAATCCAATTTTTATCTGTTCATCTTTGGAATGTTCTGTATTATTTTTGTAAAACTATGACTTAATAATCACAACAGTAAATGTACATTTTATTTAAAACAGTAAATATTGTTTAAATGGTCCTCTTTCCAGCTTTAAATCTGTTATGAATGTAAAAGGAAAATGATGATAACTCAGGACATATGAATGTAATAGATCTGTTAATTTTATGAGATTATAAAATTAGTGTTTTTTAGTGAGATTTAATTAATGACTTTGCCTAGTAATTATTTCATATTGTTTATTCTGGCTTTGAATAGGCAATTGGACGTGATGGCCTCTTCAAACTGTGATGCTACCAGAAAACAATATTTATTGTATTTTATTGAGTTTTGCAGTATTTGTATCCTGGGCACTTCATTAACTCTGGGTAGTTCTGAGTAGTTACTTAAGACAGTTCTTCCCTAGGAGAAAGAGCAGACAGGAAAGAATTAAAAAAACAAACCCTAAACACTTGAATAATACCTGGCTTCTTCACCTTGCAAACATAAGAAGCTATACTTCTAAACATGCTAGAGCAGGGTTCCCCAACCCCTGGTCCATGGACCAGTGCTGAGCCGCGGCATGCCAGCAACCGGTCCGCACAAACAAGGAAAGCCCCATCCATGGGATGAAGACAGCACACAAAACCACGCACCCTCTGGTCCATGGAAAAACCTTTCTCCACAGAACTGGTCCCTGATGCCCAAAAGGTTGGGGACCTCTGTGCTAGAGCCAGGAATAATAATATAACCATTATTAAATTGCCTGGAAAATAAATTATTGCATTTATTTATCCGCATCTGGATATATTAGCTATTTTTTCACACAGAAATATGCATGTAGCTATGTATCCCATTAGAACCACTCAAGCAGCAGAGATCCCTTCCCAAGTTGGCTGGTGACAACTGAAATTACATTCAAAGCTCTCAATACTATCAATGTTAGCAGATATAGCTTTCTGCCCATTTGTTCTTTTTCAACATTAAACTTTCCTCTCATCCAGTTTGGGGAAGAATCTGTCTTCCTACTAGCTTGGCAAAATACTATTTTTTAAAAATTAAAGTTACATTTGAAACTGATTTCTTTACAATTATATTCATGCAGAGGTGGGAGTGGGTAAGGTTAGTATACATTATGGCATAGAGAGAGCTAGTTTGATGTGGTAATTAAGGCACCAGGCTACAAAGCTTGAGACTCTGACTTCAAGTCTGCCTTAGCCATGATAGCCAACTGGGTGACGTTGGGACAGTTATTCTATCTCAACCCAACCCACTTTGCAGGGTGTTTTTTTGCTAAGAGAATAGGAGGAGGAAGGTGTGTTGGATATTTTTGCCACATTGAGTTACCTGTAAAAATAATAAAGGCAGGTTACAATCAATAAAGTAAAAATAAATAAATAAATAAAAAATAATAAAAAATAAAAATAATAAAATAAAACATGTACCACTGTAGTTTCCAGTCTGTATTTGCCTTCTGCTGATCCCAAAAATCATTTCCATGGGATTCTACCAGAGAATCCTAGGACTCTGGGCTAGCCTGAGATGTTTAAAAAGAAACCCTGAAAGAAAGCAATTATATACTATTACCATGTTGCTGCTAATAAAAGTTTACCACAGGCTGACCTCAACTTGAGGTATTCTTTACAGAGAATGTGAATGTGCAATCCTTCGGAATCAGGATCAGAGCAAACATCCATTGGTTAAAACCCCTCTATCCTGCATGGTGGTGTCTCAATTAACTTGAGATGAAAAATGAAAGATGTATAGTTTTGCCATTGCCCATCTCCTTTTCATGTTTTGATTGTCTGATTACATGCTGAAAAATTTGAATAGTGCGAATTCTGTCTTGATAGAGATGAGACAAGGGTCATCAGATGAGAAAAAAGAGAGCTGTGAAAAGAGCCAAATATGAATTAAAATGATCTTATCAGAGGTTATTGAGATAGATCAGTATTGTCTTCTGCCAATATAGTATAAAGATAAATTCTGAACATGAAAATGTAATTACTTGATCTATGTTACTGGTCTTTCTTCTCATGAACTGTGGTTCTAAACTAATTTCTATGTTTGAGAAACAAAGCTTGATATATCTTTAAAATGTTCTTTCATGTTAGAATCTGGTTTTTGGAGTGTTAATACGAAGGTATAAAGTGATCTTTAAGATTATAATGTAATTGAATAATGTGTTATTGCTAGTTTGTGGTTCAGTGTATTATGCATTATGTTTATGTATTATATGTGTTAGCAAATTGATTAATTCAGCAAACTATGGAATAGCTAATCATGGGTTAGCAAATTGTGCAAACAGTCCTACTCTAATAAAATAGAAACCAACATGAAATAATCTCTTGCAGGATAAGCTTCTAACCTTGGACCTTCTGATCACCTGTCATTAAAGTACTAATGAGGACTGATCCTGCTTAGCTTTTTCAAGATCTAAATGATGCTGCCTCTTGCTGTGATTGTGTGTGTGTGTGTGTGTCTATATATCTATATCTATATCTATCTATCTATCTATCTATCTATCTATCTATCTATCTATCTATCTATAATTTTACGGGAATGTTTGGATTTGAAGTGGTTTAATAATGCTAATAGGTGTGTGCTTCTGGTTTTTTTTTGTAAACCTTTCAAATACATTTCTAAGGTTCCCTCAAAACTACAACTCTCAGAGTTCTTGGATTAATAAGATGAATTTGTCCATGTTTCATTTTGAACTACTGCATAATACACTAAACTAAATGTATCAGAATATATTGAAATCTTGTCTTAGAGAATGAAAAAGAAACAGTAGGGACTTAATTATGACTGTAGTCTTAGGCATCTAAAGGTTTTTCAGATGAATAGCCTGCCTTTTTGGGGGGAAAAAACCCGCTGAATCATCATTTTCATTTTTATGGAAAAAAAATTGTATCCATTTTTTTAAAATCTGAAAAACACTTAGATGGGCTGTAGCTTAGGGAACCGTATGACATACTATTTAGCTTTTAAGATGAGAGATTGTACTGTTTTTGATCCGCTGTTCCCTGCCCGTTTAATTGCACTAAACACCTGGAGGTTTACTTCAGAGTAAATCCGCAAAGGTTGCGGATGGCACCTTTGCTTTCCGAAAACTGAACCTGCATCTGAAAGCGCTTCGTTTTGCTACCCAGCTGGCGGAGCAAACAAAGCCCTCGTTTCCCCGGCCCGTCCCGTTCACGCCGCTTTCGCGGCTCTCCTTTGTCTTCCGTATAGCAGCGTTTCCCAACCTTAGGAACTTGAAGATGCGTGGACTTCAACTCCCAGAATTCCCCAGCCAGCATAGCTGGCTGGGGAATTCTGGGAGTTGAAGTCCACGCATCTTCAAGTTCCTAAGGTTGGGAAACGCTGCCGTACAGGGCTGAGGGGGCGGGGCGAGTCCCTCCGCCTCGAGCTCCGCCACCTGTTCTCCGCGCTGGCCTGAGGAGGTGGGGCTTTGCTGCAGACCCCGCCCCCGCGGTGGCCTTGCCAGCCCCTGCCCGTCGCCGAGGGGAGACCGGGCACAAGCCGGCTGCCTTTGGCTGGCTAAGGCGCACCACCTCCTTGGGCGCTCGCGCTTTGCTGTCGTAGCAGACGGGACCGCAGCAAGAGCTCCGAGCCCCACAGGCCAGAATGGCGTCTTCGCCGTCTCGAGAGCTCACGCAAAACCCCCTGCAGAAGATCTGGGTGCCTTACAGCAATGGGCTTCCGGCGAAACACAGCGCGCAACGCGGCGGTGAGTGGCGGGTCGAAGACTGAGCTGAGATGGAAAAGGGAGGGGAGGGGAGGGGAGGAGAGTCGGGGCCGCTGGAGTTGCAGCACCCCGGCGCGGATGTTGGGTAAAGTATGAGGAAGCAGGACTTGGAAGCCGAGGCTGGCGGTAATTTCCCCCCCCCTCCTCCCCGCCCCCGTGAAAGACATGCCACTTTAAGCGTTGGATGGCCCTGTGGATTGAGGGAGTTGCTTTCCTCCTGGCTGTCAAAAGCCTGTGGTAAGGCGGAGTCCCCTCGGATTTTGAGAGGAGGCAGCTCCAGAGGAATGAAGTGATGAGCCGGGTGCCGTTTTTGGGTTGGCCTAAGGATTTTTGCAGCACCTGCTAGTTATGAGAATAGCTCAGGTATGGCATGGTATGCGGGACATCTTCCAAATGCCATTGCGCAGTACCGAGAGTTGTAAAAGCCAATTTGAAAAGAACTACAGGTGGTTTCTTGACATCCGCAACCCTTGATTGCAGTGATATTCAGGAAATTCCAGCTCTTTCCTTTTGTACTTAGCCACTACTGCAATACAGTACACGCAAGTTTTCTCCCACACGCATCGTATCTTCCCAGTGAAATGATGATGCTAATAAAAAAAGCCACGTGGATAATAAAATGTATGTTGATATGCCAATAATTTCATCTTTTAACAGCAGTTTTATAATATTAAAATTACCAGTATAAGTTCATTGAGTGATGCACGTAGTATCTTGGATGACAAATGTATTATTAATATTAAATAATAGTCAGTCCTTTCTTTACGTAACTGAATTGATGAGAGTTCAAGTAAAGATTTTGGGAAACTTACAACATGAGCTAGTGTGAGGTTGAGAACAATTTACCTGGAACTGTACTTAATACTGCTAACCTTTGCATATTAAGCAGGATTGAAGGTCAAATGGAACTAAGTAGGATGTAGTTTTGAATATGAATGGAATACAATAGCATTGGTAAAGGTGCTTCTAGAAAATATTGGGCAGAAAGGGAGAAATACCGGTAATTACTTTTTGAATTATATAAGGGAAAAGGGAAAAGTAAAGGAGAAAACGGTGGATAATCGATGATTTTTTTTAAAAAAATTAAAAAATGGATTTTTAAAATTTAAATTGGATTTTTTATTTTTATCAAATTTATTTTAATAAAATGCTTTTAGAGTAAAAATCTATCTAAATATAGTTTTCTATTTAACGTACATTAATAATTTAGTTTATTCAGCATGAAATGGAGCTTAGTTATGCAGCATGAGGCTGTATATTCTGCAATATTTACATTTTTGGTAAACTCATTTAATGAATCCAAGCTCTGCAAGCTGAGATAACATGTACTGCATTGATACATTCACACAATTTCACAGTAACCATGAGATAAATCATAAAGCAAAGTTCAGGAATATTCCTTTATCCCATTGTTTTGCAATCTATGTACATTACAAACTATATGATTGTTTGAAGAGAAATGCATCTGTACCGTGTTTTAATTAAATAAAATAATTTGAGCAGTTCTCCAACCATGTGTGATTAAACTATTAACCTAAAATCGGTTCTGATATCGCTATTTTATTACCTAACAGTTTATTATTCTAAATAGGAAACCTTCATTTTGTTTGCAAATAATATTAAAGATTCTAACTACCAGTAACAATGAGTTCTTACATTTAAAGAGCACCTGTCATTTCAGATCCATCATGGCAGCGCCTGTTAGCGGGCATCCACTCACCTGCTGCCCACCACGTCCCTCACCTTGTTGTGTCACTGCCGCATCACCAGCCGTCCCATTAAAGTGAATGGGACTGTCGGTGAGTCAACAGCAGGTCAGAGGAGGAGCCGCTGTGGGACAGTTGCTCTTTAAAAATTATGATTTAAATCGAGTTGATTTAAATCAAGCCTTTTCACTAGTGATTTAAATAATAATAATAATAATAATAATAATAATAATAATAATAATAATAATAATAATAATAATAATAGAAATAGAAATAGAAATAGAAAGACTGTTGCAAAGGCAAGCAAGGGTGGCACCAATAGTAATAGGCGCCTTTGGTGCAATCCCAAAACAACTGGAGCACCAATTGAACACCATCATCAGCATTGACAAATTCGCCATCAGTCAATTGCAGAAGGCGGCCTTACTAGGAACTGCTTCCATCCTGCGACAATATCTGTAATACCATCAAACATCCACAACTGCCTATACCAGGTCCTTGGTAAGGATTCAATAGGTAGACAGAAATGTCAAATCAAGTCTGAGCATCTGGCTGTCTGTGCAATTATCAATAATAATATAACAACAACAACAACAATGTTGGAAGGGACCTTGGAGGTCATCTAGTTCACCCCCCTGCTCAGGCAGGAAACCCTATACCATTTCAGACAAATGGCTGTCCAATCTCTTCTTAAACATTTCCAGTGTTGGAGCATTCACAGCTTCTGGAGGCAGGTTGTTCCACTGATTAATCGTTCTAACTGTCAGGAAGTTTCTCCTTAGTTCTAGGTTGCTTCTCTCTTTGGTTAGTTTCCATCTGTTGCTTCTTGTTTTGCCTTTAGGCGTTTTGGAGAATAGCTTGACTCTTCTTTGTGGCAATCCCTGAGATATTGGAACTCTGCTATCATGTCCCCCCTCGTCCTTCTATTCATTAAACTAGACATACCCAATTCCAGCAACCTCTCCTTGTAAGTTTTAGCCTCCAATCCCCTAATCATCTTTGTTGCTCTTCTCTGTACTCTTTCTAGATTCTCGACATCTTTTTTACATCGTGGTGACCAAAACTGGATGCAGTATTCAAAGTGTGGCCTTACCAAGGCATTGTAAAGTGGTATTAACACTTCACGTGATCTTGATTCTGTCCCTTTATTAATGCAGCCTAGCACTGTGTTGGCTTGTTTGGCAGCTGCAGCACACTGCTGGCTCATATTTAAGTGATTGTCCACTAGGACTCTGAGATCCCTCTCATAGTTGCTACTATTGAGCAAGGTACCTCCTAAACCAGACATGTCAAACTCGCAATGTCACGTGACGTTGCGCAATGTATCAGAGCCTTTTCTCCATTGCCGGCAATGGGGTGGGTGCGGCTTCTGGATGATGCGTCCGGCCCGCAGGCCGGCAGTTTGACACCCCTGTCCTAAACTATTCCTGTGCATTTGGTTTTTCTTGCTTAAATGTAGAAACTTTTTTTACCATTGAATTTCATTTTGTTAGATAGAGCCCAATGATCCTTCTGTATCTTAAGCCTGTCTTCTGGAGTGTTGGCTATTTTTGCCAGCTTGGTGTCGTCTGCAAATTTGATGAGTTCCCCATCTATCCCCTCATCCAAATCATTGATGAAGATATTGAAGAGCATTGGGCCCAGAACAGAGCCCTGGGGCAACCCACTACTCACTTCCCTCCATGTAGATGCAGTTCCATTGGGGACTTGATTTAAATCAAATCCATCCTGGGAGAAAGAAAGTTGTAGAGAGGGATGCTTGTTAGTTCAACTATAGCAGACATGTCAAACTCGCGATGTGATGTTGCATGATGTATTGGAGCTTTTTCTCCATTGCCAGCATTGGGGTGGGCGTGGTTTCCTGATGATGCATCTGGCAGTTCGACACCCCTAAACTATAGACTATGAAATTCATTCACTTAAAAACAGAAAAAGCTGGAAAGCTGGAACAACATCTGAAGATGTGGCACTCATGGGATAATGATAACCAACATTGGGAGATCAGAAATTGAATGTGTTTCAGACTCTTTACAAGGTGTGATTGTATTAGCAGAGAAAAATCTTCTTTTTGATGGCAGAATGAAGGTTGTGCACTCTAGGAAGATCATAGAGAAGATCAGGGGATCTTCTGTGGAAGTGGACTATAATCCCAAAGAAGAGGAGCTGGCTTTTGGTCTACTGTTCTATGTCCATGTAGTAGGAAGAAATATAGTGTCGAGCGGGCATGTTGTCTCAGTTAAGAGCTTTAGCAACTGAATATGTATGCTTTAATTATGGTAGGGAATATGTATTGGTGCCTTTGAGTACTGTATAAAAAAATAGTGTTGCCATTTGCATATAAGTTGTCAGTATAGGATGGAGCTGCTTGAATCAATACCTGCAAGCATATTTCAGTGTACTGTGTGCTGATAAGAAGATGTCATCTTGTGTCAAAAAATAATTGTGGTTGCTCTGTGCAGAGTGAGTCTACATCTGAATGGTTATGCAGGCAGCCTGTTAGGATTTTTGAGTTCTTGGCTTGGTAAAAACAATAACATCCATCAGGGCTTTTTTTCTCATAGAACGCTCATAACAGAGTTCCGGCACCTTTTTTGGATGGAACCTTGTAGAGTAGGCAAGGCGGGTTGTATGACATGTGTGAGTTCTGGCACCCTTTTCTTTTACAAAAGAAGCACTGACATCCATGAGCACTCTCTGCTTTAGGTTTTGTACTGCACCAGATACTGGATATTGAAATATATCCTAAATAATTTTTTTTCCCTGTAAGATGCCTGTTTTGCCCCATAGTTACTTCATTCGGGATATATTGCATTCAAAGGTGAAGTATTATGCAATGTTTGTGTAGTCATGGGAATCTGTAGCATTAAATTGCCCTCCACTTAGATAATGTTACGTTAGATCACAATTATAGAGAGCATCTTTAGTTTCACAAAGCTTTTCCCCCAAAAATCTCAAATAAAAATTATATTTTTTCATACTTTTCACTATTAGTTCAGTGACTTTTTGTTCAGTATGTGATCCTTTGTTAGATACATTGTTAAATTAGGAGCAGTGCTGTGAAGTATCAAGCCAGGTGTTCCCCCTTCCTTTTGATAACCCTAATCTCTCCCCAATTGAGAAAGTTTTTTCTGATGAAGGAAGTAGCATTTTATTAAGGTATCATTGTCTAGATTGTAGAACAATGCAAAGAGATAACTTAAATTTTGTCTTAATTAAATTTTTTTACCTTCAAGTAGATTCTGCTTGATTCTACTTTGAAGTCTTAATACATGTGTATAAATGTATAAATGTGTATGAAGGCTAGCTTGTACTGGTCTGAAAATAGTGATACTTCTAAATGATTTGGCTATAACTCTGAATGTTATTTGGACAAGGACAAACTATACCATTAGAGGAATAATCAGTGCAGGTAAGAAGAGTAGATAGGTGAATAGTAGATCCCATGTTTTTGATAGACCTTAACTTAATATTTTATTTGTACAGAATATTTAACCATGGTTAAGTTTATAATGCTTTATTTGATGTTGGAAACAAACCTAATGCTCATTGGCTACCTAATTTGGAACAAAATGATATGTTCCAAAATTTATTAATCTCCTGTAAAATAAAAAAAATCATTTGGCATCCTAAAGGTGGTTTTCAAAAGTCATCTTTTTTTCTTTGAAAATGTTTCGCTTCTCATCCAAGAAGCTTTTTCAGTTCTGGCTGAATGGTGGGGAATGGAAGGTTTTATATTTTTAGCAGTCATCTAGTCCTTACCCTTCTGAAGGTCCGTTGTTACCTCAGAGTATCTCATCTTTGGGACAACCGTGATCTGGATGATTGAGAAGTTCCATAGACATTCAATCATTTGGCGCTTGGTAAAAGTGCTGATAAAGTTAAAGTAATAGGGCTATACTATGACCATAATGCCTGCTGTAGTTAATACTCTAGTTACTGTATTATGTATTATGTAGGGGGGCGGAGCCAAGATGGTGGAGAGGCAGCAAAGGCTGTAAAGAGCTCCTCCAAAAGTAAAAGTATTATGTACTAACTGGAATTTCATTTTTGCCGCATACATATACAGCACATTTGAAAATCTAAAGAGAATAGCAGGGATGGATTACTGTTGCAAACCATTCTCAGTCCAAATACGAGGACAATTCAGAAATAAACCTCCATTTGGTTATCAATGACAGACACTTGCAGATACAGAACTTATATTAGAAAACTACAACATTGCATTACTTTTCGACATAATCACCATTCAAATTGAGGCACTTGTCATAACGTCTTATAAGGTTTGAAATTCCTTTTGCAAAAAAAAAAATCTCCTGCCTGTAACAGCATCGTGAAGTGCATTGTCATCATCGAAGGGATGCAACGCATGCCACTGTTAAATTTAAAAAACTGGTTCATTTTCAGTTGATCTAGCAGACAAGTCAACTGCAACACAACCTTCTCCTTCCACTCCTCACTGTCTACTGGACTACTGCACTTGGCGCCACAGGACGAGCGTTGCTATCCCTGCCTATTTCTCATGCATGCTCAAACGGAGGTTTATTTCCAAATTGCCCTTGTAGCAACATAGGTGGAGTATGCCTATCCTAGCACCTGGACATACCCATAAAATTCTAAGAACACCTGCAGAATTGTACTAGTAGGATATTTTGTGTTAGAAAGCACTGAAGAGAATCAGCAGAGATGCATTTCCTTTTATTATCTATAGCCAGAGGTCATGCCTCTGGGAAAATAAAGCAGGGAATAATAGATGTGTTGCAATTTCCTTTTAGCTGCTGTGAAGGAAAAAGGAGTTTAGATACATGAGCTGAATGTTACTGTCTTTATGACAAATTGACCTATTTGTTTATGCTGCTGTGGCATTTGTTTTACATGCAATAACTGCATACAATGTAAGTGACATAGATGCATATTAATCTTTAAAAATAATTGAAAATTATTTATTTTTAAGTTTTTTTATTACATGTGGCTGCCTTTCTCAAATGCATGGCTCTGGGTAGTTAAATATTTTTTTTTAAAAAATAGAGTGGGTTAGGACGCTGAGCTTGTCGATCAGAAGATCGGCAGCTTGGCGGGTCAAATCCCGAGTGCTGCGTAACAGAATGAGCGCCTGTTACTCGTCCTAGCTTCTGCCAACCTAGCAGTTCGAAAGCACGTAAAAATGCAAGTAGAAAAATAGGGACCACTACGGTGGGAAGGTAACAGTGTTCCGTGTGCCTTTGGCGTCTAGTCATGCCGGCCACATGACCACGGAGACGTCCTCAGACAAGCGCTGGCTCTTCAGCTTTGAAACGAAGATGAGCACTGGCCCCTAGAGTCGGAAACGACTAGCACGCATGTGCGGGGGAACCTTTACCTTTACCTTTAATATATCTATAACTAGGTATCAGTTATTTTTATCATGTTTTTAAGTATGTTTGGTTTGGTTTTAGTTTTTAGTTTTAGAAATAGGCAGCATAAAATGTGAACAAGTAAATAAAAAATACTGGTTTTAGGAACACGTATAGTTAAGTATCTGACACAGGTACTAGTATGTATGATGTCCATTTCCATGTTTACTGTAGTTTGTGAAATACTAATGAAACATGATCTTATTTATATACTCCTAAAATGCCTAGGACTGTAACCTTTAACTCGGCAAAATGGTGCATCATACAGCAACACTTTTTCAACCAAGGTACCTTAATTGAGGGGTTCCCAACCCCCGGTCCATGGACTGGTATGCAGCATGCCAGAAACTGGGCTATGCAAACAAAGCCCCATTCACTGGATGCAGGCAGCACACAAAACCATGCCCCCTCCGGTCCATGGAAAAGCCCCCAAGGAAATGGTCACTGGTTCCCAAAAGGTTGTGGGAGAGAGGATGGTTTTGTGTGAGCAGCAGGTTTGCATGTATGTGCGCACACATACACACTCATAGCTCCATTTGCACGTGTGCCCGCCGCTTGCGCAAATGGAGCTTCATGTGCATGCATGTGCACTGCTCTTACCAGTGGAGCTGTGTGCATGCTTGCCCACCACTTATGCAGCCCAGTTCTGAATGGGCCACAGCCCAGGGGTTGGGGACCCCCGACTTACAAAATACATTCAAAATCCTGGATCCATAGAACTGAAAATTGGCAAATTTTACAAAACATTTTATGACAAAATTACCATAAAGCATTTTATGACATAATACAAAAGGCCATGAAACATTTTTTGTAGTTAATTCCTGATGCTTGACTGTGCTATACTGTTCATCATAGGCTATTTTCAAGGCAAATATACATATCTCTGAATCTCTCTCTGAATTTTTTTTAAATTTTCAAGTATATTAGAAGCTCTGCCATTGTTGAAGACATTGAGGAATCTGTTAAGAAAATAGTAAGTTTAACTATAAAGTTACTATATGGTTTATAGTAAGTACAGTACAAATATGATATACAATGTAGTTGAGTATTTTTTAAAAAATATTAAAACATAGATGCTGCAGCAAGCTTTTCTTCAATCCTATCTGTACTTTGAACATAAGTTTTTTTAAAAAATTAAAAACATTTTAATAAATGCCTGATGGCTCTTTCAGCCATCTCCTGCGGCTCCCAGTTCTCTGCCATGCGCAGTCCCCCCAAAAAATGTGGGACTAAAAAGTTCAACCAATCAATTCAAATATGCAGGATAGGTGCATATCTCGCCTTGGCTCCACTCTTCAGTCAACCCCGTTCTGCGCATGTACGCACATGCGCACACATTTTTTGCGGCTCCCAGTTTTTCCTTTTGTGAGGGAAACGGTTCCGAGTGGCTCTTTCAATGTTTCAGGTTGCTGACCCCTATCCTAAACATATCAAGGTATAAATTCAGAAAACACCTAGGACATAATATAAATAAAAATAAACAATATTTATAATAACGGATTTTTACAAGAGACAGTAGGCGCGGCAAATCTGAATGGAACGCCCTGAACTGAAGGATAAAAATCTAGGTCTTTGCACAGTGCCAAAAGCCAGGCCTTGAGGAGAGAAGTGTTTCAAAAGCTAGGGTAGCCATGGCCCCCGTGCAAGCATATCTTTCAACCTTCACTGCTAAGGAGATGCCATCTGCAGACCTTAATGTTGAGCAAAATATTAGGAAAAAAGCTCCTTTGAGTCTTGAAACATTTAAATTATTTAAAGGTTATTATCAAAATGTTGTATAAGTTAGCCAGTTTATATCTTTAGGATTAGTTTCGTGTCTGCAAAAGATGCTTGAGGCAGCCTTCTGCACCAGGCTCAAATACTGAACCATTCAAGAGTCAACCCATGTAAGAATAAAGTGCACTGCAGTAGTCAAGCCTGTAAGTTACCTAAGTACAGAAAAAACTCTTATATTTGTTGATATTTGCAGAGAACATAACATAGAGAAGCCACAAAATCAGATATGAAAATCACTGGAAACATGTACTAGAAAACAATCCAGGTATCTGTCGAATAAAGCAGATCATCTCCCCTCTTAAAACAGATCTACAACCCTGCTTTCAAACAGCTTTCTAAATCTACAGAACCATCTTCTGGTTTTCTGAGCTGTTTTTTCTCTGTTTTTTGGGAAGGCTTCCAAACTGGCACTCCCTTTCTTGCTCCAAGCTTTCTACTTTCCCCCCCTCTATCCACCTGAGAAAGGAATGTGTCTCCCTTATCAGGGAGACGGTTACAGAGTAATAAAACGGAGAAGACTTTGAGATGCGCGTCAGCTGTGCCAGTTACCTGCCCATCGTGCCACCTGTGGATTGGCTGGATTTCAAGTGGACATTATGACTTTGGCGGGGGGAGGAGGAATATTTTCCCCAGATCTCGCCTTGACTTCCCTACTGTCACTAACCCCTAATAAAAGTTGCCTTTATACAGAGGCTTACCGAAATTGGTATGAAATAAATTTTGGAATACTTTGGAATACTTGTAAGCATTCCTTTAAAAGGTAATTTCTTTGTTTTCATACACGGAATATTAATTTGTCTAAGTATCATAACTTAGAAACCATATGATGTTGAGAGGAACCACTCAGTTGAGTTGAGGTGCAAAGGCTACGTGTGATATAAAAATAAGAAGTTTGGAAAAGCTGTGTCCTATTTATTTTAAGCACATTGTCAGTGTACAAAACATGAAAACAAAAAAGCCCTGCTGGATTAGGCTATAGTTCCATCTGGCCTCTCATTTTTTGTTACCCACTGACCAACTGGATGTATTTGAGATGCTCATAAGTCCAGATAGAGAGCAATAATTGCTATAGCTTCCCAGCAGCCAATTTATAAAGCATGCTGCCTATGATTCATTAGGACAGAGTAACACAGTCATCAACCAGACATTGAGGACTTCATGTTTTAAGCACCTGTCCGGTCTCTTTGAAGCTGCCCAAATTAACTGTATTGCCACCACCAAAGGGAGCAAATCCCACAGTTTAGGTATGTGAAGAAATATTTCCTTTGGACAAATTTTACTTTCCCTGTATGAAGTTTCAGTGGAAGACATCAAGTTTTAATGTTGTACTGGAGAAAACAGTAAATTTTCATGCATGATTTTATAAATATATCTCACTTTACATTATGTTTCAAGTTAAAGTGCCCTAATTGCTGTAATCTCATTTCATAGGAGAATTGCTCTCCTGATGAATCATAGGCGGCATATACTGGCTGCTGGGAAGCTATAGCAGTTATTGCTCTCTATCCAGGCTTGTGAGATTGCTAATAATTTGTGTTCCTTCATTTTGTACCTCTTCCAGCAATAAAATATTCTTGTGCAGTTGTAGTTACGGTTCTCTGAGCATGGTAAACAATACAATACCTTGGGTTAAGAACACCTAACTTAATGGACAATTTGTAGTGATGGACGGATTGCTGTAAAGCCTATTATATTAAAAATTTGAGTTAAGTACAATGGTTTGTTAAGTACACACACATTTTGTGACACTCATGAAAGCATTGTGTGACTTCAGCAGTCTGCCAGCTCGAAGCCTTTTAAATTAGATAATTTTTTTACATATTTGTTTTCCTTATTTACCCTTTACATGTGTACTTGTTCTAACTTATCTACAGATTCAACTTAAAGACAAACTTAGGGATGGGTCCCATTTGTAACCCAGGGACTGCCATACTAGAACACTATTGTATCAGCAGTTTCTATTTCTTAATTCCTTGCATGGACCTTGCCTTTTTTATAGAGCTGCAGTTGGCGTAATGTTTTCATTCATTGTCTATCTGATGCCAAGATCATGTTGATATGTAAATGAAGTTTGGATTCTCTCTATGTGTTCTACACTGAACAGCATTTTGAAATTCATTTAACCAGCCCTTTTTTTTGCATTTATCAATTTGAACTATTTGTATCATTAGCTACTTCACTACATAACTCTAACTCGAGATCATTTATATACAAATTTAAAAAAAAACACTGGTCCAAATGCCAATCCCTAATTTACACTACTTTACACATCTTGTGAATATGAGAATAAATCAGACATTTATTCTTCCTTCCTATTTTTCTTTATTAACTATCTCTCAGTCCGTGAGAGTATCTTTTATCATACTTTACCCAGAACTCCATGGGTTAAGTTTTGTAAATTAGGATTGTCTTTTCCAAAAGAGCAAAGATATGCAGTTGTGATCCTCTGACACTCCACTTCTCTGAAACAGTATTATTTATTAATAATTGAGGAATTATTAGACTCAATCAAATTGAGCTAATGTTAATGCTGATATATTAACTTCGGAGAGTTTTTTGTTCAGCTTGATAAAAATAGATGCTTCACCTACATGTTCTCAGAATATCGAAAAGTTTTAAAATACATTTTATCTTTAACAATCCCCCCTCACCCCACCCCTACCTATCCCTCAGAATATCTACTGAATAAAAATCTGAAAAACAAAGGTTGAACTTGTCGATAGTTCTCAACTTTCATCAGCTAAAATCAGAAGCTATTGAATATTACAAACTAGATTATTGTAACACATCTGAGAACTGACATTTTTGGAGGGGAGGAAGAGGAGACAGATAGGCAGAAAATAGAAGCAATTCATTTTGACACTTATTTGTGGACAGTTTTGGACAAAAAATAATTACGGGACTGATTATAGTTTTTTATTTCATAAGGAAATGGGGAACATATAGCTTTTTTGCTTTAAAAAATAAATTCATTTAGCCTCTGTAATAGTATTCTGGGAATAGATTTATTTCCTGTAGTTTATGAGTGTTGTGTAATCTTCAATTTCTAGTTGCTCAGAATTTCATTCTTGCACAATTGCTTTGAACATTTTCTAATTGGAGATTGCCCATATTCCATCTTAGTATCAACAACTTACATAAACTTGGTTGGCAGTCATACATGAGAATTATGATTCAAAGCATTTTATGCATATCCTTAATTTATTGTTACTGCATTATGATGTCTACAAATAGAAGGATATTTTAAAAATGAATATTAGCGTGCAATAGGTATCATTGTCAGTTAGTCATTTGAACATGGAAATCTCAGTTCTTGTGTATAAATGGGAACATGTGTGTTTATTTGCAAGAAAAAACTTCATAAGCAGCAAACATTATAAAATATTGTAATGTTGGCTTCCAATCGAGGACAGTTAGAATCACATTCTATTATTTATTTATTTATTTATTTATTTATTTATTTATTTATTTATTTATTTATTTATTTAATTTCTATACCGCCTTTCTCCTGAAGGACTCAGGGCGGTGTACAGGGCAATAAAATGCAATAAAAATACAATATACAAAAGTTAAAATAAGAATTAAATAGAATAGCCCAATTGCAGTAAAAAGTTAATTAAAATTACAATTAAAATACCCCAAACCCATCAGACCAGGCCGGCTTGTTCAAATAGGTGAGTTTTCAGGTCACGGCGGAAAGAGCGAAGGTCAGGAGCCATCCGGAGCTCAATTAATGGGAAGACCTAAATCTTGAAAGTTCAGAGAGAAATTCTGGGGTATCTGATATTTTGATTAAAGTATGCATCAAAATCAGGCCACAATATTTTTTGTGTGCCTAATGAAATTGATTATAAATGTATTAAAAGTGAATGGGAAAGGATTAAACTTCAGTTTGCAACTTTTGGATAGTGGTGTCTTGCACACTTCAAATCGTATACACCGTATTTTCCGGCATATAAGACGACTGGGCGTATAAGACGACCCCCTACATTTCCTGTTAAATTATAGGGTTTGGGCTATACTCGCTGTATAAGACTACCCCTCTTCCAACGCACACCAAATAAAAATTAAAAAACATCAGATTTGATTTTAATATGGTAATTTTAATTCAAATACTTATGACATGCAGGTACTTAGTAGGAAAACTGTCACTTATAAACATAAGGCTGTTTGTCATCAAACATGTAAACATAAAACAGTGCAAGTGGATTAAATTTTTCCTAATTCACTCTAAAGCTTTCCCTGCGCAGACCAAATGGGAGATCCGCTCCAGGTTTTCCAGCCCACCCGCCCAGTTCCTGAGTCAAATGTGTCCTTAGAGCTAAGCAGCTGCTCTGACTGCTGCATTCCCCACCTGCCTTTCAAGTTGGGATAGACTGCAGCTGCTCTTCAACTTTAGAAGGAAAGACGCCCAGACCCCAGCCTGTAAAAAATCACAGACTGCAGCTTCTTCCCCAATTGGTCCCGCTTTCCCTGCACAGACCAAATGGGAGATCCACTCCAGGTTTTCCAGCCAGCCCTGTCCCTAAAGTTTCAGCACCCGGCGTATAAGACGACCCCTGACTTTTGAGAAGATTTTCATGGGTTAAAAAGTCGTCTTATACGCCAGAAAATATGGTAAATCTTCAATAGCAGAATTGCAAAAGAAGAGCTTAAATATTAAATAGGTATAATAGATGTTTATAGTTTCAAAACAATTAACTATTATGTTTTGTGCAGTGAACCCAAATTAAAGTTAAGGTTTGCTCATGGACATATATAATTAGAATTGGCTTGTAGTCTTTATTCTTTATAAACAAAGGCATAGTGGAATTCAAAAAGTAAGTGATTGCCACATGCATGAACTCACTTTTAGTAGCCTAGAAAGTTTGCTTCACAATTCTTTGATGCTTGTTATAACTTGTCCTGGAATTATAATTTGTATTCTTTTACAACATTTAACTTATTTTTCCTGTCTTCTTATATCCGTGTATATTATCTGTTATCTGTATCTCAAATAAACGCACTTACAAGTGCATATTTTCCAATTGTTCTGACTAGTTTTGATCTTTCTAAATGCGTGATTTTATTGCTGCTGGGAAATTACTCAAAAGACAGTGTTGCCTAATGATTTCTTCACAAAGTGGTTAAATATGGCTATATTTAAATATGGCATGTGTGATGCAATAATCAGAAAAGATAGTTACTAAATAAATCTTTTTGCTGACACCTGGTGGCCGTCCAGATTTTTTTTAGCTCTAAGTTGACACCATTGAAATAAAGAAAGGCACAAAATGCACTTGGTAGTTTTACATTGCATTATAAGTGGAAAGGGTTAATTCCTTCTGCTGGTAGTCTAGCCAGTGGAATCAGGAAGAAGAGCTGATTTTCTCAAAATCTGCTTCAGAGGTTGGTGCATCATTTGAAGAGGAGCCGAAGAGAAAGGAGAAAGTAGGAAATCCCACTGCATGAAATTTTCATAGCAAAGCTAGCTTAATTTGTAAGTACTAGTTTGCTTGTGAGGGAAGGGGAAGAAGGCTCTCAATTGTTATGTAAGATGAATTTACACAATGGAAGCAGTTGTATGGTATTGTAATATGTGCTTTAGTGTTTACAATACATATCTTTTCTTGTTTTAGATTAAATAGAATGTCGGCCACTTAATTTTTCTCAATGGCAACATTGGCTTTTGGATAGGTTTTGGAGGCATCATAATAGTAGGCGGACCTGAGCCAACAAACACATACAGTAGGTCCTCTTTTGAGAGTGCATTTAATTTTCTCTTTCCCAAGTAGCTGTTTGTCAGGGAACATATTTTGATAGAGTCTGAATTGTTGGTTAGTTCAGGAACTGAATGCAGCCCCATGGCCAAAGGTTGCCCATCCATAATGTATAGAGATATTACTACTTATTTTTGTAGTGTTTATATATTTGAATGCTTTTCTGAAAAATGCCACAGCTTCATTAAAAATAGACCATCTAAGTTTAGTATTTTAGTGTAGGAGCTGTATCTGTTTCATATATGTGTTAGAAAAAAACAAAACAGTCCCTATTGGTAAATTTTGAAGACCATATAGGAGCCGTGACCAGGGGGGCTTTTGTCCAGGTTCGCTTGGTGCGCCAGTTGCGACCCTATCTGGACCTAGATGCCCTATGCACGGTCACTCACGCGCTCGTGACCTCCCGTTTAGACTACTGCAACGCTCTCTACATGGGGCTGCCCTTGAGGACCACTCGGAGGCTTCAGCTGGTGCAGAATGCGGCTGTGCGAGTTGTGATGGGGGTTTCCTGATACTCCCATGTAACACCTCTACTCTACGAGCTGCATTGGCTCCTGGTTGCCCTCCGGGTGAGATTCAAGGTGCTGGTGATGACCTATAAAGCCCTAAATGGCTTGGGTCTGGGATATCTGAGGGAACACCTGCTGCCGGCATCAAGTTCCCTTCGTCCAGTGCACTCCCACAGGGAGGGTCTTCTCAGGGTGCCACCGGTAAGATATTGCCGGCGGACGACACCCAGGGATAGGGCCTTCTCAGTGGGTGCGCCTGCCCTTTGGAACCAGCTGCCAGTGGATCTGAGGACCGCCCCCGACCTCCGTTCATTCCGCCGGGACCTGAAGACCTGGCTCTTCGAGCTCTCTGGCCCAGGCTGAGAATTAATCTTAATTTTAACTGGGGTTTTATTTATGCAGGGACGAATATAATTTTTTTAAAATTTGTTTTTAACTTTTGTATCTTTGTTTTTTAATCACCCTGTAAACCGCCCCGAGTCCTTCGGGAAAGGGCGGTATATAAATGTAATGAAATAAAATAAATAATAAATAAATCATGATAGAAGTTTTATCTTTCATTATCTGCTCTGTCCCTTTCATTTCCCTTGTCCATAAGTCATTCTAGAAATGGTGAAAATTAAAGAAAGTGAGGCCACCAAAGAAGTACAAGTAAACTTGTACAAACCAGATAATTCCTGGTTGTAATATGCCACCAGAAGCCTAAAAAAAGCAGATGTTCTGAAGTTTGGGCTAATAAAACCAGTGTTTTCCAATTTACTTTTTTCCTCTTGTTATGAACTTCAGCAAATCAGTGTGCTCAGCCATGTCTGATTTGCAGTGTTCTTAAATTTTTTACATTAGTTTTTTGGGCATGGATAATATTACCCTCTTGACAAAGCAAACGTAATAGTTACTAAGGTAACAAATGTGAAATGTTTATTTTTTATTTGTTGAAAAGATTTATATGAACACCTATCTAAAGCAACTCTTAAGGGATTTTTACTTCTGTCATTTTGGTGTTCAGTCACTAAATACTGTCTGACTCTCAAATTCATGTTCACTTCTGTCATTACCACCACTCTATTGTCTTTGCACTAGCATAGTTTTGTTTTGTTATATTGATGCTTGTAATTGTTTGTGGGAGTATTATGAAATGGTAGTTACTGTGTTCTATTTTTTTAGTTTAAAAACAATTCTAAAATTGTAAATAACATGATTGATATTTTGGGAGATTTTTCTGGCCTGGCCTGACAACTTGAGTACATTTGGCTATTTTAACAAATGTTTGGAAATATGGCATATCTTGTCATAGCATAAAATTGAGTTATGGTTCCCACAACATGAAAAAGTTGCTCATTACTAGTCTGTATTTTGAGAAAACTTAAGTATTATCTTCAAAGGACTCTTTTTCAGGTTCAATGAGTAGGAGTAAATAGTATTTGGTAGGAAGCAAATTATATACCACAGCTAGCTTGAGTAACTGGAAAAAAATTATTTGAGGGGAATAGATGAAATATGTGAATAGGTTTCTGAACTTGTTTTCAGAGTAACTATGTAAATTTATAGCAAACATTTGTGGACTTAGTAAAATAAAATAATTAATAAAATCAGTACACTGTTTTGAATGCTTCATCAAAATGACAAGGCTCTCCCTGGAGTGCTGTTATTTCCATTAAAAGATGCCCGCTATTTCCTAATTTAGTCTTCAGATCTATGACTGATATTCTTGTTTTTAATGAATACTAACTGTACCATTTTTTTATAGTATGCATGACAAACTGTCCTACTCTGATTGTAATGGTTGGCCTTCCAGCAAGAGGAAAAACTTACATATCAAAAAAATTGACACGCTACTTAAATTGGATTGGAGTGCCTACAAAAGGTGAGTGCTGTCACAACAAAATTTAGACAGGAATGGTTCCCGTACATACAGTATATTATGTTACATGGCAAATATCAATCCCTTTGGCTTCTAAGGGGGCCTAAATGTATACTACCCAAGTAGCTATTTTTTTTCTTTTTTTCTTTCTGTTTAGATGTTGTTGCCTATTTTGGTTTATCTGTTTTCTTTTTAACAACTCAGTGGATAGTATTAAGTAAGCTTACGCAGAAACCTTTCTTTTACACCAAATATTTTGATGTATTTTGCAGCTTCTCCTTAAAGTTATATTCAGTTATATTCAGTAAAAGCTAAATAATCTTATTTATTTATTTTTATTTATTAAATTTATATGTATCCCATTTTTCCAATCATAGTTAATACTGATATAGTACCTTTTCTATCTTTAATAATGTAATTTATCTAAACTTTAGAGTATTAGTAATCTCTAGACCACGCTGTATTGAAATAATAAATGTAATATATCTGTTTTATAATTATATAATGAAACAAAGAAAAAAAATGAGTACTGTAACAGAGTAAGATTTTATTGATTAGTCACAAAGTCAGCCAGATGTTTAGACTGAATTTAGCGTTTTTACCAACCTATCAAGTCCTTTCCAAAGACATAGGATAGGTAGATATTAATGTTTGGTTAACCAAGATAAAATGTATTATTGGTTAAAGGTATTATTACTGCTATTTTTTATCTAAAAATGTCACTAGTGTGCACAGTGCTTAACCAATTTTTAAAAAGTTCATTATGCTCAACTGCTTTCAATTAAAAGTAAGGAAAGGAAAATGGAAGCAAATAGCAAAAGAAGCTAAGATGGTTTGTTTTCAGTTCTACATACCTAGATTTAATCACAGATTTAATTCGTGATAAGTCATTGTGTGTTAAAAGCTTCATGGGAAAAATTGGTTCTGAGAAGAACTGGAATGGTAAAGCAATGCCCTTTAGAGCTTCCTATAACAATATTTTAGGGTATAATTGTAAAGTGATCTGGCTTCAAGATTATAACGTATAATACATTTTCTGGATATTTGGGATGACTCTATAACTGTAAGTTATAGGAGAAAATAAAAACTCAATTTTCCTCTTCGACTTTTCTGCACAGAGTTTAATGTTGGACAGTACCGTCGAGATTTGGTAAAAACATACAAGTCCTTTGAATTCTTCTTGCCAGACAATAAAGAAGCCCTGAAAATCCGAAAGTAAGTTTGTTATGTGCTACTTTCTGTTGGCATCATGTTGCTGTTTTGAACTAAAGGAATGTTGATGTTAGCAATTAGAAACAGCTGACGCTGTTGGTTGTTTTACCAAGGTGGAAAAGTAGGAGAGCTGTCTTGAGAGATGCATGGTTCAGCCTTTGTTTTCTTCCTATAATCATTGTTTTAATTTTACTGGCCATGCTGTAATCTGTGAACTGGAGGAAGACATATACGTTGCTCCAGTATTTCTGAAATGTGCCTTTTAAGTGCTTTGGTACATGAGGCTGAGTCCTGGTTTGTGTACAGTCTTTTAATAATGCTGAACAGCCCTGTGTGTCTGTAACTGTGAAGTCTTGTCAAGGGGATAACTAGGATGTTGTCTCTTCTTTTTAAGACAGTGTGCCTTAGCAGCACTAAATGATGTTCGGCGATATCTCTGTGAAGAAAATGGGCATGTGGCCGTAAGTGTTCTATAGTACATGGCTAAACAAATGAATACTAGAACAGTTTTTCCTAGCCTTTTGAGGTGGTGGCTCTCAAATTCCATAAGCTGCTACATAAATACGAGGTTGGAGGTTTTGCCCAGTCTAACCCCAGTGTGATCATTGGTTCTGGTCACTTGCTTTATTACTGGGGGAAATTACAACATACACTACATAGTACTAACCTTCTCCCAGCATCAGTGGATAATTTTCATATCTGTATCTGCGACATCAATTTTTATAATGCAGAAGTAATTTTAAATTGTTGCATTACTAAAGGCTTTGTAAGTCACATTTGGAAAACGGAACACCTTAAAAAAAGATAGCCCTATGAAATAGCTTGAACAATATGTTATTTTATTTCTGTTTCTTATTGAGTTGGGTGGTGTGAAAATCAAATAAATAGGCAAACATTAGGTACAGGTTAGTATGATATGTGTGTCATATGTGTATGAATTATAGTAGAAAGAAAGGTGAATGGAACAAATATTTGTACAGGCATTTTGCTTTTGAAAATCTCAGAAATATATGGGAACAGCACGACATAAAATAGGCAGAATGTCCTATATATTTTATTTGTAATTTTAGTGCATAATCTTCAATATTAATTTGAGACAAGGTATTTCATAAATCTTGAGAGAATATGAGTTAATTCTGGATAATTTTTATTCTTCTGTATGTGTATCTTATAGCACATTCATAATAAATTGTGTTATGTAGAATAATAACATAGTTATATGCAACTAGGATATAGTCCTATTGAGTATATTCATTCTGTCATTTTATTCAAGATAACACTTCAAAATATTTGTGACAACCGTGTTTGGGAGTGCCCTCTGTTAATGGGAATTAACAGCTCAGCAAATACACATTTAATTGAACTATTTGTTCTCCTTGCCATTAGTATGCCAGGCATACATATGGAAGATATATGTACCTATATACTGTGCAAAACCATACAGTAGTTGCTAAAAATACTTAAGACAAAGCTATTATATTTTATTAATGATTCATGAAAAATTACAAAGAGATATATATTTTTCCACTGATATACCAATGATTCCTGTATTGTCTCATCCAGGTTTTTGATGCTACAAATACTACAAGGGAGCGTAGAGACACCATATATAAGTTTGGTGAAGAAAATGGATTTAAGGTCAGTTGAATAAAGATACTAAAATTATTTAGTCCTGGGATGTATAAAATGTTTGTTCTAAATATTACACTGATTGCAAAGAAACTGACTGTAACTGCAGGTTAAAAGTATTGGCTGTAATTCTGTAAAACGCCCCCCAAAATTTTTTCTAGTAAATTATGCTCATAATAACTTATTTTGGAAGTTTACTTCGATGGTTGACAGTAACTATTATGCTGCTATTTAATATGAAAGAAGATTCTGTTGTGATTAGAAATGCTCACTTTTAAGACAGCTGGCAATTTTAATATTGCATGTACCATTAATTGCCTTGTTAATTATAACTCTCGTGTATTTTTGTGAGGAGATAAAGAAGAGATATAGCCATGTTCCCTTGATTTATTCCTCTAGAAAGATACAGTATATGGAATTTTCTTAAAAATTTCTGTTACATGACAATTAAAAGGATTTCATTAAAGCCATACTATCTGAATTAGTTGAGAAAAAGATCAAGGGAATTTTTAACATACTACAACTACATTATAATAATTATACAAGAAAAAAGTTTGTATGATTAGGTTTGAACTAATACAGGTAGTCCTCGTTTAGTGATTGCCTTGTTTAGCAACTGTTCATAGTTATGGCAGTGATGAAAAAGTAACTTTAAACCAATCCTTGCATTTATGACCATAGGTCTATTAAGCAGTGAAAAGCTTAAACTTAGATCATAGGCCGAATTGTAGTTTTATTTAGTGACTACTTTGCTTAACAATCAACCAACTGGTTCCAGCTGTGGTTACTAGACAAAAACTATTTGATTTGTTGTGTTTTGCTTTTAAGTATGTAAATTGAAGCCTGCTTTGCATTGTTTTAGAAAGTGAAAAATAATGTGTAAGGGTCTAGCATCAATGTTCTTCCTGTTTGACTTGTAGACCTTTTTTGTGGAGTCAGTATGTGTTGATCCCGAGGTAATTGCTGCAAATATTGTGGTGAGTAGTAACTTCCGTTTACGTTAAAATATTTGTGCTCAGTTTACTTCCCAGAACCACTGAATCTTATCCAGCTGTTTCATTCCCTCCCATACTAAGTAGTTGGATACAATTTTTTTTGGTAAATGTTATATATACATGTATGCACGCAGATAACATATTTCACTTCTGAATTGATTTCCCGTTAAGGTTTGTTTTTAAAACTGCAGATTACATCATGAACATTTAGCTTCGTATCATTTCCCTGACTGGCTGAGCTTTCCAGGTTTTCTTCCCGAGCATTCTTGCATTCACTGGGGACTGGATTTGGGAAACTGGCTTGCAAAATATGTATTTTACCAGTGAACTCTGCCTCATTTCAGGAAAGGCAGAAAACAAACTAACCATATAATTGCAGAACAAGCCTAGGGGAAGTATGAGAATATTATTTCTCAATCACCGAGCTATAGAAATTTATTTATTTAGTGTATGGCATCTACAGAGATCATGATATACAAATTCAGTTTAAATAAAGCATCAGCAAATGTCTGTCTGTCTGTCTGTCTGTCTGTCTGTCTGTCTGTCTCTCTCTCTCTCTCTCTCTCTATATATATATATATATATATATATATATACCTACCTACCTACCTACCTACCTACCTACCTACCTACCTACCTACCTATCTGTCTACACACACATACACACACACACACACACACACACACACACACACCACGATTATAGGACATAATATATTAAATTAAGGCTATAGAAATAAAATGAAACCAGAAGTGTCAATCTTATGATAACAATTTACCATCCACATTATATTTTCTACTGATATTTAATTTGTACATTTTCCCTAAAGTGTTGAAGTATTAAGGTTTCCCTTTGAAATTCAGTTTTTTTCTACTTAAAAACACAGAATATAGGAAAGCATCATACATCTAATTGACTTCTTTTATAATATTTAGAGATTTCTTTGTTCTGTGGTTTCTTAGCAAGTGAAATTAGGCAGTCCTGATTATGTTGACTGTGCTAGTGATGAAGCTACAGAGGACTTTATGAAAAGAATTGAGTGTTACAAGAATTCGTATGAGACGTTGGATGAAAATCTAGACAAGTAAGTGACCATTTGAATTTTAATTAAAAACAACAATAGGGTACCTTAAAGGTTAATCCATTTAACATAATGTTTAGCGGATCACGTCCTCTCAGATGAATGATATAAATTAATGTGAGGGAGATTATATAGATACTTTTAATAAGCAAGGAAAATCTAAAAAATGGGATAGTAATGAGAATAAGCAGAAATGCTTTTAGGATTAGAAGATAGAGACAGAATCGTGAGATACAGCAGGTCATAAATAAAGCAGAGGGATGTGTGCTTGTCAGTCCTAGGTAGCAAAATCAACAAAGAACACTATGGCCCTTTACTGTGAGAGATTTATACTCCTGACAATTTTATTACTCAATTGTTGATGTTTACGCCTGGCTTGTGATCTGGAGTGAGAAAAATGGGAAGTGAGAAAGGTTAAAGAAAAAGTGAAATTCCATGGTTGCCTGAAAAAATGACCAAGTGTGAAATAATCACAGCATTTAACATGGATATTTTGGACATTAATCGCTATAATTTAAAAATAACTCTTGGTCCGCATTCAGTCCATGACAAATGGCATTTAAGTTTTCTGATTCAGTCTGCTTTGTTCTTTTTGTCAAATATGACCATCTTTTATTTTTATTATTTTATTTATTAAATTTATATCTTTCAGAGTGACTTTTGAGGTCAAAAGTAGAACGTTACGGGGAGTTTATGTGTTTATTTTATGCGACCACACATTTTAAGAAACACAACTCTGGGCAACTTACAACAGCAATAAAACCCCAAATACATTAAAAACAATTTAAAAAACCAAAACCTTGTTCTTCAGCCGTTCCCCTTTACTGTTTCCAACAAAACCATCTCTAGGCTCCAGTCTTACTGAATCCCAATGTTTAGGGAAGAGCCAGTTTTTTATGGCATTCTGAAAGACTAGGAGGGTAGGGGGTGTGCCGAATACTGGGGTAGGTTGAGGTTGGGTGTTCTGTAGGGCAGAAGCTGCTACAGAAAAGACATACTTTCGAGGTCCTACTGGAAAGATGGCAACATATCACAAATCTCAGAACATTACTGTTTCTGATGTCATCTCTGGATATTTACCTTTTTATATGTAAAATATAGTAAATATTGCTAATAGATGTAGGTAGAACATGTAGATTGTTAGCAAATATATGCTTCCATAACATTGGGGATGTTATTATTGGCTTTTGTGTATCTTCAGAATATCTTTTTTATAAAGCTCTGGCCATTTTTTCACTGGTTAATGTTAGCCATTTCAAATTGTTTAAGTGATTTCCCTTAATTGCCTATAAAATCCTATATGTCATAAGCTTATCTCATGGCTTCCAAGAGTTTCTTTGCACATTGTTATAGCCATAAAAAGATGAACCAGTAAATATACTCTCCTGGGGCTCTGTTTGTGATTGCTTGCTATAATGTATGGTTTGTGGTGGTAAAATCGATGTTTTTGTTCTGTTTTATAATATTTATTTATTTATTTGATTTATAACATACTTTTTTACTCTACCAAGCTATTAAACTATCTAATACAATTGTTAAATTGTAATAACACAATTTAAAAGAAAACGTAAAACAATGCAGATTCAAAGTAGCAACAAAGCTCAGGATATGTTTTCATCAACAGCACTCAGTTGTGGACATTTCCTTGTATGGACTTGACCTTTTAAATCCCAGACACAGATTTACCATGACACTGAAAATTCAGCTCTTGTCACTGCATTGTGACAAGGTTTGCAAATAATCTCATACAACTTTTTAGGATGTCTTCCCACATACTCCTAAGTTATTTTATGATTCTGGCCAGTAAACCTGGTTGGTTTACAAAAGTATTTGACTATATGTATTGCTTACTGACTACAGTCAACCAGATAAAAGTCCTAGGAAAAACATGAACTGTACTAGTTATGAAAATAGTGTTTATTTATACTAATGAATGAGAAAAGAATTGCGGTAACGTGGCTTGGGCAACAAATAATGTTAATATATTAATTTCATGCTGCTGTTGCATAATTGAAAAAGAATCTCGGAATTGAAATTTACAGCATCAGCAAATGAGATCCGTAATTAATGATTCAGCAAAAAAATATCTGTCAGAGAAAATAGCTTGAAATATCTGTTTACAGAGATAAATCATTCCAAAGAACACATTAAAAAATAAGCTAAACATAATGCACACCCACAGTTCCAGGAAATGTTGGCCTCTTTGCAGGGCAATTTTTTTTAATGCATACTTCATTTCTAGGTAAAGAAGCAATTACTAATTAAAATAGAAAGTGACAGCCACAAGCTATATGGATTGATAAATTCTATATAGTATGGATAATTTGGTTGATTTGGAATTCTCTCTTCAGATCTTAGTTAATTGAAGATACATTTAGCTCTTTTTACTAACTCTCCAGGGATATTCCATAATGTAAAAAGAATATACAGTCATGGCCGAAATTGTTGGCACCCCAGAAATTTTTCCAGAAAATCAAGTATTTCTCACAGAAAAGTATTGCAGGAACACATGTTTTGCTATACACAGGTTTATTCCCTTTGTGTGTATTGGAACACAACAAAAAAAGGGAGGGGAAAAAAGCAAATTGGACATAATGTCAAACAAAACTCCAAAAATGGGCCGGAGAAAATTATTGGCACCCTTTCAAAATTGTGGGTAAACAAGATTGTTTCAAGCATGTGATGCTCCTTTAAACTCACCTGGGGCAAGTAACAGCTATGGACAATATAAAAATCACACCTGAAAGCAGATAAAAAGGAGAGAAGTTCATTTAGTCTTTGCATTGTGTGTCTGTGTGTGCCACACTAAGCATGGACAACAGAAAGAGGAGAAGAGAACTGTCTGAGGACTTGAGAACCAAAATTGTGGACAAATATCAACAATCTCAAGGTTACAAGTCCATCTCCAGAGATCTAGATTTGCCTTTATTTTTATTTATTTTAATTCCATTTATATCCCGCCCTTCTCTGAAGACTCAGGGCGGCTTACAAACTTAGCAGTAGCCTTCATTCTATGTATATGCCTGCTTATTAGGGCTTACACACACACACCCCAAGCGGCATTATTACAAAGTCAGCTTAATTGCCCCCAACAATCTGGGTCCTCATTTTACCTACCTCGGAAGGATGGAAGGCTGAGTCAACCTTGAGCCTGGTGGGATGCGAACCTGCACTAATTGCAGGCAGCTGGTGTTTGTTCACAGTGCGCAACATTATCAAGAAGTTTGCAACCCATGGCACTGTAGCGAATCTCCCTGGTCGTGGACGGAAGAGAAAAATTGATGAAAGTTTGCAACGCAGGATAGTCCGGATGGTGGATAAGCAGCCCCAAACAAGTTCCAAAGGAATGCAAGCTGTCCTGCAGGCTCAGGGAGCATCAGTGTCAGCGCAAACTATCCGTCGACATTTAAATGAAATGAAACGCTATGGCAGGAGACCCAGGAGGACCCCACTGCTGACACAGAGACATAAAAAAGCAAGATTACAGTTTGCCAAAATGTACTTGAGTAAGCCAAAATCCTTCTGGGAAAACGTCTTGTGGACAGATGAGACCAAGATAGAGCTTTTTGGTAAAGCACATCATTCTACTGTTTACCGAAAACGAAATGAGGCCTACAAAGATAAGAACACAGTACCTACAGTGAAATGTGGTGGAGGTTCAATGATGTTTTAGGGTTGTTTGGCTGTCTCTGGCACTAGGTGCCTTGAATGTGTGCAAGGCATCATGAAATCTGAGGCTTACCAAAGGATTTTGGGTTCCACTGTGGAGCCCAGTGTCGGAAAGCTGGGTTTGCGTCCGAGATCTTGGGTCTTCCAGCAGGACAATGACCCCAAACATACGTCAAAAAGCACCCAGAAATGGATGGCAAGAAAGTGCTGGAGAGTTGTGAAGTGGCCAGCAATGAGTCCAGATCTGAATCCCATTGAACACCTGTGGAGAGATCTTAAAATTGCTGCTGGGAAAAGGCGCCCTTCCAATAAGAGATACCTGGAGCATTTTGCAAAGGAAGAGTGGTCCAAAATTCCGGGTGAGAGGTGTAAGAAGCTTATTGATGGTTATAGGAAGCGACTGATTTCAGTTAGTTTTTCCAGTGGGTGTGCAACCAAATATTAAGTTGTTGTTGTTAGTTGCGAAGTCGTGTCCGACCCATCGCGACCCTATGGACAATGTTCCTCCAGGCCTTCCTGTCCTCTACCATCTTTTGGAGTCCATTTAAGCTCACGCCTACTGCTTCAGTGACTCCATCCAGCCACCTCATTCTCTGTCGTCCCCTTCTTCTCTTGCCCTCAATCTTTCCCAGCATTAGGTTCTTCTCCAGTGAGTCCTTCCTTCTCATTAGGTGGCCAAAGTATTTGAGTTTTAGCTTCAGGATCTGGCCTTCTAAAGAGCAGTCAGGGTTGATCTCCTCTAGGACTGACCGGTTTGATCGCCTTGCAGTCCAAGGGACTCGCAGGAGTCTTCTCCAGCACCATAGTTCAAAGGCTTCAATTCTTTGGCGCTCAGCCTTTCTTATGGTCCAGCTTCCACTGCCATACATTGCAACTGGGAAGACCATAGCCTTGACTATACGCACTTTTGTTGACAGGGTGATGTCTCTGCTTTTTAGTGTGCTGTCTAGATTTGCCATGGCTTTCCTCCCCAGGAGCAAGCGTCTTTTAATTTCTTGGCTACAGTCCCCATCTGCAGTGATCTTGGAGCCCAGAAAATAAAATCTGTCACTACCTCCATTTCTTCCCCATCTATTTGCCAGGAATTGAGAGGGCCAGATGCCATGATCTTGGTTTTCTTAATGTTTAGTTTCAACCCACGTTTTGCACTCTCCTTCTTCACTCGCAACAAGAGGCTCCTTAGTTCCTCTTCACTTTCTGCCATTAGAGTGGTATCATCTGCATATCTTAGGTTGTTGATGTTTCTTCCGGCAATCTTAATTCCAACTTTTGATTCATCTAGCCCTGCCTTTCTCATGATGTGCTCTGCATATAAGTTAAATAGGCAAGGCGACAGTATACAGCCTTGCCGGACTCCTTTCCCAATTTTGAACCAATCAGTGGTTCCGTGTCCAGTTCTCACTGTTGCTTCTTGGCCTGCATATAGGTTTCTCAAGAGACAAATAAGATGGTCTGGTATGCCCATCTCTTTAAGGACTTGCCACAGTTTGTTATGATCCACACAATCAAAGGCTTTAGCATAGTCAATGAAGCAGAAGTAGATGTTTTTCTGGAACTCTCTAGCTTTCTCCATGATCCAACGTATGTTAGCAATTTGATCTTTAGTTCCTCTGCCTCTTCGAAATCCTGCCTGTACTTCTGGTAGTTCTCGATCCACATACTGCTGGAGCCTAGCTTGTAGAATTTTAAGCATAACTTTACTAGCATGAGAAATGAGTGCAATGGTGCGATAGTTTGAACATTCTTTGGCACTGCCTTTCTTTGGAATTGGAATGTAAACTGATCTTTTCCAATCCTGTGGCCACTGTTGAGTTTTCCAAATTTGCTGGCAAATTGAGTGTAGTACTTTTACTGCATCGTCTTTTAAGATTTTGAATAGCTCAGCTGGAATACTGTCACCTCCACTAGCTTTGTTGTTGCTTAGCTTTTCTAAGGCCCACTTCACTTCACATTCTAGGATGTCTGGCTCGAGGTCAGTGACCAACTCATTGTGATTATCAGGGACATTAAGCTCATTCTTGTATAGTTCTTCTGTGTAATTTTGCCACCTTTCTTAATCTCTTCTGCCTCTGTTAGGTCCCTGCCATTTTGGTACTTTATCATGCCCATTTTTGCATGAAACGTTCCCTTCATCTCTCCAATTTTCTTGAAAAGATCTCTGGTCCTCCCTATTGTATTGTTTTCTTCTATTTCTTTGCATTGTTCATTTAAGAAGGCATTCTTATCTCTTCTAGCTATTCTCTGGAATTCTGCATTTAATTGGGCATATCTTTCTTTTTCTCCCTTGCCTTTCACTTCCCTCCTTTCCTCAGCTATTTGCAAAGCTTCCTCAGACAGCCATTTTGCTTTCTTGCATTTCTTTTTCTTTGGGATGATTTTGGTTGCTACCTGTTGTACAATGTTGCGAACCTCTGTCCATAGTTCTTCAGGCACTCTGTCTATCAGATCTAATTCCTTAAATCTCTTTGTCACCTCTACTGTATATTGAACAGGGATATGATTTAATTCATACCTGACTGGCCTAGCGCTTTCCCCTACTTTCTTTAATTTAAGCCTAAACTTTCCACAGCTGAGCGTCCTTTCGGCTTTGGCCCAGTCGCTTCATTTTTTCTGGCGCTACTAGTACTAGCCCTCTGCTCTTCCCCAGTAGCATATTGGACGCCTTCTGACCTGAGGGGCTCATCTTCCAGCGTCATATCATTTTGCCTTTTGGTAGTGTCCATAGGGTTTTCATGGCAAAGATACTGGAGTGGTTTGCCATTTCCTTCTCCAGTGGATCACATTTTGTCAGAACTCTCTGCTATGACCTTTCCGTCTTGGGTGGCCCTGCACGGCATAGCTCATAGCTTCATTGAATTACGCAAGCCCCTTCGCCACGACAGTTAAGGGTGCCAATAATTTTGTCCGGCCCATTTTTGGAGTTTTGTTTGACATTATGTCCAATTTGCTTTTTTTCCTCCCTTTTTTTGTTGTGTTCCAATACACACAAAGGGAATAAACCTGTGTATAGCAAAACATGTGTTCCTGCAATACTTTTCTGTGAGAAATACTTGATTTTCTGGAAAAATTTCTGGGGTGCCAACAATTTTGGCCATGACTGTAAATATATTGCATATTAACAAACATCCTGTTACTTAAAGTTGTCTGGAAGTACAGATAGTCCTCAGGTTATGATGGCAGTCAGGACTGGAATTTCTGTCTCTAAATGATGGGGTTGTAAAGCACAACATCACGTGTCTGAGCCTAATAGCAGTGGTAATCTGGTTGCTGTTGTAACCCTAGGGCCACTCCAGTCATTAGATGGAAAGAGACAAGAGTCCCAGGCAAACAGGTCAACAGATGAGAGAGAAAGTGGAGAGGGTGAGTAGCTCAGGTGGTTGCTATAGAGTGCAGGCTGGTGCTGCAGGCAGGAGAGTAGGTGGCACAGGTAGGCACTAAGGAATATGGGGAGGTGCCAGGGGCAGGATGGAGTGGTTGCAAATACAGGCTGGCCCAAATTTTGATCATGTGACTGGGGAGGGCTGCAGATGCGATGGCCAAAACTTCAAGGATTGGTTGTAAAACCATTTTTTCAGTGACATTATAATTTTGAATGGTCACTGAACAATGGATATAATCAGAGGACTATCTGTATCTTTCACCAAATGTAGATAAGTAAAACATATTCCTGGGTTCTGTGGCTGATAAATAAAGCATTAGGCTAAATAGGACAATGATACAATTAATTATTTCTCCTATTGCTACAGGGATCTTTCTTATATTAAAATCATGGATGTTGGAAGGAGTTATCTTGTAAATCATGTAATGGATCACATCCAGAGTCGGATTGTTTACTACCTCATGAATATCCATGTAACTCCTCGTTCCATCTACCTCTGTCGACATGGTGAAAGTGAATTAAATCTAAAGGGAAGAATAGGAGGAGACACAGGCTTGTCCCATAGAGGAAAAGAGGTAAGTTATGTGCGGTCTACTGTAGCTCTGTATTTTATTCCATTTAAAATTTATTTTAAAATTTAACTAATGTTTGGAAATGTGTATCATTTTGCATTGGAGCCAGACAATGAACATTCTGCATTTTTTTTTGCTTTTGAACAATAAACCAGATTTCCATTCCAGAAAATGAATGAGATCACGAAGAAATGAATAGGGTCAGAACGAAAACTGCATTGGATTAATTTAAATAAAATGTTAAATTAACTGCACATTTACATGACGTATTTATTAATTTCTCCCCAGGGACATGTTAAAAATTACAAGTTGATGGCAGCTTTTGTGGGGCTATCCCCAGGTGTTCAGGCTTACAGTGTGGGTAGGAAATTTTGGGAATTGAAGCCTACACATCTTAAAGTTGCTAAGATTGAGAGACAGTGAAATCAGAAGATTCTTAAAAACTGTGAAATATTTCAAGAAAGATGGCAGTCAAGATACAGGAACGTGGGGATGTCACAGGCCTTCATTTATTTTTACTATTTAAAAAACATAAATCAGCCTGAAGAAAGGTTCAGGAGGTTATATACTTCTATAAGTGGAAGTTTGTAACGCTCATGCAATGTTTTATTTCACTAAAATTGGAGCGCCCTCTCATTTTAGTAAACAAATATTGTGATTGTTAAGTGCAAGTCAAATTGCTTTGTTGAAGGACTAGATGAGCCTTTGAAAGACCTCATTCAAGATTTATTATCTTTTGACACTGAATCTGAGTAGCTGTAATATTATAATGTGTTTTTTTTAATGACCTTTTCCAGTTTGCCAAGAGCTTGGGCCAGTACATTAATGATCAAAACATCAAAGATCTGAAAGTGTGGACAAGTCAGATGAAGAGGACAATTCAGACTGCTGAGGCTCTGAGAGTGCCTTATGAGCAGTGGAAAGTTTTAAATGAAATTGATGCGGTAGGATGCTATTCTGTTATATGCAATGCTTGTGGTTTTTTGATGATGATGAAGAAGAAGATGATGATCTCCTGCAGCTTCCTGAAGTTTTGTGCCTATCAGACAAATCTTCAGGGCTTATTTCAGATGTATTATATTGTATTGTACCTATTGCCTCTCACCATAAAACTATAATGTTAATTATCATATTATACTTTTAAAAAAGGTAAATGTTAGTTTGTTTCAGCAGTTTTAAAAAGTCTTTGTGGAAATAGTCCCTTCTTGTGACAGAATTACTTCCATTGTTTCTGAACCAATGTCAGGCAGTAAACTACTTTTATTTTTGACAACTATCCCTAATTTGAAGGGATGCTTTAAAGCTGAGGTTCAAATCAAAGTTTGTTTTAATCATTGTGTGAAAATAAAATGCTGGTTGTTCTGCCCTGATGTCTTATCAAATTGATTGATAGATTGAATTAATTTGCCGCCCATCTAGCTGTCGATTAGTTTTCAACCGGACAGTGACATAACAGTTTTTTTAAAAAATTTCTCATTTCAAATAATTCATTTTGAATGATAAATTGTTTTATTTATGCTGTTTGTAATGTGATTATATTTAAAATAGTTTTATTTGTTGAAATTGGCAGAAATCTGGGTTAAAATTCAGTGTTAATTGAAATAAACTCATTAAGAATTTTCAATTGAGTTTTGAAAAACATTAGTGCTAAAGCACCTGACAATAGCTAGTGTTTTTTTTCTGATGGTATTTGAAAAACTAAGCAGATTTGACCAGTTAGATCAAGCTGGGAGAAGCGACTGTGTTGTTTCCATTTTCACAAGCCATTTTTTATGATAGGGCTTCCCCCCTCCACGCCCCATCCCAAGATTTGCTCAGCTCCAACAAGAAGCTAAAGGCAGATTTTTTTTTTTACCAGAAGGTGTTTGGAGTGTTTGCTCTTAAGCAGGGTTTTGTTTAGTTTGGTATTGTTATTTTTATTATTATATATTTTGCTTTAATTTTATTGTAGACCGCTAAGGCTTGGTTTGGACTATGGCAAGGTATCAATTTGTTTAGATAAATAGATAAATATTTCCATGAATTTAATTTTCATGAATTGAATTTCCATTTATGCAACTTAACTTCAGAATTCACAATGAGGAAGATGATAATACAAGTCAATTTACATAGGTTATCTCTCACTAAACATTAAAACATAAGACATAATTAGAAGCTGAAAGAATAGGCTTCCAGTGAATTCATGACAAAAGTGGCATTTCAATTCATAATCTTTGTGAGCACAGCCCAATTTTCTCGTCATTGTGCTTCATGAACTCTTATTTTCTTTGTCTTCATAGGGAGTCTGTGAAGAAATGACATACGAAGAAATTCAGGAAAATTATCCATTAGAATTTGCTTTGAGAGACCAGGACAAATACAGATACAGATATCCTAAGGGCGAGGTTTGTTAAATTTTACTTCGTGCAAGCTTGAAGATGCAAAAGTCTTTTTGTAAGCGTTTCAAAAGAGAAATGTTTTGAAATAAAGGGAGTTTATTGCCTCTTTCTCATGAGGAAGCTTTTCTGCAACTTCATTGTGTTGTTGCTAAAGTAGAAACCAACTTCTCATTTATGTAGGAAATGCTAATTTACAGCAACAGCATTTTGTAACCTAAAAAGCTACCCTACACAGAGTTTAAATTTTCAGCAGGGCTGAAAGGTTTCTTAACCTAACCCATTTTGGAAAAGGAGGGAATAAATCTGTTTCCATTTTGGATTTTTGGTTCAGTGGTTTTGATGAGGGGGTAATGCTGGCCATCCTGCAGCAACACACCCAGGGCCCTACGATGGAACGTGCATCAGCGTTTTCATGTGCTTTCTCTAAGTAGAGCAACAAATTTTAAAACCACATGTTTGGTGCTCAGTTAATTGCTTGTTAGCTTGCCCTTTTACAGGCTGCCATTAAAAGCCAAGCATTAATCAAAAGCACCGATAAAAGGAGCTGCTAACAGTATTTGTTAGAAGTGCAACATGCCTTAAATCCATGTATCATGTGTTGGCTGAGTGATCCTAATGTTCAAAACACTGCAGGAATACAGATGGCATAGAGGCAGTGAAGTTATAATGGATGTTATGTAAGATGGATACATTTTTGGAGCTGTTTGCTGATGGTAGAGAAAAAAGATGTGTGTTTTTCAGTCTTAATGACTACAGCTGGGTTAACTTTGACTATATACTGTTCACGTGTTCCTTAGCAAAGCAAAAATTTATGTTTTGGTAAAGCATCAGGATGTTTGCTGCCCTCCGCTTTATCAGTTGATCTGTTTACAGTAGCCTACTCAAACTTCTTTTGTTCAGCGTTTGTGGGTATGAAAAATACAGTTTCTTAAAAATTCATTTTGGTAGCAGAATTCTAGTTATAGAAAACTCTCAGCAAGAACACGTTTCATTATTTTTAGATGAAAACAAGGTAAATGCTAGCTGTATCAATTACTCAGCTATTTACAAAGTCTCTTACACAGGGAAAAATAAATATTAAAGAATAAACATTGAAACAGACAAAGAATAAAGTGACAGAATCAGTATCTCTGTCGGATTGGATCCAGACAGAGCATAAACCTCTCTAATATGTATTGGTGGAGCCTAAAGTAAAAATGCAACTGCTTTAAACCACTTTTAATGAGTGGTTTCCCAAAAGCATCTGTATTTTTTTTTCAGATTCACATGGAAGTTTTTAAAAAGATAGGCTTCTTGCTAAATAGCATATCTTATGTGAGATGAGAAGCGTTTGTAAATTATTATTTTAAAGAGTACACAGGTGGTACTATTTAACCCACCTTAGAGCAAATCAACTTTATAATAAAACTATTATAATTATTACATATATCCATATTATTGTGATTTTTTTTCTATTGTTTTTCCAGTCCTATGAAGATCTTGTTCAAAGGTTAGAGCCAGTAATTATGGAGCTGGAAAGGCAGGAAAACGTGCTTGTAATCTGTCACCAAGCTGTTATGCGTTGTTTGCTTGCTTACTTTTTGGATAAGCCTGCAGGTAGGTACCTTACAAATGGCCACAGAGAACCTGAAGGTAGTCAATAGTAACTTTCATTTTGATACCAGATAATTGCAGTCAAGTGGTACATATCCTAAATAAAGACACCAATGCATCAGTAGTTCTCAACCTGTGGTCCGTGGACCCTTGGTGGGAAAGCATGATGTCTTCACGGGGTCTGTGAAGGCTTGAAGAAATGTTATGATTTAAATCTTGAGTTAAGTCTTGGTGGTCCGTGGTCATGTCTGTGGCCACAAAAGGTACTTAAAGAGTATCCATATTGAAAAGGTTGAAAACCACTGTTTTAGGTAGGTTAAAATATGTTTATTTATTCAGTGATTTCAGTTTATCATTTCTTTATTATTTTGTTTGTCTGGCTAAGTCTTGGAATTTTATCCATGTCTGTTACCCATGGTAGCAGTGCTTGTGTGCTGTTTGGTTTTGACAAATGGAAGCTGTTCTGAAGATTTATTTAGTGAAGTGAGATACAACCATTAACTAGTAACCAACTTTACAGTCAATAGTGAGAAGATATTCTTTTGTTTATTGTATTTTTCCCTTTTCAGAACAATTGCCTTATCTTAAGTGCCCTCTGCATACTGTCTTAAAGCTAACTCCAGTGGCTTATGGTAAGATATTCAAATTTAAGCTAAGCAAATTAATCAACTTTATTATGAAAAACATTTCATTAGGTTACGTCTATTAGTTTGTGTATCAAAACAAATCACTTGTACTTGTTAAGCAAGTCACAGTTTGCATTAAACTGTTCAGTTCACCATAAACCAAAATGTTTTAAAATAGACATTGCTTCTATTTTTCTTGAGGTAAAGCTGGGAATTTGAATAACTAGGTCCTGCCATACAACACTCTGGTGTGAATTACTCTATGGCCACTCAAAATGATTCACATAGCTTCCTTGGTTAATGTTGGCTTTTCTTTAGAAATATTTTTTGGTATTCTTGCAGATACTTGGACTTTAGTAAGCCTGTTTATTTCTCTGTTGTGTGTATTCCATACCTTCTTGTTTCAAAAAGATAGAATCCAAAAAGCTAATTGTTGACTGTAGTGGGCTGTTTCCAGAGTCTAAGAGCTGTAGCTGAAATGTAACTTTTAATATGATAGAATGGCAAATTATTAATTATAGGAAGGAATAGGCTACCAAAGAGCCTGAGTGATGAGGCAGATCATGGATATGCCCTTATTGTTTTATTAGTAATAATACAGAAATGGATGATGACTGCCTTTTAATTTTTTTTCAACTTTTCCATCTAGCCTGCAGTTGTCATGTAGTCTGTTGGAATCTCATTCAGATGCTAACCAGGCCTGACTCTGCTTAAGCTTACTTATTAAACCTAATTTTTACTTTGTGTCAGGTTATTTCAGCCTCCAGTGTGAAATGTGAAGCAAAGTTGTAATAAAAATAATTTTAAAGTACCACTTAGTCTAAATAAAAATCACCATTATTATTTCTTGTTAAAAGAAGAAGAGGGGGGAATGTGGATACTAAAATTTGGAATTTCTGAAGAAAACGTTTAAAAACAAGAGAGATGCTCCTGTAACTTATCAAATAAAAAGAAGCCTGTAGTGACATCTAGTGTCCAAAATGCTGCAGTGATTGCAGTTAAATGTATTACTGGACGTTAAAGGCAAGCTTCCCTTTTTAGAATGTCAAGATCTTCAGCTGGAATAAGGTTCAAAATTAAGCAAGGGCAAGCCACTGACTAATATATAAAACAAGAGCAAATCCCACTCCCTGTTTAGTACTGATGATGTTACCTAACTTGGTTAATGAAACATCTGCCACAAAGCTCAGAGACCACCAAAGATCCCACATAATCAAGGAATCTCTAGATAGAAAACCCACCCGGTAAAATTGAAGGACATGTGTGTTCAGCACATGGCTTAGAACATGAATATATTTTCAGGATCAGAATTGAAATTGTGCTTACACCCAAAAAGCCACTCTCAATTTCCTTTCTCCAATTCCAGCAACCTGACTTAAAGGCATGAAAGCCTAATCATTATTTTTAGGGAAGATACTCAACATACTCTCAACATGCAATCAAATGTTTTACAATTCTTTACGAAACCCCCCCCCCCCCATGTCTGTCAATATGAATGTTGCTACAGTTGCTCAAAATTGCTATCCATGACTCTTAGGAGAAAGCTTGAAGTTGCATTGGAAGGAGTAGTATATCTGCCACTTAGAACCTCTGAGAACCTCTGTTGCCTGAGTGTCATAGGAGCAAACTTTATAAAGCAACCTTACCTGAATAGATGCTACAAATGTTAACAAGTGTTAACCAGAACTATTTTTAACCAGTATTTGTACAAATTCCAGTATCCATTGGATATAAAAGGAAGTGGCTATTGTTAGGCTGTTGATATTGTTCTTTTTTAGTGAATAAAATGAATTAAATACCAAAATGTTGACTTCTACCTACAGGTTGCAAAGTGGAATCTTTATTTCTAAATGTTGAAGCTGTAAATACACACAGGGATAAACCACAGGTAGGTCTTCTTAACAAATGTGAATTTAAAACTTTACAAGAAACTTGGAAGAAGTATTAAAGTAGAAAACCTGCCAGTAACAAAAGAGTTAAGCTCTCTCTGCCCTTTCTTAGCTAATTGCTTCTTCCAAAGTTAATTTTTTAAATGTACTTTATTTTTAATAAAAATAAGGTAGCGGGAGAGCAGTGTTAAAAAAAAGAGCTTAATTTATTCTTTGATTCCTGGAGTGAGGATTCACAACCATCCAGAGTTTCATATTTGGGAACACTGATAAGATAGTTTATTTGATTAATGGAATGTTGTGTGTTCTCTTTAATGCACTTTAATGATTTTTTAAAAGAATTCTGCATCAATCTCATGAAGATGTTAAAGATGTTATACAGGATTTCAGGGGTGAATGGCTTCCATACATGCCTATATCCCTCAATACAGTGTAGACAACACCTCTGTAGTATTCAAATACTGTATATTACCATTCAATGAGAGATTCCATTCTTTTAATATAAGGAAGAAAAGTTTTTAGATTTCTAGGAATAGTACTTTCTTTGTAAGCATCTTGTCCTGATCTTAATTTCAACAGACTCTGTTTTGCCTTGTGCTCTACTATAGCCACCCCTGACTAGGTTGGATGATCTGGGAGGGGGTTCACCAACCATTGTTCCCCTGTCATGGTCAGATCACTATCTCCTGCGGCTGGTCTTCCGTTACACCACCCCCCGCCTCTGGGCTGCGGAAACGACCAGGTGGTTCCGCCCCAGGCGCCTAATGGACCCTGAACAGTTCCAGATGGCGCTTGGGTCTATACCCATCGCCCTCACCCACAGCCCAGTCGATGCCTTGGTGGATGCCTGGAAAAGGGCGGCTGCCGGGGCACTTGACTGTGTTGTACCCTTGCGACCTCTGACCCGGCGCAGATCCCGTTGGGCTCTGTGGTTCTCTGCGGAGCTCCGGGAGATGAAGCGTCGGAGACGGGGTCTAGAGAGCGGTTGGAGGTCCAGCCGATCCGAATCTGACCGATTGCAGTTAAGAACCTTTATAAGGTCTTATCTTGCGGCGATGAGGACGGCGAAGTCTAATTACTTCGCTGCCCTCATCGTGTCCGCAGATAATCGCCTGGCCGCCCTGTTTAGGGTGACTCGCTCCCTCCTTAACCAGGAGGTGATGGAGGATCCCTTGCAGGGACGAGCCGAGGAGTTTAGTCATCATCTGGTGGACAAAATCGCTCAGATCCGGGCCGGTCTGGACTCTTGACTGGGCAGAGTCTGACGTGGAGGAATCGGACGGTCTTGAACATGTTATCTGGACTGAGTTCGATCCTGTTTCCCCTGAAGATGTGGACAGGATCATGGGGAGGCTGAGCACCACCACCTGTTTGTTGGATCCGTGCCCCTCCTGGCTGGTTTATGCGGCCCGGGAGGAGACACGAGGCTGGTTCCAGGCAGTAGTAACTGCTTCTTTGAAGGAGGGTGTCTTTCCTGCCGCCTTGAAGGAGGCGGTGGTGAGACCCCTCCTCAAAAAGCCTGTCCTGGACCCTGCTGTTTTAAATAACTATCGTCCAGTCTCCAACCTTCGCTTCTTGGCGAAGGTTGTTGAGAGTGTGGTGGCGCATCAGCTTCCTCTGTTCCTGGAGGAAACTGATTATCTGGACCCGTACCAATCGGGTTTCAGGCCCGGATACAGCACGGAGACGGCATTGGTCGTGCTGGTGAATGATCTCTGGCGGGCTCGGGACAGGGTTGTTCCTCTGTCCTGGTCCTATTAGATCTCTCAGCGGCTTTTGATACCATCGACCATGGTATCCTACTGCGGCATCTCAGGGGGTTTGGAGTGGGAGGCACCGTTTTACAGTGGTTCTCCTATCTCCTGGGCCGTTCGCAGTCGGTGTTGACGGGAGGGCAGAGATCCACCCTGAGGCCTCTCGTTTGTGGAGTTCCTCAGGGGTCTGTTCTCTCGCCCCTCCTGTTCAACATCTATATGAAGCCGCTGGGTGAGATCATTCCTGGTTTTGGGGTGGGGTATCATCAGTACACTGATGATACCCATCTTTTTCTTTCCACCCCGAACCAACCCAGCAATGCCCTCGCCGTGATGTCCCACTGCCTGGAGGCGGTCCAGGTCTGGATGGGGAGAAACAGGCTTCGTCTCAATCCCGCCAAGACTGAGTGGCTGTGCATATCGGCATCTCGGGCTAACCAGACTATTCCACCTTTAACGATGGGGGGTGAGGTGTTACCCCCCGTTGATAGGGCTCGCAACTTGGGCGTCCTCCTGGATTCACGACTCAATTTTGAAGACCATATAGGAGCCGTGACCAGGGGGGCTTTTGCCCAGGTTCGCCTGGTGTGCCAGTTGCGACCCTATCTGGACCGAGATGCCCTATGCACAGTCACTCATGCGCTCATGACCTCCCGTTTAGACTACTGCAACGCTCTCTACATGGGGCTGCCCTTGAGGACCACTCGGAGGCTTCAGCTGGTGCAGAATGCAGCCGCGCGAGTTGTGATGGGGGTTTCCTGATACTCCCTTGTAACACCTCTACTCCGCGAGCTGCATTGGCTCCCGGTTGTCCTCCGGGTGAGATTCAAGGTGCTGGTGATGACCTATAAAGCCCTAAATGGCTTGGGTCCGGGTTATCTGATGGAACACCTGCTGCCGGCATCAAGCTCCCTTCGTCCAGTGCGCTCCCACAGGGAGGGTCTTCTCAGGGTACCGCCGGTAAGAGATTGCTGGCGGACAACACCCAGGGATAGGGCCTTCTCAATGGGTGCGCCTGCCCTTTGGAACCAGCTGCCAGTGGAGCTTAGGACTGCCCCCGACCTCCGTTCATTCCGCCGGGACCTGAAGACCTGGCTCTTCGAGCTCTCTGGCCCAGGCTGAGAATTTTAATTTTAATTTTAACCGGGGTTTTATTTGTTCAGGGACGGATATAATTTTTTTAACTGTTTTTAACTTTTGTATTTTGTGTTTTTAATCACCCTGTAAACCGCCCTGAGTCCTTCGGGAAAGGGCGGTATATAAATATAATAAAATAAATAAATAAATAAATAAATGTCAAATATCACTGCAGTAGTTCAGTTTTCAGTATCTGTATGTTTTATGTGAAATGTACTACATTATTTTAGAATTTTTTTTGTTATCTAGATTTTGAAAGCCATCTCTTGCTCATTCTAGAACAACAGCTGCAAAGATTTTTGTGTTCCGCTAGTTTGAAAGCTTATTTTTTATATTAAAATTCTGGAAGAAACATAAATTCATAGGCACTCTTTTTTTAATGCAAAATAATGGTTATTCTCTCTTTCTCATACACGTAGACGCACATCATTGTTTAGTGATTGACTTCAGTTTGTGTCTGTTGGGTTTATATGAAAAGTCTCATCTATTTTACCCATGCACCCTAAAATGACAGTGGAAGGCTTTGCTAACAAAAACAAACACAATTTTGACTGAGTTACAATGTCATACAAATGTTTCTGTATGTAGCATTACTGTACATGTTTTGATTCTGAGCTATGCTACCAGTACTACGATTTACTACTAGGTCCATATAGTCAAAATATGATTCGTTTAATTTTGGTTTAATTACTATGTGAACAATCACTTGTATTTAGTATCCCTTAGCTCGTGGTTGGACATCTGGTAGTTTGTTCATTAAACCAAAATATAGTTTAATAAAATATATGAACCTAGTCAGTAAGACAGGACACCATCATTGTACTCTTGTCCCATTGGCTTCAGTGGGAATCAAGTATATCAAGCTAAATTAATAGGAAAATGGAGAGAGAGAATAAATACATGTATCCATAATAGTGTGTTCAATATGTATTTTCATGTGTATTAATTTTTTAAAAAGTTTCAGAAAAAATATTCAGAAGCAGAATTTTTCTTTTAAGTACATTAATAAATACTTTAGGGAACATTGATGATCACAACTGCTTTGGTTCAAATGGCTTGTTAGCTAGTTTATGTCAGTTAAAATAGTTGTTTGTAAAGGAAATTTGTAACTGAATTTTTCAGTGTCAGTAATAGAGTTCCATAAAACAAATGGAAATTTTATCTGTGATATGTTATCTTGTATTTTTCTAGAAGTCCCCTTTTATCAAAATTACCACAGTTTTTGATTGCACAGTGCTCTTATAGTATTGTTTAAGTTGGAATGGATTTGCTCATTAATTGAAGTCTTTTAGTAGGCTAAGTAGTATAACAGTATTCCTTTTAATTGTTGATTGTTTTAGTAAAGGAATTACTTTCTTCTTCAGTCTTGAATTTCTTTCTGTGTCTTTGGGAAATGGCTAGGTATAGACCAATACACAGAAATTATGCAGCAGCCTTTTAGGTTGTCAGCCTGAGCAGACCAGCCAGTGCTATGGGACCGTGGGCATAGGTGAAGTGGTTATGCAAGGGCATTGGGAAATGACCATGGAAGCAAACAGGGGGGCCCTGTCAGCTTTCTTGATATGCAGTTCTTTGGTACTTTGAGAAGAGACACTTTGGGAATGCCTTGCACAGCCTTCCCAGTGACTATTTTTATGTAAATATAAACATCTTTGCTTATTCTGTAAGGGTAAAACTTCTGTTCATTTTCATTGTCTCTTCATATTTCTCATAGAAATGACAAAATGTTGGGGGGGGGGGAAATTGTCATTGCCTATTTGTTTATGGTGGCAGTGTCTTAACTTGCATTCTTTGATTTGATACATAAGAATTTTTGCCAAGATTGATCACATTTTTGTCTATTCTTAGGGACAATTTCCCCATGTTTTTGTGGCATGATTTAAGTGTGCATAGCACGACACCAGATTGATTTGCATTAGAAATTTAGCTCTCTAGTATATGAGAGGTTAGAAAGACAAAAATAAATCAGCACTGAAGGCTTTTATTGTTCTTCATTGGTTTAATTTATGTATAAAACCTTAATAAAAGTCTACACATTTTAGCTTGTGGAACCTGAGGAAGTGGACAAATCCCTCTCAGCTGCTAGTTCAGCCACTTGTATATTAGGTTGCCCTTCCTGACTCATTAAAGTTGCATGGGAGGGGATGGGTGGTAATTAACTCCTCCTTGAAAGAGGGAGGGGTTCCACCAGCTCTTAAAGAGGTGGTGCTACACTCCTTCCTCAAAGGATCATCACTCGACCCAACCAAGCTGGATACTTTTTGCCCAGTTTCCAACCTTCCCTTCTTAGGGAAGGTGGTGGAGAGAGGGGTAGCAGGGCAGCTGCAGAGGACCTTGGATCAAGCGGATTATCTAGATGCTTTTCAGTCGAGATTCAGGCCCAGGTTTATTTTTATTTTTATTTATTTGGGACTAAGACTGCATTGATTGTGCTCATGGATGACAGGAGTGGGATAGAGGTAATGCATCCATCCTGGCTCTTCTTGACCTCGTGGTGGCATTTAATATGATCAATCATGGTATCTTTCTTGGGTGGCTCAGGAGTTGGGGTTAGTGGCACTGTGTTGTGCTCGTTCTCCTCCTTACTCCAGGGTCAGTTTCAGTCGGCATGGTTAGGTGGGAAGAGAACCAGGCTGCAGCCCCTACTCTGTGGGTTGCATCAGGACTTGGTTTTCTGTCTTTTCCTATTTAACATTTACAGGGTGAGGTGATCCATCAGTTTGGGGTGAGACATCATCAATATACAGATGACACCCAGCTTTATATCTCCGCTCCAGTCCCCTTAACTGATGTTGTGAACATTCTAGTTCCAGTGTCTGTAGGCTGTCTGGGTCTGGATAGAGCTCTGATTCAACCGTTTCTAGATGGAGAGGCTGTGAGTATTTGGACCCTCTTGAGACAAGGTTCTTCCATCTCTAGTTCTGGATGGGATGGCACTACTCCAGGCAGACCTGATGCACAATTTGGGGGTGCTCCTAGACTCAGGGCTCTGGCTGGAAGAGCAGGTGGCAGCTGTGGCTAGGAGAGCCTATGCACACTTTTATGCGCTAGTTGTGCCCATTCCTGCATCTCTATAGAACCAAGGAACCATCCACATGTATATCACCATGTTGTTAGGATTTACATTCATATTATTGATCCTTATCCAGTCTGTGATCAAGAACATTTTCTACAGCTCTGGGGTCCTTTTGGTTTGGCAGGGAGAAATTTAAGGGCATGCCTTGAAGCAGGAGCTTCCATTTTCAGCTGAAAAGCAGTCAGAGTAATATTAGTAAAATGAGCGATGATAATGCTAAAGTTACAGGCTAATGCAAGGCAGTCCCTGGGCTAAGAATGTTTTATTTATAAAACCACCTGTACTTAAAATGGACTGCCTATTACTAAAAATGGTGGACAGGGTTCTCCTTCATTGAGTCAGTAAACCACTGAAGCGGCACATTTTTTGTGAATAGATGAAGCTGTACATTTTTAATGTACAGCCTCTTTTCAGCAGTTTGATAGCTTGAGAAAAAAGAACGCTTCACCATTTTCAATAACAGGCAAGCCTCTTGAAAGTATGAGTCCCAGCCTACAAATTTGAGTTAAAGACAAGAGTTAGGAACTGAACTCATTCTTAATCTGGGGACTTCCTGGATCCAAAGGAAGTCATGGCTAAATGACCCTGTAATACTGCATGGCTTTCTGTACATAGGTCGGTAGCCCATAAGGTTGCCGGTGTTAAGCTGGAACCATAGAATTATTGTTGTTCTGTAAATCAATAGTCTATGTGTCAACGCTGCTAACATTGGATGTTTTTGCATTGACAACAGATGGAGAAGCAACCATTTTCTTCTTTTTGCTTTTAGAGTTAGATGATGCTGGGGAGGTGGGAGGAATGTGCATGAGAGTCTAGCTAGACATAATGATACTGAACCTAGTGTGATTATTGAAATAAGAGATGATAAAGAATTGGAGGGCTGGAGAACTGGAGGGGAAGCCCATGTTTCAAACTAATTGGGGAATGTGATTTATGACTGTTAACTGGAGGAGGGAAGTGTGCTTTGATACTATGTGCTCAGGGGAGGGGAACTCAGTTTTTGGCTTCGATTATGTTAGTGCCGATGCTATGCTACTCAAATAAAGATTCTTTAAGGTAAACAATGCCTTGAAATACTCTGAAGAGTTTCATCTGTCGGAACCATGACACTGTGTTTATAAGAAAAATGGGCACAAATTTTGCTTGGAGAATTGCAGTCATCAATTAATTTTAATCAGGAATTACTTGTGGAAACACTGATTGGCAGTCCTGTACGATAAATATTTTCTGTATTTTTATTATTATACAGAATGTAGACATTGTCAGACCTCCTGAGGATGCCCTTGTAACTGTCCCTGCTCACCAGTGAATCCTGTTTCCTGATCAGCTATGAAAGATGTGGTGCTGTTTTTATCATACTTTATTAAATTTCAGTCAATCATTCCAATCACTTTGGAATCAAATGCAGATATAGCAGTTTTTATGTATTGCATGACTTGGAGATCAAACTGTTTTAGACTATTTGAATTGTTGAATCATTGACAAGTTATGGTTCACTTCTGCTGAAATTTGATTATTTCCTTTTGCAATATAACTTAATTTTTGCTGATTTTTAATTTGATGTTTTATGTCCAATAAAGTTCAGTTTAGTACTTTGAACACCTAAGTTATTAATAGTTACAATACATCTAACAGTTGCAATAAATACAATAGAATCAGTGAGAAGATAGCTGGATATTTTTCAGGTGATAGAGTGTTTAGTCCAATATCATTGACCAATGTAATTTTAGCATTAGAAATTATAATTCTAATTGATTTTAATAATGTATCTAAGAAGTTGTTTCCTATTAAGTGGGCAGTATTTTTAAAATGTTGGCCCATTTCCAACTTCCCCTCTGTACTTCCTAGGCTTCAAAGCTTTGCTAAACCAGCTGAAGAGCACTGACTTGGTTCCAAATTCTAGTCTACACAGGAGCATTGTTGTGATTATTGCTTCTTTCTCAGCAGTCTTGTGTTTTTACATCTTTCAGCTCTGGCTCTTGATCTGGTGTTGCCCCTGCTGCAGTGGATTTTGGAAATCTTCAGGGAAATTATAATCGGGATGTAGAGTTGCATGTTCCCAGGACCTCCACCTTTGCTCTGCTGAATCCTGTCTCTACTCACTTTAGACTATCATGGCTCATATTCATCTTTGTGGCTTCTCACTAGGGGTACCATCTGAGATGCAAAAGCCAGATGACCATCAGATGGCAGCAAAAGCACAGTGTTTTAGGTATCTCTTTGCTGCCTTCTTGTGGCTGTCCAAAATTTTGCATGCAGCATCTCAGATTGAGCCCTCTGTGGACGCCAACCATAATAGCATATCAGCAAAATCTTCTTGACATATCATACTTATGTTTAAGATTGAATGAAAAAGTTGATGCAAGAGGGATTCTCATGGGCACTAAAGAAAGACCCATTTTGTAATCTTTCACTATATCACTACTCTGCTAGCCTGTTTGAGAGTAGGTTTTTTGGTAAAAGGTTGTGCTGTTTAATAGTTTGTTTTATTCAAGGTTGTATTTAATGCAAAAAGGGCCTGTGTGCAGGAAAAGCAACATTTATTACAAGTCTTCTCTAGTGAAGGAAAAAATTGAGCAGTATTACTGATGAATCTGCCATGTGATTTCCTAACATGGGAAGTTGTAGTGCTCCATAAATTGTGGCCTAGAAAAAGAGACTTGGTTGAAAGAGGAGGAGAGGTGGGTAGATTTAGATGAGTGACTCTCAGAAGTTGTGATTTTCCTATGCTTGTGCATGTACATTGAAAAAAAAACCTTTGCTTATTTGTTTGGGTTATTAGAGCCTTGGTGGAGCAGTGGGCTAATGCCTCCTTAAGTAACACCAGCTGCCTGCAATTAGTGCAGGTTCGCATCCCACCAGGCTCAAGGTTGACTCAGCCTTCCATCCTTCCGAGGTAGGTAAAATGAGGACCCAGATTGTTGGGGGCAATTAAGCTGACTTTGTAATAATGCCGCTGGGGGGGGGGCGAAAGCCCTAATAAGCAGGCATATACATAGAATGAAGGCTACTGCTAAGCTTGTAAGCCGCCCTGAGTCTTCGGAGAAGGGCGGAATATAAATGGAATTAAAATAAAAAAAAGAAAAATAAAATTTGAAGAATTAAAAACGTGGTGCGCATGATCCTGGATTCATGTTAGTTAATGGTGAAAAACAGCCTTCTGCTATACTTGTTGAAGCCAATATGTGGGCCCCAGGTATTCATATTGAATAAAACCCATCATCTCTTGAGCTTCTAAAGAAAGCTTACTGACTATGTCAACCAGTGGGCAGCTGCTATTATTCAGTGCATAATCTTGAACCAGACTTTTTATGAACTCTCCTGCTCAATTCCAGTGTTACGAGAGAACAAAAATTGTTGACTCTTTTTAATATATTATCTGTAATTTTATGTATCTATAACTTTGGGTAAAGCCCCAAACCCCAAATGTTGTCTTTTTTCATGGCTTCTTGGTCTATGTGTTTTATTCTATGTTTTATTCTATGTAGCTTCCTGGGGAGCATGCATCTCTAGGATAAAATATGGGCCTGCAACAGTAGCTCACCTTCAGAAATGTACATAATTTATTAGATCTAAAGATCTCTAAAGGCAACTAATCTAATGTGGGTAAGCCAAATTATTTATTGCTGCTTAAAAGGGCATTTTTCTTAGAGCAGGGTCTTCCCTTTTATTACTTGTGGACTTCAACTCCCAGGGCTGGCTGAGGAATTCTGGAAGTTGAAGTCCACAAGTCATAAAAGGGCCAAGTTTGAAGACCCCTGTCTTAGAGGTTAATCTCAGTGTAGGGTTGCTGTCTTAAGTCCCTAAACTTTTCAAGAGAATCTTCTTGGTCAGGCCAGAGTTAAGTATGCATTTTCTTGGACTGTGAACCACTTACAGCTTGCTAACCAATTCTTCTTATTTAATTTTCAGAATGTGTGCGTGAGCCGCTCTCGAGAAGAAGCCTTGAGGACTGTACCTAATAATTTGTAGCTCTCTGGGCTCCCAGCACTGTCCGGTGTCAACATTAAGGACACTTCTCAGGGATACGACGATGATGAAAGCCTTCGAAGGAGACAGCCAGCAAGGCAGAAAAATGCCTGCTCTCTTCTTTTAAAATGGATTTTGAGACAAACTGAGCATTGAAGGCAAAAATGTACCAAGTATTTATGGAACCCAGAATGAAATTAGTTTTAGTTTAATATATTTTGTCTTCAGCCTGTCATTTTTGATCATGAATGTTATATGTACAGGTGTTGTTTTGAGATTCTTCTAGAATTAGAATATTTTCTTAAGCTGGTCTTTCTGTTAAAAACAATCCTCTGATTATTTTATTCAAGCCTTATGCACATGAAATTTTATGTACACAAAAAGTATTTTAAACTTTCATCTACTAGACAAGATATTTATCATCTTCATCAAACTTCATTTTTTCATTTCATAATTACAGTGCTCTGGTTGATAACACAAAAAACTACATGTTTATAATATATTCAATATTATAAAGTGGACCATTAAAATTTCCAGTTTTTGGGTGGGGCAATAATGCTGTAGCAGCTGGTATTTATAACACCAACTTTCTAAATAATTTTATTAAAGGTTCTATTTCCATTTTAGCATTAAAAATATTTTCTCTTTTATGCTCCTGCATTATAAAGTGTTCCAGAGCCTCCTAGATAATTTATTGAAATGTTTTTTTTTGATCAAAAATAACAGCAGATTTCTTTCTACTTCATATACAAAATAGAACTATTTTCTAAGCTTTTTTTTTAAAAAGCCCTTAATTCTATTTAAAAATACTGATGGTAGTCAATTAGTCAAAGTTGGCCTGCATATTATTCATAATTTCCATAAGCACTATTTTATATGGAAGTCCCCAACCCTTGGGCCATGGCCCATTTGAAACTGGGCTGCACAAGTGGTGGGCGAGCGTGCACAGCTCCACTTGTGTGAGCTGCAGGTGTGCATGCTTGTGAACCAGCCGCTGCCAGTCCCTAAAGCCAGAAAGATTTGGGACCGCTGATTTTATATATTATTCTTTGAGGAAATTCCTGTAAAGCCTGTGAAAATTAAAATAATCTTATATAGACAAGAATAAGAATATGGAACATGAAGGTTAGAAGTCCAAAAATCTTATTGGTACAATGTGCCGCACCAGTTTTGAGAAACACATGACTTTTAAGAAGTTCTAGTGAGTCCGTAATATTGATAAACCTCTTCCATTTTCCCCTTAAACCAAAGATAAAGTATTAGCTAGTTTTGAATGTTTTGGGGGGTTGGGGGGGGAAGAGAGTTATATTATGTCCCTCTATTTTTCATTTAAAAGGCAGAGTTAAATTGAAAGATATGTTTTTTACTGGAGGAGCTAGCAGATGTCATGCACTGAATACCATCAACAAGTTCAGGTAATGGTGGAAGGATTCACCCCCAAAGTAAATGGCAATGACAGTTTTTCAAATAGCCTTTTAAGATTTTGCAAGTATATTACTTCATTCAACTTAGCCCATTCTTGCCTGAAACCTTCTGAGACATCACTGTCCTTTTCTGAGACATTCATGCAAGAATTTCAAAATGCTGAAGATTTGGAAATGGCACATGATTTCTGCCTTTTTAATTTTTTTATATGCTTTTAAAACATTAATTGGGAGTGTGGACACTGAGATGCTTGCAAGAGCTTTGTTGCTAAGCCCTGATTTAGCATTCTGGTGTTCTTTTATAAAAGAGAACCAGCACATCCTTTAACCCTGGTGCCGCCATTATCATCATCATCATCATCATCATCATCATCATCATCATCATCATGATGGATTAGCATTTACTGCTCCTCCTCCTTTATGGCTTGGGAGGAAAGCATAAGAGAGATGGGGCCACTGCTCCTGTAGTTGGATTCTCAAAGATGCACAGAAAAATGCAGGTTAATTTTCAGAATTTTGACATCCTGCTTTCAAATGGAATTCGTATAGAAGCAATTCCTCTTTGAGTTTGCATGTTAAGTCATTTATATATTTGTATTAAGTCATTATATAATGTCATTATTTGTGTGATAGAAATCAGGCAGCAGATTAGATACGTGAAACAAAAATAGTTTTGTTCTCAATAGTTGGGAGTGTATTTAAAAATCCTGTCTATATAGATATCTTATTGAACCATACTATCTTAGTGGTAAAAGCTCTGTGCAATGTACTGTGTTAGCTTTGCAAATAAGGATCAGTTTGTTTCTTTATTTTTATGTCGCTGGTGCTATAACGTATGCTGTGGCCAGGCTGTGAACTCCTTGTTTTGCAATGCATTCAGTGCTGTAGAAATAAGCCAGAAAGTTAAACTTAACATCAAGACAAACGATGGTGTTAAAATAGAAATTATTTAACTAACAATATAAAAAGCACTTGAGCTGTATTGTATCATAAAATAATTTTTGCATTGTAAAGTATTTATTCAGGTAGATAATCATTTACAATGTTTACCTGACTGGAAGAAATTCTCCCCCTATCTCTGAATTCAGTCACTTAGTACTATTGAAAATAACATAGAAGATGAGAGAGGCTGCTTTTCTGTAATGCCTAAACAAGGCATCTCTCTCTCTCTCTCTCTCTCTCTCTCTCTCTCTCTCTCTCTCTCTCTCTCTCTCTCTCTCTCTCTCTCTCTCTCTCTCCCTCCCTCCCTCCCTCCCTCCCTCCCTCCCTCTTTCTCTTCTATCCCCATCCAAATATATCTCCCAAAGGTTTTCTTATTTTTATTTTCCAGGGAAGCCACCCCAAAACTCCATTCCATCCACTTTCCCCCTTTCCCCCCCACTTCCATTGGAAGGAAGGAGGGAAGGAGATCCTGTGTGTGTATTCATACATATTTGTCTGTGTAAGACTGATTTATATGTGAAAGAATGATGTTCACACAGGGAATCAGTTAGTAATAATGTTTGTCCCGATCCTGTTTTTATAAGACTGTTTTTAGAAGATATATAAGCACACCTGCATAGATGTCTAACATACCCAAGTGATGTCATACAGAAACATTGGAGAGATGTGGACATCTCCAGGATGTCATTTGGAGTGGCAACCATAAGCTTGACATAGTATATAATATGTTTTTTTCTCCCCTTTTGGGGGGATGGGTTGCTTTCTCTGGATAAATACGGGCAGTCCTTGACTTACATTCAGCAACAATATGAACCTGTCACAGTGTTCAACAAGTGGTTCTTACAACATGTCCTCTGAGATCCAGCAATTGCTCTGCTCCCTGTCACAAGATCACAATTTCCGACTTTCTCTGCCAGCTTCCCACAAAGTTAGTACAGAAGCTGGCAGGAAGTCAGCTGGCAGTGTCATGCGAGGTCCTTGTTTAACAACAGCAACCTAGACTGCCAGAACTGCCATCACTAAGTGGTCCCAATTGCTATCGTAAATTGAAGACTACCTGTATGGTACTAGAAGGGACCAGAAAAAAAACCATTGCTGTACTTTAATAGGTCTCTTTTATTCAGCAGTTGTGTTTTATCATGATACTTTTTGAACTTCTCTGGATGTGGCCCACTTGGGGGGGTGGGTAATTTAATTCTCTAAAAGTTGAGGGTTAGCCAGAAGAAAAATGTGTAGATGTATCGATCTGTTTTGAATTTTGTAGAAAATATAATTTACTCATTTCTAAATGAAGCCAGTAGACTAGCCTTCACTGAAAATGTATCATTACTTCATAGATTCCCTTTATTGAAGAGAAATATTTGTTTGCATAGCTTCATATTTTTTTAATGTGTACAACTTGGTGGCTAAATATTTAATGTATAGTAGATATTTTTATAGGTTATATCTAAATAAACTGTTAACTGTGGTTTCTTCTATTCAGAGAAAAGGCCATATAACCGGGGGAGAAAAATCATTGTATGCAATACAATTATAAATTTATGTTGATACTTGAAAAGACTAAGAAGTTGTTGATTCTGATTTAAAAAGTTGTGATCTTAAATACAAAAACCTCTTGAAATTAGTTGCACTATCTTCCAAGTAAATAAGTCCAAAAATCATAATCATGAATCATAAAAACTCTACTATCAGCTTCAGATAAATAAACTTGTAATGACCTCCATTCAGAATACCTGCTGAATATTTTGTTTCACAGGACGTACTATTTTAAGTGTAAAAAGTGAATTATGGAAACATGAATCTTAATCAAGAAGCCGTTACTAGCATTCGCTTAATGTGTGAAATAGCCTATAGGAATAATGTGGAAATGAGAATGTTATAAATATTTTTTTCTCAATTTATATGGTGGATTCATATGATTTTGAATTAAATTTTAATTCAGACATGATTGTTCATTTATTTAATGCAGATTTTTCAGCTATAGTTGGGCAATTTATTACTTGCCATAAGAGATGTGTTGATCTTTCTCCAAAACAATAAAATATCAGTTCTAAATTAAAGTACACTTTAATTTCTTTATAGGTTGAATTTTTGCTACTATACTTAAGGTACGTAATCATCAGATAAATGTTTGTAAAAAGTCGGTCCAAGAAAACACATTTTGATGATATAGTACAGAGGTCCCCAACCTTTTGGGCACCAGGGACCAGTTCCACAGAGAAAAGTTTTTCCACAGACCTGAGAGTGCGTGGTTTTGTGTGTTGCCTGCATCCCATGGATGGGGCTTTGCTTGCTTGTGCGGACTGGTTGCTGGCATGCCATGGCCTGGTACCGGTCCATGGACTGGGGGTTGGGGACCCCTGATATAGTACATTGCTGTATTTACATAAAATACACTATTTTAAAATAAGTGAATAATAAATGTCAGTTTACTTTAAAGACTCAAAAGTTTCATGTCAGGTATGAACAATTCTTGTGGAATTCGATTTGCAAACTTGCAGAGTTTACTGCATTTAATTATAAATATCTGGTTATCAAGAATCCATTCAGTTGTAATAATGCTTCTGCTGACTTTAAACACAGTGAAACAATGTATGGCATGTACTTGAGATTGTGACTTTGCCCTTTCTAACAGTGGTTGTGGTTCTGCTTATGCCCGTTTTATTCAGCAGCTTTGGACCCCACAAGTCTTGTGCAGTATTACTGAGACTGCTCTTTGTGATGGGTATAATAAGCAAGGTGTATGAAATTATCTCTGATTTAACAAGCTTCACATTCTCAGTTTATTCTCTGGACTTTTGAATTTGTTTAGCAATTCTAGCAAGACACCTATTGTATACCCTTGAGCAGTGATGGGATTCAGCCGGTTTGCACCAGTTCGGCAGAACCAGTAGCTAATTTTTTATTGCCCAGGCCCAGAACAGATTTCCGGAAGCAGCATCCACACACAGAACCGGTTGTTCACATATTTAAACAGCTGAGAGTGGTAAGGCTAATGGAGTAAACAATATATTAATTTTTGCTTTTAACTGCAGCACCAGCAGCCCAGCCATATAGTTTTAAGTAGTAGTAGCTTCATAGTCACTCTCACACTGATTTCTTTTTAAAAAAAATATGTTTTATTATTTTTTTAACATAATCACCTTAATATTTGGTAAACTGTTGTCTGGGTTTACATTTAAGAAACATTCACCAACAGTTGATTTCTATAATCTATAATCCACATAAAAACTACTTGATTTTCTCTTTTTCCCATAATGTTCTCTTTTACCAACCTTAATTTAATACAATTCTTGTTGTTTTAATGAATGACGATTGAATATAAAAGTTTTCTAATATTTTTACAGATAACAATCACATCAGTATAATATTCCTTTTCTATCTAGTCATTCTGGTTGTTTCATCATAGATCCTCTTTACAGTTCTTGTTTACATTTGTTTTTCCCACAATGTTGAAAACATTCTTACTGGTTAAGATTTTCTCAAAGTTAATTACATTTAAATATTTAAGTCTATTTTTTCTCATGTAAGCCAACCCAATACTTTTACCTTTCTTAACGAATAAATAAGACTAAAAAAGAAAACTAAATAAATAAAAATATAGTATGCTACTTAAAATCCCTATTTCCTATAAGCTAATACATATTTCCAAAAATTTTACATTCTTTTTACCATAATTAAAAATATATTTAATCTTTAAATATTCCATTTAATAAATCTAGTCCTCTAGTCTTTTAACTCTTATTCAAAACATTTTTTAATCCATTGTAATTTTTCTTAAAGTCAATTACCTTTAAATATCTAAAACATTTCCTTTATATAAGCCATTCCAACTCTTATATTACTTATATCAGGAAATAAAATAAAAAGAAGAAAAAGAAAGTACTATGTTACTTGAGGGGCTCTTCCCTCTTAAAATCAAATTCATATCCAATTTTTTTTATTTCTTTAACCATATTAGAACAGGTGTTTCTTTTTTAAATATTCTCTCTGATAGGCTCCATTGTCTATTTTCTTAATTTTCACTTTAGCCTTTTTCTTTTGCCCAGTATCTTCCTTAATATGTTCTGCTGAAATTTTTTTCCACATTGTTGTAGGTGTTATTGTAGATATAAAAGGTAACTCAAGTATAATATCTTTGTGAGAGGCATTTGCCCATTCATTTTTGTTGAAAATTTCTTTCTTTTTCTCTTTGCTTCTCTTATCATTTTTTGTCTCTCCAGTTCTAGTGTTTTTCCTGGCATCTCTGCAGTCCATTTGTCCAATCTTTTTTCTTATCCTTAAATTTGTTTTGTGGTGTTAAAGTATAAGTTGTCTTTTCCAAATCCAGTATTTCTTGTGAAATTTTTTTCACTTGGGTTAAATCATACTTCTTTGTTGGGTTTCATCTTTTAAGTCTGTCCTCAAATTTGTATTCAATTGTCTTATTCTATTCCTTCTCTGTTGTTTCTTGGGATTTTTTGTTGTAAAGTTAAATTGGAGATAAATTGGTTTATATTTTCAAAGTTATTTTGGATTTCTTTGTGGTTTGAAATCATTGTTATTTGAATTAGTTGCAACATATCATATGTCTTCTCTTGAAAAGTATTTATTTTTTCTTGATAGGTTCTTTCTATAAATCTCTGATTTTCCATGATGACCAAGAATACAAATTTTCTTTTCTCTGCAAATAGCTTTGGGGTCAGAGTTAAACAGATACTTGTAAAGCAGAAAGTTCAAAAAAAAGTTTTTTGTTCCCTGAAGTTTGTAAGTATCACTTTGTCTGCAGCCCAGATTGTTTTCTTTTTTGTCATAGCTGTTCTCTATTGTTAAGAGCTTTGAAGGTCACAAGTAGAGATTAGTTTTTCCCAGATTTTGCCAAGTCCTCCATGAAAGCCATAGCTGTCGTAGTCTTCATCCACCACTTGATGTCAGCACTGGTTAATTTTCAAATTTTCAAAATGAACAAATTGCCTTCAAAATGAGAATCTTAACCATTCAGTAATTTCAAACTTCTGCAAATTTAGGTTTTATAGTCATTTCAATACATTTTGGTCCTCCATAAAAGGTTTATTTCGCCACTTTCGTTAGTAAAAGGGTGGGGCAAAAATCCCCCTCCTTCACTTTCAGAGGTTTTTTTTGCCTCTTAGGGTTTTTTTTTCTTCAGGAAAGTTGATAAGTAGGATAGACAAAATAGATGTTCTTACCCAGATTCAAACACACTGTTTACAATCAGCTTAAAATAGTGCTTTTGACTTTGGTTGCTTGCAGCTTGGGCTAGACTCTGAAGTTAGGTTAGCTTTCTGCTGTTGGTTTCTGGAAGGCTTCTGGACCGATTGGGTCGATCGCCGTCTCTCCGAGGTCCCCTGGACTTACTTCCTTCTTTGCTGCCTCTTCGGGGTGGCTTCTGGCCCATTTAGGGTCCCCTAAAAGGATGCGGTGGCTCAGTGGGTTAAGACGCTGAGCTTGTCGATCAGAAGGTCGGCAGTTTGGCGGGTCGAATCCCTAGTGCCGCGTAGCAGAGTGAGCGCCTGTTACTCGTCCCAGCTTCTGCCCACCTAGGAGTTCAAAAGCACGTAAAAATGCAAGTAGAAAAATAGGGACCACTACGGTGGGAAGGGAACAGCGTTCTGTGCGCCTTTGGCATCTAGTCATGCCAGCCACATGACCATAGAGACGTCCTCGGACAAACACTGGCTCTTTGGCTTTGAAACGGAGATGAGCACCGGCCCCTAGAGTCGGAAATGACTAGCACGCATGTGCGGGGGAACCTTTACCTAACAGGAAGAAACTCAGCCAAAGGGCACGGAGTCCCGAACCATTCAACTGCTGCGCTGGTGTGCAGGACCTGAAATCTCTCCACTCTCACACTGATTTCTATTAGGTTAACATTGCTAGAGTTCCATGTAACACCATTACCTAAAATATTGGTGTTATCAGCCAACTCTAAAGCTTCCACGTTTGTGATTTCATAAAGTAGAATATTTTGCATTTATTTACAATTTCAAATTTGATCGTTTTAGCATTCGGAGCACCTTAGAGTTCAGCTGGGTTCCTGCTTTAATCTTATCAAAAATGTCAAATCCAAAACTTAGGAAATTGGCTAGATGTTTGTATCCTAGTATCATCTTGAAGGAAAAATGGAGCAAGGCCTGCTGATTAATCCATTGAAGATAAAAATTTGATGCGTCAAGGTGGTTCTATGTTGCATAGTTTTCCACAAAGAGGGCTTTCCTTTTTTATACCATTCTGCTACCTTTCTAACTTATTGAACTGATGGTTACAGAGTTTGGGTGCTGAGCTGTGTAATATATATGTCTGAAAAGTTGAGACAGTAACTTAGATACAAGACATAAAAATCAGGTGAAGTGGGAGATCAACAGAACACAATTCTTTATTTACATTTTAAGTGTCAAGTCGTTCAAGAATAACAATTCTCAGTCTTCAAGTTTCAACACTGTTCTCTACATGTTACCATTGTCTCTGCTAAAAACATTTTGTTATAAAGTAAAAAAAACAGCCTTAGCTTGTCATATCAAACTGCACATTTAAATATTCCTACAGAAACCAGATAATCTTATCAAGGATTCTTAAGTGACAACACAACTTATATTGGCCTACACTAATGGACAACCTTTTCCAATTGGTAGGTGTTACTTGTAGGTCATGTCCAATAAATTCAAAGTATTCATGAGTCTAAACTTATTCAGTCTCTGCACACAGCAAGTGGTTTCCAAGAAATACACATTTTGCCTCACAGAAGCTTAATGTATTATTCCCAATATTATTATTTTTTTGCTAAAATGCACCTGCAAAACAAAGTTGTGTGCTTTGGGATTGTTCATTTCTTATCTATTCCAAAATCAAAATAATACTTCAATTGTTCTCAAATCAGCTCAAGTTTCGTTTACCAGGTTTTATTTTCTTTGCCACATCATCTTTCACCCTGTGTCTTTGGGGAAAGGTGCATATATCTGTTTGCTCAGAAGTAACTGAGTCAACAAAAGTGCGTATAGTCAAGGCTATGGTCTTCCCAGTTGCAATGTATGGCAGTGAAAGCTGGACCATAAGAAAGGCTGAGCGCCAAAGAATTGAAGCCTTTGAACTATGGTGCTGGAGAAGACTCCTGCGAGTTCCTTGGACTGCAAGGCGATCAAACCGGTCAGTCCTAGAGGAGATCAACCCTGACTGCTCTTTAGAAGGCCAGATCCTGAAGCTAAAACTCAAATACTTTGGCCACCTAATGAGAAGGAAGGACTCACTGGAGAAGAGCCTAATGCTGGGAAAGATTGAGGGCAAGAGAAGAAGGGGACGACAGAGAATGAGGTGGCTGGAAGGAGTCACTGAAGCAGTAGGCGTGAGCCTAGATGGACTCCAGAAGATGGTAGAGGACAGGAAGGCCTGGAGGAATGTTGTCCATAGGGTCGCGATGGGTCGGACACGACTTCGCAACTAACAACAACAACAACAAACTGATGTATGGAATTTCTTTCATCATGTGAATTTTAGACTGCAAATGCAAGTTTCACCTGAAATACCAGTCTTGCAATGCATTAAAATTAGTAAACATATACACTTCGGGGTATATTTATTAAATTTATACACTGCCTGATTCCCAGCAAGTGCAGATGGTTATCCAATTGCAAGTGTGTACTTTTACACCAAACACTTGCATTTTGCCACTGAACACTTTATTCTAATCAATGAACACAATTAACGTATTGCAGAAGGAAACTAGAAAGGGGCACTTTTAAAAAATTCTATTTCATGATTTTTAATAAAACTTTATCCAGGAACTATAAATAAAATTTTAAGGAAGGATACCTGTTATAGGAGGCAGTATTAACTGATGCCACTTATTAAAAATACCAATATTTGAAGCCCAGATTTCACTGTTAGATTGTCAAGCCATTTTGCTTGATGAGAATTAATGTGTTAGTGGTCACACTGTATTTAAATGGATACCTTCATAATCAATATCTCCCCTCTTAAGCAAAATAAAGCGTACCCGCAACACACATAGTCCAAAGAAATAACTACAGTATATTCAAATAACAACAGACATCTACACTTTCCCAGCTGCAGAGAAACCTTAATTATACACATAATTCACAAGGATACTTCAACCTTGCAAGACAAAGCTGCTGCCAGTTGCTAAAGAATTAGCAGAAGTATTGTTATATCACTACACAGTTGGTCACAAGGAGGTGAATGTCTTTCAGTCACATTCCATATGAAGAGCTGGAAAGTTTTCTTTAGGCTGTTTCTCAGAGTTCAATTTAATTAATAATTACTTCTCCAGAATTTGCTCAAATTTAGGGTTGATAAATGAAAAACCAGCAAATGCAGACTGATCCATAGAATCTATTAGGTTTTTGTCACTGTGTGATAATCGAGGTTTTTCACTCAAAAATTCTCTGTCAAAGTTGTTATAGTCACTTGCTGATTTCTGTAAAGAAGAACAGAAGCAATTAAAAATAGCTAAAACGACGTACACTGCCAAGATTGTTAGGCAGGGCCTCAAATCCATAGAGTGTCAATTGCTGATGGCCTCCTCTCTCAAAACAACTCTGGCCATTCTGCTGAGTGGCTACGTACAATTTAATTCAAGCTATTTTATAGACTCTTCTTGGAGGAAGCTGTGACAGGAAAAACGGATAGGCCAGGAATGTTTGAAGAATTCACTATTTACAAACTAGCATGAACTGATGCCTAACTATATGTCAAATACACAGCTCAGAACTTGGTTATTTACTGGATTTCACATTGTTTCACACTATTTTTTAAAATACTGGAGATTTTTCAAACTTAAAATTTAGTTTCTTTAAAAATATATGCAAGTTAAATACTATTACGTTACAGGTAAATAAAGGTAGTCTTCAACTCACAACTAGTCTCTTAAAGACCATCCAAATTTACAATGGACATGAAAAAAGTCCTCGAGTTTATGTCTGCCGCATCACCCCCACAGTCACATAATTACATTTCAGGCATTTGGCAGCTGGCTTCCATTTACAACCAGTTGCAGCATCCCATGGTCACAAGATCACGTTTGTGCTGTTTTCTGGCCAAAAAATTCTTATTTGATCAGCTGGGTTTGGATCTACAACCTCATGATTTGCTTAAAAGCTAAGATGACTCGCTTAACAACCATCATAAAAATGATTGTAAAATCGAGTCTAGTTATATAGTGACAACTTAAAACTGCAATGACTTATGATCAAACTTTCAGGGTCATATGTGGCCATAAGTCAAGATCTAACTGTACAGTTGCAAGAAAAAGTATGTGAACCCTTTGGGATTACGTGGAGTTTTCCATGAATTGGCCATAAAATGCGCTCTAAACGTCATGTAAGTCACAACAATAGAAAAACACAGTCTGCTTAAAATAATACTACACAAACATTAGCTGTTGTCATGTTTTAATTGAACATAAGATGGAAACATTCACAGTGCAGGGTGGAAAAAGTATGTGAACCCCTAGCCTAATGACTTCTCCAAGAGCTAATTGGAGCCAGGAGTGAGCCAACCTTGATTCCAATCAGTGTGATGATATTGGATGTGTTGCTGACAGCTGTCCTGCCCTTTAAAAACACACACCTGTTTTGGGTTTACTGGTCTCAAGAAGCACTGTCTGATGTGAACCATGCCTCGCAGAAAAGAGCTCTCAGAAGACCTACGATCAAGAATTGTTGACTTGCATGAAGCTGGAAAGGGTTACAAAAGTATCTCCAAAAGCCTTGATGTTCATGTGTCCACGGTAAGATAGACTGCCTACAAATGGAGAAAGTTTAGCACTGTTGCTACTCTCCCTAGGCGTGGTCATCCTGTAAAAATGACTGCAAGAGCACAGCGCATAATGCTTAATGAGGTAAAGAAGAATCCTAGAGTGTCAGCTAAAGACCTACAGAAATCTCTGGCACATGCTAACATTTTTGTTGACACATCTACAATAAGGAAAACATTAAACAAGAATGGAGTACATGGGAAGACACCACGGAGGAAGCTGTTGCTGTCCAAAAAAAATATTGCAGCATGTTTGAAGTTTGCAAAAGAGCACCTGGATGTTCCACAGCACTACTGGCAAAATATACTGTGGACAGATGAAACCAAAATTGAGTTGTTTGGGAAAAACACACAACACTATGTGTGGAGAAAAAAAGGCACAGCACACCAACATCAAAACCTGATCCCCACTGTAAAACATGGCGGAGGGAGCATCATGGTTTGGGGCTGCTTTGCTGCCTCAGGGCCTGGACGGATTATTGTCATTGATGGGAAAATGAATTCCAGAGTTTATCAGGACATTTTGCAGGAAAACGTACGACCATCTGTCCGCCAACTGAAGCTTCGCAGAGGATGGGTGATGCAACAGGACAATGACCCAAAGCATACAAGTAATTCAACAAAACAATGGCTTCAACAGAACAAAATACGCCTTCTGGAGTGGCCCAGTCAGAGTCCTGACCTCAACCCGATTGAAATGCTGCGGCATGACCTTAAGAGAGCGATTCACACCAGACATCCCAAGAATATTGCTACACTGAAACAGTTCTGTGAAGAGGAGTGGTCCAAAATTACTCCAGATCGTTGTGCAGGTCTGATCTGCAACTACAGGAAACATTTGGTTGAGGCTATTGCTGCCAAAGGAGGGTCAACCAGTTATTAAGTCCAAAGGTTCACATACTTTTTCCACCCTGCACTGTGAATGTTTCCACCTTATGTTCAATTAAAACATGACAACAGCTAATGTTTGTGTAGTATTATTTTAAGCAGACTGTGTTTTCTATTGTTGTGACTTACATGACGTTTAGAGTGCATTTTATGGCCAATTCATGCAAAACTCCACGTAATCCCAAAGGGTTCACATACTTTTTCTTGCAACTGTATATGCACAATTGAGATGGAAAACAAGAAAAATATACTCATTCCCCTAAAGCATGGATCTGCAACCTTGACAACTTTAAGATTTGTGGCCATAGCTGGCTGAGGAATTCTGGGAGCTGAAGTCCACAAGTCTTAAAGTTGTCAAGGTTGCAGACCCCTGCCCTAAAGCAATTCCATGCATTGTGCCTTTAGATCCAGGTTCAATGAACAGAAGACAAAAGATGCAAGCAAGCATCACAGTTCCATGCTTTTGAGGGTGTGGAACAGATGTTAAGGCTACATACCACTTTTGGTTTGAAAGGAGGTTCCATCTCTTTCTTTTCCAGTGCTGTCCAATTAATTGTTTTGAAAAAATGATGATCTTTGATATTTCCAGTTATTCCCAGACGCTTTGTTGGATCTCTTTCAAATAGCTACAAAATATGAAAGTATTTTTCATTTGGTTACTGAGAAAACTGCCCTTCTGAAAAAAAGAATATGTTTCGAATAGCTATTTTGGTCAAGAACTGAGAAACTGTGTTTCTCCAGAAGTTGCCAAATTCAGCATCCTTCAATATGCTGGCTGCCAGTTCTGGGAATTACAGTTTAGGGATTTCCCTTGCTTCAATTTAGGTAAAATACTGAAACTAGTAGCTAGCAATCTACAGAAGCTGTTACTGTTAGTTTCTATATGGATTCTGGAAAGGAAATTAGATGTAAGAAATACGTTCTCATTTATTCTTTTCAATGGAGTCATCTCTTCTGTTGCCTCAGAGATGGTGATCCTGTCTTATGTAATTCTTTAAGGGCATTCTGATTAGGACTAGGAAGAATTTATTTGGTCCACATTTTAAAAGTGAACTTATTAGCACGTAAAACAGAGATCAGGCCTTTTATAGATTGTGCACATCTCCAAGTTTGCAATGTTGTTCTTGCCTTTGAAACCACAAATTACAGGTAACCCTTGATTTATGACCATAATTGAAACCCAGAATTAAGGCCATTAGTTGTGGCAGTCATTAAAATGAGATGTGCACATGGTCACTTTGCCTAATGACCACAATCTCTGCTCTCCCTATTGCAATTGTTAAGTGACTGTGCAAGTCAAGCAGAGCACAGGGTGCCCCAGGGGGTAGAGAGGCTCTTGCAGGCCTGCTGCAGGTGCAGGCTCATGTTGTAGGACTTTCCCAGCTCACATGCAGCTTGATCCAGGCCTGCCAAGGCCTCACCAGACAAGGTACCCTGTGCTCTGCTTCACACCCCACTGGCCACACAACCTTGGGCCTCCCTTCCCCCCTCCATCATGCCTTGATTCTGAGGGCCACATAGGACTTTGTAATACTTTCAATACAGATTTTGTAGCACTGTTGCACTGGCTAACTAACATAGGTTTTCTTGTATTTTAAAATTGTCTTTTTCAACTGTATTGCTAATAATTTGACATAAGCCTTAATCTTCAAGTAAAGCCTCCCTTTTAGAAATCAGGACAGGTAGGAAAGCCTTTGATACATTGTAGATAACATAGTTTTATTTTCAGCTGTTCTCATGCCGCCATGAACAAAGCAACTTTTCAAACCCAGGATTGGAAAGCATTGAGAAGGTATCTTAGGCATACCCATTCTGACGTTTTTCTCTTGCAAATGTTTCTTTTATTCAAAGTGCAATGCTTTTTCAATCCTAATTGATCACATATTATTAATTATTGTGATGTAACTGGACAGATTACTTTTCCTTACCCAATCAAAATGTTCTCTAGTACTTTTTTATTATGCAAACTATAAAAGGGAAGGTGTGATTTCTCCCTTTGCTCTCATGAAATCAGAAACATTCAAATTAAATTGTAAATCAAATTATCTTCCTTGTCTCGGGGTCATAACAGAGGTCTAGCAGTTATCTAGAAATCACATTTGGCCAACAGTCCTCCCTCCAAAATGGCACCCGCTTCCAAAATGGCACCTGCTTTAAGGAAAGCACCACTCAGCCTCTGTATAGGAAGGCCTTGTGGCAGATCAGCTACTTCTTTCCCAATCTCAGAGATTGCCTTGGGAAAGAGAAGCGGCTGATCTGCCATGCAGTCTTCCTATACAGAGGCTGTATTGTGCCGTCCTGGATATGCCACTTTGGAAGCTGCTGCAATTCTTACAATTTGAGAATTACAGCCACTCCCAAAATGCAACCCACTTCAAGGAAGGCTGTGTGGTGGATCAGCCACTTCTTCTTCCCAAAGGCAATCTTCTGAAAAGATATGTGAAGCAAGGTATGATGGGGTGGGGAGGGGGACAAGACCCAAGGTTACGGGATCTAGTGGAGTGGGAAGCAGGCACAAGGCTTTGGGACTGAATCAGGTGGGAGATGGCCCCAAGGGACCCAGCAAGGTGAGATGGGGAAGAAGATAGGCAGGTAGGAGCAGCTGCAGTTTCCTATGATTGGTGATCAGGGTGCATGGATTGTCAAGCGCTCAAATATTAGGTGTGTGATTGCGTGGTCACTGCAGAACTCATAACTTTGGATATAGGTCATAAATCCCATCATTCAGTGCTGTTACAATTCAAACAAATTGTTGTAAGTCAAATTGTTGTAAATGTAAAGATTCATGCAGCAGTTGTTTTAAAAAAGAATTTGCAGATAGAAATAGATGGATATATGCATCTATCATATGGACATGTCTGTCTCCAAACAACCTTTGATCACAGAACTGCATATGATTGTACAGTATGCAGAAGCAACAACCAAGACTGCAGTCTTATATTTGGCTCTGTTTTACACACATATGCACAATTTGGATAGAAGGAAGGATAACTTAAATTTATCTGTAAAAATACCATTAACAGCTATTTTAGTGTACTAGATTATTAAATTCTAATACTCCCAATATTCTTCATATAGAAAGAACATATTACTCTTAGCCAATATATACCTTTTCCAGAATATCCTTGGATTCCTTGGTAATCCAACGTGGGTAATGAGGAGTATCAACTCGTATTGATTCAAATAACTCATCTTCATCATCACCATGGAAAGGCGATTGTCCAATCAGCATCTCATACAACAAAACTCCAAATGACCACCAGTCTACAGAGTATGTATATTTCAAGCCTTGCAAGATCTGATGCAAATGTAAGAAAAGACACAAACATGAAATGCAGCCAAAGCCATATATGTATATCTCTGTGTTTTCCCCCCTCCATAATAGAAGGATCAGCAATAGTTAGGCCCATCCTCTGATGTGGTAACTGAATTCAAATTTAATCAACATCCCCTTCTAGAAACACACTACCGCAAGATTTGGACTCATTGTTTTCTCTGGAATAGAAAAGTCCTAAGCATTTTGCTTCTCTTTTTAATTGAAGTTTATAGTTAAACCTAGATCCTGATTAACTGAGGTTAATTATAGCTGCAACGCAATGAATAAAACTTATTTCCATAAACTGATTTCAAAATTAAATATTATTCACCTCAAATGTAATGCTCATTACTCAGCTACTGATTTTCCTGTCACTTTGCCAAACAAAAATAGGGATAGAAATATGGGTCCAAGACTTATAACTGTATGCAACTGTAAATATTTTCAAAGCAGGTATCATATCATGCTCCGTGAACCATAAAAATGAAAACACTCTACATCTTACAACCACCTCCATCTGGAACAGAAGTAATATATAATATCACAATATCACAGAGAAAGATTTCTAAATAAATGAGTACATGTGCATGCCTTACTTCAGGGGCTATATAATCTGGAGTACCACAGAATGTTGTTGCCTTGTTTTCTCCAAATACATTTTCTTTACACATCCCAAAGTCAGCTATTTTGATATGGCCTTCTTTATCAAGCATCACATTGTCTAATTTGAGATCCCTGCATGGAAAAAAAATCATCAAAGAATTAAAATAATCAATATTTACCTGAAATATCCACCTTAAATAACTGACCCACTTAAAACAAGGTTAGCTACTGTGGCTCCCAGATTATCTATACCTCTGTAGCACCCTGAGATCATACTATCAAAATTTGACAGAAAAAAAATACCTTAATTTCAGCAGTATTCCCACTCTTAATATTTTGAAAATAAGCTAATTCTAAAGAACTGAAAAACATTGGCCCTGTCACTTCTGGAAATATTACCATCCTATAAAAATCCAAAGGGTCATGACTCTTCATTTTCCAAACTCTGCCAATCCAGACTTAAAACCTTAATTCAGCAGCCATTTTCCTGATCGAATAAGTAGAGGTTCTCAATGTAAAAGCCAGAATCTATTTTTGAAAATAAAATAATCCTAGCATGACTATTTTTTTAACTTTGCCATCCAGCAAGGTTTTTCTGGTTGAGAGTAAAGCTGCCTTCTAGATCTACAGTATAAATTGAAATTGTGCTTTTGAGAGAAGTTCAGCCCAATTTATTATAATCTGAAATGTGAATTATCTCCTTTGTCATTCTAGTAAAGATAAAGGGCTACAGTCTTGGGGCTAAATGCCAGCAATTAAGAATGTGAAACAAAAACTCTTTTATGTAATGTAAATAATAGCTTTATCCATCTTGCCACCGCGATAAATGTAAGAAAATAATTACAGATTGTTCTCAAGGGTTTTCTGAATTGCCCCTATTTAACACCTCTGGAATAGAATCAAAATTTTAACAGCAAAAAATTCCTTGTGACACATATTCACATCGTATTAATCACAGATCCCACCAATTCCTGAGTAAGGCATAATCGTTAAAATACTGTATGACACTCTTGTTAAGGTCAACATATCACTCACCTATAAATAATGCCTTTACTATGAAGAAACTGTAAGCCACACACTATTTCAGCACCATAAAACCTGAAATCAAGCAAAAACATTCTCAAACAATGTAGACTTAAAGTGTTAGTATATCACCTAATTAATAATATTAATTATATAATATCATAACATATCAATAATGTTCTATTAATGTATTGGCTACATTTCCAGTCATTTTAGAAAGCTTTCCGTGTCCGCTTAATGTTGTAGAATCTGCTTGACATGGCTTCCTCAAATTGCCTTCCCAATTGTATCAGGCTATTAATATGCTGCAGTAATTAAAACCCTCCCATCTAACTTGGCTCCAGTCATGTCTCCTTTTCAGCTCCCATCCTATCCAAGCCTTTTGCTCTGCACAACTAAAAAGCAGCTCTTCCTACCTACAAGTTAGAGTTTGTTTTAACGCAGAACCGGGGGGGGGGGGCTGTCTTGGAACATTTTTTAATTAAAAAGATTTAAACCAGCCTTTCTAATTAAAAAAAGTTTGCAAGGCCTGAAAAGGAAAGATGCTGAGATATACCACTATTATTTTGCTTTTTCCTCAGGGATTTTTATTTTTTTCCTTTTTCCCTCTTTGGTCCTTTTAAGTCAGTGTTGATTCCTGGTGATTGTCTGAACTAGCCCCTGCAGTTTTTTCAGGAGTGGCTTGCCACTGCCTGCTCCCCAGGGCTGAGGGAGAGTGACTGGCCCAAAGTCCTCTGCTGACTTTTAGGCTGAAGATGGGACTAGAACTCCCAATCTCCCAGCTTCTATCTAGTGCCTATCCAAACTTGTCTTCATTTCTAAATAGTCCAGCAATGCTTCCATCAGTCTAAATGTTTTCCCTGTGTCTAAAGTAATATGGCAGCAGCCCAGATTTGATTTGGAGGTTTTATTTAGAATCATAATGTATTTAAGTAAACTTCATTATTAAATAAAACCTGCCCTATTAGTAACTTCTTTGTAAGTTTTATTGGCAGTTTTAAAAGCCCCAATTGTGGACATGTTTGACAAAAAGAATGGAACAATTTATAAATGTGTTGATGAATTGGATTAGAACAGGCAATGCTGCAGAAAGAGAAACAAAGCCTGCATTATAATGAATAGGTCTGATTAATGCTGTGGGATTCAGGAATGCTAGCCTGGAGACTTTGTGAAAATATCTAAAGTTTGCTAGAACTGTGGGTAATAATTTAAACCCTTCTTTCAATAATCCTGCTTCTAATAAGTTTCTCAGAAGAAAAACACTTCCTTCCTCTACTACGCAGAGAATTTAATAGCCAAATTGAAAGATCCCGTAACAATCTTTCCTTTTATTAAATTTTATATTTCTGCAGCTTATATTAGCAGTGAAGATGCAAACCTGAGGATAGTTTCTGCCACGTTTATATTTCCTACAATTTTTTCCTATAGCAATAACCCTGGGAAGTAGCTTGGGCTGAGGGACTGAACCAAAGTTACAGGTAGCTTTCGTGGCTGAATGTGTACTTGGACCCGAGTCTCCCCACTCCTAGTCCAACACATTAAACCCCACATTAACTTCTGCAGAAGTTAACAACTATATCTTCTCTCCTTTGCAGAATTTCCAGCCCAACACATCTGGAGGATAATAGGTGGGAATAGCTGCCCTGCTTAGTGCACTTTAAAAATACCACCTCAAAGAAACATTATGATCTGACAATTCTAACACTTTGGGAGTTACTCTAAATAAATTCATTGACCCTTCCAAAGTACGTTTGCTTGCATAGCATTTCAGCCCACGCTTAGGTGCTTAGCTATGGGTAGAATATCCACCTCTCTTATTCTCAGGAAGGCTGAAGAAGAGGTGGCTGTGAATGATGCTCTCTTTCAGTCAAGTGAGTGGGGAAACCAGGCCATTTGATGAAGAAGCAAGTGCTTCTCAGCAGCATGAAAGAATGCCTATGATGGGGTGGGTGGAGGGAGTCCAGGGCAGAGAAAACAACAAAGGGATTTGACTGGAAGTTGAGCTATGGCAACTGGACTTATTTGCTTGTTGATTTGGGAGTAAGTCCATTTGCCGTGACTCAGCTTCCAGACAATTCTACCTGGATGACTGAGAATCTTTATTGACATATTGCCATGTGCTTTGGGGAAGAAACCCTGAAGTTGGTGCGGGAACACCCCTAAGAATTTTAGGAGTTAGTACATTCCAATGACTCTCTACTCAGATTCCCCTAACCACATGATTCAGACTGAAAAAGTGGATAAGCAAGGAAACGTTTCAAGTCAACAACAAAATAAGTCCAGTTGCCATGACTCCAGACAATTCTACCTGGATAACTGAGAATCTTCATTGACAGCAGGTTTTGTTTGTTCAGAAGCTTACATTTTTTAAAAAATGAAAAGATTTTAAATTTCTGGTTTCTGTCTAGTTTAGGTAACTTTCCATTTTATTAGGTTATTGTTTACACTGCTTTGTTATCAGGACACATAAATATGTGAAAATATGAGAATGTATTGTTACAACTTACACTAATGGCTTTATTTGTATGAACTGTGCACCAGTGTCTCTTGAGTAATGTGTCTAGTAGAGTAAAACTATTTCAACTGACAAAGACTTGTAGCAATTATTGCGATCATTTTTAAAAAATATTTAGTTTCTGACAAGGAAACATTCTGCTGATTTTACAAAGATACACAGCTTCTCTGGAATTGTACTTTATTCTTTATCGCAAGTACTTTCCCTTTCACCTTCTACTTTCTCTACAGGAGTTTGCAACTGCACCCAGAAATATCAGATGTTTCCAACCACAGTCCAAACCAAGTGTCTACTTTTTCATTTTATGAGTGGGATGGAACCTTTAAAGTAGTTTACCCATGTGAAAATCCTTCCTTAGGCTAATCTAGCTAGACTTCAACAGCCCTGATGTGAAGCTCTCCAATCCTGCTGGGTCTCTCATTTACAGCATTTCCAGCCTAGCACACCAGGAGGGTACTAGCCAATACTGGAAATAGGTTTTAGAGTGATTGTGTTGTACACCCCACCTCTCATTTTGGGCCAATCATGACTTTGTTCAGTCTGGCAATCACTCTTTCCAATTACTGATTCTGTCCCAATAAGTTCACACGATATCATTTCCTGTTGGTACACAGTTAAGTCTGACATTTTGGGGGGGGGGGTCACCTGCAAGGGTGAGGAATTTTGCAATAGTTCTGCTGGGGAAGAGAGGTTGAGCCCTCAGCCACCCCAGTGAGAGAGGTTATCTGAGCAGAGTCAGATAACATCATGATAAGCAGCTTGTACTTCCCCACCAACGTGCAAAGGAAATCTTGATTCAGTACCGGAAATCTGTCAGGGTCAGATGGGAAAAAAGAACTTGCTTGTCCAGCACCTTTAACTGCTATACCAGTCTGGCTCTCTACCTGACAGACCTGTTTTCCAGGCCACAAATAACTAGCTTGGCAATTATACTGTGCTTAAGGTAAAATAAGTCTACAACCTGCCAGAATCCATACGTAAGTACTAAGTGTCCTAATTTTTTTAAAAAAAATTGGGTAAATAAAAATGTTGGTAATTACTGCATTATTTTCAAGGTGCCTACAGTTTCCCCTTTGTGAAGATAGGAGAATTCTCTTCCAGTCATCAGGCACTTCATTCACCCTCCAGACATTCTCAAAATACCTAATGATTCCACAAGGCCATTAGCAAATTCTGTCAGTGCCTAGAATAAAATTCATTTGCCCTTGGAGGTTTAAGAAGATGGAGCCAAAGCAGGAATTGTTAGTTCTCGCTTTTCTTTTTACCAATTAGCATTTTTTAAAAAAATCTTCACTGAGCAGTGATTCTTTCCTTTTTTATTTTGAATATACTGAATATAGTTGGAGAAATCTTTTTGGCTGTTCTTAGTATCCTTCACTAACCTCAACTCACTTTGAGCTTTCTGATACGATTTCTACAATTCTGGCTTACTGTTCGTGATGAAGTATCACTCTTTCCATCTCTTATATATGCCCTTCCCCCCCCCTCAGATTTTCACTATTTGTTCTCTCTCTCTCTCTCTCTCTCTCTCTCTCTCTCTCTCTCTCTCTGTGTGTGTGTGTGTGTGTGTGTGTGTGTGTGTGTATGTAACAATGGGTAGCTTCTGCTGTTTTCCATCTATTTTTCTCAATGAAATTATTTGCAACTATGATTTTGCTATTCCCATTTTTAGGAATTCCCATCATGAACTTCTTTTTCCATTAGCTACTGCTGCCATGGATCTTTATTTTAAATAAAAGATGAATGTTTAAATGCATCTTTGAAAAACAAAAGTCCTACAACTGAAACTAGTTTTTTATTTTGGAACTGGTAGATAAACAGTTGGATAAAAAAACCTAATAGAACTCTGTTTTTATATGTGATAAAAATAGTGAAATTATTAAATGCAGAAAGGTGGAAAGATTTCATTTTATTCAGGAATGGATGGTGAACATGATAGAGCTTGTCAAGATGGCCAAATTGACAGCTTTTATTAGAGAAAGAAATTGTCTAATGCTGACTGGAACCACTTTATTGACTTTTGCGTGAAATAATAAAAAAAATAAACGATGACATATGGTTTTGTTTGTTAGAAAAAACATGATTATAGAAACAAAGTAAGTAATGCTGTAACCATAAAGAGATTAATTCATATTTGTACTTAGAATTGTTACCAAAGAAAATTGGAATTCCCTTCTTTGTATATTCTTTTTTCTTTTCCTTTTTTGCACTTTTAGCTATATTTTTATTATGTCCTTCTATTCTCTCTCTAATATGCTCTAAATATTGATTTTTTGTTAGTTTTTATTTCACTTCTTCAAAAATTTAGTAAAGATAAGATATAGATATGTAGATATAGATACAGAAATCATGAGTGTAATTATGTCATTATTTCCCCCCTCCTGTTATTGTTATAAATCAAGGATAGGTGCCCCTCATGGGTCTTCACCTAATCTTCTAAAGAATATAGTTGTCAGCAAGTCAAGACATGAATGGCCTGGAATGTCCAGGCTTGATAGAACATTAGGTTAATTAAAATCTTGTTACTGCAGTTTACTTTTGGTAAGCCTGATTTACAGCTTCTTGATTTAACAGGCAATGGCAGAACCCACGTGTTTTTAAATGATTCCCCAGTATTGTAACCAGATACTACAATAATACAATATTGCCTAAATCATTCATTGGGATTTCTAAGTAGCTGATGATTCATTTAACATAGGGTGTAATTTTTCCTCCCTTTCTATTATTTCTGTATTTTTTATTTATTATTTTATTACTGGTATTTCTATGCCACTCTAATCCAGGATAGTTCTCAGCAGTGTGCACTGAGCTTATGAAACTTTTTTCTGCATTTGTCTCCTTCATTTCTGTCATCCATGACCCTACAGTACAGTTGTAATATCCATTACTTTCTGTCCTTGCTATGTTTAAGTGATAATTTTAATTATCATAAAATGGAAAAAAATATCCAGTAGCTGTTTATATCAGTGGCCCCCAACCTTTTGAACACAGGAACCATTTCTGTGGAGAAAGGTTTTTCCATGGATCAGAAGGGATATGGTTTTGCATGCTGCCTGCATACCTCAGATGGCACTTCGCTTGCTTGTGTGACCTAGTTTCCGGCATGCTGCTGCCTGATGCCGGTCCATGGACCGGGGGGGAGGGGTTGGGGACCCCTAGTCTAGATGATATTTATGATAATTATATGATAATTCTAGGATTAGAAGCAAATGTCTCTTAACACCAACTTTTGAAGAATATGAGCTTTTCCTAACAATGATATTGTGGCGCATATGTCTATGCCTAGATTTTGAAGAACCATCTGATTTGTCACTATGATAGCTGAACACTAGATCAGTCATTGTTCTGATCCAGAAAGAATCTTTGAGATGACTTCCGGTGGCGACGCAACGCCGAAGACAGCTGTTTTCGGGCTGCCCGCTCCGCAGCTGTGTTTTTCCATCGTAAACAGCGCCGATCAGCTGTTTAGATGGATTTGAAGCCCCCTCCTCGGGAGAAGAGGAGGGGGTGAGGCCCCAGGTAGGGGTTGAGCTCTCCGGGGCCGCCTGAGCTGAGAGTTTGGGCGGCTGAAGGATTGAGCCCCCCCGAAGCCTGGGTTGCTCCGAGCTGCGCAGCGCCCCTGCTCTGGGATTTATGGAGCAGAGCCAGGCGTTAGCAACCACCCCTGCCAAAAGGAAATATTTTTGATTGTCAAGATGCAGGCAGAGCGGTACAGGAGGTCAAGGTGATGTGGACTCTTATCTTTACTCTCTAGCTCAATGGATTTTATAGCTTTAAAGTGAAAGTGCGCAATAAGTGAAAGTGGGGGAAGATGGCGGCTAAAACTTCTAAAGCTCTTCGGAGTGCGGGGTCTTCCCTGGTGCAACAGACCTCATTGCAAGATTTGCTTCCTCCTGCACCTCCTCCGGCATTGACGCTTAAGGATTTACAAGATGCTCTTGGAAAGCATTCACAATTGATGTCTGACATGATGGATGAAAAGTTGAAAAAGCTGGAGGAGAAAATGGAGGAGAAAATGGAGAAATTGGAGAGGAAGATGGAAGAGAAGTTTAGAGCAATGAGGGTGGACATGTTGTCTATGATTGAATCTGTAGCTGAATGTGTGCAACAGCTGGATGTAAAAGTGAAGGATCTCAGTCAAAAGAACTCTATATTAGAAGCAAAGGTATTAGAAAATGAAAATATAAGGGATAAAATGGACGGAGAATTGAGCCTTGTTCAGTATCATCAGATGCAGTATGCTATTAGAATCAGGGGTTTAAAGGAGAATTGTAAAGAAGATTTAAAGCAGCTGATTTCTGAGGCTCTGGAAGGGGTATTGGGCCGGCCAGCCAGCATCTGAAATTGAGGGAAATATGGACAAAATTTTTCGTGTAAATTCATGGATTGCAAGACAGAGGAAGTTACCCAGAGATGTGGTGGTCTATTTTACAAAGAGAGTAATTAGAGATGAAGTCATTCAAGCTGCTTATGATACTAAATTGGTAGTGGCTGAGCAAGAAGTCTTGGTTTTAAAAGAGATTCCTCCGAAGATTTTAAGGAGAAGGAAAGATTTTGCATTTCTTGTACAGGAACTTAAGAAATGTGATATTAAGTTTAGATGGGAGATTCCAGTTGGACTGGTGGTGACGCATGAAGGTAAAAGACATCGTCTGGTTACTGTGGCTCAAGCACGTGATTTTTATAGCAATGTGTTAAAAGCAACCCCCCTATCATTTTTGGAAGCTGTAAAGGGATACGGCGAGGGAAAGTTTCAAGATGTTGCAGATAGACAGATAGAGGACAATGGTGTTGGAGGGGATCAAGATACAGTTTTATCGGATGTTGCAGGAGGCCAGAGGATGACTCGTGCCGCCCTAAGAAGAGCGAGACGAGAGCAAGAGCAAGATCAGCAGAAAGTTATGGAATCTCCAAAGTGTACTTACAGTGAAGATGTGGGAGGGGCGCGGTCCAAAGAGGTTTTGGGGGTCATGACAGACGTGCTCCAAAAGCTTTGGGGCGTTAAGATTGCTGATTAAATTTTTAAATTAGAATGTCAATGGATTAAATTTATCATAGAGGAGAAAGAAAGTTTTTTTTAATATTTAACACAATTTAAGATTGATGTTATTTGCTTGTTAGAAAAGTATATTAGGGTTATGGACTAAAAGTATGTGTTGAACTAAGAATGGGTATGCAAGCTCCTAATTAACAACAAGTTGTCTTACAGACTGCTTAAACCTTTTTTTTTTACTCTTTTTATTTGAACTCAAGGATGATTTGGAATTGCGAGACATTTGGCGTGATACATGCAAGAATTATTTTTGATCATAGTTTAGTTTGGTTGGAGATTGTTAAGGTTAATAGAGATAGGCGCTTTTGGTGCATAATTGAGAATTTGTTTAGAAATTAGAGAAAGGTTGGAGAATGTAAATAGTAGGTGAAAGTTTTTTTTTCTTTCTTTTTTTCTTTTTTTTGAAATTAATATGAATAAGGACTGGGATTAAGGAAATCTATTCTGAGTAAAGCTCTTTTTCTGTTTTCCTCTTTTTCTTTTTTACTTTATTTGTAATATTAATATTGTTTGTATTCATTTTATATGAGCTAGAGGGAGATAGAATTAATAGTTTATTGTTGATAACATAGGGGTGCTTATGTTTGTTTTTTGATTTTATACCCTGTATTTAGCTCTGGGAAGTCGGGGGGGGGGGAGGAGGGAATGGGGGAGAGGGATAGGGAGGGTTGGGTGGGGGTGGGGGTGGGGGGGAGTAAAGTCAAAATGTATTGTAAAACTTTTTAAATAAAAAAAAGAATCTTTGAGATTAATAGACTATATTATTTCACAGAGGTATAGAAAATAGCATTAATTATTTAATTAATTTTCTCCTTCATACATCTTAAAACACTTGGGCTTGTACATTTCTTAAAACTGCCTTCCTTCAAATCCCAAACTTCACATTAGGCTATTAGAACTTACGTAGCTCTGAAAAGATCAAAACGACCTTTGTCCTGTATATGGAACATTAGATCTCCACCATTGAGGAACTCCATAACAAAGATCAAATGCTCCTGTTTACAAATAAGAGAAGAAAATATTAGCCCTCTCAGAGAACTGCATATGCAGCATAAACATTTTTTTTCAAGTGAGTCCAATCACATATGGTGAAAATATCTTGTTGAATATCTTTACAGTAATGTCAAGACACATTTTTTTTAAAAAAAATAGAAATCACAGTCCCCACTAATTTGTGTAGCAACTCAGAACAAAAGCTTTGACCTGATATGAAATTCCAAGCAAAGGAGCTGTAGCCCTCACTATCCAAATTTCTTGAAAAGAACACCATTTGCATACAGGTTGAGGGAGGTGGCCTGTGAATACTTTGCACAAAGACACCTAAACCGGTTTGAGATCCAAGCTATTTATACATGAAGATAATGTCCCACCATTTAGCTCTAAATTGTGATTATTCAAAGTCATGGATACTAATAGAGGTACTGCTGAGAATGCATGAGTGAGGCCAAAAAAACCCCCGCCAACCCTTGACATTATCTATTTAATTATACATAATTAAAACAAACATGATTCCTTCCCAATCATATATTTTTAATTTGAAATATAAAATTCAACAGAAATGTATGTGAGTCTCTGGATGCCACACATAACTTTTAGAGGTTGCATGTGCTCTCAGGGGTCTTAAATTCTGCATTTCTGTCTCAACTAAATTATATTATTCATCAAATAAATCTCCAATACATTGTCAGTATATATCATATCAAAAAAGATAATCAACTATTGCACTGTACCTTAGTCTGAAAAGTACAATAAAGATGGGTAAGAAATGGGTTTTCCCATGCAAGTGCCAATACACGCTTTTCCACCATGGTACACTCCACATCATCATCAATAAGAACCACATCTTTTTTCAAAGCTTTTACTGCAAAAAATTCATTCTTCCCCTTAAGCTCAGCTAGTAGCACCTGTGAAGTGGAAGATATATAGAATGCAGTTAGATGTAGGAGCTCTTCCAAATGATAAATTCCTGGACTTTTTCTTATGCTACTGGGATTATCCAGTCAATTAATTGGTAATTGTACTTATGTCACTAACTAGGTGGCAACATCAAAGTGATGCTCTCTGATCTCAGAAAGCTAAACAGGATGTCCAATTAGATATCCCCAATAAATCCAGGGCTGTAAAATAGACTGAGAATTGGGGACAAAATATCTTGAGATAAGACAATAAAAACTACTTCAGTGGCAGGACCGAAAATTTTTATAGACATGTCTAGATAGTCACTTGGAGTTAAGCTCTACTGAATTATTCTTTATTTTTATGGAATCTATTGAAGTTGTCTGTTTGGTCCCAACAACTAGGGACAAATTGTCAAAAATCCCCTAGCCCTGTGAGGGTCATGGGCAAAATGACAGGCATTCTAGGTGGTTTCCTGCAATGCTTTAGAATATCCACCCCCACCCCCAGTAGCAAGCTGAGTTTCCTCTGCCAAATTCTTGCACATCCAAAAATAATAAAATAATGTGACAATAGTCATAAGTAGTTTATTTATAGGAGATCTTAAATGCTTAAATGAATAAAGACATTTCAGCAAGAATGTGTATTTAAGCTTTATTTCTACCACATTTCAAAACAATACTACAAAAAATGACTTCTTGCTAGCTGATAGATTAAAGAAACAGAATTTTCTCAGATATGTGAAGTTCTATCAAACTGGACAAAAGTAATTAAATGGAAGAGTTTTATACATTTGTGATTTGTCTATGTAAAATAAAATTGCATAAACTAAAACATCCACTTCAAGACAAAGATGATATTGTATGGTAGTTATATACCAACACTTAGAAAGAAATTTCTTATATCGATTGAACAGAATCAGATTTACTAAAATTCTAGTTCAGCAAATTCATATTAGGTAAAGGTAAAGGTTCCCCCGCACATGCGTGCTAGTCGTTTCCGACTCTAGGGACCAGTGCTCATCTCCGTTTCAAAGCCGAAGAGCCAGCGCTTGTCCGAGGACGTCTCCGTGGTCATGTGGCCGGCATGACTAGACACCAAAGGCGCACGGAACGCTGTTCCCTTCCCACCGTAGTGGTCCCCATTTTTCTACTTGCATTTTTACGTGCTTTCGAACTGCTAGGTTGGCAGAAGCTGGGATGAGTAACAGGCGCTCACTCTGCTACGCGGCACTCGGGATTCGACCCGCCAAACTGCCGACCTTCTGATCGACAAGCTCAGCGTCCTAACCCACTGAGCCACCATGTCCCTAAATTCATATTAGAGACTTGAAATTGAAACTTGCATTGGAAATTAATACATGTTTGTTCAGAATGCTGAATGCTGTTTTTTATGTACAAAGGACTGACCAGTTCTATCACTGATCAGTTTCAAATATGTCACAGCACCAGTGGTTTACAGTCTATATGCTCAGAAAAATAAAAATAAAAGAATTTAAATAGGCATATACATATGTAATTAAATATATTAAATTAATCCAAAATAACAAAATATTTTTGCATTAAAGTAGACAGCTAGTAATTAAATATTCTATATAGAAAATAGATACTTTAAAAACAATGCATCTTCAACTTACCTTTCCAAAGCTTCCTTTTCCAAGAACCTTATGGAATGCAAAACTATCTATGTTGAATTTTCTCCTAGTGGATAGTTGTGAGGGTGATCTTCCCTCCCACAGCTTATCATATTCACAATTATCTTCAAAGACAAAATGAATAATTTTTGCTATTTCGTTTAAATATTTTGTATAGCACTTACAGCTCATAAGATGTTCTGTGTAGCTTCCATTATTACTAGCACATGTATATGCATGTGCATTTTTGAAACTATAATTAAGGAGTGATACCATTTCAGAAATATCCTGTACACTCATGGTTTATATGTATATGGATTTTAAACCAAATATAAGTTTAGTGAGTTGCGTATTTTTACCTGAACTGTCAAAAGTTTTAAGGGTTGACAAAATGTGTGATTAGATCTTCTTTTAAAATATAGGACATCTAGAGAAGCTGGAACTAGTTTACCTAGATTTTATTATGCCATCATTCTGTTTATGTGGAGTAACTGCAACAATACCTGCACTCTAGCAAAAGCTCTACCCACATGAATAAAGTACACACAAAGCCACCGACTCAGTTTAGACCAGTTTCCTCTCTTATCCTCTAACACAGCACTCTTTAGATTCTTCAGTCTATACAGCAAAACTCCCTCGCAAATCAAAATAGCATTTGCTTTAGTGCCAACGTGACAGAAGAGTTGGAACCGACTAGCTGCTGCCTGGGAAACATTCCAGACAAGCCCAGGTGGGAGAGAGACAAGGTGGGAGAAAGTCCAAAGCTAAAATAATGTTCTAAGCAAAGAATATTCTTATAATTCTTCATCCAATCACACAAGACTGCAATTAAGTTGACTAGCTTTTGGCAGAGATGTCTTACAAAGCCACACTAATTCTGAGATAAAAGTGCAGCACAATCTATCTCTGTAAAGGCATTAAACCAAAATCAATTCAAGTTTAAAAACATAGTAATTGAACTGATCTGTTCCGATGCAGAATAATTATGAAATACATTATTGGCTCTTCATATGAAATTACTTCTAAATAAAGTAACAAAATTATTTTTAAAATAAAAAAATATTCACATGCTATTTCGAAGTGGATTCAATTTTTTAAAAAAATCATACAAAATATTGGTTGTATGCTTGCACTGAGTTTATTATATATATTTAAATATTTCTGAACTGCTTGTCATGCTATACACCTCCAGGGTGTGAATAACATTAAAATATAAAATTTACAATGTAACATATAAATCAGAAGCTATGCCTAGTGGGATTGTATCCTTCAAAGACATCAATTATCATGTTGAATTAAAACCTCTACTGGAATTTCACAGAATACATGTCTGAGCAGAAAAGGCCATTCTGATTGATGGCAAATGAGTATCTACAAGAAGGGGTATTCAGAATGAAAAGAAACAATTTCATTTTACCTGTCATATCTACACGAAAGCCTTTAGGTTTCTTGTCAAAATCCTGATAAATCCCAACACTTTCTACTGATCCTGAATCAGATTTTCTGGTAGACTTCTGGAAAGATAAATATATTCTTCTATTATTTTGGTATCAACATATATGTTTATTTTTCATATACTTATGGCCAAATGTTTAAATAAATATTGATACTGACGTTAGCAAACTAAGGGAAGCTTTCCCTTTCAATATAAATAAGTGTGGATTTCTTATCTTTAACAAATAATAATGACGGATTTTAAAAGTTGCTGCATTCCACAAATGTCTTTAGCACTATTTGGAATTCATAATTGTATTTATTTATAGATTTAAATGTACACGTAAGGGAACAGTAAAATGATTAACAAGACATACCTGACTAACTTGAGTTAAAGCTTCTGCCAATAATTTCTGATTGATTCCACATAGATTTGCCACTTTCTTTTGACATTTATGATGCACATTCATTCCACACTCTAAAGAAAAGAGTTTATTATTAATAAAAGTAACACTTGTAAGCATATCAACAATCTAGTATTTTTACCAGCGATAAACTGGAAGTGATTACCTTGTTGTGTTCTTTAATTGAACCAAAATATACAGTTTAATTTTTCTGTTCCTATTTTTGGCATAAAAAGAAGAAATTTGCACTCGCTGAACCACAACCCCCTCCCCCCCAGCACAAAAGGTTTTGGTTTTGAGATCATTTGAGTATTTTAGTTGTAAATACTGCTGCAAGTTTATTAATCTTATTTGTATTCTGCCTTTCATAGATCTTTTTTCTTGTTTTCTATTTTAAACCTTTAATGAGTGAAAATAAAGACTGTACCTTCACATTTTAATCCTTGTTTTACTAGTCCCCAGAGAAGACTACCGCAATGGTCGCAGAAAGTAGGGCTCATATAATTATAAACTTTGAACCTGTGAGGCATATCAATATGAAAGCGCTCTTTCTGAAACTGAAGATACATTTATATTAGAATCAAAGTTAAACGTCCATCTCCTCTCATGATCACCAAGTTTCCAATGCCAAAGTTAGTTAAACAGTTATGTAACTGTTGAAAAACTGATGTACATTTATCATAGTCAGATATTTAGAAATTTCTTATTCATTTGAAAATACAGTTTACAGCCTACACAAGCAAAACATCTCAAGTATTGTTCTGTTCACCATGCTATGCTAAAATTCTTTTCAATATTAAACTTCTATGTGTTTAAATTCTTCTGAAATCTAAAGGATCTTCCAGTAATTTACTTCAGTGAGCTTTTAGAGTTGGGCTTCTTTGAAAATATGGGGCATCAATTTAGCATCCTAAAAATTACAAATTCATATATTTTCAGGGGGCAAGTGTGGGGAAGCAGACAATGTTGGCAAACAAGCAATACACCTGATCAATTCCACAGAGATTAAAAAACATCTGCAGAATATAGGCGCCATATCAGGGGAATAAATAATTTCAAGCATGTTCTATCCACTTACAGTATTGCTGCATAGTTTTAAGTTTGCAGTAAAGGATTATTAAAAGACTTAAATCCCAGCAGCCACAAGTGAATAAGGCATTCTTGAGAATGTGATGCTACCTAAATTCATGCTTAGATTAACAAAATCTTTCATGCATTTTCTTTTTTATGCAAGTTTCGGTCAGACTCTGGCTGAAAAGCCCAATGAAATTAACACACCAGAGACATAGTGATCTCTAATGTAAAACTTTATTAAGCATAGCATACCAGTAGGATTGAAGCAAGCTAGCTCTAGCAATATGGCGGGAAACAGATAACTAAGAGAGAAACTTTCCCTCCCCCTTTGACAGTTCACATTGTCCAATAAACCGTCCAGCAATTGTAATGAGAAGAAAACTTCGGTTTGTCAGAACATGTCTTTGGCTGCTTTGGCTCTCACACTGATAGGGAACACCTGTGGAGCTCAAGCTCTTCCCTCCCCCCACCACCGCAACTGTAGGCAAGCTAGAAGCACTATGGCAGTCCTAATGACAAACAATGGTTTCGTAGCTTGACAGTTTCATTATTAAATTGCTTAGCACTACTTTAAAATATGCCATGGCATATTGATAAATAAATACTCTAGGAAATTTAGCATTAAGTACTTTTGCTCATGTTTTTGCCTATTTCAAACAGAGCCAAAATGGGTGATTTGCCATACTCATTTTCATTGTGCTTTTTCCATTCAAGGAGCAATCACTGATCAAGCCCTCCATGTAATGCCAAGATTCTAAGAAAGCTGCACATAGTTTTCATAAAAAAATTAGGGTGCAACTGAACTACAGGAGCAATGAGGTCTTGATCTAAAGTAATGGTCAGAAATCATCCATTTTAAAAAGATTTTTGAAGAGTTATGTTTCTGGGTCACAGAGACCAGCCAATGTTTACAAAACAGAATCCATGCAAGGACTGTGAACAGAATGCAAAGTTTCCTGGAATTTCTTTGAGGACCTTTGTATAATCTTTTATGAGCTCTGCTTCATATCCAGTATGTGGGGGAAAAAATCAAAAGGGACATTTTAAGTTATTGCAAATGGTTAGGTTCTTGATGTAAGGATTTCCTCCAAAAAGTTATGGAAAATATCTACATTGTTTTGTCTCTGCTCTACATAGGCCCTTTCTTTCTTTTTTTTAATTTTTGATAACTTGCCTTTTATGAAATAAAATGTTAAACAAAGGACAGCTATAAACAAATTAAATGTGTAAATATAAATTCAGAGTTTCTTTTAAGATGTTCTTTGTCATGGAATAAGCATTATTTAATATGTAAGATATTGTGTTACTTACCACTGTATCTCTACTGTTTGCTGCGGTTCCAGTACATCTCCCAATGATTTTATCAATGCACTTTTTGTGAATAGCAGCATTACATTCTTCAAAACAACAGTAACAAAAGGTACAAAAAAATAAATTTCATCTTTTGGAGAAAAAAATCAGGGAAATTTAATAATCCCACAAATTTTGATCAATTGACACTTTAATATGTCAGAAAAAGCAAATTATATTATTTTGTTCTTTTTATTTAGTTTATTATAATTTTATTTACCTTGGTAATAATTTTATTATTACATGATTTTATCATGTACAATAAGCTTATTTTTTATGTATAGCTTAACCTTTTATTGTTTGCTTCAGTAAACTATTGTGAATATATGCCTCTAGTTTCTAAAATTACAGACAGTATATCTGTATTTATTAGATGGTGTTTCTTTTGAGCAAAACTGAAATTAATGATTGAAATTATTCACTGACCCCAAAATAAAAACTGATGCAGCAAACTTACGTCTACATTTGTATCCTTGCTTATTCAGCCCCCTATAAAAGAAACAGACAGAAAAGAATAGTGAAATAAGATTTTAGAGAAATATGAACTGGGTTTTGATAAATATAAGAATGTGGTAACAAGACTGGAATCAATTAAGTTTTCATTATAGACCTTGGTAGTCCTGTTGTGTATGGCATTAATTTTAGTATCCTAAAGTGGCCAGGAACATTTCTGCATTGTTGATCCACCTCCTGGTATTCATTTCCATAGGAGAGGGAGGCAGAATCATTATAAATATCCACGAAATCTGATCAGGTTCTTTTTAAAGGGGAGAAATATATCAGGGTTATTATGTGTGGTGACCATGGAGTTACATATATCATTAGTTAATTTATCTGTTAACTAACTCCTATTAACTGTCAGATAAGCTGATAAGATTTCTTAGGGCTTTCTAAAAGCAGAGTGAAGTTCTCTGAGGAAAAATAAGGTTATAATACAGTCTTCACATCTCACAATGAAAGAAAAATGATAGAAATTCTTCAGTAGAATTATTTACATAAAAATCATACATCTAAAAAACAGAGTTACTTTCCTTACCAGACAAAATCTTTGCAGACAGAGCAAAATGTAGGTTGTCCAAAAAAAGTGGCGATGAACTCATGATTTTTAATATAGTGAATCTTTGCCTGCTTAATTGCTCCTCTTCTATTTATAGTCACAGTTCCTTCATCTTCTATCATTGATTGCAAAGGGTCTTCAAGTAAAAAATAAAACATAAGTGAAGTTATAAAAAGTGTTGTTCTTCGTTTGATTGTATGCACTTAATTTTCACCAACCATTTGTTTAATTAACAAATTGATATAATGAATTTATATGTAATATAAACATGCAAGAAAATCCTATGTGTTTGTTCCTTCACCAGGAAGTGTATTTTCAAACACTGTTTTAGCAATTTTATGTTGCCAGCCAAAATTCATGCATGCTTTAAAAATTACAGTCGAAGAATAAATACAACAGCCATAAATGCAATGCTGGAGAAAAAGCACTATGCTTTACTATTTCTGACCATTAAGGATTAATGGCATACAGAATACCAAGAGTGAGCATGGAGTTATTTAATAAAGGCTTCTTTGCTTAGTGTCCTCTAGATATAACAGCATTCCCAGAATTTTCAGCCAGGCAGCAGAGCTTTTTTCACACAACTATTGCAGCATCCCCATGGACACATGATCAGCATTTGGATGCTTGGCAACTGGTTCATATTTATGACGGTTGCAGTATCCCGGGGTGATGTGATCTCTGGCGATCTTCTGACAAGCAAAGTCACTGGAGAAGCCAGATTCACTTAACATCTGTGGCAAGAAAGGTCATAAAATGGGGCAAAACTCATTTAACAATTGTCTCGCTTAGCATTAGAAATTTGGGGTTCTATTGTGGTTGTAAGCTGAGGACTACCTATAATCTATTCCAAGAGATTTCACAGGGTATGTGAGTTTGTGTATATGAAATTATAGCTAAGTTTCAGAACAGGAGAACAATCTTTTTTCCTAAATTCCATATTCTTCCAACAAAAGTGCTACTTTCTTTTGTTTGTGGAAAATTTAAAGTTGGAATCAGCTTGATTAGCCTTACACTAAAAAGAGCATTGCTACTTCAAAACTATTGTTGTTTATATGCATTAGTCATCTTTAGTGCTCACTTTCTTTCAAAGTGAATGGAACAGCTGCTTTTTCTGGGACTTGAATTCTAAAGCACTGAAACAGCAGCCTAAGCAGCTTATTTTCACTGTGGAAAATTATTCTAATAGCTCAAATTGCAACCCTAAAAAATACATTTGCCACTGAATCTAATAAATATGTTTAAAACTAGGAGCAAAGCCAAAATGCTACATTATGATAATCAAGATGATACAAAATGTGCTTTACTTACAGTATATATTTTGGAAAAAAAACACAGGAATAATGAATATAACAATAGACTTCAAACCGTACTAGATAAATCCTATGAAAGGGCTTTAAAATCGCTGCCTATTATCATGATCCCAGTCTTGTTCTTGATTTTTGATCATAACAAACATACCGTATATACTTGAGTATAAGCCGACTCGAGTATAAGCCGAGACCCCAAATTTCACCCCCAAAAACTGGAAAAAGTTGTTGACTCGAGTATAAGCCGATCCGCCGTTCTGCAAGCCTCTGCCGCCAGCAGAGGCTCGATCCGCCATTTTGCAAGCCTGAATACACAGGAATACCCTGTGTGGCCTTGGCTCTCCGGGAAGCCCTGGCTGTCCGCTTCCTCGCTCCACGTGCGTTCCCCGGGCAAATCGCGGTGCCCAGCAGGCGAGGAAACACGCCTGCTCCAGTCGCCCCCCCTTCCCTCAGGAGACGCGAAGCAAGTGACCGCCCAGAGCTTACCGAGGACTTGCTTCGGTGCTTCCAGGATCGCGCGCACCTCTCCCAAGCCGCCGCCCGGAGACCTGCCGAAGTTTGGGGAGGTTTGGGGAGGTGCGCGCGCACCTCCCCAAACCTCCCCAAACGTCGGCAGGTCTCCGTTCCTCTGTGCCCTGCCTGCCTGCTTCTTTCCACAGCGGAAAGAAGCAGGCTGGCAGGGGGCGGAGGAACGGAGACCCGGCGACGTTTGGGGAGGTTTGGGCGCCTCCCCAAACATCCCCAAACGTCGCCGGGTCTCCGTTCCTCTGTGCCCTGCCTGCCTGCTTCTTTCCACAGCGGAAAGAAGCAGGCTGGCAGGGGGCGGAGGAACGGAGACCCGGCGACGTTTGGGGAGGTTTGGGCGCCTCCCCAAACATCCCCAAACGTCGCCGGGTCTCCGTTCCTCTGTGCCTTGCCTGCCTGCTTCTTTCCACAGCGGAAAGAAGCAGGCTGGCAGGGGGCGGAGGAACGGAGACCCGGCGACGTTTGGGGAGGTTTGGGCGCCTCCCCAAACATCCCCAAACGTCGCCGGGTCTCCGTTCCTCTGTGCCCTGCCTGCCTGCTTCTTTCCACAGCGGAAAGAAGCAGGCTGGCAGGGGGCGGAGGAACGGAGACCCGGCGACGTTTGGGGAGGTTTGGGCGCCTCCCCAAACATCCCCAAACGTCGCCGGGTCTCCGTTCCTCTGTGCCCTGCCTGCCTGCTTCCTTCCACAGCGGAAAGAAGCAGGCTGGCAGGGGGCGGAGGAACGGAGACCCGGCGACGTTTGGGGAGGTTTGGGCGCCTCCCCAAACATCCCCAAACGTCGCCGGGTCTCCGTTCCTCTGTGCCCTGCCTGCCTGCTTCTTTCCACAGCGGAAAGAAGCAGGCTGGCAGGGGGCGGAGGAACGGAGACCCGGCGACGTTTGGGGAGGTTTGGGCGCCTCCCCAAACATCCCCAAACGTCGCCGGGTCTCCGTTCCTCTGTGCCCTGCCTGCCTGCTTCTTTCCACAGCGGAAAGAAGCAGGCTGGCAGGGGGCGGAGGAACGGAGACCCGGCGACGTTTGGGGAGGTTTGGGCGCCTCCCCAAACCTCCCCAAACCTCGGCAGGTCTCCGTTTCTCCGCGCAGACCTGCCGACCTTTGGGGAGGTTTGGGCGCCTCCCCAAACCTCCCCAAACCTCGGCAGGTCTGCGCGGAGGAACGGAGACCTGCCGAGGTTTGGGGAGGTTTGGGGAGGCGCCCAAACCTCCCCAAACAGGAACGGAGACCTGCCGAGGTTTGGGGAGGTTTGGGGAGGCGCCCAAACCTCCCCAAACCTCGGCAGGTCTGCGCGGAGGAACGGAGACCTGCCGAGGTTTGGGGAGGTTTGGGGAGGCGCCCAAACCTCCCCAAACAGGAACGGAGACCTGCCGAGGTTTGGGGAGGCGCCCAAACCTCCCCAAACGTCGGCAGGTCTGCGCGGAGGAACGGAGACCTGCCGAGGTTTGGGGAGGTTTGGGGAGGCGCCCAAACCTCCCCAAACAGGAACGGAGACCTGCCGAGGTTTGGGGAGGTTTGGGGAGGCGCCCAAACCTCCCCAAACGTCGGCAGGTCTGCGCGGAGGAACGGAGACCTGCCGAGGTTTGGGGAGGTTTGGGGAGGCGCCCAAACCTCCCCAAACAGGAACGGAGACCTGCCGAGGTTTGGGGAGGTTTGGGGAGGCGCCCAAACCTCCCCAAACGTCGGCAGGTCTGCGCGGAGGAACGGAGACCTGCCGAGGTTTGGGGAGGTTTGGGGAGGCGCCCAAACCTCCCCAAACAGGAACGGAGACCTGCCGAGGTTTGGGGAGGTTTGGGGAGGCGCCCAAACCTCCCCAAACGTCGGCAGGTCTGCGCGGAGGAACGGAGACCTGCCGAGGTTTGGGGAGGTTTGGGGAGGCGCCCAAACCTCCCCAAACAGGAACGGAGACCTGCCGAGGTTTGGGGAGGTTTGGGGAGGCGCCCAAACCTCCCCAAACGTCGGCAGGTCTGCGCGGAGGAACGGAGACCTGCCGAGGTTTGGGGAGGTTTGGGGAGGCGCCCAAACCTCCCCAAACAGGAACGGAGACCTGCCGAGGTTTGGGGAGGTTTGGGGAGGCGCCCAAACCTCCCCAAACGTCGGCAGGTCTGCGCGGAGGAACGGAGACCTGCCGAGGTTTGGGGAGGTTTGGGGAGGCGCCCAAACCTCCCCAAACAGGAACGGAGACCTGCCGAGGTTTGGGGAGGTTTGGGGAGGCGCCCAAACCTCACCAAACGTCGGCAGGTCTGTGCGGAGGAACGGAGACCTGCCGAGGTTTGGGGAGGTTTGGGGAGGCGCCCAAACCTCCCCAAACAGGAACGGAGACCTGCCGAGGTTTGGGGAGGTTTGGGGAGGCGCCCAAACCTCCCCAAAGGTCGGCAGGTCTCCGTTCCTCCGCGCAGTTTTTTTTGTTGACTGGAGTATAAGCCGAAGTGGAATTTTTCAGCCCAAAAAGTGGGCTGAAAAATTCAGCTTATACTCAAGTATATACGGTACGTACATCAGTGGTGTGGCAGATTTAGGAAAGAAAAACTGGAGGTGTTTACCAGAAATCACCTTTGGGTGATTGGTCTGATTTATTTGCTATTTAAATTACTACAAAAGTAATCTACTAAAACAAGAGGAATAAAGAATAAAAATTAAAAGTCTGGTCATTTCCCTTTGAACTATACTTACATAAGATTCCTAATCTGATCAGGTCCTCCCACAATTATTTTAGAATAGAAAGGAAATGATCTTGACATCTTACAAGTAATTAATATTAGTCATATGAGACTCATTCTATCCAAGACATAACATACAATATAGTATGTTTATGGGCTGAATAAGGAGACATCAACTGGGCGCTTCTAGGAAAGCTATTACTGCAGTTCCAAATCAGATTGGTTGCCACCTTGAGATGCTCTATTTGTATGCTAACTATGTAATGTACTTTGTTGTATTCTGTTCTCCTTCTTCGAGCCAATTATTGTGATAAGGGCCAAATATTCCTCCCAAGCACTTAGCTGGAATCCCTAAGATCACAACGCTCCGCCTTTCATGAACTTAAAATCAGTGAAGGAACAATGAAGCAATATCAGAAACTTTGAGTCTGCTTTCCACAAAGTCATGGTCACCCAGAGAGAGAACTGGCTCTCTTAGCACGGGAAATAAGTTGTTGAGCTAGAGAAGCTGAATCTTGAGGCACACAGGAATATCCTCTTTTCGAACAGAGGCTGCTAACAACAGGGAAGTGAAGGGCAAGGAATACATTTTTGCTCTGCCTAGGGACACCAGCATTTTCAATCCAAGTTGGAAAATAGGCTGAAGTGAACTAGCTCACATTCTTGTCAAAGGACTTGCAGAGGAGACCTTGGACTGTTTCGATGGGCTGCAAAATTATGCTCAGGAATGCCTATTCAGTTTAAAGCATCAAAAAGGAAAGGTGATTTCCAGTTTTTCCTTCCAAAATGTGCCTCAGTACTGATATATGCTTGTTGTGATAAAAAATCAAGAACAAGAAACTGATCAGAACAAAATAACTGAATACCAGCATTATGAATACTATCTTTAAAAATAAGAAATTCAAATATCAGTTATTTATTGATGTTAACTTCTGCTGTACAAAATTTGGCAAGACTGATTGCAGTTATTTCACCTAAGAGGAGAAGGTTCATATAAAATTCATCAGAGCAACATGGAGCATGAAGTAATAAGGAGGATTTTTTTCCAGTTATTTCAACACATGAAGAATTAATCTTACAGTAGATAGGTTCAACAAGGTATAAGAACTTGTTTCCCCAAAAGTAAGACCTAGTCTTACTTTCTTTTGGGCTCTGATTTACTTTTGGAAAAGGCTTACTTTTTGCCAGTACCAGTAGGCTGCGAGTGCGCGGGGGTGGGGTGGGGCCTGTGCTTGGGGTGGAGAAGCAATGCGGGGTTGAGAGCATGGTGGTGGACCAGGTATGGTACTGGTGGGACGTGTGCCCTTCCCATACCAGGCGAGCCCCTGCAGTCCTGGGGCAGCCGTGCTGGGAGGTGGTGGGAAGGGCGCTGAGGTGGGGGCAGCAGGCCAATTCCAACTTTTCACACACAAAAAAGATCTTGTGAAGCTGGAATTGATAGACCTTCGCCCCCCCCCAACTTCTTTTGTTTCCCTGCACGATCTGGAAGGCAGGTAAGGGACTGCAGGGACTGGCTTAGCATGGGAAGGGCACACAACCTGCCTGCCTGCTTCACCACCCTTCCTCCCCAAACCTCTGCCACTTAGGCAGGACAGGCCCAGCTAGGCCAGGCAGGCAGCCTCTCCGGATCCCCGGGGCAAAGGCCCCAAGCTTTGGCTGGAAGAGTGTCAGCTTGGCTGCCCAACCTCAGTGCCCTTCCCGCTGCTGCCCAGCATAGCTGCCTGGGCATGCAGGGGCTAGCCTGGCCTGGGAAGGACATGTGCCCCGCCTGCCCGCTTCACTACCCTCCCTCTCTGAGCCTCTACCAGTCCGCCTGCCACTTTGGTTGGCCTGGCCACTGCCCAGAATGGCCGCCCCGAGGCTGCAGGCGCTGGCCTGGCATAGAAAGGGCACGCGGCCTGCCTGCCTGCCTGCTTAGTTTATTGGCAGGTCTGCTGCCACCAGGCCTCCCACACCGTTGCCATTGCTCGCGGCAAGATGCTGCATGGTGCTTTGGGCCGGCCTGAAGCACCACATGGCGTCCTGCCATGAGCAACTGTGATGGCATGGGAGGCCTGGCTGCGGCAGTCCTACTGGTAAAGTTCACCCCCCTACCCCTGCCCCAAACTAGGGCTTACTTTTTTGGGGGGGCTTATATTAGGCCCACCCCCAAAAATCAAGCTAGGGCTTACTATTGGACTGGGTCTTACTTTCAGGGAAACACGGTATGCCAGATTTTTCATATGGAACTGATGAAAATAAAATATTAAATTTGGCTCTAGAGAAGAACGCTTGCTGGGATGGCAAATATATAAAGTGATGTAATTGTCCTGCTTCCATTTGGCATTTTCTATGGGTTTCTGAGATCAGGCTAGTCATTGTTTGATGTCTGATACTTAGAAATATCTTCTTAGCATAAATATATTATGAAAGAAATTTTTAACCATCTATCGAAATATCATATGATAAAAAGATAGGAAGTCATTCTTTGTGACTGGATGATTTGAGGGCCATAATTGTGAAGCCATAATTGTGAAGCCGTGCAATGCCTAAATCACTGGGAAATGACAAACATTCTAGTTTCTCTACATGTGTTTTGGCATAGTGGGAGACTGGCAAGCAGGTAGTGCAGATATACCTGTGGAGAAACAATTACTGAGCCAGCTGATGCAATTTGCAATGCTGTATTATAAATCACTTTTTCCTTTGAGCCTTTTATCTATGTTCTTACTTGTAACAATTAAGATAAAGAATACAATATGGATTTTCTAATCTAACATGTTGGGTGTAGTGGTTGCATATCAGCCATAAAATTTCCCATAAAAATATTAATAACAAAAGTCAATTATTTGAACTTTCAAGTCATTGACAATATATGTCAGCAAATCATCTTTGGGTATTGTCTGCTAGAGATGCAGTTTGGCAATGGGATAATATCTGAATTATGACTAAGTTGTTGATAAAGTGTGCCACAAAAACATCTCAGGTGTTCTCTCACCCATTTCTTATTGCCTTATAAGAAAAGTATAAAAAAAGAATTGAAAGCCCCCAGATGATGCTTGAAAATATTGCATAAACACAAAATCTTAGAAGTGTACTATACAATTATCTGTTGATTCCAGCACATCCATCTGCTGCCCTTCAAATTTGGGGATCTTAGCAAGCTAAAAGGATATGGATCGGTCTAACAATCTCTCTGTGATTCTCTTAATGTTCATTCAATAAAATTCTTTGGAGCATTTCACCCTGGACTGAGTCTGTTTTTTTCCATATACTAAAAAACATATTGGCTCTCAACCAACACATCATCTCCATTACCATTAAATCGTTAGCCAAATCCATGGTGCAGATAGGATCGCCCATCAATTCTCTTTACAAACACAAGAACCTGAATGTTTTGGAATTCTGTCAAGTCTCTGCAAATGAAATTACTGGTATGTACAGAATCAATCATGCTATGAGCCCAGAGAACAGAGCATCCAGGGATGTGAATCTTTAAAGGCAAGATGAAATGTTGACTAGGCATTATAGCTTGAGTTGGGGCTAGAGAGGTTATAGTTCCCTAGTCTTTGTCTAGACATGTCCTGGGCTCTCACAATATAAACAAGCTCCTGAACTCCTGTATTTAACCTTTTCTTCTGGAGATAATTGAGTCTAGTTCTACCTATTTGCCTGGATAGTATAGCCTGAAGAGATGTGGTTGGAAGTCCCTGCATCTGAGATCTGGATAGCAGAGACTTGCACATAGGTCACTTGATTAATTAAATTTCTATAGCCACCCATTTCAAGCAAGTGACTCTGGGTGGCTTTGTTGGGCCAAAAAATCTGGTGGCCTGACCAAGAGCTCCATCAAATTTTTTAGGCACTGCTACAGAGCATTGATGATAAGATGCTGGAGTCAGCTGCAAATGTGCAATTTGCATGGTGAACTGAAAAAGCTGAACTTTTAATTGTTCATTTTTTGCTCGTAATTACTCCATTTCAATGACTGCACTTAAAGGAGTACTCATCTATTGTGTTGAGATGGCAAACAATCTCACACTCCACATCAGCTGATATAGTCTGCAACAGTGCCTCCCAAGCTACCCTTCATACCAGTGCACTCATTTCAGATAATCCCTGTGCTTTAGGTGAGATTCAGTCTGTTCAAGGTATTTAGGCTGATGCCTAACAGTAAATTTTCTCTTCAAAATATACAGGAAAAATCCAGGCAGATTTGGACTAGGGTCATTATATTTCAAAGTAGTTTTAACTACTGTATATATTGGAAGGTTTAGCTTTCTATTTTTTCTTTTTTCTCAATTTTTTTAATATACAGTTAAAAACGAAAAAACACAGTGGACATGATACAACTTCCCTGGTTTAAACAATACTATTAGTATTACCTTGTGAAAAGAAAAAGGTTTCTTTACATTATAACAAAATATACATATAGAATCTATAAAGTCTCTAGTAAGCATTCTTTCGATCATGTACATCAGGGGTGTCAAACTCAATTTCATTGAGGGCCACATCAGCATTGTGGTTGCCTTCGGGGGGCCGGGTGGGTATGGCCAGGGTGGGCGTGGCCTACTGGGTGGGCATGGCCAGCTCTACATCCTTGGCATCAAGGGTGCCTATGGGGGCCTGGGCAGGAGTGGGACAGATCTGAGGGTCTCTGGGCCAGGGCCAAGGCAGCGGGGGCCGTTCCCTCACTGTTTCCAGGATGGCTTCGCAGGCCACATGAAACCACTTCGCAGGCCGGATCCGGCCCCCGGGCCTTGTGTTTGACATGTCTGATGTACATTGTGATTAGATAACTTTCAATTCTATCTTATAGAGAAAAAACTATCAACTTATCAATCCACATTTGTCCCAGCATTCCTCCTTGACTTTAGCCATTTATACACTTCATTCCAAATTTTGTAATAATCTGTTTCGGTTTTATTTTTAAGCTCTAATGTTAACCTATCCATTTCAGCGCAGGAGAGGATTTTATTTATTACTTCTTCTTTGGTGAGGATTTCTTTTCCCTTCCATTTCTGAGCATAGGCTAGTCTTACTGCAGTTAGAATGTGCAGTGCTAAATACAAAGATCCTTTACTGAATTTATCTTTAGTAAAGGTTTAGCTTTCTTACCGCCATCTTCTAGAAAATATTGTACAGCCATGAGTACTTTTCCTTGAGGTTGTAAATCAAGCTAAAAAGGAAGAAACATTTGAATTACATGCAAGTTTTGGTAAAACTCTAAAATAATCTTTCTACAGAGAATTAAAAATGGCCCAAGTGATTGCTGAGAGCAGTGTTTCTCAACCTCAACAACTTTACGACATGTGGACTTCAAGAATTCTGAGAGGTGAAGCCCAATACAACTTACAGTTCTTGAGGCTGAAAATAATACCATTGTTTTATAAAAGGAAATGTATTCCAGTAAACATTCTCTAAAGCAATGTGTCTAAGCCTTAGTAACATGTCCAAGGAGGACATTACCTACAGAAGATCACCTCACAAAGAAAGCACTATGGTATCTCCAGTTGTCTCTGAAGGCTGTAGGAGGCTAAATAAGTAAGTTTCTTGGAAACCAGATGTCTTTTGAATATCCTGCTTTTGAACTCTAGTGGTCCAAATATAAATAATAACAAAAATAATTGATCTCATAAATAAATACACACCCAAAACTCTGCTTTTCCATTGCCTTTCTTACATCTTTCAGCCAAAACAGATACACCTACAGTCACTTCAGACAGTGGCTCTTCTGCGGCCTTCATGAGAACAATCTGAATCACACGTCCTTCATAGATGTGAGCATCAAAGGATGTTTTCCAATCAGGATACATAGTAGGCTTCTTCTGAATCAAAGTTTTTCCTCTCTCTGTAAATACCACAAAAATGTATGGATGACAGATTGACAAGAAAAGCTCTGTAGTTTATCATATATTGAAACTATATATGGTCAATTTATTAATTAAGGAAAGGGAAAAATATTTCAATAACTTTAAGGAAATTATAAATCTTACAATGAATATCGATTCATATTTATTTTGTATTGGTACCTTCACTGTGGCCAGGTCAAGAATTGAAGAAGTAAGAAATGGTAAGCCAAAGAAATCAAGGCATTAGAAAATAAAATGATATATAGCTAAATCTAATTTACATGAAGCTATTAACTATAGTTTCATATGTTGTCACCATTCTTTAGAGGATCTTTTCAATTCCAACCACAATTTTCTCATCCTTTCTCTCAACCCATTTATTCTCCCTGCAGGCATTCATTTTGCTTGGATTCTCATTCATTTAACACCATGCACCTTCAGTGTATAGTACTTCTCTTGTACTGTACTCACTTTTTTATTCAGTCACTACTTACTTTCTGATCTTAAACTATAAAATCTTTTGGAAAAAGGAACACACACACACTTCTTTTTCCAAAAGATTTTTAAACAATCTGTTTCTCAAGGTTTATCAAGTTTTCACTGAATATCCCCCTTCTTTATAATGAATAAGTGGTATAATTTTTAGCTACATTTATGCAAGAATATGATGACTTGAATTAGTTACTGGGGTAAAAGCTCTTTTGCAAAAGAAAAAAAGAACTTCAAAGAAAAATGTCTTATTTAATGTCTGAATCACTCCAATGTAATTCTCTTTCTTAGGTATGCTTGTTTTGTTTTTTTCTATGTTTGCTTAGATTTCCATGACCACACTGGAAAACAATTGCTTTCATTCTTTGCTGACTCTAGCCCAAATATGAGTTACAAAATAATGAGCAGCTTAGTAGTAAAATACCATGGGTAATATGTAACATGTTACATGAGAGATCCTATTTTGTTTTCCCTTTTCCATCTATCATTTAAATGAAGACAATTTGCATTGTTTTGTTGCTGCATTTTACTCTGTTTATCATGAATTGTTTTAAGATCAAATTGAATGGATCTTACATTCCAGGTTTCTATGGAGAAAAAATCTTTAAAGCATCGGACTTTCCTTTCACCACCAGATACATCCACAGCTGAGCGTCCTTTCAGCTTTGGCCCAGTCGCTTCATTCTTTCTGGCGCTACTAGTACTAGCCCTCTGCTCTTCCCCAGTAGCATATTGGACGCTTTCTGACCTGAGGGGCTCATCTTCCAGCGTCAAATCTTTTTTCCTTTTGGTACTGTCCATGGGGTTTTCATGGCAAAGATACTGGAGTGGGTTGCCATTTCCTTCTCCAGTGGATCACGTTTTGTCAGAACTCTCTGCTATGACCTGTCCGTCTTGTGTGGCCCTGCACGGCATAGCTCATAGCTTCATTGAATTACGCCAGGCCCCTTCGCCACGACAAGGCAGTAATCCATGAAGGGGTCAAATTGAATAAGTGGCATTGATATGGATGAAATAACATTAATCAAAATTATTAGATAAATATAATGGTCCTTCTATATTCATAAATCATAGACTATTCCATTGCACGATATTGTATTTTCTCACTGCATTGGTACAGCTTAAAATGCACTGATTTGGCACAGCATGAAATCATTTATGTTTCTAAACTAAAAAGGAATCCTTGAACTCCAAATGCACTTTATATTTCTGAAAGGAGGCCTCAAGTATATTATTTGCCACTGTAGTGTTTAAGATAATAACTGCATCTCCTCTAAACATCTGAGGAATTATTTTATTAGATCTGAACACAAGCACAATAAAGCATCAACTATTAATGGCTCAAGTATTAATGCATAAAGAATTAAAAATACTGAATATAGTGACATACACTATAGATGTATCATAATCCTGAATTCATAAAATATTCAAATGTTCAAATGCATCCATTTTGTTGAATAGCTTATGCATGCACTGTTTCAAAATACTTAATGTATCCTTGAACTACACTCTTAAATTATAATTTTATATGTAAATGCTTTTTCCATTTCAGAACAAATACAGAAACATTCAGTTTGTTGTTGATGTGATGGAATTAATGAAACATGAATGTGTTTCACACAGAATATATATATATATATATATATGTATATATGTATATGTATATATATATATATATATATATATATATATATATATATATATATATATACACATATACATATACATACACACACACACACACACACACACACACACACACACACACACACATATATATATATATATATATATATATATATATATATATTAGCTTGAAGTCACAGGAAGAGAGAAGTGGGAAGAAACATGCCCTGTTAAGTATTTTTGATCCATGTCTTGGATACTGACTGCAAATGAAAATGGCTAAGTGGGATTTTTAATGTTCTAGACATGAGTGGGAAAGGGCAATGATACTTCTAGGCTATATGAAAAAGAAAAAATTCAGCAGCAGCCAAGGTGCTGGTGCTGGTATTAAGGGAAATAGAATGATAGAAGAAATACTGTGCAATTAGCCTCACCTCTTTTGTACAAACATTGGCAAAATGGCAAAATTTGTGATGCAATTTTTATCAATTTGACAAAAGTCGGCAAGATTACATGGACACCTATGAAATCATATGTTCTCTAGAATCTGCCCTGCCTAAGATAAAAGTTTAACTTCACCTAAAATAGAATCTAATACACAAGGAAGTTTCCTTGGCTTTAGAAACCATTCACTATTACGATAACTAGAAAGAAGGTGCCAAATTCTTTTCTTTTTTCTTTTTGGTATGTTTTAAATGGGAAAGGAAACAAGAAGTAAACTGTCCCATCCCCACACCTAAAGGCTTAAAGTTCCAAACTGACAATATTCAGGCTGATTTGACAAGAAAATTATGGGAAGAAAAATGAACTTCAGCAATGGGATCCCTGTTCATTATTTCTATCAAGCTCATCTTCCTTACTCTCTGCAGATACTTCAGATCTTCTTGGAGTTGTACACAGAATGAATAAATAAACCTTACATAACCAATATAGATGGTAGGGTTGCCAGTATACCTACAGACAGCACCTCAGTTGTCTACCAGACACTGGCCCTGAAAACAGCCTTTAATTTTTTGTTTAAAAAATAATTAACATTAATTTTAAAAGAAGAGTGAGAAGCCACCTGAGAACCTCAAGAAAAGATGAGGACTTTAAATTCTTTGTAAGTCTGAAAGGCATGCTTCAAAAAAAAAAAAGCCCCTTAGGTACCACTTTGTTTGGAATCTTAGCCAGAAAATAAGACAACAACAGTGAAGTGGTAAAGAACATCCTGAATGGCTAGAGAAACATCATGATGCCTTCTGCTAAATGGCCATTTTATATTTGGGCTAGTTGACCCTGATGACTATTTTGTTGGGAGTACACATGCTATAGATTAATAAACCTAAATGTATTCACAAGCCTAAAATGGTTAAAGATTGAGGGGGGCGGGTTTTCATTAAAAATGAAAGCCAAACAAGCCAAATTATGCCTTCACACAGTGTGTGATCTTACTCTTCGCTTCCCTGACTTCTTTGGTTGGTAGGGAGAATTTTAATGGGAGACTTAAAAAAGATTTTTTTCAAGATGTCTCAGCAAGTCATTGCAAATAGCAACTTTCTTTTCTCACCTGCATGGGAAATTAGATAAGTCATAAAGCAGCTTAATAGCAGTTTGGTTTCCCTTTCCCTTTAATGAGTAATGAGAATAAATGGCAATCATAAAATAGATTTGCTTTCTCTAATGCTCTGGGCTTTTAAGAGGAAGGTTGATGCATAAAACATGGTGGTGATGCTGGTGGTGGTAAAAAGAATTTAGATTACCTTTGGTAACAATACACAGCTGGGCTAAGTTATGAGTTAGTCCTTGTTGGCTGCCCAGAGTCACTTGGCAAATGGGCAACATATACAAATAAAGAAAGAAACCAATTAATTTTTAAGGGTAGGTGGGTGGGTGCTACATTCTTTTTTTTTAAAATCCCATTTATATCCCGCCCTTCTCCAAAGACTCAGGGCGGCTTACAATCTAAGCACAAATCAATGTGCTTAACAATAGCCTTCATTCTATGTATATGCCTGCTTATTAGGGCTTTCACACACACACACCCCAGCGGCATTATTCAAAGTCAGCTTATTGCCCCCAACAATCTGGGTCCTCATTTTACCTACCTCGGAAGGATGGAAGGCTGAGTCAACCTTGAGCCTGGTGGGATGCGAACCTGCACTAATTGCAGGCAGCTGGTGTTACTTAAGGAGGCATTAGCCCACTGCTCCACCAAGACTCTTTCTCTGCACATAATTGTCTCTTTTCCATAAAAAATAAAATGCCAACTTGTTTTACTTGCTGGACAACACTTAAGATATGAATTTTTTGATGAAAGGTAAATGTTCATTAATTCAGATAATACAAATTTATTATTGCTGTTCCAATAACGGTCCATGACGGCCATGGACCTGACGCAAGTAATTTCGGAACCTACTCATGAGGGAGGCCACACCCTTGACCTGATTTTTTTATCTGGACGGTGGTTGGATGATCTTGGTGGGGGCTCTCCATTTATTATGCCCCTGTCATGGACCGATCATCACCTCCTGCGGCTGGTCTTCCGTTTTGCCACCCCCCGCCGTGGGGGTACGGAGCCAATTAGATGGTACCGCCCCAGACGCTTAATGGATCCTGATAGATTCCAAGCGGCGCTGGGGTCCCCACCTGCCTCCATTGCTCACAACTCGGCGGATGCCTTAGTGGAAGCCTGGGAAAGGGCAGCCACTGAGGCACTTGACCGGGTTATACCCTTGCGGCCCCTGACCCGGTGCAGATCCCAGCGAGCTCCATGGTTCTCCGTGGAGCTCCGGGAGATGAAGCGTCGGAAACGGGGCCTAGAGAGCTGTTGGAGGTCTAGCCGATCCGAACCCGACCGGTTGCAGTTAAGAACCCATATTAGGTCTTATCTCGCAGCGATGAGGGTGGCGAGGTGTAATTACTTCTCCACCCTCATCGCGTCCGCAGATAATCGCCCGGCCGCCCTGTTTAGGGTGACTCGCTCACTTTTTAATCAGAAGGTGAGGGAGGATCCCTTGCAAGGTCGTGCCGAGGAATTTAGTCAACATCTGTCGGATAAAATCGCTCGGATTTGGACTGGTTTGGACTCCAGCTAGGCAGAGTCTGGCGATCAGGACACGGGCGGTCTTGTCAATGTTATCTGGGAAGAGTTTGATTCTGTGACCCCTGATGAAGTGGACAGGATTATGGGGAGGCTGAGCTCCACCACATGTTTATTGGACCCGTGCCCTTCCTGGCTGGTTTATGCAGCTAGGGAGAGGACATGAGGCTGGCTCCAGGCAGTTATATCTGCTTCTTTGAGTGAGGGTTATTTCCCCACCGTCTTGAAGGAGGCGGTGGTGAGACCTCTCCTCAAGAAGCCTGCCTTGGACCCAGCTGTATTGAACAACTTTCGTCCAGTCTCCAACCTTCGCTTTCTTGCGAAGGTTGTTGAGAGTGTGGTGGCGCATCAGCTCCCTCTGGTCCTGGATGAAGCGGATTATTTGGACCCTTACCAATCGGGTTTCAGGCCCGGGTACAGTACGGAGATGGCATTGGTCGCTCTGGTGAATGATCTCTGGAGGGCTCGGGATTGGGGATATTCCTCTGTCCTAGTCCTATTAGACCTCTCGGCGGCTTTCGATACCATCGACCATGGTATCTTGCTGCGGCGTCTCAGGGGATTGGGAGTGGGAGGCACAGTTCTTTAGTGGTTCTCCTCCTATCTCCTGGGACGCTCGCAGTCGGTGTTGGCAGGGGGGCAGAGATCGGCCCCTAGGTCTCTCGTTTGTGGAGTTCCTCAGGGGTCGGTTCTCTCGCCTCTCCTGTTCAACATCTACATGAAACCGCTGGGTGAGATCATTCGTGGTTTTGGAGTTGGGTATCATCAATACGCCGATGATACCCAACTTTTCTTTTCGACCCCAAACCACCCCAGTGATGCCCTCGCTGTGATGTCCCGTTGCCTGGAGGCGGTTCGGGTCTGGATGGGGAGGAACAGACTTCAACTCAACCCTGACAAGACTGAGTGGCTGTACATTCCGGCATCCCGGGACATTCAAAATGTTCCATCTCTTTCTATGGGGGGTGAGCTCTTACCCCCCGTGGATAGGGCTCGCAACTTGGGAGTCCTCCTAGATTCACGGCTTACTCTGGAAGATCATATAGTGGCCGTGACTAGGGGGGCTTTCGCCCAGGTTCGCCTGGTGCGCCAGTTGCGGCCCTATCTGGACCGGGATGCCCTGTGTACGGTCACTCATTTTTTTTTATTTTTTTTTAATTCCATTTATATCCCGCCCTTCTCCGAAGACTCAGGGTGGCTTACAAGCTTAGCAGTAGCCTTCATTCTATGTATATGCCTGCTTATTAGGGCTTTCACACACACCCCAAGCGGCATTATTACAAAGTCAGCTTAATTGCCCCCAACATTTTACCTACCTCGGAAGGATGGAAGGCTGAGTCAACCTTGAGCCTGGTGGGACGCGAACCTGCACTAATTGCAGGCAGCTGGTGTTACTTAAGGAGGCATTAGCCCACTGCTCCACCAAGGCTCGTGACCTCTCGCCTTGACTACTGTAATGCTCTCTACATGGGGCTTCCCTTGAAGACCACTTGGAGGCTCCAACTGGTACAGAATGCGGCCGCGAGAGTTGTCTTGGGAGTTTCCTGGTACTCCCATGTTACACCTTTGCTCCGCGAGCTGCATTGGCTACCAGTTGTCTTCCAGGTGAGGTTCAAGGTCTTGGTCATGATCTTTAAGTCCTTACATGGCATGGGTCCGGGTTACCTCGGGGACCACCTGCTGCCGGCGTCAACTTCCCTCCGCCCAGTACGTGCCCACAGAGAGGGCCTCCTCAGGGTGCCTCCGGTCAGGGAATGTCGACTGGTGGCCCCCATGGGGACGGCCTTCTCTGTGGGCGCTCCGGCATTATGGAACCAACTGCCGGTTGAGCTCCGGATGGCATCAGACCTCTGATCCTTCCGCCGCGGGCTGAAGACCCACTTATTTGAATTAGCTGGTCTGGCCTGATGGGGGAATATGGGTTTTTAAATTGGTTTTTTAGTACTTTATTATTGTTGTTTTTTAACTGGGCACTGGTTTAATTTCCTTTTAACTTTTGTATCGTTATTTATATATGCCCTGTGAACCACCCTGAGTCCCTAGGGAGAAGGGCGGTATAGAAATCAAATAAAACTAAAACTAAACTAAACTAAACAAATAATAGTGAAATTGGCATTTTTACTCTGAGGGAGCAGAATAAATTTGGCGAATTAGAGCAGTTTCTAAATTTGACAAATAAATAAAACAGCTTAAATATAAACAAATAAATCAGCTTCTGATTTAAAATAACAGAACAAGTTCCAACCCATGCCTCTAACCTGAATACTGCTAAAAGAAATCCAGCTCTTATATTAGAAATGTCTTACTAGTTTTGACCCACCAGCTGTATTTGAAATTTAAATAATATCTTCGTAATAACTCAGAGACAGTTACTTTTAAGTAATTATGCACAGGATTGAACTGTAGTTTTCTCAGACTATTTCAGAAGAGATCCACTTAAAAACACAGTCAAAATGATTTTATTTTACCTGTAGTCAAAGCCTCTTTCATTTTTATTGCGCAGAAAGGCTGTAGTTGATCTCCCTGATTCTGAACTGGCCCTAGCTCAAAAGAGTTGAATGATATTCGTAAAAAGGGAGCCATAATTCACAGCTCAGCAGTCACCTATAGAAGAAAAAGCAGACAATGATGTTAAGTCAAAAAGTATACTGAGTAAAAATAAAAATTAAGAAAGCACAAATAAATTCTGTTTCAAATCTGGTCACATTTTTCCACTATTATTAATGGCTCTATCTTTTTCTCACCCACTATCTTGACACCTCCTGAAATGATCCTGTGCATGGACTTGTGTAACTTTTCTTGCAGAAACACTTGTAGGACATGTATAGTAGCAAGTCAAATATTTCATTTGATACAGTGTAACAAATAGGAAGGAGACATCTGAATTTAGTTTGTTCCTTTCTCCAAGCTATTTCACTCCATGTCTTTTTTTAAAAAAACAGAGTACTAAGCCCTTCTCTTTCCTGTGCAGCATATACAGTAGCTTCATTTGCTTGCATTTATTCCTCCCCTTGCTCTCTCAGCAATATGCATACGTATTAAATAAAATGTAGACTGAAATTATGAGGATCAGAGCTAGTATCTCTGCTGATTTAGAATTATGGAGCACATGCACACATATATAGTTTCATCAGTTAAATTAAAATATGAATTAAGAACTATAATTCCTATTCTACTAACATTGTTCCATGATTCTTCTACTCCTTCTGTTAACATATAACACATTCATTTGCAAGTTTTCTTGTTAAATCATGCACTTATTCCATATGCCACAATTCAGGAGATCAGCAGAAAAAGTTCATTTAGCTCAGTATTTTTATTCATACTTGCTAGTCAGTAGGTGTCACTCTCTCATGCTGTTTCCAAGAAAATGCAGTATTATGCCAAATATATATTATGTTTAAAATACCCATAATATTGCTGTTTCTGTCCAGATCCTAGCCATTATGAGACTCCTTGACATGTGTGCTCTTTTCTTTAAATTATCTCAGATTATTTCCAACCATCTGCTACAATGTTCTTATACTGTATACTACTTAGGTAGTGAAAATAGTTTTATTTCAAAATTAAGAAATGCATGGATATCCAACCATGTTTTAATAAAGGAATTTAATAAGAACACATTGACATCCTCATTTATTCAATTTCTTGGGCAACCACCAAGAATACCACACGGTACACAGATAATCCATTTTAGAAAGAAAAAAAGGATACAAAACTATCCATGCTGGATATGTCTACCTAGTGTGCCCTCATTCTATTCCTAAAAATCCATAAGGCACATTGTGCAAAAGGATGCACGCAGAAATAATATAGCAGCAGCATCTCCATAATTTGAGAAATGAAAAAAGTCTATAAAGGGCAATCAAAATAATCACTGGATAAAGAAATATTGCTCTTTTAAGGTGGGGAAAAGATACATATAGGAAGGCATACTGCACAAAGGTGCTTATAATTACACACGTTACAATATCAGAATCTGAAGATAGAAAAATTCCAAACAGAGAAAATGAAATCCTTTTTCATACAATTTATATGTAAGTCACAGCCCACATAATATAATGATAGTTATCATCTAAGATGATATTAAAGAGAAATATTGTTTTGTTATGTACATGCCCCAACATTGAAAATCCTACAGTACAGATAGTCCACGACTTACAATGGTTCATAGTGACCATTTGAAGCTACAATGGCACAAAAAAGTGGCTTATGACTGTGTTTCACACTTGCAACCATTGTAGCATCTCCTTGGTCATGTGATCAAAATTCAGGTGCTTGGTAACTGATTCATATTTATGACCGTTGCAGTGTCCCGGAATCATGTGATCACCTTTTGAGACCTTCTGAGAAGCAACAGAGAAGCCAGATTCACTTAACAACAGTATTATTAACTTAAGAACTGCAGAGATTCACTTAACAACTGTGGCAAGAAAGGTCGTAAAATGGGGCAAAATTCATTTGTCTCCCTTAGCAACAAAAATTTGGGGCTCAATTGTGGTTGTAAGTCGAGGACTGTGTTGTTGTTAGCTGCGAAGTCATGTCCGACCCATCGCGACCCTATGGACAACATTCCTCCAGGCCTTCCTGTCCTCTACCATCTTCTGGAGTCCATTTAAGCTCACGCCTACTGCTTCAGTGACTCCATCCAGCCACCTCATTCTCTGTCGTCCCCTTCTTCTATTGCCCTCGATCTTTCCCAGCATTAGGCTCTTCTCCAGTGAGTCCTTCCTTCTCATTAGGTGGCCAAAGTTTTAGCTTCAGGATCTGGCCTTCTAAAGAGCAGTCAGGATTGATCTCCTCTAGGACTGACCGGTTTGATCGCCTTGCGGTCCAAGGGACTCGCAGGAGTCTTCTCCAGCACCACAGTTCAAAGGCCTCAATTCTTTGGCGCTCAGCCTTTCTTATGGTCCAACTTTCACTGCCATACATTGCAACTGGAAAGACCATAGCCTTGACTATACGCACTTTTGTTGACAGGGTGATGTCTCTGCTTTTTAGTGTGCTGTCTAGATTTGCCATGGCTTTCCTCCCCAGGAGCAAGCGTCTTTTGATTTCTTGGCTACAGTCCCCATCTGCAGTGATCTTGGAGCCCAGAAAAATAAAATCTGTCACTACTTCCATTTCTTCCCCGTCTATTTGCCAGGAATTGAGAGGGCCAGATGCCATGATCTTGGTTTTCTTAATGTTAAGTTTCAACCCAAGTTTTGCACTCTCCTTCTTCACCCGCAACAAGAGGCTCTTTAGTTCTTCTTCACTTTCTGCCATTAGAGTGGTATCATCTGCGTATCTCAGGTTGTTGATATTTCTTCCGGCAATCTTAATTCCAACTTTTGATTCATCTAGCCCTGCCTTTCTCATGATGTGCTCTGCATATAAGTTAAATAGGCAGGGCGACAGTATACATCCTTGCCGGACTCCTTTCCCAATTTTGAACCAATCAGTGGTTCCGTGTCCAGTTCTCACTGTTGCCTTGACCCACATATAGGTTTCTCAAGAGACAAATAAGATGGTCTGGTACTCCCATCTCTTTAAGAACTTGCCACAGTTTGTTATGATCCACACAATCAAAGGCTTTAGCATAGTCAATGAAGCAGAAGTAGATGTTTTTCTGGAACTCCCTAGCTTTCTCCATGATCCAGCGTATGTTGGCAATTTGATCTCTAGTTCCTCTGCCTCTTCGAAATCCTGTCTGTACTTCTGGTAGTTCTCGATCCACATACTGCTGAAGTCTAGCTTGTAGGATTTTAAGCATGACTTTACTAGCATGAGAAATGAGTGCAATGGTGCGATAGTTTGAACATTCTTTGGCACTGCCTTTCTTTGGAATTGGAATGTAAACTGATCTTTTCCAATCCTGTGGCCATTGTTGAGTTTTCCAAATTTGCTGGCAAATTGAGTGTAGTACTTTTACTGCATTGTCTTTTAAGATTTTGAATAGCTCAGCTGGAATACTGTCACTTCCACTAGCTTTGTTGTTGCTCAGCTTTTCTAAGGCCCACTTCACTTCACATTCTAGGATGTCTGGCTCGAGGTCAGTGACCACCTCATTGTGATTATCAGGGACGTTAAGCTCATTCTTGTATAGTTCTTCTGTGTAATTTTGCCACCTCTTCTTAATCTCTTCTGCCTCTGTTAGGTCCCTGCCATTTTGGTCCTTTATCATGCCCATTTTTGCATTAAACGTTCCCTTCATTTCTCCAATTTTCTTGAAAAGATCTCTGGTCCTCCCTATTCTATTGTTTTCTTCTATTTCTTTGCACTGTTCATTTAAGAAGGCATTCTTATCTCTTCTAGCTATTCTCTGGAATTCTGCATTCAATTGGGCGTATCTTTCTTTTTCTCCCTTGCCTTTCGCTTCCCTCCTTTCCTCAGCTATTTGCAAAGCTTCCTCAGACAGCCATTTTGCTTTCTTGCATTTCTTTTTCTTTGGGATGGTTTTGGTTGCTACCTCTTGTACAATGTCGCGAACCTCTGTCCATAGTTCTTCAGGCACTCTGTCTATCAGATCTAATTCCTTAAATCTATTTGTCACCTCTACTGTATATTCAACAGGGATATGATTTAATTCATACCTGAGTGGCCTAGTGCTTTTCCCTACTTTCTTCAGTTTAAGCCTAAACTTTGCAAGGAGAAGCTCATGGTCTGAGCCACAGTCAGCTCCTGGTCTTGTTTTTACTGACTGTATAGAGCTTCTCCATCTTTGGCTGCAGAGCATATAGTCAATCTGATTTCTGTGTTGACCATCTGGTGATGTCCATGTGTAGAGCCGTCTCTTGGGTTGTTGAAAAAGAGTGTTTGCTATGACCATCGTATTCTCTTGACAGAATTCTATCAGCCTGTGCCCTGCTTCATTTTGTACTCCAAGGCCAAACTTGCCTGTTATTCCAGTTATCTTTTGGCTTCCTACTTTAGCATTCCAATCCCCCATGATGATAAGAACATCATTTTTTGGTGTTAGTTCTATAAGGTGCTGTAGTGCTTCATAGAACTGGTCAATTTCATCCTCTTCAGCACTGGTGGTTGGGGCATAGACCTGGACTACTGTGATATTGAATGGTTTGCCTTGGATTCGAACTGAGATCATTCTGTCATTTTGAGGATTGTATCCCAGTATTGCTTTTCCTACTCTTTTATTGACTATGAAGGCTACTCCATTTCTTCTGAAGGATTCTTGCCCACAATAGTATACCTGATGGTCATCTGAATTAAATTCACCCATTCCTGTCCATTTTAGTTCACTGATACCTAAGATGTCAATGTTCAGTCTTGTCGAGGACTATCTGTACTTAATTAAGTGACATTAGGGTTTAGTCACTCCTATGGATATTCTGAACCGAGTGATTTCTCCTGCACTATATACAATTACTTCAGCTAGGCCACAAAAACAAGCCATTGTGTTCTACCAAAATGACAGGAATGATGACATGTTGTTTTTTCTACTTGGCAAATAACATTTATCAGTGTTTTCAGAAGTGACATATTAAAATTTCTAAGAAAGTTTTTTTAAAAAAAAATAAATATTCAGATTCTTGTATATAACACTGAGAAGAAAGATAGAATTCTGGCTTAAGATTTAACAAGAGTTTGAATGAACATAATCTAATTGTCCTTGCTTGCTTCTTGCTAAGCTGGCAAGACTCCATGGCTAGTTTGCTTACTACTTTATTCAAACTGGCGTTTCCAACCTGCTATTATCCAGCAAACCAGGAACCAAAAGCAAAGAACAAATAATGTCATCAAATTCTGGTTTGTTAGGAAACCAGTGAACCAGGAATTCAGATATGGGCATACCACTAAACAAACCTGTGCTGCAAGTTTCTTGTTTTGCTCAGGCTTCCCTGACGGAAGGCAAACATAAAGGAATTAAGCAATAGCTTTGTGTTGCCTATTGCTAATAAGCCAGTGTTTAGAGCCATTTGATTATTACAGGATATGAAACCTATGAAAGAGCTGAGGGGATACATATTTTATTTGATTCTTTAACCAACACCAAGAGACAAACATTTTTACATTTATGAAATGTATTGGCAGAGCGAATAATGAAATGCAGCTTAACACGCAAGGAAATCAGGACACACCCGGTGCTGAACAGACAAGAAATTCATTGCCCACAATCACCTGAACTAAGTAGAATGGCCTGTGCCCAATAGAGATGTATTGTCTTTCGACCATATTGAATAAATTCAAGCAGTAAAGCTGTTTTGCTTTATTAGTCCACAGTCCAATGCCTGAAAGCAGCATAATATTTAATGATTAATGTGATAACACCACATGAAATACAGTCTGTTTTCTTTTTTTTTTCTTGCAGAGTATATTCCCTCCCTATGTCATTTCAGATGGAAGAGCAACTGCTTAACCGTCTTAATTTTAAAAGTTCAAATGTGTGCTGTTTCAGTGCAGAAATTAAATCTCACTTTTAGTCATACATGGCTTAACTACACTTTCCCAGGGGGAACATACAAAAAGAAAAAAGGAATTATGTACACTATGATGTTCTCCTATCTTGTGTTTTTTAAAGAAATGAAATCGACAGCACAACAGATGCAAATATATAGCGCTGTTCAGGTAACCATATGACTGGACAAACAAAGAATAATTTGTGTTCTTCAGAATGGACCACAATAAGCGCTTGCATGAGCAGAGCAAAGCAAAATCTATCAGTGAACAGAGCCACCATTATCACATTCTCCAACCAACAGCAATAGTATTTGGTATCAGAAGGTAGGCTTGGGAAACTTTGGTTTGGGAATAGATGTACTGGTCTTCTTTACTTTCTCTTTTACCGCTTCAGGTTTAGAGAGAGTTCTGCCCTCCCATTGATAAGGCAGTCTTTGATGAGGTTCATGCACTATATTCAATTCTAGCATGTTTGGGGAGGAGAGTTAATTCAGGATGGATAATTTTTTCTAGTTTAGACCTCACCTCTCATTTTCCTAATGCAGCAGAGACGATACATCAAACTCAATTTCATTGAGGGCCGCATCAGCATTGTGGTTGCCCTCAGGGGGCCAGGTGGGTGTGGCCTACTGGGTGGGCATGGCTAGAGTGCATATGGCCTACTGGGTGGGCATGGCCAGCTCTACATCGTTCGCATCAAGGATGCCTATGGGGGCCTAGGCAGGAGTGGGACAGATCTGAGGGTCTCTGGCAGAAGGAGGGTCTCTGGGCCAGGGCCAAGGCAGTGGGGGCCGTTCCCTCACTCTTTCCAGGATGGCTTCGCGGGCCACATGAAACCACTTCGCGGGCCGGATCCGGCCCCCGGGCCTTGTGTTTGACATGTCTGCGATACAAGAAGCCTTCTGGAAATGCTGTATACTTTAGCAAATAGTGTGAACAAAACCAAGTATATCTAATTTTAAAAACACACAATTATGCAAATAGCACTTTGCAATGGTGTATAAAACCAGTATTTCAATTAAGAATTATTTCAAAATAAATATATTTTTTCTTTAATTCCGGACATGTAGAGGGATTTAGTATTTTCCCTTTTCTTCTATATCAATTATGTTTCTTTGTACTTTTCTGTTAAACATCAACTTCATTTATTAGATGAGTACACTATTTGTAACTGAAAAAGGACATATGTTACAGAGAGTCAATGTACCATTAAGGACTCAAAATTGTCGCGGGAGAGATTAGTATTTTTTTAAAAAAGAGAAATTTTCTAACTTCCCCACAATCTTCCAAACACTAAATGGAAATATAGCAGCTGAATGGCCTTCATAACTGATACATTGTTTTGAATAGCTCATAAACAGTCTTTTCCCACTAAAACATATCTTAAATAAAGCTGAATATCCACAATGGAAAAATTACCAGTTTCCAGATTATAGTAGACAGAAAAAAATGTAAGTGTGTAAATAATCACCATCTGGCATATACAGTTAATTTGGGGCAAACTGAAGAAATGGGTTAAGGAGGCACTTATGAAATGATGCTAACTTCTTTTAGAGTGCTTGTTTTAGAGTGAACTATGGAAGAAAATCAAACAATTTGAAGTTGTTTGACAATGACAATTGCTTGAACATGGGTAAGAGCTGCTATTAAGGTCTACGATGTAGTGATTCGTGAGGTGAAGTGTAAATACTTCTTCATACTAATTGCATCTGCAGATAATCGACCAGCGGTCCTCTTTAAGGAGAGCCGTCTTCTCCTGGGGAAGGAGGAGACTGAAGTCTATTTGAAGGGGTGCGCTGAGGAATTTGCAGATTTTCTGGAAGACGGAACTGCTCGACTTCATTCCCAGTTAGATGCTGGCGTGGTTGCTGGTCTGGAGAAGGTTCTTGCCTTGTTATCAGGGAACAGCTTAACCTTGCTACTCCTAAGGATGTGGACAGGACCCTAGGGAGTATGGGCACAAGCATCTGTGTTTTAGACCCATGTCCCTCCTAGATTGTGAAAGCTTTCTGGTAGATGACAGGCAGGTGGACTCTGGCAGTGATTAATGCTTCCTTATAGGAGGTGATACTCCCTCTCAGCAATTTAAGGAGGCTGTGGTCTGCCCTCTTCTCAAGAAGTCATTGCTGGATAATTTCCGACCTGTCTCCAATTTTCTCTTTTGGGGGAAGGTTGTTGAGAAGGTGGTTGCATGGCAGCTCCAGAGGTTTCTGGATGAAACAGATTATCTATACCCCTACCAGTCAGGATTCAGGCCTGGATATGGGACAGAAATGGCATTGGTCACACTTTTTGATTATCTCTGACAGGAGCGGAATAGGGGTAGTATATCCATCTTTGTTCTACTTGACCTCTTGGCGGCTTTCAATACCATTGACCATGGTAACCTTCTGGAGCAGCTTTGGGAATTGAGAGTGGGGAGCATTGTGCTATCCTGGTTCACTTCCTTCCTCTGTGGCACTTCTCAGTTGGTGGTAATAGGAGGCAAGAGATGCCATGTTCTTCTCTCCCTATAATCTCTGTTTTCATCTACATCAAGATGATTTGTTGCTTCTTTGCAATACCCCCTTCCTAACATCACTCTTGTGTTTAACTGCAGACATTCGCAGTTACTACACACCACACACAACTAAACAGTGAACTGTATCTGAATGAATCTGTGAACAGTATGTGACTGGGAAGTGAGAGGAAATCAGGTGCACGAGAAACTAACCCGTTCTTGCCTTCTCCCAACTACCAGGACCTTCCAGATTTCAGGAACAGTTAGACAGGTTTGTTCAAACTGGTGAAAGTTTACAACTCAAGTAGAATGAGAGTAATTTGTACCTTAATGTGCAAATCATTTAAAAACCAAATCAGGGAAAGAACTCTTAATAAAATGGAGAGTGAATGTTTCCCCATTTTGAAGAACTTTAAATGATACTAAGTCCTCTGCAGATGTGGTGACTTCATGGTGATCTATGGAGCTTTCTTGTCAACAATACAGATTGCAACTTCAAACTGTTTTCTTATGAGATAAACTTTTGAGTTTTTCATCTAGTCTAAGCTCTGCTATTCTTTGGAAACCTCCTATCCTGGGCCTGACCCTGCGTTAGCTTCCAAGCCCAGACAAGGCAGAATAACAGAATAACAGAGTTGGAGCAGACCTTGGAGGTCTTCTAGTCCAAACCCCTGTTTGGACTAGGAAGCAGGAATACCATTTCAGACAAAAGGTGGCCAATCTCTTTTTAAAAACCTCCAATGCTGGAGCACCCACAATTTCTGGAGATAAGTCATTCCACTGATTAATTGTTCTGTCAAGAAATTTCTTCTCAGTTCTAGGTTGCTTCTCTCCTTGGATTAGTTTGGTGCCATATTTAAATTGGCTTTAACAGAATCCTACTGCTAGGTAGTAAAAAAGGTGGCCATGCTTTTAAAGATACCTTTCAGCACAGTGTCTCCACGTTGGTGACTTAAAGATTTTTTAAAATAAATTTTATTAGTTTTTATAGGGTTAGGAATGAGGTGGGATCGGAATTGGGGTTGGGATTTGGATTAGGGTTAGAATTAGGGTTGGGGTTGGAGTTTTTCCAAATAACATTCTCAATTTTTAGCAAACAGCATAATGTCTGGGTTCATGTGTTTAACAAGAAATAATAGATAATAGTTAGTTATCATAAACAATATGTTAATTAATCGCTCAATAGTCTTCTTCTTACTAATATATATTCAAAGTTACATATCACATTTCTTTTTAACTCATGTTTCTAACCATTGATAGAAATTATCCCATGTTCTAAAATACACTGAGTCTTCTTTCTCTTTTACCTTTAAAGTCAATCTGTCCATTTATGCACAGTCTAAAAAATTTTTAATTAATACTTCCGTCAGTTGGTAAATTTTCATTTTTCCAATCTTGGGCAAATACAATTCTTGCCGCAGTTAGTACATGTAGAATTAAATTATACAATCTTTCTCATAATTTGCTCCTATTATTCCTAACAAAAATAATTCTGGCTTAAAGTCTATTTGTTTTTTAGTCATTTTCTCCAACCATAAATGTATTTTTACCCAAAATCTTTTTGCTTTTGGGCATGTCCACCAGATATGATAGTAAGTACCTGGCCTTTGTTTGCTTTTCCAACACTTGTTTGAAGTATTTTTAAATATTTTTGCTAATCTCACTGGTGTCATATGCCATCTGTAAAACATTTTATATAAGCTTTCTTTATATGCTTTAGTTAATTTAACATTTCTTTCCCATAATTTTTGCAGTCTTAATTCTATATTATATCCAAAAATTCTTTGCTCATATTATCATCATTTCTTTAATTTGTTCTTCCTCCATCTTTAAGTTTAACAGAAATTAATAGTTTCTTAACTTTTCATCTGTTTTTAACAGTATCTGATCAAATTCTCTCTGTTCCTTGTAGAATCCCATTGTTTTAACAAAAGATTTGATTCATTTTATTTATGTGCTGCCCTCTTACAATGAAGCAACTCTATCAAATGTTTCCTGGGGAATTCTGGAAGTTGAAGTCTACACATCTTCAAGTCACAACCCTACTGATTTTCCCTTAAAGTATGGTTTACACCAGGCTTGGGGACCCATGGAAGTGAGGAATGTCTGAAATGGCTTTATTGTATGCAATATGTCAATGGCATTCTCCTGTGATTATAGTTATATTTATGTTTAATTAGTTAATTGTTCTTTTAAAGTTTATTTTCAATTGTTCTCTTTTATTGCTTGGTGCCTAGAGACATATTGGTAATATGGACAACTATCTACATTTGGTAAACAAATACACAGTATATAATGAAAAATATGCAACTGTCATATCCATATGAACAACAATCAAGATAATTTCCAATTTATCCCATGGAGGAAATTAATATATTTAATAATGTATGATTTTGATGTTATTTATATAACTGGCAATTTAAAATAATATGCATAGATTGCCATCTACTAAGGCGTAACCATATTTTAGCATAAATTCACTAGTATTTAAAACACATAGTCATGTAAAAAGCAAAACCATCTGTTTATCCTCGAATTAACAATAAAAATATTACAGGTAGTCCTCAAATTATGACCATCAACATAGAATGGCCAGTAAGTGACCCATTGTAAGTCAAAACTGCCTATGGTGGAACATAGATGGCCGTTCTCCAAATGCATTGGATTTTTACTATAATGAAACATCATTCACTATAATGAATACAGTAAAAGTATATGTTAAATAGTTGTGTGTTTGCAGTATTAACTAATTTTAACTAATTAACAAATTTTACATTTTCTTTTTGCTCCATCATCCTTCCTTCTTTTTTTTAGGCTAAACCCATAGTTTTCCACATATTGAGGCCTCTGTTTTTCCATACACAAGCAAGATTACTAAAAATCATTTCAAGATCTGATTTTGATCACCTTTACTATACAGGTAGTCCTTGACTTACAACAGTTCGCTTTGTGACTGTTCAAAGTTACAACAGCACTGGAAAAAGTGACTTATGACCATTTTTCACACATATAACCGCTGTAACATCCCCATGGTCACATGATTTACATTTGGGTGCTTGACAACTGATTCACATTTATAATGGTTGCAGTGTTTCAGGGTCATGTGATCCCCTTTTGCTATCTTCTGACCAGCAAAGTCAATGGGAAAACCAGGTTCACATAACAACCGTGTTACTAATTTAACAACTGCAGTGATTCACTCAACAAATGTAGCAAGAAAGGTTGTAAAATGGGGCAACACTCACTTAACAAACTTTCTAATTAGCAATATTAATTTTGGGTTCAAACTTGGTCATACGTTGAGGACTACCTGTACTGTACATACTGCATGTCAACAGCCATATTAAGAAAAATAATATATTGATCTTAATAACCTGATATGCTGCATGTGCAGACGTGGAATGTTGGGGAAACTGAACTTTAATATTCCAAGTAGCCCAGTGCACACTGACACTCTGTTGACATCTTTCCTTTATAAGTATAAATTACATATATTTTATTCACAAGCTTCCTTATCTCTTTATTTAAACAAGCTGCTTTCCCATGAGTTAATGCTTTGTCTCAGTTGCCACACACATGGGGTGAAGAAAATTGCTCATTTCAATCTACAATTGTCATCCTAGTTATTCATTATTACCTAGTAATAATAATAATAAAGTCACACAACAGTAGACAAGGTTTAAAAAATTTAGGTGCCACTTTATTTTCCAGAATAATCTTGTTCCAGAAGTTTTACCACCTTAATAAATAAATGCCTAGATACTTAAGCAGTACTGGAGACCATAAGTAATGAAACTAAAATATTACATTCCAGATAAACATAAATAAATAGTATTTAATAGCAATAAATTGTAATTTATTCTTAATGTTCATTAGGAAGATCTTAGGTCACCAATGTTTTTAGCCTAACTTTAATTCATTTCCTTCCCTTTCCCCCCCTTTTAATTTAAAAGTAAATATTAACTTAAATACAAGTTATTGACTATTGTTTTCTCCTACCAAGAAAAAAATATTTTAAAAAAATCAATTATGCATAGCTATCCCACAATGAGGCAACTAATTTCTCTAAAAAAACTTTATTTCTCCTAAACATTTCTCTTTCTGTGTTAAAGAAATAACCTAGTATTTTGACAATATTTTTAAATTGTCCTGAGAAATGCTATTACACAGCTAACATAAATATTGCAAGCAAAAAGAAAGCAGAACATTTCCACTGGAGACAAGAAGCAATCTCTCCTTGAGAGAAGTATGCTACTTCATGCGGCTATTTAAAGATTAGATATTGAACCTGATTTAGAAAGGAAGAGACCAGGGCTTTTTTTCCTCATAGAACGCTCAGAACGGAGTTCCGGCACCTTTTTTGGATGGAACCTTGTAGGGTAGGCAAGGCGGGTTGTATGACATTATGTGAGTTCCGGCGCCTTTTTCTTTTACAAAAAAAGCACTGGAAGAGACAGAACACACCTTTTTCCTCCTTACGCAGTATACATATGGTCGTAACAACACAAGGAGGCAGAGAGGCAATAGTGCGCTCAATATTGTATCAAAAAAGATTACACAACTAACTAGTACAAGGTGTAGACATATTAGAATTTTACATTTGCATTATGCTATGAATTAAAATAAAAGTTGGGGGAGGGGAAAAAAAAGCTACTCGTTTGGACTGCTATCTTTCTGAGGACATGATCTTTTTCTAAGTTTTGGGAAAATCCAGTCATTTAATGCATAGATGGGAAAGCAAATTGCAGATGGCACCATTAATACTCTTGCAAAATATGGTTCAATCAGTTTACCGGAATATACATACTGTAATGTGTAAATGGTTGGTATAATGTGAAGGAGGTTATCTCTTTGTATATACATGAAATGTAGGTGAGATTGAGGAATGAATCTTTCATAATTTATTACCAAGACTTTGATTAAGTCTTTGGTCACTCTTACAATTCAGCCTTAGTCAGAGCTAGGGCAAACCTATTAAGTGCCATGTTTAATCATAAATATTAGTATAATAGATATAAGGAAGCAACTTTTTTGAAAAAAGTGTGCCATTTAATTAAACTATAAGTGAAACATTACCCTATATTCCATTAAATAAATAACTTTAAAGAGTTATTTTAAAATATTTGAATTATTGGAGCTACAAGCACTTCAATGAGGAGACATCCCTTCAACCATAGTCATATTTGAATAGGGCCGGTCTCTTGCACTTAGCAACTGATTCTATCATACATGTCGATCTATAAGGAAAGTTTTGGAATATCCAGTCATATTTTTCCAAACGTCTTAAGCCTGAAGAAGCTTGTTTATAATGATGATGTCCAAAGGTTTTTTACCCACAATGACTTACTTCTGTGAAGTCAATAACTATTACTGGCATGATCAGAGTGATTTAACAAAAGTTGTTTTTGTATGCCAGATACTATCTAATATTAATTTACCAGTTTCATGCATTGTTTTCAGCTGGTAGATTAGTTTCCTCTGACATTTCAAAAATTCCTTGCGAAATTAAAACTTGATCGTTTTTAGAGCTGGAGGCTTTCTCCTAATCCTGAATTCTATATATAGTATTTCTCTATATTCTTTTAAAAAGGATGTTCCATTTGAAGTCTTACTACTTATGTGTCATTACCAGCCATTATTTTCCTGCTTCTTTTTATCCTAAGTGAAACAAAGCACTACAGTGGAGTTCTTTCTTCAAACCTCAAAAGTCATAGCGAACACCTAAAAAGATTTGCAGGATGAATAGGTAAAATGGAACAGCGGCAGCTCAGACAATCAGGTTAGATGGTGATGCATGATTCTTTTAAATTATTTGAAGATGTCATGTAAGCTAAAGTTATAATTGTAGAGAAAATGAACGTGAACTTGCACTTTAGACAGCGATACTATGATGCCTTCTGATTTTAAGATTCAGGTGATAAGAAGGAATTTAGTGAATCAAAGGGCATTCCTACCTTGAAGGTATGAAAGTGAAAGCATTCATATCTAACAAATGACTGGTCAAAGGTAAGTTGTTTTTCAACTTGAGTATAACTCGGTGCAATCCAGGAACTTAATAAAGCAGAGTCTCAGATCTTGAAGGTTGCAGTACTTGCATTTGTACAAACGGGACTATTGAGTCTCATTCAGAGCTTCATCAAGAGCCTTGGTGGAGCAGTGGGCTGATGCCTCCTTAAGTAACACCAGCTGCCTGCAATTAGTGCAGGTTCGCATCCCACCAGGCTCAAGGTTGACTCAGCCTTCCATCCTTCCAAGGTAGGTAAAATGAGGACCCAGATTGTTGGGGGCAATAAGCTGACTTTGTAAAAATGCCGCTTGGGGTGTGTGTGAAAGCCCTAATAAGCAGGCATATACATAGAATGAAGGCTACTGCTAAGCTTGTAAGCCACCCTGAGTCTTCGGAGAAGGGCGGGATATAAATGGAATTAAAATAAATAAATAAATAAATCTGATTGCTTGAAAGCTGAAACAAGCAGGGAACCAGTATAACCCGTTTTCCAAGGGAGTTAGATACAGCATCAGAGCCGTGCTTTGCCTTGATGAAATTTCACATAAAGTATCTTCAAAACCTGGTTTGAGAAACGACACAGCCCCGTTGCTTCTAAAAGCACAACGAAGCAGCTGGACTGCCACATTTCTGAAGTCTTTGATATTCTCATACCAGGAAGATCCCTTTGGCAGATGGACAGAAATCTCTTCTGAGGCTTCCAATCAGCTGCTGGAAATAAAGGAAGCAGCTTCTGAGAGTCTGTAGCCTTCTCTGACTATGAAGGTTTTTTTGGCAAAGCAAAGCATCTTAGGCCAAACAAATCGCTTCCTCAACTCACTGAGACGAATAACATGAATGGTGCATATCCCTATTTTTCATCTAATTTGAGACTCTTTATGCATTGAGATCAATGCCTAAAGCCACTTCCAATATTATTGTTATATTTAACTACGCATTCACACATATTTACACTATAAGTCAGCTGTATCATCCTTCCTAACATAAGCCTTGTAGTTTCCTTGCCTTTTTGGTACTTAGTTGCTTGCAAGGCAAAACTGTAAAAAACCACAAAAAACCCTTTTCAGTATTTTTACAGTATTCAGAGTTTTACAGTTAGATTTCGCTGAAGTAAATTTAAGCATATTTTATTTTTAAACAGCTTTTTACATTTATATTAATTCTTTTCAGATATGTTACAGAAATTTTGGCTGGCAGGCATTAATATGTTGAGGAATCTTTCATTGTATTGTGCAATAGACATCTGCAGAAAATGAACTGGAAATGTACATTATTGTAAACAAATGTACCAATTCCTAAATAAATACATTTTATTGTCTATTAAAAATAAAGTTTGTTTTAAAGGAAGCTTGTTGCTGCTTTAGTGATACTTTAGATAAACACTCCAAAAAAACTTAAAATTGACAGTGGTGGGCTTACTGAATGAGGAAAAGGCCTTTGATGTAGTACAGCAGAAGGAGCAAATCCTGGCCAAATATGGTTCCCCTCCTCCCCCATTTTTAGCCTTTCTAACCCAATCAAATGTTAGAAAAAAAATTATGCTATGATGTTTACAGGGTAACTCTCCCCAAACAGAATGGAACAGACCAAATTTGATATGGGAGGGAAGGGGAAGTAACTGGCAGAAGGATGGTTAAAAACTGGATTATAGAAAACTATTCCAGAAAAAGGAAATCACCGATGCATCCTATGGGAGAAGCAACTGAGCAGTGGCTTGAAATGCTGCTAACTATTGCATTATAAATCCCTCTAATGCCTGATTTGGTGGAGCTGCTATTAAGGGGTTGGAAAGAATTCCAGCAGTCCCACTCTGCCACTCTCCCCTGTTTTGATATTAACTGAATGAATGTGGGATACTCTAATTCTTCAGACAAGATATTTATAAATGGAGTTCTCTCTTCCTCTATTCAAATATCTCATGCAAATCTTCATGCTCTTTGTCTTTTCTTCCATGGGGACAATACAGATAGTCCTTGATTTACAACAGTTTGTTTAGTGATGTTCAAAGTTACAATGGCACTGAAAAAAATGACATGACCATTTTTCACTCAACCGTTGAAGTATCCCCATGATAATGTGACCTAATTTCAGAGGCTTGGCAACTGAGTCATATTTATGATGGCTGCAGTGTCCTGGGGTCATGTGATCAGCTTTTGCAAACTTTTGACAAGCAAAGTCAATGGGAAGCCAGATTAACTTAACCTCTTATCCCTGATTTGGTAGAGCTGCTATTAAGGACTTGGAAAGAATTTCACAGTCATACTCTGCAACTCTCCCCCATTTTTTTATTGCCTGAATTAATGTGGGGCTCTCTAATTAACAACTGTGTTACTAATTTAACAACTGCAGGATTCACTTAAAAACTGTGACAAGAAAGGTTGTAAAAAAGGGCAAAACTCACTTAACAACTGTCTTACTTAGCAACAGAAATTTTGGACTCAATTGTGGTCATAAGTTGAAGACTACCTATATTGTTTCATTGACAATTATGAATGCTTTATATCAAAGGCACTGATGTAATATAAAATAGCTTGGTAAACAGATTAATCAATTAATTGATATTTGGTATACTTCCTAGGGACACGGTGGCTCAGTGGGTTAGGATGCTGAGCTTGTTGATCAGATGGTCAGTAGTTTGGCGGATTGAATCCCAAGTGCTGCGTAACAGAGTGAACGCCTGTTACTCGTCCCAGCTTCTGCCAACCTAGCAGTTCGAAAGCACGTAAAAAATGCAAGTAGAAAAATAGGGACCACTACGGTGGGAAGGTAACAGCGTTCCGTGTGCCTTTGGCATCTAGTCATGTCGGCCACGTGACCACGGAGACGTCCTGGGACAAGCGCTGGCTCTTCGGCTTTGAAACGGAGATGAGCACCGGCCCCTAGAGTTGGAAATGACTAGCACGCATGTGCGGGGGAACCTTTACCTTTACCTTTATACTTCCTAAGAAAATTTGTAAAAAATTAGGATTTTACGAAATTTGTTGCCTTAGCTTAACATTCATATAAACAGGTGATCAAACTCAGAGGATTTATGGAGAAAGATAAATGTAAAAAAAAAAGAATTTTATACCAAATATATTTGGGATAAATTAATGTATTAATTACTTTAATGTATTAAAGTACATTGATAAATTACTGAGTTTTTTTAATAGAAGGAACAAGCCGATGTATTTTCTTTATCTAATTATAATGGATCACAAGGATTTTTAGTTCTCCTATTTTCAATTTTTATTCCTGGACATATACTTGGACTTGTATTTCTTCATGGAATTTAACTGATCAAGTTAAAAAACCATTATGAGCATAATTAGAAAGTTGTTATTTGATATATCTGACATCATGGGAAAGATTTGCACTTTTAAAGCCACAATTCTTTATATTTCAAGCATTAAGGGTTGCAGCTTATCCATATGAAATACTTACACTGTTGGACAGTTCCTTCTTGAAAATTGTTTAAGGAATGGATCAGACTCAATGCTCTGACAGATCAGACCTTGCCCGACATAGTCCAGTAGTCAGGTCTCACAGTGGCCAATCTACTGCAGAGAACACTGGCAGTTTCCTAGTGGACAGCCTTCAGAGGCAGGCATGTTGCCATGAAGACTAATAGCCACTGTCTATTAGTCTTCTCATAACTTTCATAAAATGTCCAACTTCTTTAGAAGTCAGCCAAACTAGTAGCCAGCATTACATCTCATGATAGCAACTCCCAAAGTTTATTTATATGTTGGGGGGAGGGGAGGAATAATTTTTTTTCCAGATTTTTTTCCTGATTTTTCCAGATTCAACTTCATTGGGTGACCTCTGGTTCTGTTGTCTTGGAAGGGAAAATAAGCTTCTTTCTGCCCACTTCATGCATCATTTCATCTCAGTTGTATCCCTTTGTAAATTAAAAACACCCAGATGCACAACCTATTCTTATAGGGAAGGTGCTTCATATTTTTTATCATTTTAGTTGCCCTCCTCTGAACCTTCTCTACCTCTACTATATCCTTTCTGAGATGCAGTAACCAGAACCACACACAACATTTTAGGAGAGGTCATACCAATGATATACGTATGAGGCTAATATGATATATGCCAGTGGTGGCGAATCTATGGCCTGCATGCCAGAGGCAGCACTCAGAGCCCTCTCTGTGGGCATGCACGCTGTCGCCCCAGCCCCGCCTCCCCCCAAGGCCTCCTCACCAGCAGCCCCCCCAGAGGAGAGTCGCCCCCGGGCACAGCCCACATGGAGCAGTGCACCCAAGGACATGGCAGCCGGGCAAAGACTCCGCCCTCACACTCTGTCATTTGCAGATGATGCTGCGGGACGCAGGTGGAGGCGTGGCCACCATGGTGCTGCTGCACTGCCTGGGCAATCTGCTGCAGCAAGCCATGGAGGCAGTGGGTGGCCCTGACAGCAGAGCGGGGAGCAGTTTTTGGTCACTCAGTCTCTAAAAGGTTCACCATCACTGATATATGCAATTCTATTTGCAATACATTTCTTATTATTGCGAACACCTTTTGGCTACTTTTGTACTGGATGCACAATGTGTTGGCACCTTCATTAAATTGTTTACCATTATTCTCTTTTCTCATTAGTCATTGTTCACTTTGATCACATTAGTTGCGTGAATAGGTAGAATTTTTGGCACTAATGTGAATCATTTACACTTGCTCACATTGAATGACATCTTCCATTTTGACACACAAATGTCAAATACTCTTCACTGTATTTTATTGTTTTTCCACTCTAAACAGATTAGTGTTATCTGAAAAAGTGATTCCACTACTCACACCCAGTTCCAGATCATTTATAAATATGTTGTATGCATCCCTTTGAGTCAGTGTTGATTCCTGGCAACTGCCTGGACTAGTCCTTGATTTTTCAGAAGTGGTTTGCCATTTCCTCCTTCCTAGAACTGAGAGAAAGAAAGCCCAAGGTCACCCAGCTGGTTCTGTGCTTAAAGCTAAAACTAGAAGACTCATGGTCTTCTAGTTTCTAGTTTGATGCCTTAATCACTATATCAAACTGGCTTTCTATAAACATGATATAATATAGCATAAATACTATACTATCATATACTATCATCATCATCATCATCTAAATAAGCAAGCATTATTTATTTATTTTATTTATTTTTATTACATTTATATCCCGCCCTTCTCCGAAGACTCAGGGCGGCTTACAAGCTTAGCAGTTAGAAGGCTTAGAAGGAAGGAAGGAAGGAAGGAAGGAAGGAAGGAAGGAAGGAAGGAAGGAAGGAAGGAAGGAAGCAAGCAAGCAAGCAAGCAAGCAAGCAAGCAAGCAAGCAAGCAAGCAAGCAAGCAAGCAGTGGTAGGACAGAACACTGGGGAACCCCACTAATTTGTCCCTTTAGCCAGTTGCTTGCCTATAAGAGAATCTGTCCTTTTATTCAATGGCTGCTAAGCTTACTGAGAAGTCCTTGAAAAAGGACTTTATTAAAAGCCCTTTTGGAAAACCTAACTAGATGATGTCTACTTTGATTAACATTAGTTAACAGTAATATTGCTAACAGGCTTTAACATGATTTTGAAGTATATACCAAAAATTGAATTTTTTGTTATATGAGGAATTAGGCATTTAGGATGCAGCAAAAATAATGCTTCTTCTTTGATTGAAAAGCATTACCCCGTATTGGATTGATGTTTTGAACTGGGTCTTTATAAGTGTAATAAAAAGCCTGATCGATATTATTCCACGTGGAGAGGGTATAATAATATGCTTCAAAACTGAGCAGTTTTCTCTACATATGTTTCTGTCTTCTTTTTCTTTATTTTTGTACTTGTTTGGTTAATGTTTGTAACTTTTTTTTCTTGCATTAAAGCAATACAAATGTTTTTGCTGTAATTCTCCAACTCTCTATCTAGTATTGTGCGCAAAATGATACATGATACAATTCTCATTATACACAAACTTCTCCTGGGCAAAGTGAACACAGGGCTGCTTCTGCTAATATGGTAATCATCTAACTATCAGTTTTGTTTAAAATAACAACAACACTATTTTAGGAAATTACTGCTCAAGTAATTAAGCAAAAATGATGGATCTATTCATTTCTGCAATTCTTCCATTTTAAACTGGATTAACTTAGAAAAAGGAGCACTGTTTATTTATTCAACACTATTTTCTGCCTTCTTTATCCTTTAGAATTAATCTATACTTCTTAATTTATTACTGTTGCTGTGTACCGTATAAACATAGTTGCTACAAGAAAAATCACTTCAAAAACATTATTTTGTTGATTTCTATTTTTTCTTGCTGTTTGAATCAGTGTCTCAATATAACTATGGGCCTTAGTCCATAAACTCTAGCTTAAGTTCTTGGACCCAAAGAATTGGTATTCAACAGCTTTGAAGAGCCCTGCATTTGCCCAAAAATAACAAGTGCAGAGTGTGGCTGATTCAATGGTAGTAACCTATGACAGAGTTAGCTTATCAGAACCTATTCAACTAGACTACATGTGCCAGGTTTATGTACTATCATGTCAATCTTACAATAATTCTTTCCTGTCTATTCACCCTAATGATTTGAAAGCCAAATATATGAATGAGCATCTCTTCAAAAATGTGAACTCTAAAAAGGAAAAAAAGATAGAAAAAAACCCATTCATTGATAAAGATGTACATACCCCACATACTATCCCCTTTTGGTAAGTAAAAATATGTAAGGCAGAGATAAAAGAGTAAACAGTCATAAAGAAATAACATTAAAGGCAGAAGTTAAAACTAGTTTATACCAACACTATTTGTTATACTATTCTATTTTGACAAGTTATTCTTGCTTCCACTACATCTATACACTGACTCATACATTCAACTTAACTTATAGGTTTCTTCTGATGTGTACTTATCTAATTTCATATAGCAAAGAGAAAAGAAGCACGTCTTGCAAACGATCATTTTCATATCTTCAGAAAAAACATTCTTTCCTCACAATAGATTGAAGGAAAAACTTGCTTTTTGTCAATATTTTCAAATCCCTTTACATTGTGAAAATCAATTAGAATATTATATTACTGTATGATCTAGATTTAGGGACATGTTAAAGGACTTGTAGTTAGTTGTTATATCACATTTATATACACTTTTTTGTATTATGTCGTGTTATTTTTGTGCTTGACTAATAAAATAAAAAAATGAAAATAAATCTTTGCAAAAGACTATATACAGTACTAATCAACATCTACCAGCATAATTGATTCCATTTCCCCTGTCAAGCATATCTACATTTTTTGATAATTAAATTTTTCAGATCCATATTTCTTGCTGTGTTACACAAACTAACATTCACTGCAAATCAATTCAGTTTTCAGTCAACAATATGGCAATGTCTGCAATCAAAGGAATGTACGCATCCATGCTTCTGATAAACATTATCTCCAACTTCTTAAGGATTCAATATACACATATTGATAAATACCATGAATAATTAATGGGACATTGTACATTCTTAACTTATTTCTTAAAACATTTTACATCAAGCCTCCTTAGATGTAGTTTTTTCCATATCAATCTATGCTATTTTATGATGTTTCCATGAGTTTTCCTTAGCTTTCTCTCAACAAAAATAGAGGCTTTTTCAACACATATAGCAATCTATCTACATAGCAATTTAACTACAGCATCTTTGCACTGCATTGGTACAGATTTGGAATTCTGAGTGCATTATAGCCACAGAATGATTGTTACATTTATCTATTTTATCAGAAAGCACCTTGTGAATTTGCTTTCTATCATCTCTTTAGTTTTCTAATTTTTTTCAGGATAGATAAAATGTGAGCTCAGAAGCATTCTTTGAAAAAATGCTATGCTTGAGGACAATGCTTTTTGAATAAAAGAATTGAATAATAAAATCAACTGCAGGATGGATCTAGTGGACATCAAAAGAGATGTCTGTATGGATATTAGGATCCTTAGGCACAGTGTTGGGGATCCAAATGGAGATACATTTGCCTCATGGCATTAAGGGATCAAAATAACCATGAGGAATTATGCCTACAAGTGGACTGGCAATGAGGACAGAATGCACTATTATTTGTTATTTGTCCTCAGTGAATAAACTAGCAGTCTAACCAAATAAAGATAATCCATATACATGATACTAGATTATGTTTAATTAGCATCAGGCCATCCCTATTTAGAATGCATTTATTTAAATTGATAATGATTCCTCAAGGCTTTGTTAATATGTTTTCCAAAGTCAGCAATGGATCCAGAAATAATTTTTATTTTATTTTATTTTAATTCCATTTATATCCCGCCCTTCTCTGAAGACTCAGGGCGGCTTACAAGCTTAGCAGTAGCCTTCATTCTATGTATATGCCTGCTTATTAGGGCTTTCACACACACCCCCAACAATTTGGGTCCTCATTTTACCTACCTCGGAAGGATGGAAGGCTGAGTCAACCTTGAGCCTGTTGGGATGCGAACCTGCACTAATTGCAGGCAGCTGGTGTTACTTAAGGAGGCATTAGCCCACTGCTCCACCAAAGCTCTACAATAACCAGAAATTGTACACCTGATCCTTCAGGAACAATGTATCTTACTCTAGAGACATTCTTATTCATATGGGCAAAGCTTTTTCTAACAACAAAATTTCCATCTTGCTATGATTTTATTTATTTCACAGTCTGCTATCCAATTCAGGTTCTATTCAAAACATTCCTTACTCAGCCAAGCTAGATGGACATCTCCCTACAATTTCAGAAAGGTGGCATGGGGGATGAAAGAAAGTCATGTAAGATTCTGAAACAAAACTGCCACAACTGAGTATTTCCAGCAATATCTTGGCAAACTGCTAGCCAAATAGGACAGAAACTCCTGAAAAAAGTGTTTGCATCCTAAATCAGACAATTAATTCAGAATGATTCCATGACTGATCATACTAAAGGATATCAAGCCATACAACTGAAGTATATCTCTGTCTCTCTCTCTCTCGTGAATGTCATCCCCCAAGGTTACCAAATCCAGACATAAAGCTAAATTTAGGGTGTGCATGAATGCCTCAATTAACGTCTTGTTTAAAGAAGAAGGTAATGACAACTCTTATGGGAGCTCACAGTCTCCTTGGATCTAATTGGCTACCCCTTCCTTATTAACTATGACAAACCAAGATGAGCAAGGCTGAAGAAAGAAGCAACTGAATTTATTCAGGAATCTCATCTACATTCTCAGCAATAGGAATTCATCCAAATCAATACAGTATATTTACATATACTGTAAATGCTCATTTAATTCACTGTGTAGTTCACATTCTACCAAAAGTGTGTTATTTTACCACAGCAAACAATTAGGGATACAGTTAATGTGTTAAAACATACACTCTGAGACACAAAGATAACAAAAATAAAGGTTTAATAAATAAAAATCTCATAGTTTCACATTAGTATCACTGAGAGCAATTTGATTGCTCCAAAATAAAAAAAAACCACTATTCACTAAATAATATACTGCTATTTCCATATTCAGCATTCTTAAATCTGTAAAATTGATGATCACTATATAAACATCTGAATTAAATATGACTTTAGAATTCTAATAAAGACAAGATACTCATATTCCCAAATCCAGTCATCTACACTTTTTCCATGCACACACATACCCCACCATTTTATCTCTATAACACTCTATAAAACAAGTAGATTTGACTAAATGTTAATTATTGGACCAAGGATCCTGTTATCATTTTAAGGAGCACTGAAAACACACTTATCATACTATGCTGTACAATGAATACATGAACAATGAAATACTTATATGTTTACTTAGAAGTAAGATCCACCAGATACAACAGAGATTACTCTCAGGAAAGTGTACATAGGACTGAAGCCAAAGGATAAATAATTCTCCTGTTTAACATAATGTTTTACTCTTCCTTTAGCCAGATGCTCTAAAGTTCTGAAAATCTACATTTAATTTGAGAATAAACAAATTGCACCAATTTACAATATTCTCAGGTTCTTGTGAATTAAATTATTAGCTTCTGCGTCTATATTCTCTACATATAGCTTGTTGTACTTTTTGGAACTAAGTATTTTCTATTTCAAGACTAAATTAAAACTAATAGTCTCTTGTACAAAATTTAAACTTTTTGTTTAAGAATAGTTCTATTGTGACTAGAAGCAACAAAAAATTGTTCAATGCATTTTTTAAAAAATCTACAAAAATTTTAGGAACACATAATCAATCAATGTAAAAAAGTCTATCTCTGGAAGACCTGAATAATGATTGTTTGCTACCTACAAGATATACTAGTAAAATATGTACTGGAGCTTCAATACTGCACACTTTGAAATTTAGTTGATACATTCCTCCACAAAATATACAAATTTGCAATGCCAAAGATATTTCCCACTAGTAATACCAGTCATGCAACCATGTAGAAAAATTCAGTCGCTGGTGAGTTCAGTAACAAGATACCTCCAATCAGGATAGACATTTATGTAGATTGGAGCTTCCCAATCTTACAAGGCTAGTGGAATATTTGAAATTTTAGAAATATGGTTAAGAATTTAAAACTCTCTGACACCATTGGTATTTACTACGTACTTACTAGCATGCTAAATTAGTCATGCTCGGTAATCACATGACTCAACATTTTAATTTTTAGGAATGTATCTACACTTTATTTATTTATTTAATAATTTGCTAGGTCAAAAGTTATATTTAGGCACATGAAAGACTCTAAACAAAGAGAATTAATAAATCTAGTGCTCCAAAGTGCTATTGCCAGCAGCCCCAGGAGCTAAATAAAAAAAAAATGTTTTGCTTCAGCATAAGGCAGCTGCCTATCTTTTTATCACATGAAACAATGTAAAAGTTCAAATTCATTCTGTCCACCCACTATTAAAGATTAAGGTTCACAAGCAGATAACAGATTTACAAAAGAAACATACTTACAGGCATACACTTTGAAATGACGAATGCAATCAAGCTTATCCATTCACTGCACAAGAAAGCAAACATCCCTCTGACTCAAGCTAAAACAATTACTGACCACCTCTGAACCCCACTCCAGTTAGTCTACATGGGAAAACCCCCAACTTCCTAAGCACTAAACCACTCAGCTTGCTGCTTCTAGACGCAGAAATTAGGGTGTGAGCAGTTGTGGCCCAACTGATCACTGCACAAAGCAAATAAAGATCACAAGGCATATTTTATAAAACCAATTAATCTGTCAACCACTGTCAACTGTTCTGTCCAGAGCAGTATTGTTAGAAGAGTTAGGCAAATACTCACACCCTGAATGTTTTTATTGGATAGTGGCATTAAACGTGATCACTTGCTAATGTTGCCATAATATTTTCAGCACACTTATCCTTTCAGGTGAGCTTGCTAACATCTTGCTAACATCACATTTCTGATTTTGCACCTTTTACAAATGTTTTCTGAATACAGTAGCCTCAGGTTTCTCATTCCAAACAAACCTCCATTTGTCAAAGGGTCCTTGGTTTTTGTTTTTTCTTCCCAAATGATCTTTGACAATGTAGGAAAGATTTGAAAGAATGGATAAATTGCAACAACGGCTGCGCTCAACTCGCCAAAGATGACGACTTACCAACTCATCAACCTCCTATTTTTTTTGATGAAGACACAAGCTCAATTTTCAGAAATGTACTAAAGTACTTCACCAAAACATGGAGTCTCTTAAAACAAGGAAGTCCTGGCCGAGCTAGTCCTCCACCAGATGTTGCACACAGCAGCTCCGTTCTAACCAGCAGTTATGAAAGCCCCGCCAGCCGGTCCTGCTAAACTCAGCAGCGCTTTGCCCCATTCCGGGCTCCCTGCGAGCGCAAAGAGGAAAGCAGGAAGGAGGAAAAAAAAAAAGAGAGAGAGAGAGAGCAGCTCCTCGGAGCTTCTTTCATAAAGTCCGCCACCCAACCCCAAGCGAGAGGCGCTCTTCCGAAGGAGGAGAACTCGAGTTACTCAGGAGACGGACCGCCGGCTGAAGGGGGTGACTCTCCCGCATCTCCGAAGGAAGGCGGAGAGGATAAGGATGCTCAGCGCGTCCATACGACCCTCCTCAGGACCGGAAGCAGGGGGCTGGTGGGAAGAGCCCGCGTCCAAAAGAGGAATGCCCTGCGCCGCTTCCTCATTCGCGAAGGAGCCAGTCGAAGAACTTTCCAGCCGAAGCGGGAACCGCTCCCGCTCTCTCCGCTAGGAGCGAGGAAGTCTCCGAGCGGCGTAACCTACCCACCCGCCCCGCGCCAGCGAATCCCTTACCCGTCTCCTCGGAAGGGGGGGGGGCAGACCGAGCCGGAAAGCCGCAGAGTGGAAGGCAACGCTCTGAAAAGTCAGAGCCCGTCGAGTGGGGGCTGCTTTCCGCGTCGGACCGCCCTCCCCTGGCACGCTCGCACCTCCCTTCTTTCCTCCGCCCCGCGCGCCCGCGCGCGCGCTCCGCCTCAGCTCGGGCCGGACGCGCTCACCTGCTGCCGGGTCCGGGGCGCGCGGGAATCTCCCCCCTCCTCCCCGCTCCACCCTCCCTCCACCCCCAAAAGAGCACGAAGAAAAGCAGTGTCATCCACGCGGTCTTTCACTTTTTCGTTTTTCCCCCTCCTCCTCCTCCTCGTCGTCCTTCCCGGGGTGGGGGTGGGGGCTGCTACTTTTCCGCTCGGGACTCTCCCAAGCGAGAACGCCCAAAAGGGAACTAGTTCGCAGGAGCCTGTCGCTCGGGCTCCTCCCCGGAGTGGCTGCCCTTTCTGCCCCTGGAGAAGGGCGCGCGCAGTAAATTCAAATTAAATTAAATTTATTAAAATGTATATACCGCCCTTTCCCGAAGGACTCAGGGCGGTTTACAGGGCATTTAAAACAACCAGTACAAAAGTTAAAAACAAATTTAAAAAAGATTAAATCATCCCTAAAATTAAAAACCCCAGTTAAAAATTCTCAGCCTGGGCCGGAGAGCTCAAAGAGCCAGGTCTTCAGGTCCCGGCGAAATGTGCAGAGGTCGGGGGCAGTCCTAAGCTCCACGGGCAGCTGGTTCCAGAGGGCAGGCGCACCCACAGAGAAGGCCCTTCCCCTGGGTGTTATCTGCGGACAGTCTTTTATCAGCGGCACCCTGAGAAGTCCCTCCCTGTGGGAGCACATTGGACGAAGGGAGCTTGATGCCGGCAGCAGGTGTTCCCTCAGGTAATCCAGACCCAAGCCATTCAGGGCTTTATAAGTCATCACCAGCACCTTGAATCTCACCTGGAGGGCAACCGGAAGCCAATACAGCTGGCGGAGTAGAGGTGTTACATGGGAGTATCGGGAAACCCCCCTGGTGCTCGCTGTAGGTGCTTCCCGATAAAGGCCATTTGCTCGCCTTCCTGCTGAGCGGCTTCTCTGGGGTGGGGTGGGATGGGGTCCCCGCGACAAACTCGGCAGCGAACGGGAAGGGTGTTGGGTTTGCGTGGCTCGGGGTCCCTTGACTCGCGTTTGGCTTCTGAGCGCTGGAAAAAAAGCCTTGATCGCCTGAAGGTGTGCCTGGCCTGTGTGAGAGGAGAAAAAAAAATAATCAGTTTTTTTCCCCCCACCATCCTTGCAGCAGTTATTATCTTCTGGGGTAGTTTCTAACTTTTTTTTGACTACATCCTACTTTGTCGAAAGTATTATTATTTAATTAATTGATTTTATATACCGCCGTATTCCCGAAGGACTCATGGCGGTTTACAGGGGGAGTTTTAATCCCAGTGTTACTGGCACTTTTCAGCTCTGCATCTTTTAAGTGGAAATGTAGCAGTTTGTATTTTCCACCTTTTTTTTGGCGGTTTATCCTCACTAGCCCTGACTTTCCTCCCTTCCATCAAGCTTTTCTTTTCATATTTAATATTTTTTTGATACACTTATTAATAATCAGACTCAAGGGAAAGGGAAAAGAGAGTTCTGATCAAAGCTGATTATTTATTTATTTATTTTATTTTAATTCCATTTATATCCCGCCCTTCTCCGAAGACTCTCCAATTCCATATAAGTAGGGTTTGAGAGACAGTGTGGTGTGATGGTTAAAGGTGTTGGACTAGAGTTGAGAAGAGTGGATTTTAGTCCTGCCTTAGGTACAGAAACCAGCTGGGTGACTTTGGCCTAGTCACTCTCTCAGCCATAGAAAAAGGCAATGGCAAACCACTTGCGAAAGCACTGCCAAGAAAGCTGCAGGGTTTTGTCATGTAGATGCCAGGAATCAAGACTGACTGGAAGGAAAAAAAATATTGTTCACTCCTTTATCATCAGATCTCATGGAACTTCTGCTTTAATTCTAACTGGTAGGAATAAACTATGGTCCAAAATTTGGATAACATAATTTTATTTATTTTTATTTTAATCCCATTTATATCCCGCCCTTCTCTGAAGACTGAGGGCGGCTTACAATCTAAGCACAAATCAAATGTGCTTAGCAATAGCCTTCATTCTATGTATATGCCTGCTTATTAGGGCTTCCCCCCCAAGCGGCATTATTACAGCTTAATTGCCCCCAACAATCTGGGTCCTCATTTTACCTACCTGGGAAGGATGGAAGGCTGAGTCAACCTTGAGCCTGGTGGGATGCGAACCTGCACTAATTGCAGGCAGCTGGTGTTGCTTAAGGAGGCATTAGCCCTCTGCTCCACCAAGGCTCTCTATAATAGGTAATAATGGTTAATTTCTTAAGCCACTGCAAATATAAAAATCATTCCTTTTTCAATCTTCCACCAGAATAGCACAAAAGTTGCAAGGAGCCATAGTATAAATCCACAAGATATCGTCTCCTCAGACTCTTGACTACAGTTTACATAATCAGTCTAAACTTAAATTCTGTGTGGAATTCAATGGACAGTGGTATTGTGCTTGATGCATCAAAAATAATTTCAGATTTTTAAAAAAGCTTACCATATTTTTGTGGTAATGATTGCACTGCATTGTTGCTTCATTCATTGCAGTAATAATTAAAAAAATAAAATAGTTTACATAGTTATGGTAAAAACTCAGTTTACTTAAATAAATTTAATGAAGAGAAAGACTAGCAGTGTTCCAATATCTCAGGGGCTGCCACAAAGAAGAGGGAGTCAAGCTATTCTCCAAAGCACCTGAAAGCAGGACTTCTTTATGGTTTTTGAAACTGGTAAGTACACTTGGCATAGCTGTTTCAGTATTTCTGCTAGTCACAATGTACGTTTAAAGGTAAAGGTAAAGGTTCCCCTGCACATGCGTGCTAGTCATTTCCAACTCTAGGGGCCGGTGCTCATCTCCGTTTCAAAGCTGAAGAGCCAGCGCTTGTCCGAGGACGTCTTCGTGGTCATGTGGCCGGCATGACTAGACGCCAAAGGCGCACGGAACACTGTTACCTTCCCACCATAGTGGTCCCTGTTTTTCTACTTGCATTCTTACGTGCTTTCGAACTGCTAGGTTGGCAGAAGCTGGGATGAGTAACAGGCGCTCACTCTGTTATGCGGCACTCGGGATTCGACCTGCCAAACTGCCAACCTTCTGATCAACAAGCTCAGCGTCCTAATCTGATGAGCCACCACGTCTCTTTCAATATATGTTTATCAGAAGGTAAATTGTTCAAGGACTAAGAAAAAAAAAACTACTTGCCCTAGAATTTATATATGCTTTGATGCCCAGAAAATAGAACCAAATTCACAGATGGTAACCACCTAATGCTTAGGATAACATATCCACATGGACATAACATGCATACTCCACTTTTCTCTGTCTCTAAGCAAAACATATCCACCATTCACAACTTGGGCAAAACCTGCGACATGAAGGCAAGGCAGGAGTATAATATTAGTACCACATATTTACTTCCAAAATACAATGTTAGGCCCCAGAAACCCAACTCTCTACTGCCCAACACTTCCTACAACTTCTAATGTAGCTTTATCTTTCTTTCCCTCTCACTCAGATAAATCCCAAATCCCTGAGCTACCATTCTGGCAATTATTATTCCTTAACAATGCCTATTAGGCCTAAGAGACACTGATATGCATTCTTGAAAAAGCGATGAATCTGATATTGTGCTTTGCCAGTTTTTCGTTAATCAAAGTTCTGCCTCTTTTAATGTCAACAAGTAAGGAGCTTGGTAGAAGAAGTGAGAAACTGAAGTTACATGAGCAAATGATCTGCTGTTATATTAAGAAATTTCATGTGATAGTTTTACCACATTAAAAGTTTCTGGTGTCTGCATTGAAGTAATTCTCAAAAGCATAGTTTTCATTTAACAGGATCATAGATAGATAAAAAATGGAGAAAGCAACTCAGATGTCCTCTGAGTAAGCAGTTTTGAAGGCTGATTTTGTAGTATCTATGTAGCCAAGGCCACCTTTATTTATCCATGCAGTAGAGTTATGCTCCAGTTAAAAATGATAGTTTAATTTGAAATGAATGTGCCTGTGATTATGCTGCTGGGTCTTTAATGCTGACTACTGTTTCTTTCAAATTCTCACTTCCTCTTTCCTGACAAAGTGTTAATGTGTGTCTTATGTTGTCTAGATGTGATAGCCACTAAAGAGCACCCTTCTTTGGGCCAATTGGTGTTATCTTTTACGCTTTCTGTTTCTGAAATGTGCAACAAATTAGTCTTTGTCCAGTTCTTTCATACTACACATACCTAGTTTGCCTAATTACAATATCTGTGTCTCACTCTGTGTTTGATTTTTTTTAACCAATGACAGGTTTTTTTTAGTATATTTGATCAGTGAAACAGGAAGTATGCCTGTTTAATCAGTTCTCTAATTAAAAAAGAAAAAAAAAACATTGGCATGTGCTTCTGAGAGGTACAATTATAAACATAATGCAAGAGGCTTTGTTTTAGAAATTAGATGGCAAATGTGTACTGCTTATTTTATCCACTGCTCTCGTAAAACCATAGAATTACTACTGGTGTTTGGAGTTTAAACAGAATTATGCCAAAAACAGGAGGAGCAGTGTGAGGCACGCAGTGGAAAGAACCAGCCTAAAACCAGAAAAACCTGGCTTCTCTGCCCATTCAGCCATTAAGAGTGACCTTGTAGTAATCATCACAGGGCTCTTGGGGAGATATTGTATCAAGGGGGGGGTGTATGTTCTTGGGATGTGTATCTTCTCCTGAATAAATAAAAGCAAAGAAGAAATGAAACATAAGTAATAAATTCAGTCTTCAAATTAGATGTTACATAACTATTCATTTTCAGAATAATAAGATACTTGATCTGGGCATCACAAGAGAGTCAAATTTAATAGTGAAAAGTAAAAAGGTGACATTGGAAAAATATAGTTTTCTGCTCTCTTTTCTGGGTTCAGTCTGTGTCTTTATCCAGGAAAGTTAAATTACCTAAATTACCTATGGTCTTGCTCAAATATAAGAACATGAATTCTTGAATAATTACCTTAAAAGCTATTCACAGCTGAACATGTATGTGGAGAACACATGGAAACAAATGCAACATTTAGCAAAAAAAAAACCCCAGAACTATCTCCCTTATCTGTATAGCTAAAACTAAGTTCCACTTATTTTGCTTCCACTTACCTGATCCCAGTGCTTTTTTTGTAAAAGAAAAAGGTGCCGGAACTCACACATGTCATACAACCCGCCTTGCCTACCCTACAAGGTTCCACCCAAAAAAGGTGCCGGAACTCCGTTCTGAGCATTCTATGAGGAAAAAAGCCCTGCCTAATCCAGTTCTTACCATGTTTGCAAATTTTCCAAGAGAATATAGACCAGCTTTCCCTAACCTGATTCCCCCCACCCACCCCAATGCATTTATGATTGTCATTAGCAATGCCAACTTGGAAATTGTGGGAATTGAAGTTTGGGGTTAATCAGACTGAGGAAGGTGAAGTTATGCAGGAGATAAATGACACTTGAATAGAGTATCACAGTTAGCCACTGATCACTGTTGCCTGGTTACCTGTCCTATTTTTAATTCTGATGCCTTTATTTTGAAGTGCTTTATTAAAATTCCCTAAATATCACAATAACATATTGGCAAAAAAGAAGATACATGTAACTACTTTCTTTGGGGGGAAAAGTCTTATTTTTTATTTATTTAATTAAATATCTCTTCACTATCCTTCCCACTTTACCTAACTGTAGGGAGTAAAACTATTTAAGAATCGAGGCAGTGGGAGTACTAGTTACTTCTTACCTCAGAGTACCAAGGAAAAGGAGGAATAGTCACTACGGGCTTTCTCCTAATGTCTGTGTTGCAGGCAGGGGAGAAATCATATGTGTTGGAATTAAAAGATGTCACAGAGCACCTGAACTAGGATTCCTGCAGAGCAAAAGATGTTACATGACAAGCCCCCTGCTGGTCATAAATCATGCATGGTTTTAAGTCTAAAATATTCTCAGTAGCAAAAAGAAAACAAGGAAGTAGAAACAGAGAGTGGCATGAATGATACACAAACTGAAAGTTTCTGTTGAGAAGTTCAGTTCAGTTTCAATTAATGGAAATGACTCTGTCCGTTCTTTTTTTTTTTTTTTTGTAGGCATGTGAAAGAAGAGGGCGGCACAGTCTTTTCCCACTGATTGGAGGTTAATAGCTGCAAGACCCAAGACATTTGCATATTTTCATCCTAGCCAAAAGACTGGGAGGAATAAATGCTATGTTCTTCAAGGACTGAGGGGTTTTTAAGGTTTTAAATTTAATTTTAAAGTGTTGGGGCTATTAATTTAATTGTATTTTAATCTGTATATTGTAACTCTTTCTTAATTTGCCCTGTAAACCACCCTGAGTCCTTCGGGAAAAGGGCGGTATATAAATCGAATAAAATAAATAAATAAATAAACTTGGCAACTTTATGATGAGTGGACTTCAAGTCCCAGAATTCCCCAGTCAAAATTCTGGGAGTTATAAGAATTTTTAACTGATCTTAAAATTGCCAAGTTTGAAAGAACGCTGAATTAGTGCAACTAAGTTACAGAAGTAGTTGGGGGCAGCAGGAGGCACTCTGTATCCGAGTCCTCCATGGGAACAGAGGCAATGGCACAAAGCCAGGCACATTTCCAGACAGAGTTGATTGTCTAGACGTGCCTAAGAGACGCAGTTAAATTGTAAAAAGAAAAGAAAAGAAAAAGTTGCTTTTTTAAAAAAAAACCAACACCAACATGTTAAAATGTATACATACTGTATAAAATTCCATTCCTGTTTTTATAAAATCTTTTTCTGCTTTATAGTTTTACTGGTATATTAAAAAGAAGAAGCAATGGTTACTTTAAGTACCATACAATTTCAGTGTTTTTATTTTTTAGTCATCCTTAAAGTTTTAAAATGCCTGTAGCCTACAGATGGTGGTGACAAACCACAATGTTTGATTTCATAAAGGTAAAGGTAAAGGTTCCCCCGCACATGCGTGCTAGTCGTTTCCGACTCTAGGGGCCAGTGCTCATCTCCATTTCAAAGCCGAAGAGCCAGCGCTTGTCCGAGGACGTCTCCGTGGTCATGTGGCCGGCATGACTAGACACCAGAGGCGCACGGAACGCTGTTACCTTCCCACCGTAGTGGTCCCTATTTTTCTACTTGCATTTTTACGTGCTTTCGAACTGCTAGGTTGGCAGAAGCTGGGACGAGTAACAGGCGCTCACTCTGTTACGCGGCACTCGGGATTCGACCCGCCAAACTGCCGACCTTCTGATCGACAAGCTCAGCGTCCTAACCCACTGAGCCACCGCGTCCCTAATTTGATTTCATACAGCCTCCTAAATCGGAGGCAAAGAAACCACATTCTAGTTAGCACATCATGCAAATCAGACTCTTCATTTGCTGTTGGAGCCATTTTTAGAACGGGAGCCCTGCATTGCAGGTGGTGGTGCTACCCCCGTAAAAGCTGAATTGGTCCGAGGCTTTCAGCCCATTCCCCAATACACGCAGCCCTCAAATGAAGATTTATTCATTTATTTTATTATTAAAATAATATTTAATAAACGTATGTGCATACATACACAAATTTGTAATATCAAGGATATTTTGGAAAATAGGTTACATAATAAAAGTGGAAACTATTAACTTCAATAGAGGTCAGAACTGCTTGAAAGGGCTCCTCTGTATCGATCTTTTCTATTTCCATATTTGATCTACAATATATGAACATTTATAGTACACACACACATATGGACCCCTGTTTTAATTATGAGCCAAATAATAAAGTAGAAATGTTTAAGAGCTACTTCTTAAAATGTTTTGAATTTAAAATGTAATTGTTTTCAAGTATAAACGCTGAATGTTTAGAGAGAAAAATGAACCCTGCCTTAAACTTCACAATTATTTATTCATTTGAGTTGTGCTCTTTTTTCTCAAGTGGAGAAAAGAAACCGGCATATCATGAATGAAGCACCTTTATTTATTTGTTTGTTTGTTTGTTTGTTTGTTTATTTATTTATTAGATTTATATACCGCCCTTCTCCCGTAGGACTCAGGGCGGTTCACAAGGTTTTTAAAAACAATACAACAAATTACAAAACTTAAAATCAATTAAAAAGATTATGTTGACCTTGAAATAAAACCCCAATTAAAATACAATTAAAATCCCAATTAATATTCTCAGTCCAGGCCGGAAAGCTCAAAGAGCCAGGTCTTCAGGTCCCTGCGGAATGAGCGAAGGGATATATACAAATAAAAGGTTGTCCTTGACTTATGACTGCAATTGAGCCCAACATTTCTGTTGCTAAGCAAGGCAGTTAATTGACTTTTGCCCCATTTTATGACCTTTCTTGCCATAGTTGTTAAGTGGATCACTGCAGTTGTTAGTAACATGGTTGTTAAGTGAATCTTGCTTCCTCATTGACTTGGCTTGTCAGAAGGTCGCAAAAGGTGATCACATGACCCCAGCACTTGCAACTATCTTTAATACATGCCAGTTGTCAAGGATCCTAATGTTGATCACATGACCATGGGGATGCTACAATGGTTGTAAGTGTGAAAAATGGTCATAAGTCACTTTTTTCAGAGCTGTTGCTACTTCAAAGAGGTTACTAAACAAATGATTAAAGTCAAGGGCTACTTTATGCAGTGTGAAGATTCAGTTTCAAAAGGTACCTTAGAACACACGAGGCAAGTGCTTATACATATCTGCAACTTTAAAGTATCTGTATGGTTTTCTGAAATCACTTACCAGTTGCAGAAGACAGCTGTGCTTCAGGTAAGTTATACACAGTCCTATTCATTTCCTATTGAAGTGTCAGCTGCTGGATCTGCTGGTTTTGGTTTATAGGAAAGAAATGATTTGAACACAGCAGCAGCAACATCACAAGTTCACTTTCTCAATTAGCATAATGCATACTTTTTGCATGTTTATACATGTTGGTATTTATTCACACTATTGTATGAATATGCTGTAAGTGATATTTATGTTTACTGATTCCCCAAGAAACTGAAACCACTGTGAAGCAAAGGCCTAAATCTTATTCAGGCTCAAGCTTTGTTTATGAAGTAAGTAAAATTTTTAAAGCTTTAATCAATCAGCTAAAATGCTTGTGGAATACTTTTTAGTTTTGGCTGCAAAATAATAACTACCTTTAAAGTACTAGTTTTTTTTATTGAAGTTGATACTGGCACACCTGTTTAGCAAACTGTGCTCAGAGGGCAGTTAGGCACAAATAGCTCATAATTTCACTAGATATTTAGCTTATTAACTTATATAAACAAACATACTATATGTGTCTGAACATGACATAGCTATTGCTGTGCCACATACATTTTTCTACAATAATCTTATCTTTCTTATGAGGTGAATGAAATAGTCTGTATCAAAGAGTAAATTTGGAAAGATGTAGAGCAGGATGGGTGTCAAAAGCTTCCTTAGTTCCATGTAAAAACTCTGAAACTCAACTCATGGAAAGTCAAGAACCTTGAATAGATAATATACTTTGCTGCAGATACCAGCAAGCCACGTTATGATGCATAGAACATTCTAGAGGATGAAGATCTCTCTCTGCCCACCCCCAAATGATTGCTTGGGATCCATTTGGAATATACATAACCTGGAAGACATTTGACCAGAAGAATGAACCCAGTTATAATTGGTGACCTCAATCATGTGCAAAAGCTCAGCTCATCTTGTAATTGTCACAGCAATAGAGGTGTTTCCCCAAAACAGCATTCATTCTCTTGGTTTTACTTCTGGGTTGTGGTTATTCTGAGAAGAGGAGAATACATTTAGTAATTGTAAAGGTGTTTCCAGGAACAGGCCATAAACTCTGGACAATCCTAGTTGCTGGAAAAACATGGTGAATAAATAGATGAGCTGTCTCAGGAGCAGAGGGAAGGCCTTGTCAGGAGATAAATAAATGCCCTTAAGACAAAGGCTAACTGCAACCAAAATGTTATTCAGCTTTTGACATGTGGTAATGAAGTCCAAGGATGTGTCTCATGGCCTTTGTGATGAGGAAAAGTGATATAGTAGTCTAACTGGTTGGTGGTCTAATAGTTTGGCATGGTGACAAGTGGGGCAAGAAAAGTCTTTTGTTATATGTTTCAGTGTAGGCTAGATGTTGGCCAGATGTTGTGGAACTGCCTCTGCTGCTGTTCTCCCTATTTCCAAATGCTAAGAGGGGCATTCTTGGAAGTCATCCATCTGAGCCTAAACAAAGGGTACTTATATTGTCTGAGTATGGATTAGAACAATCCTTCTTCCAGGCCTAGTGCCTTTCTAAAGCAAGGTTGGTGGTAGTGGAATACAAAGTATTTGAGGCACAAGTGTAGAGAGGTTGAGAGGTGCAAAGTATTCTGGCTTATGAGACACAGCCTTCTTTAATGAGATAGGAATTTAAGATAGAAGTGTTAGTGAGAGAATAACTGTACCTCCTGGACTTGGCATCGAGGAAGTCTTTGGGAGGTTTGCAATTGTTCTAAATGTTGTGGTCAGTTGAGATTACAATGCGGTGTTTGGCTCCTTTCAGAAAATGATAACAGGGTAGAATAACCCTTTTGTACCCAACTGAGCTTTATCAAAACATTAGTTCCTATATAGTCACAAGAAAAATCTAACCAAATTCAAGCAAGTATAGTACAAAATATCACTAAGACATTTAGAATGCAATTTTTGAGAAAAAAGAGAAAGCCCTTAAAAAATAATAAACAGAATAGCCAAACTAAAATGAGTAATAATATGCCAAATATAATATAAAAATATTCAACTCTCCCAATTAGTGACTGGAGGAAAAAGGAGAATGGAGAAAGAGAGGATACCAGAATGCCCTCTTGTATAATGCTTTTAAAAAAAATTTATATAAGCCTTTTTTTAAAAAGTCCTTTTATAACGCTCATTTATACTCAGATTTAAGGTTTTGAAGATTAGGAAGGGTAGCTTGTGGAAAGAAGGAAATTATGTAACTTTAGAAAGAGAAGGTAAAATATAAGTATATTTATAGCCACTGTCAAGAAGATCAGAAGTCACTTGTCTATCATTTTCTTTTTCTTTTTTCTATTTTTTCATTATTTACTCTTTGTTCAATACATCTTTGTTTATATTTATATACGTATGTGTGTATACAGTCATACATATTAATTTCATTGTATTTATATAGAAAAGGCCTGAGTAAATGATTATGTTGTAGGAGATGCAGTTAAATTAATACTTGATTTAAATATATGTTTGTACAGTGTTCAACAGTTGTTTTATTTGGGAAAAAAAATATAAACTTCGAGATTCAAGAAGTTCATATTCCTTTGACATTTTCTGTTATCATAGGGGAGTTAACCTTGGACACAGAAAGTGGATTTTCTCTAGCTTACTTACAAGTAAAAGACTTTATTGTATGGTATTGGAAAGACAAACATATGGTTCTTACTGTGCAGTTGATGTTATTAGCAATTAATGAATCAGCACCTTATCATTACAGATTAGATATGGATGATGTAACAACTTATAGTTTCCATTCATCAAAATGTTTACTGTACAACCATATACCTGCATGTCTGAATATATGTGCTGTATATTTTTTTTCTAAGGGTGTGTATTTTTATTAATAAAGTAACAGGAAAGTGAAAAACATCTTAGATCCATTTGGTTCAAATTGTTCCAGATGCTTCAAATTATAGTACTTTTACTTGCTGTCTAAGGACCGTGTGAATTCACAGGACCTTCTACAATGTTCTTCTCTATAAAAACTACAAAGGACGACTACTTCAATATGAACAGTGACTGTGCAAACTCCAGGATGGATTATGTGATGATGAGTCAAACTGTCCCTGACAGAATCATGACACGGATCACATGGATTTTATTTAGCAATTGCCAAAGTCATGACCCATGCTGGGATGACTGTTCAGTATCCTCATATTTCTTTCTGTTTCTTTGGGGATGTCCTCTTTCCTGAATAGTCTTCAACAAGACTCGTATCTTATGTCTAGTTGTTTGAGTTTGGTATGTCTTTCTCCTCACACTAGTATGATCTGGCCTCAGGATGGGATTTTCAGGGGGAAGAGTGGCAGGGACTGAATATCATCCCTCTAGTTTCTGTTGCCCAGAAAATCCTGGGCTGTTAGGAGATATTAATGGGTTGAAGGCAACTGCCTACAGGAGTTAAAGAATTAGTTGGCCTGTTTAGGGTTAATTGCTTCAATTGTTGCTAAGTTGGGATCCATTTTCATATTTTATAGTACAACAAATGTAGCTGAGCTACATCCTTCTAGTATCCCTCCTTATTGGCCCTGTTGGCTGGAGCCACTGCAAGGGTAAAAGGTTATCAGCTCCTGCTATACAGTATTGCTTTCTGAGCCCTCTGTAATGTAAACATTGAATTGAGCTACTAAGATTTGAACAACTCACTCTTACACAAGCACCACTGCATACTGCATATTAAAGAATTACTGTACAAACTATATTTGTTGCTAACCCTAACCCTTTCAGGAAAAAAGTTCTTATTTCAAAGCTTAATAAAATATATTTTTTTCTGAGAACTCTTTTTGTTCTTTTATTGGTAATTTGTTCATGTCCATATATAGGTAATCCTCAACTTAAAACTATTCATTTAGTGATGGTTGAAAGTTATGGCAGTACTGAAAAAGTGACTTTTAACCATTTTTCACACTTGTGACCATTACACATCCCTATGGTCATGCAATTAAAAGTCAGCTTCTTGGCTACTGACTCGTATTTATGACGGTCGCGGTGTCCTGGGGTCATGTGATCACTTTTTGCAACCTTCTGACAAGTTAAGTCAAAGGGAAAGTCAGATTTATTTAACAGCCATGTAACTAACTTAACAACTGCAGTGATTCACTTAACAACTGGCAGGAAAGGTCATAAAATGGGGCAAAACTGACTTAATAACTTGCTTAGTAGCAGAAATTTTGGGCTTAATTGTGGTCATAAGTTGAGGTCTACCTGTACTCCTGATTCCTTTTGATCACTATCTGTTGTTTTAATTCAGGGATATAAAAGATTCATGTTTCTGAGCCAACTATTGTTTGTGACATTTAATCTCAGGTTAGAATTATTTTTTTACCTTTACTGTTACAAAGTTAGGCCATACAAACCTTAACTTAACCCTATCCCGACTTAAGCTACTGAAATCCACATTATCACTATGGTTTGACAATATTGCTTATAAATCTATAGATTTTATAGAACTATCAATCGAAGTCATAACCTTGCTTAGAGCTCTATCAGTAAATCCAGTGCTTTTTTTCTAAAAAAAAAAGGTGCTGGAACTCAGAGGTGCTGTCACTGGGAGTGATGCTGGTGTCTTGCTATGGCGTCGCCACCTGTCCTTTGCACCCTTGCTCCTGCGGCTCAGAGCCACATGCCGTGGGGATTCCCCTCCCCACAGCCGTTGTGGGGATTCCCTTCTCCGCAGTTGCCACGCCGTGGCCCGTGCTGAGCCCCCACCCAGAGCTACTCCGAACCCCAGCCCAGAGCTGTGTTTCTCATGGCATGGGTCTCCAGCGCCAAACAGACTCTTTCCAACCACATCCAGAAAAATTTGTAACAAACATTGAAATTCTCAAGGCCATGTTTGGTATTTCCTAGCAATCTGTTACTGGAAGGAAAAAGCAATCCCTGCTGTGTTACTGATCCCAGAGAAGCATTTGCATGTATGCAGGTATCCTTAGAGTGCCGTTATGGATGAGAAATATTGGTTGCAAAGTTGGCATTTCTGGATGTAATACAGATATTTTGGACTTATTTTTGTTTCTTTGCATGTCTGATATTTTTAAAAAGGCATATGCTACTGACTACACTTATGCACATATGTAACATCTTTTGCTAGGATACATGACCACTGCTTGTCCAGAATTTGAAAAGTGAAAGATTGTGACTAAACAAAATTTTAATGTACAGATAATATCACCAGAAATTATTTTAGCCTTTTTAATAAATGTTGTTATTGATGTTAAGCTCACCATGGAAAACATCGTACCTTGTTATGTATATACTAGGTTAATTATTTAAAGATTGAAGTGCAACATAAGTAGATTCTAAATAATCTAGTTTTGAAAACATACAACAGTCCAAACAGTAAAAAAGTCCAAATTAAGAATATTTCATTCTTAAGAATTGTTTAATTTAAAGTGGTTTAGTTGTAATAGATGGTTATAGATTCAAAATAGTTTTCAAGGGTGTAGAAAAGGTACTATTTTTTTCTAGCAACAGCTAAATTAGACATACTACATTGATAAAACTGTTTCTCATTTCTTTCCTGTTACCTTTATTGATTTCATTGCAGAGATGTTAACATAGGAAATAGATTATTTTGTTATCTAATTTTACCTTCCAAAAGACAAAAGCAGATGAAAAATGTGAGGTTCTTTCCTGTTGGCTTTTTTGAATTATTTATTTTTGGGACTTATATGCCGCCCTATCTCCCGAAGGACTCAGGGTGGCTAACAACAACAAAACACAATAATACAAATGTTAAAAAAGATTAAACTAACAAGCCCCAGTGATAAAATGATAAAATATTAAAAATATTCTACTTAAAAATCCCTATCGTCAGAACAGGTCAGCCTGATGGAAGAGAAATGTTTTAAGGCCGCGATGAAAGGACCGAAGATCCGGGGCCATCCGGAGCTCAAGGGGAAGTTGATTCCACAGGGCTGGTGCTCCCACAGAGAAGGCCCTCCCCCTGGGGGTCGCCAGCCGACATTGTCTAGCTGACGGCACCCTGAGGAGGCCCTCCCTGTGTGAGCGCACCGGGCGATGGGAGGTTGTTCCTGGCAGCAGACGGTCCTGCAAATATCCTGGGCCTAAGCCCTAAAATTAGCTGTTTTAGATTCTAAAACTTTAGTTCCTAAAGAAGTTACCTTGTAAATAATTTTAATGTCCTCCTCTAGTGCAGGGTAGGCAACCTTGGCTCTTTTATGACTCAAGGACTTCAACTACCAGAATTCCTGAGCCAGCATGGCTCACCTTGGAAATGTCTCTCTTTCCCCTCAGCGTGGCTGGCTCAGAATTTCTGGGAGTTGAGGTCCACGAGTCATAAAAAAGAACCAAGATTGCCTACTTCTAAAGCCAATAGAGTTTTTTTTTTTTTTGGCAAAAAAAAGGTGCCGGAACACCGTTCTGAGCGTTCTACGAGAAAAAAAAGCCCTGAGTAAATCACAATTTGCCTTTCTAGTTTATTCATTTATTTGATTTTTATCCTGTCTTTGTTACTTCATAAGTAACTGAAGGTGGTGAACATACACAAAAATCCTTCCTCCTCCTGTTTTCCCTACAACAATCCTTGTGAGGTGAGTAACTGGCCCAAAGTCACGTAGTCATCTTTCCTTTCTAAAACAGGACTAGAAGTGATGTTTTCCCATGTCTAGCCTGGTGCCTTGATCTCTAGATCAAACTGTCTCTCAATTAAAATCTGATTAAACAAAATATATGGTACATCTCACAACTGCAATGATTCTTAGATTTTTAAATTGATAAGTAAAATTGTTCTGATGCAGCAGGAGACTCAAAATATTGTAATTGTATTTTCAGCTTGAAATATAATACTATACAGATTTTTTGTTTCAACTTGTTGCACCTAAGACCAAGAAAAAATATTTTAGGCACCATTTGAAACACAAATGAATCATAAGATTATGTAAAGGAATTCAAATGCAGCACAGGTGGATACAGAGCATACCCTCAAGCAAAAAAATTGCTCAGATTCACACAGCATATAATGGAATATTAAATAAGACATTACATTTCTTAAACTAATTACATTTGCTAAGTATACATGCCAAAGTTAGATTCTGAAACACATACAACTCTTTCTAGGAATTTATGTTGTCATTAAATGCTTGATTTTATTTTAAAGGAGACATGCGAATTAAATATCTTAAGTATACATCAAAACAACTCAATATGCAGGCATTAATTCATAACATGGCATTTTTTCTCTCTCAGCCATTGACAAAGCCAATTCACCCCCAGGGGATAATAAACTCTGATATTTATTACCAGGGATGCCTGCAGGTTATGGGAAAAAGCAATCAAGTAGGTAGCCTTAATGGTGTAATTGAAGGACAAACCTCTTTTTTTCTTAATGTGCTTAGCACTTCAACATGCTTCCTTTGCATTGTTGTGGCTGCTGGCTATGACTTTTTTTTTTTTACTATATCCTGCAGACAACCTTGTCTATCACTCCAGCAAAGTTGATTTAACTAATCTAGCTGGCTAAGTCGGTCTCCTGTTCCTCTCTCATGACATCCCGACTGAAGTTGTATGCTTAGATAATTGTACTACTGTATTTTCAGTCAAGGTATACATTAAATGTGTTCCGCGTTAAAAAAAAAATCTCCATGCAGGGAAACTCAGTAAGAAATAGGAATCATGATTGCCTACAGTCACTATGAACTCTCATAGCTGTCAGTAAAGGAATTTATGTAATTTGTCAACAGAGACCCCTTCAGTTTTAAGTGACCACCAATGCTCCAATTGCAGCAACCTTCTGTGCAGATAATGCAATCAATGAAGAGCAGCAATTTAGTTCAGTAGTACAAATCTGAATAACTCAATGGTGTCTCAGTATATGTATCAGGAATTGTATTGTAGACTCCTTGAAGCTTGATTGTTTGCTGACATGTTATTACCCAACTAGATAACATCATTAGTGCTAGTGTCTATGGGATTTGTTCCCTGTTTATATGCGATATAGCTTGCCTTCCCAGTATGAGGGGTGGCATGGTGGGTGTTCTCCTTTTTAGTTCCTTGACTAGGGCATTGTTTTCTGCCTGATTGTCTGGTATTAATCCCTGATTCTCTGGTGTTGGCTACCGGACAGGATATGTTTTGGTCTTTTTGTTCCTTTCCTATATTTTTATTGTCTCTTTTAAATGGTATGTAAATGTAATAATAATAATAATAATGTTGGAAGGAACCTTGGAGGTCATCTAGTCCAACCCCCTGCTCAGGCAGGAAACCCTATACCATTTGGGACAAATGGCTGTCCAGTCTCTTCTTAAAAACTTCCAGGGTTGGAGCATTCACAGCTTCTGGAGGCAGGTTGTTCCACTGGTTAATTGTTCTAACTGTCAGGAAGTTTCTCCTTAGTTCTAGGTTGCTTCTCTCCTTGACTAGTTTCCATCCATTGCTTCTTGTCCTGCTTTCAGGTGCTTTGGAGAATAGCTTGACTCCCTCTTCTTTGTGGCGGCCCCTGAGATATTAGAACACTGCTATCATGTCACCCCTCATCCTTCTCTTCATTAAACTACACATACCCAATTCCAGCAACCGTTCCCTATATGTTTTAGCCTCCAGTCCCCCCAATCATCTTTGTTGCTCTTGTCTGTACTCTTTCTAGAGTCTCAACAGCTTCTTTACATCGTAGTGACCAAAACTGGATGCAGTATTCCAGGTGTGGCCTTACCAAGGCATTATAAAGTGGCACTAGTACTTCACGTGATCTTGATTCTATCTCTCTGTTAATGCAGCCTAGCACTGTGTTGGCGTTTTTGGCAGCTGCAGCACACTGGTGGCTCATATTTAAGTGATTGTCCACTAGGACTCCAAGATCCCTCTCACAGTTACTACTGTACCATCTATACTATACCTGTGCATTTGATTTTTCCTGCCTAAATGTAGAACCTTACTTTTTTCACCATTGAATTTCATTTTGTTAGCGCCCAGTGATCAAGTCTGTCCAGATCCTCCTGTATCTTAAGCCTATCTTCTGGAGTATTGGCTATTCCTGCCAGCTTGGTGTCATCTGCAAATTTGTTGAGTTCCCTATCTATCCCCTCATCCAAATCATTGATGAAGATGTTGAAGAGCACTGGGCCCAGAACAGAGCCCTGGGGCACCCCATTACACACTTCCTTCCATGTAGATGCAGTTCCATTGAGGACCTCATGCTGAGTACGGCCTGTCAGCCAGCTACGAATCCATCTGGTGGTGATGCTATCTAACCCACATTTTTCTATTTTATCAAGTAGTAGTACGTTGTGATCTACTTTGTCAAATGCCTTACTGAAGTCCAAGTAAATTATATCTACAGCATTCCTCTGGTCCACATCACATCTGCCAGTTCCTTGAGAACCTTGGGGTGTAATCCATCTGGTCCTGGTGATTTAAACTCGTCTAGGCTGGACAGGTGCTCACTTACCATTTTCTTGCCTATCTTAACTTGCGTTTCTATTCTGTTTTTTATGGCACTGGTTTTGGTAGGTTGGACTGTTTTTTCCCTTTGTGTAAAGACAGATGCAAAAAATGAGTTAAATAGTTCTGCTTTCTCCCTGTTGCTTGTCACCTTCTTGCCACTTTCCCCCACTAATGGACCAATCATTTCCTTAACTTTTTTCTTGTTTTTTATATGTTGAAAAAAGCTTTTTTTTGGTAAGTTTTGACTTTGGTCGCAAGCCTTAGTTCATTTTGAGCCTTCCCTTCCCTCACTTCATCTTTGCAGACACGGGCTGTTTGCTGATATTCTGCCTTAGTTATGTGCCCCTCTTTCCACTTCTTATACTTGTCCTTTTTATCTTTCAATTTATCAGAGAGTTCTTTATGCAGCCATGCTGGTTTCTTTTGAGAGCTGTTATTTTTCTTCTTTGTTGGTATTGTGCTAGATTGGGCTTTTATTATCTCACTTTTCAAAATTTCCCAAGCTTCTTGAGTTGTTTCCCCGCTGAGGATTCTCATCCATGGAATCCTTCCCAAGCTCTTGCTAAGTTTATTGAAATTAGCTCTCTTAAAGTCCAAGACTCTAGTTCAGGGGTGTCAAACTCAGTTTCATTGAGGGCCGCATCAGCATTGCGGTTGCCCTCAGGGGGCAGGGTGGGTATGGCCAGGGTGGGCGTGGCCTACTGGGTGGGCATGGCTAGAGTGCATATGGCCTACTGGGTGGGCATGGCCAACTCCACATCGTTCGCATCAAGGGTGCCTATGGGGGCCTGGGCAGGAATGGGACATATCTGAGGGTCTCTGGTAGAAGGAGGGTCTCTGGGCCAGGGCCAAGGCAGTGAGGGCCATTCCCTCACTGTTTCCAAGATGGCTTTGCAGCCCACATGAAACCACTTCATGGGCCGGATCCGACCCCCAGGCCTTGTGTTTGACATGTCTGCTCTAGTTTGACTGTGTTCTATTGCTTGTGCTTCCAGAATGTTGAATTCCAATATTACATGATCACTTCCCCCCAAGGTTCCCATGACTTTGACACTTTCTATCATTTCATCTCTGTTAGTGAGAATTAAATCCAATATGGCTAATCCCCTAGTTCAGGGGTAGGCAACCTTGGCTATTTTATGACTCGTGGACTTCAACTCCCAGAATTCCTGAGCCAGCCATGCCAGTTTGGGAATTCTGGGAGTTGAAGTCCACAAGTCATAAAAGAGCCAAGGTTCCCTACCCCTATCCTAGTTCCCTTCTCTAATTTTTGGGAGAGAAAGTTGTCTGCTAGGTTTGTCAGGAATCTGTTAGATCTTCCACTTGGTGCAGAGTTTGTCTCCCAGTTGATATCAGGGTAATTAAAGTCCCCCATTACTATTGTGATGCGTTTCCTACATACCTTAGTTAGCTGACTAGCAAAAAGTTCATCTATTTCCTCTGCTTGGTTGGGTGGCCTATAGTATACATCTATGGCAATGTCATTTCCCCCCCTTTTATATTGACCCAAATGCATTCAAGTTTACAGTTTTTATCATTGTTGTGCTCTATTTCTGTAGAGATAAAGTTATTTCTTATATAGAGAGCAACCCCACCTCCTCTTTTGTTTAGTCTGTTTCTTTTAAATAATTTAAATCCCTCTAGCTATGTGTTCCATTTGTAGGTTTCATCCCACCATTTTCCGTAATGGCAACAATATCATATCCACCCTCATTTACCTGAATTTCTAGTTCACCCTGCTTACTGTTCATACTCTGCGCATTGGTGTATAGACATTTGAGTCCTTTATGACTGACCCTGTGTTTACTTGCTAAATAACTTGTGTGGTGCCTGAGTTCCCCTATTTTCTTAGATTGTCGGGGACAGTGATGTTCTGTATCAATTAACTCATTGTCCCTGTTGTTTAGATTAAATATTCCTCCAGAAAAGCTGTGAATTTATTGCCAAACAACTCAGTCCCTTTCTTGGATGGATGCAGACCATCTCTTTTGTACATTTTTTCATTGGACCAGCTACAGACATCGTGACTAATATAACCAAAGCCTTCTCCTTTACACCACTTCTTTAGCCACATATTAAATTCTGCTATACGCTGGCCTTTTCCATTTTGCTCCTTATACACTGGTAAAACCTCTGAAAAAGTGAGCCTACAGCCTATTCTGCTGAGTTCCTGCCCCAAGCTCTGGAAATCATTCTGCACAGAAACTACATCCTTTTGGGACAGATTGTTAGTGCCAAGATGTACAATACCATCCACATCACAGTCATTGCTGGCATTCTTGATTATTTTGAAAATACGCTTCTTGTCCCTACTGGCAGTAGCACCTGGAAGACACCTGACCTCTTTTGAAATCTCTGTATCCTTTCCTAAATTTACATCCCTTATAACTGAATCACCAACCAGAAGGTGGCTTTTCTTTTTGGGTACCTTTCTTTTCTTGCATGACTGATGTGTAATACCTGATTCACACTTCTCCCTGTCAAAAACAAGTTCATCTCGGACCATGGTCCCCTGCTTATTTGAGTTATCATCACAATTACCTTGACCTGTTTCCTTAATGCCCCTGTTAAGGTCAGCAAGGGCACTGTATCTGTTAGGCAGGGACACAGCGAAAAAGCTTTGGGTTTATGGTTCACAGCTCTCACCCTGCCAGATCCCACGGTTATCCACACTGCCCTTCTCCTGCAGGATCTTTGCGGTAGAGGGGTCTGATAGTGCGGAGGCTCAGTAGAGAAGGAGCACTGAACTGAACACCTGATTTCTGCCTGAAGAGCACAGATTACAGACCCTAGATAAATAATCTGTCCTTGTAGATTAGTGATTTGTGTACAGATAGGACAGTTTCCCAGTTTGAAAAGAGTGCTGCAAAAGACAGCTGCAAAACAAGTGTTGCACTGAACTAAGCCAGACGTGCTGAGATGAAAGGAATCTCAGATGCACTTGTCCTGAATGGACCACCACTATTTTTGATTTTTAGTTATATGATTTGCGCACTGTTAGGCGCGTGGGCTGCTACTGTGCTCCTCCACCCACCTTCTCCTTAACTCACAGTATTGTAGCTTTTCCCAGCAGCCTCTGGCAGTTTAAAAGCAAAGAGGGTCCAATCATGTGGTTTATCTCTGTATGTCAATCTTTTGGGTGGCAGGCACTATTGCACAATTTGGAACAATTTGGCAGGCATCAAAAATAAAGATGTAATTTTTTAAAGAAAATGTAGTGATAAGATGTTTATTATTCTTGCTTGAAATTTCCCAAAATATCCTTATTTGAAATGTCATGTGATTACATGCAAATCCTACAAAGAAGCATGAGGAAATTATTTTTTTGTTATTGGCTTCTTTCACTAAAGCCTTCTGCTTTAGTGAGGAATTCCTTGTTTTCTTGTTCAGCAAGGACACCAAAAGGAAGCCTGGTTCTCAAATTTATTGCTGGTGCAGCTTTTTTTTTCCCTTCTGTATTTGCTTTCTTCTACTTTCATCTTCATAAATGTTATTTCTTGCACAGATTTGATCAGTTTTACTGATTAGCACATGAAGACATCACCAACCTCATATAATAGAAATACAGAAGTATACTTGTTGTTGTTGATGTTAGCTGCGAAGTCATGTCCGACCCATCGCGACCCTATGGACAACATTCCTCCAGGCCTTCCTGTCCTCTACCATCTTCTGGAGTCCATTTAAGCTCACGCCTACTGCTTCAGTGACTCCATCCAGCCACCTCATTCTCTGTCGTCCCCTTCTTCTATTGCCCTCAATCTTTCCTAGCATTAGGCTCTTCTCCAGTGAGTCCTTCCTTCTCATTAGGTGGCCAAAGTATTTGTGTTTTAGCTTCAGGATCTGGCCTTCTAAAGAGCAGTCAGGTTGATCTCCTCTAGGACTGACCGGTTTGATCGCCTTGCAGTCCAAGGGACTCGCAGGAGTCTTCTCCAGCACCATAGTTCAAAGGCCTCGATTCTTTGGCGCTCAGCCTTTCTTATGTGTCCAACTTTCACTGCCATACATTGCAACTGGGAAGACCATAGCCTTGACTTTACACACTTTGTTGACAGGGTAATGTCTCTGCTGAAGTATACTTAGCATAATGAAAAGTACCTTGGGCTCATATATAGATTCCTTCATAAGCATGAACTCTGGGGAGCAATAATCTTTAAAGCCAATTTAGCTTACTATGACAAAATATAAAAAGTTACCATGACTTTCTTCTTCCATTCTTAAATTGTTTTTATGTGTTTCTTTGGGTCCTCTAATGAAAAAAAGCACATGTAAGCCTTTGGCTGCAAAACAACTTAAGTGTGGACTTCGCTGACAACTTGCATAGAAACCATCTGTTTTGCTTTCTTTCACAGCATCATTTTAAAAAACTCTTCTTTCCATCATTTTTTATGGAGACAACTAATAAAGGTTGATGATGTTTTAAAAAATTAATCAAGGTGAAATTGTATTTACAATTGTATTGTATTTACCAAATTGTATGTTTGATAAAAACAACTCTTCCTGGTCCAAAAAGGTTCAGGTTGTACTCAGCTGCCCTAAAAGATCCATTGCAAAGGAAAATGTGACTGTCTAATTCAACATCACAAATATGGTTGCATGCAATAACTGATGACCAGACTTTCAAGACCTTCGTAGGCAAAGGCCTTGGCTAGCATGGATAATAAATCTGTTAGTTTTTTCTTTTTCCACTTTCATTTTTTTTAGTCTCAATGTTTCTTTTCAGAATCAGGAAATCACCCATTTTGTTAACTTGTTTCAGAAACGAACAAAACCAAATTATCAACCATCCCTAATTGTTCAAAACTGTATACAAATAATTTCAAAGGAATTTACCAATGAAAACAGCTGCTACAATATCATTTTAAGCACAATTTTAACTATTGAATGTCAGAAAGCAGTACAACAGCAGAACAGTACAACAGCAGAATACTAAAATATAGAGGGCGCCTGACTGTGTTCTGATATGGTGTGTATGTGTAGGCATATATGGGGAGAGAGACAAGGTTCAAAGAAGGCAATGTTAAACTATTTTAGCTCTCAGTGCCAGAACAACTATATGTACAAAAATAACAAAGCTGAATTTGACTCAAAGGAAACTTTATGTATGTAGTGCCTCATACTTATTGGTTACTAGTCACAGTGCTCTTCTACAACAAACAAACATGATTTGTCCTGTGAGTCTGTTGAATAATAATAAAAAATCCTTCCACACAAATTCAGCCTACCCCTTGTTTGCTGGATGTGTGTCAAGGAATCCTCTTACAGCTTATAATTTAAGTGCTAAAACTGGGCTATGCACGTTTCTAGAGTTGGAACCATATCCCGGTTTTATATAACTTCAGGAAATTTAAGCATGCCACAAATAGAACATGGCTCTTATTTAGAGTTCATCTGTTGTTGTTTTTAACACGTAGCAGGCAAGCAGTTACAGGACTGCTTTTTGGATCATGCCAAATCTCTGGCAATAATAAAGAAAGGACGATTGTTGCAAGTCAAATAAAAAAAATATAATCCTGTCTACATGTGAAAGAAAAAATAGATCTTTTTCCTGTGTGTATCTGGCTAAGATCAAAACCCTAAGAAATTTTGATATTATATAGATGATAAATGTTACTCGTCCCAGCTTCTGCCAACCTAGCAGTTCGAAAGCAGGTAAAAATGCAAGTAGAAAAAGAGGGACCACTCCGGTGGGAAGGTACAGCGTTCCGTGCGCCTTTGGCGTCTAGTCATGCCGGCCACATGACCATGGAGACATCCTCGGACAAGCACTGGCTCTTCGGCTTTGAAACGGAGATGAGCACCGGCCCCTAGAGTCGGAAACGACTAGCACGCATGTGTGGGGGAACCTTTACCTTTACCTTTACCTATAGATGATAAATAGAAAGTTGGCACAAATGCTTATGGCATTTTCAAAGCCTAAGGGCAGAGGGTCTCCACTGAAAAATCCAATAAATGAATTTTAATAGCTTTCTTAAGCTACATTGATTTAAAGCAGTCTTTAAGACCAAAGGCACTAAAGCCGTAGAGAAGAAAATTAATTTCAATTTCAAGATTATTGTGCATATTGCGGTACCATAGAGATGATACCATAGAGTACCATAGAAATGCTGAGGAACAGTCTGGGCCAAAACAGGGATATAATGGGCTCCTCTTGGTTCTTGGCCTTTTGACTAAGAATCAATTGTAACATCTGCAATAGTGTTAGTCTGGACTGAACTTGGCTCTGTTGCCAACCCAGTGCAAGCTAGCCTGGAATTTCTGAACTTGGCTTAAGAAACATCTGGGAGCAGCATGGGGGACAAGAAGCTTAAGAATTGCCCTTTGAACATAGGAATAGTGAGTAGGGTCTGCCTTGGCCACAGAAATTACTTCTTGTCCTTGCTTGGTGACTAGGACAAAACCAGTTGCCTGCTGTGTCAAATTCGATGTTTGATTACTTTTCAAGTTACTTCATTTGATTCCCAGGATCACCTCTAGAAATTAACTGCAATTAAATTCTAAATTGAATAACATCAGTTAAAAATGCATTTCCACCTTCCGTTGTCCATTGGCCCTCTCAGATATAGGACCTCCTGACCTGAAGAAAATACCTAACTCACCTGTGCAGAATTTGTGCAAACATGCCAAGACAGAATTGACCAAATGAGGAAAACTGTAGTACATTAACCATGGTTTATTGGATGGAATCACAATTTTGAACAGTACACCATCATTTATAAACTACTATTGCTAGCTTACAAAATATGCTATACCAAAACAAGACATGATTACAACCCAAGGAAAGGAAAAAAGATTTTTTTAATAGATATTTTATTGGTTTTTAACTATAACAATCTCCAGTGCCTGGTGTACAGCATGTTGTCTTGGTTTATATTTTAACAAGAAAAAAAAAGGACAGTAATAATTAATTAACAGTCAATAATGATTACATTTGATAATTTAATAATTAATATATTAATAATAAATTTCTTTGATCTTCCCTTCTTCCATTTGTATTTTCCTTCTTCAACCTTAGCCAAAATATAATTTTTAATATTTTCAATATATAAATGATTAGGTATAGGCATTTTTTATATTTAAACAAATAATAATAATCTCTCTATATAACATTTTATTCAGCTTATTCTCATAACCATTACCTCATTAGTTCAGCATACATCCTATTTTTATATTTTTGTTCGTTTAGATTCCCTTATATTCAATCCAATTCTTATCAGTCATAATTTCTTCATATTAGTCATCTAACTGTCTAAATTTTCCCATTTAGGTACATCATCCCGATATTTTATGTCATGCATTATAAAAATACTATACCTTTTATCTGACTTACAGTACCTAGATATAACATCCTTTTTAATCAGTTTATATTTTACTTATATATTAATAAAAGTTACATCAACCTACTATTTTAAAATTTAATATATTATAAAACACGATATTACTTAAATCTCATTATTCTTCTTGTTATAAGTCCCCTTTATATTCGAAATTCTCTGTTCTTTTAGCCATATTCAAACAAATGTTTATTCACATAATAGTCCATCTGGTAGGACGAGTCAAATCTCTTGTATCTGTCTCTGATCTTCTTCTTTGCCAGGTAATTTTCCAAGTTGATATAATCCACTTACCCAACAGTTCCCATATTTTTACAAATGTTGGGAATACAAAAGATGAAGTAAGTAAAATAAATTCTTTCTGTCCCCCAAACTTTAATAGTTCTCCTAATAATTCCATTTTTCTTGTTGTATCCGAACCTTGTAGATTTTTTCCTGTTTGTGTCAAATTGTAATTCTTTTCCTTTGTTATTTCATCAATTTGATCATACTCTTGTAGTTTGTAATCTGCTGTCTGATTTGTTTGTTCCTTTGTTGTTATTTCCTGGGTATTTTTTAACTGTAGATTTAGATTGGAAATATGCTTATTTAAATCCTCAAAGTTGTTTCGAATTTCATTGTGGTTTGAATCTATTGTCATTTATATTTGCCCTAACATTACATATATTTCTTCCAGGAAAGTATTTATCTTGCCTTGAAGTATTGCTTCTGGAGGCCCTTGATTTTCTAGGCTAAGTCCTTCAGGAGAAAATATTGAATGTGGCATCCTGTCATTTTTTGATACATATGTGATATCCATGTTGTTTCCCCCCTACAAATAATCTTTCATCAATGTTTTAATTCAAAAGTCAATTATCAGTCACTTTAAATTCTTCCTGCAAATTCTCCTCTAAAAGATTAGCCAAAAAGCCAAGATTTTTCTTTTCCATAAACAGTTCTTAGGTTTAAGCAATAGTCCAGGTGTTTTTTTTTCTTTCAAACTTTTTAATCTTATAGCTGGCTCTTCCTTTGTTCCCAGCTGTTTTCAAGGCTATTTGCAATTCAAAGGAACAACTTTTTCTTTGTTTCTGAGCAGTCTGCCAATTTCTTTTCTTTTTTATTGAAAAGTTTTACAATACATTTTTTTAAAAAGACAACCCCCCCCAACCCCCTCCCCTCTCCCCAGCCCTCCCCAATACCTCCCTCCCCTCCCCCTCCCCCCCTCCCCGACTTCCCAGAGCTCAATACAGGGTATAAAAATACAAGCAATCATAGTCTACCTTATGCAAACAATAATAAAATATTAAATCTATCGCACTTTAACTCTTATAAAATAACTACAAGCAATTTAAATATCACATCGATACTTATTCAAATGCTAAATGAAACTTTTTAGTCCCATATTTATTCTGGATATAGTCAATCCATCTTTTCCACTCCACAATATATCTCTGTTGCGACTGTTCTTTCAAGTACGCTGAAATTTTTGCCATTTCCGCCAGATTGGAGGCTTTTAAAGTCCATTCTTCTATAGTCAGCAGTACTTCCTTCTTCCAATATTGCGCTACTAAAAGTCTCGCTGCCGTAATTAAATTCAACATCAGCTTAATGTCCACAACAGTAGTGTCAGTGATAATGCCCAGTAAAAACAGTTGCGGACAAAACTTTATCCTTTTCTTAAATATCTTTTGCATGTTCCACCAGATTTTAGTCCAAAAAGCTTTAACCTTTTTACAGGTCCACCATATATGAAAATACGTTGCATCTTTACCGCCACACCTCCAACATTTAGGCTGGCAGTTCGGATACATACTTGCTAATTTTTTAGGATCTAAGTGCCACCTATAAAACATTTTATAAAAGTTCTCTCTTAAATTTTGAGCCTGCGTAAATTTTACATTTCTCACCCAAATCTTTTCCCAAGTATCCATTGTAATAACTTCTTGAAAATTCTGAGCCCACTTTATCATACAATCTTTAACAAGTTCTGTCTCTGAATCAATTTCTATCAATGCAAGATATATCCTTTTAATATGTGCTTGACCTTGATCTCTAATTTGCTTTACCAAATTTTCATCAATGATTGAAAAACCAATTTTCTGGTCTTCCTTCCACCTGGCCTGTAATTGCCCATACTGAAACCAAGTTTGTACAATCTTTTCTTCTCTTAAAATATTATATGGCTTTAATTGCCATACATTCCTTTCCAAACTTAAAATTTCCTTATATGTAGTCACATCATGTTTAAACCCAACATTTATATTTTCTATTGCGTGTTTCGGTATTGCCCATATAGGTATTTTATAATTTAACTTATGTCTATACTTTTTCCAAACTCGCAACAGAGCATACCTTAAAATATGAACCTTGAACACATTATCCAACTTCTTATCATACAATAAATATGCATGCCATCCAAATAACAAATCATGACCTTCCAGATTTAGTAATCTCGCTTGTGTCAGTCTGCCAATTTCTGAGTCCTTATTGTTGGTGTTCTATTCTCTGATTCTTCACTAGACATCAGAAGTTATTTCTTTTTTCAGTCTTTCTTTCAATCAAAAAGTTATTTTTGTTATATATTTTTATAATTCCATCAGAAACTTTTAGGGTATAATCTTGACAGTTTTTTAGCTCCTAGATTTGTCCAGACTGAAAATTTTAAATCAAATTTTAATATATCGCTTTCCACCTTTTATGTTAATTTGCTGCTTCCATCTGTAAGGGAATGGGGACATAGTCCCCTCCCTTCACTTCTGCAGGTTTTCTTGCATTGGGGATCTTTTCAAGGATTTAAATAGTAGATAAAAGAAAGACAATCCATACTCTCACCAATTCCAAGCACGCTGTTCACCAGTGTTTAGGTTCATGTCTGGGACTTCCGCTGCAAGCAGCTTGGGCTAGATGCTGATCTCATGATAGCCTTTCTCCCGTCAGGTTTGGAGGGCTTTCCCTGGATCAAATGAAGCAATTGCTGTCGCTTTGTGATCAACTCCTTCACAGTCACCTCTCCGAGCAACTTCAGACCCATCTAGGGTGTCCCAAGCAGGAAAAAACTAGCTGTGGGGAGTGGAGGTCTGCCCTTGCATGGCCATGCACGGTGGGTGCAAAAACTGGAAGTCTGGGAAAAAAATTTTTTTTTTGTTGCTGACCAAATCCTTCTGCCAATCTGGTTGAGAGTTGATATTTTTAAGATAATATAACACAACCTGAAATGGGGGATGAAGAGGTTGTGCAGTGCTGTGTTAAAGGTGATATGTACACCTAGAAAACACTTGGTGGAGCAGTGGGCTAATGCCTCCTTAAGTAACACCAGCTGCCTGCAATTATTGCAGGTTCGCATCCCACCAGGCTCAAAGTTGACTCAGCCTTCCATCCTTCTGAGGTAGGTAAAATGAGGACCCAGATTGTTGGGGGCAATTAAGCTGACTTTGTAATAATGCCGCTTGGGGTGTGTGTGAAAGCCCTAATAAGCAGGCATATACATAGAATGAAGGCTACTGCTAAGCTTGTAAGCCGCCCTGAGTCTTCGGAGAAGGGCGGGATATAAATGGAATTAAAATAAAATTAAATAAAAATAAAATAATGAAAAGTGATGGCATGATCCATTCATGCTGGCTATGTCATCTTTCAGGATGTTTGGTGTAGTGGTTAAGGTGCTGACCTAGAAACTAGGAGACTGTGAGTTCTAGTCCTACCTTAGGTATGGAAAGTCAGTTGGTTGACTTTGGAACAGTCACTCTCTTTTACCCCAAATCACCTCACAGGGTTACTGTTGTGGGAAAAATAGGAGGAAGAAGTATTATGTATGTTCAACACCTTGAGTTATTTAGAAACTAATCAATGTGGGGTAAAAATCTAATAAATAAACATGTGCATTTTGACAACCATATATGGATAATAAATTCAAAACAAAATTTGATGTTATATCTCAAGTATCAACCATTGACATAATATGCAGTGTTGACTGCAGGCAAGTAATATATGATATCAAGGTGTTATAATATTTATTTAAGTAACTTTTCAATAAATGACAATTTTATACTCAAATAGGTTTCCTCCAGGTTAAAGTAAGGACAAATAGAAAAACAATCTGGCAACATAGCTTACAGACATGAGTGATGGTTGGCGTTACCTGGGCAGCATGGTGAACATTAAGTACATTACTAAGGGAAAAAAGAAGCAGATGACAAAGCTATCTTAGACACAATCCTGAAAGTCAAGATAACATTTTTAAACATCATAAATGTGTCATCAGTTAGTTTAGCAACTGATGACTCTTAAGCATGAAGTCATCGTTCCATGGGTACTTCCTGTTGGCAAATAATCAAGTTCATGAACAAGCCTCCAATGTTCCTAGCTGGTGTTCTCCTGCACTCACTCTGCCCAATCTGTTTTGCAGAACAAGATGATCAAACAAATCTGTTATGGGACAAAATACTTGGAATGTTAAAGCATGTTGTGTACTAATCTTTTATCTTTCTCTGCAGTTAAGTTCCAAGGAACATAAACAGCTTCTAAGATTAGCTGAGCTATGCTTTCATGACACAACCGGTCATCTGCAGCAGTAAATTCTACTACTTTTCCCTGAATATTGTGGGAAGAATTTTAATAATCAGTAGCACCACAGAAGATTCTTTCCCCCACTTCTCAAATAATTAATCAACACTAGAAACTATGTTGCAATTAAGGTACATTTTAACAAAGATCTGCTGCTAAGATTCCTTAATCAACTGATAAATAGTAAAACCAATTACTTGGGCAAAAGTAATTAACCAGATAAAGAACCCATTCATTCACACTTTTCCCAACCCAGAAATAGGCTGCCGAGACACTATCTACACACACCATCTACACACGACAGACACAAGAAAGGACAATTAAGATTGACTCCTTAACACTAGCACCAACATATACACACACCCATGCTCCTTTAAGTGTGACACACACTAGAACCAGCACTTATACATATACACATGACGTACCTCAAGCCCACACCATGGACCAGTCCCCCCTATAAAACAACCTCTCTGTACCTCATTTTCTTTGTAGCTACCCCCACAAGCGAACCTCTTTGCTTGTAGGAATAAATAAATCTCCTTTCTTCACAGCATGTCTGGATTTTTTGCACAACCCCAGCTCAAATTCGGATCCCAAATTATTCTTCTCACAAGAAGAATATGTAGAAATTTGTGAACCATGTGTGATAATGTGTGACTAAGAGAACAGATCCAACAAACAAAGCTTACCCTTCCATCGTGCTTTGTATGGAAATCAATATGGGCCAATGTGTTCATGTTATAACTGCTTGGAAAAAAATACATCAGTGTAAAGTTGCTTTCCATAACAAAAAACCCCCAAACAAAACACCTCTGGAGTTTAGACCTCTTGTCCCAAGGTTGGAACCTAGGTTCCTAAATGTTGAGTTCTCAGCTTATAAACACTGGGCCATATAGTCTTTGTTTGCACAGTGCAGTTACCCTCCATTGATTTTATTCAATCCAGTATTCTGGATTTGCATGACATAAATCTTAAACTAATCACACTGTCCATGTTTCCAAAACACTGAGCCAAAATGTGAGGGACTGATCTGTAGAATAGCATGTTGTGCTGAAAGAATCATCACCCTATGAAGACCAATTTTGGAGTGTTTTTCAGATACCAGGAAATGGTATAACAATCCAAAGCCAAATACATACTTGGGGGCAGATCCATGGGTAGATCTGGTTTGTTTCTGACAACAGCTGGGGTGGGTGGAGGGGTGAGGGAGATGCCTTGCAAACAAGTAGTAAACTTGGCTCCCTTTTCCAAACAGCCTCCCCCCCCCCGCAAAATTCATCAGTGGAATGATGAAAAGTTAGGCTTTTTTAAACATGTTCATTGATGGAACAATAAAGCAGTAAACTTTCCTCAATTTCCCCCATTTCCCGCAATCTTTTCCTCTTTCTTCTTTCATAATATAAGAAAAGCAATGTCCTTCCCTTAGATAACAGACTCTATTGCACAGGTGTAAAAAGAGAAATGCTTTGGTAAGGGTACTTTTGGGTATGGTTTAGAATCAAGCCAGCATGAGCACAAGACAGGAAACCTAAATGATGCAGGTAGTCTTCAACTTATAACCATTTCTTTAAAGTTATGGCAATGCTGAGAAAGGGACTTACAACTGTGCCTTGCCTTATGACTGTTGTAACATCCCTGCAGTAATGTGATAATGATTTGGCCATTTGCCAACCATGTGCATTTACAATAGTTGTAGCATCTTACTGTTATGTCATAGCCATTTGTGACCTTCCAAGCAAAGTCAAAGGGGAAGGTCACAAGTCACAATCATATGATGTCTAACTTAACAACCATGCAAAAAATTTCTAAAATTGAGTGCAGTCATATGATGCCTCACTTAACAACTGTATCGCTTGATAATGAATTTTATGGTTCTTATTGTGGTCATAAGTTGAGGACTACTTAATTACAGGCAATAATATTTTTAGATTATTTTGAATACATAATTATAAAAGAAATAATTTTGCATTGGTGGCGTCCCACTTGGAGTATTATGTTGAGTTCTGGACAGTTTATTTTAAGGATTCATATAACTGGATGTGGTTTAGAGAAAGTCACTCGACACTAGATCAAGAGACTAGAAAATAACTCCTATAAAGAGAGAGATAGAAGGAAGTGAATGTGTTTAACCAGTGCTTTTTTTGTAAAAGAAAAAGGTGCCGGAACTCACACATGTCATACAACCCACCTTGCCTACCCTACAAGGTTCCATCCAAAAAAAGTGCCGGAACTCAGTTCTGAGCGTTCTATGATAAAAAAAGCCCTGTGTTTAACCCTGAAGGAATGACTGAGCAGATAGTATAGCACTTTCCCAAGATGTTGAAAAAATTCAGAAGAAACAACACTTTTTTTTATCCCCTCAGAATAGAGGCTAATGGATTTGAGCAATGCTTTTTTGTAAAAGAAAAAGGTGCCGGAACTCACACATGTCATACAACCCGCCTTGTTTACCCTACAAGGTTCCATCCAAAAAAGGTGCCGGAACTGCATTCTGAGCATTCTGTGACAAAAAAAAGCCCTGGATTTAAGTACAAGAAGTACTTAGGTACAAGATTATGTTTGGATGTTAGAAGAAACCTCCTAAAAATAAGAGAGTAGTTTGAGTGTGAAATCAATTATCCACAGAAGAGGTGGGCTCCTCTCCCGTTAATGTCTTTCATTTGACTGCAGTGTTTTAATTGGGATTTCATTACAAGGCAAGGATTGGATTTGAGGCCTCAAGGGCTCCATCCGGTTTTATGATTCTGCATTCCAATATTGTGGTTTAATAAATACAGATACCATTCCTATAAAGGGAAAAACAATAAATATTATGTACTTTAGCAATTAACATTTTTGAGGCATACATGTATGGTAATGGGGTTCCACTTAATCTACAACTGCTTAAAGTAATAAATAAAGTAGCCTCTCGGGTGCCACAACTTTGTACTGCTGAAGGTAGGGTTGGGCAGCCTAATACTTTCTCAGGCAGAAAGACCAGTGACATTTGTGGTCCAGTATACGTTTGGCAGCTCTAGGGCAGGGCTTTTCAACCTTTTCACAGATTGTACCACTTTTAGGACATGACAATATTTGAGTACCACTGGTGCTTAGCAAGATGTCAAAAACCTGATGCTCTGTTGCTTCCTTCTACTGCAACAGAGGAAGTCTGTTCTTTTTTCCTTCTCCCCCTCACTTTTCCCCACTTTTCCCTCCCCACTGTGTCCTACTATTTGCTTTTGTATTTTCGTATTTTATTGTATAATCTAATAAAATATTACAAACTGTAGAAAAAAAGAAAAAAGTACTAGTTTTAATTTCTTCTGGGGCTGTTCTTTTGCTGAATCACTTTCCCTTTGCACTGTCAAATGTATGATGAATTTATCCATGTTTATTAATATGCACCACTACCAGCTAGTTCAAGGGTCTTCAAACTTGGCACTTTTAAGACTTGTGGACTTCAACTCCCAGAATTCCTCAGCCATCATGGCTGGTTGAAGAGTTCTGGGAGTTGAAGTCCACAGGTCTTAAAGTTGCTAAGTTTGTAGACTCCTGAGCTAGCTGGTTGGCCATTCTTCTTTTCTCCCTTCTGAGCTCTTCCACAGTGTAGTAAGAATGCACCCCCCTAATCCCTTCCCTGTACCCTTAAAGACACAGGAATCAAGTGCAAAGCAAGAAACAAAAACTCCGTTTTTTCCTCTTTAAGCTGCCTCAGGCATGTCACATGTCATAATGTTGCAACCTTGACTGAAAGGCTCCAGCAATTGTGAAAAGCTTTAGCTTTAAATTAAGCCTGTTTACCTTTAAAGAAAACTTTATAAAAGCCATAGACAGACTCAGTTAATTTAATTTAATTTAATTTAATTTAATTTAATTTAATAACATTTATATACCGCCCTTCTCCCTGAGGACTCAGGGCGGTTCACAGGGCAGAATAAAATAGTGAATACAAACATTAAAAAAGAGATTAAACAAATTGCCCTAGTTAAAGGGGGTAAAACTAATTACATTTGTTTGAAGGGATTAAACCTTTCCTGTTGTCTTTTTTCCCTCTTCCCCTGCCCAAACCACCTCCTTTTATAGCCTCTCCTCTCCTCCCCTGCACCTTTTTCTTCAGTTCACCTCCAGCTCCAAGCTGCTTCCAGAAGCCAATCAGCTGAGCCAATCAGCTGGAGCCCTGCATCTCCCTCAGGCTTGGCTCGCTTAGGCTTATGGGGAATACCCTGCTTCATTGGTATGCTAGCAGTCGCATACCACCTGCCACATGGCAAAGTAGCACAGGTGGTATGCGTACCACCAGTTGAAAAGTCCTGCTCTAGGGTGCCTACTGCTGGCTGAAGGAGAAAACTCCTTTTTTGGGAGGAAAGAAATCAGGACAGTTTTCATTTTATTGCAGCCAGTAGTTTGTTTTGTGAAGGAGCATATCATTTCAGACAATTTCTTTTATCTCTCAGTTTTGTGGATCATTCCCCATAGAGCTTCAAAGATATATTCAGTAGCAGCAATAGGGGAGCATGTTGTGGGTAAGAGGAGGATCTGGAGCTGAATGAATGCAAACGAGAGTACTTTCTACTTGTTTAAAACCATGCAACTTGCTATTAAGACTAAAGATAGTGACCATTTTCATCAAGATACATCTCACACTATAATCTACTGCTAAGAACAGTTTTTAGATGAATAGTAAGAATTCATTATTTTCCCCTCTCCAATATTTAAGTGGGAGCTTTTCTTATGTTATTCACAAATTTAACCATACTTGTTAAAAAATGAACTATTATGTTCTTTGAAGAAGAATACTCCTCTGTTTCAGAAAAATGATGAACAGGAAATGAGTAACTCCTGAAATTTATTTGGGACATTTAGTTCTGATTTCCAACTGATCACATTTCTACTTATTCTTGCCAAGGAAAGTTGAATATTATAAGAGAGCCTATGTCTTTTAACACTGGTTCTCTTGCAAGGGGCAATCATGTTTTCCTTTTTCTATTCCTAATATAATGTGTATTATAATTTGCATTAAAAACTCACATATAATGATTTAATATAATTTTAATAGGCATGCAGTTTATATCTTCATAGAAGCGGATACCTTGCTCAGATGAACTGTGGATCAGTCTCAGTTGCTAGGTATGTTGCAGACAAACAGAGAGACAATAAGGTGGACAGTTCTTTTAAACAGAGCAGGAGATTATCACTGTAATCGAGAGGTGCATTTTTTATAATTTTTTAAAGCAATTGATGGTTGAAAGCATGGCTGCAATTTTGAGTCCCTTTAGAAATTTTAGATGGTTGGAAAAATATGTAGTTTAAGACTATAGTTGGGTTAACATGCCTACTTTAGTGTTGTTTTGTTTTGTTTGCAAAAAGTCTTGTTGCCATAATTGGATAATTTATCCCATTCCGGGATTTGATCTAGGCTGAAAAACTATATATATAGAGAGTACAAAGATCACAAAGTGTGAAAAAAGGATCCTGTACGCACTTGAAGATATGTTTTATTTGGAGTAGGGAAGTATGGCAATTCTTCAAGATGTTAAGTGGGTAAAACTTGAGAGAGGGAGAGGAAAGGTATGTGTGTGTGTGTGTGTGTGTGTGTGTGTGTAAGAGAGAGAGAGAACGAGAGAGAGAGAGAGAGAGAGAGAGAGAGAGAGAGAGAGAGAGAGAGAGAGAGAGAGAGAGAGAGAGAGAGCAGTCAGAAAGAAAAAAGCTTAAAACTTGGAAATTACTTCTCAAGAATTCCAGCATCAATTATTTATTTCCTTTTTAAAGTCTGCGGGCCAACTGTGCCACCCTTGTGTTTTCCTAAATGAATTCTCAGGATGGCTATCAGCAAGGTTCTTAGAATTCCTGAGTTAGATGAAGATAGATATAATAATTTTGGTATCAGTGGATGCTTTTCTTAGATTCTTGTTACATTTTCTGTAGTATGTTTTTAATGCTGGTTAGGAGTTAGTGGTTGAAAAATTGATGTCAACTTCAAAATAAATCAAGAAAAATTTTATTTATTTTATTTTTATTTCAGTTTTATTATTGTTTATAAAAACGACAGCAAATGTATCTAATACTCCTTTTCCCCACAACAACCCTGTGAGGTAGGTTTGGGCTGAAAGCGAAGGATTGGCCAAAAGTCACCCATCCAGTTTTTCACGTCTAAGGTGGGAAAAATGCTAGAGTGTTGCATATTTATATACTTATTATTAAAATACTTATTTATCATCAATATTGAACAGATAAATAAAATTATCTGAGTGCAAACTGTATGGAATTCAACTGGCCTTACTTCTGATTAGATTTATATAGGATTCTGTGCTAGTGTTACATTTCAGGAACAAAAGGCTAACTGACTTAGAACTGCCACTTCTGGAATGTAAAAATCCAGATAAATCCTAGATGGTGGCAAATTGTATGTTTTCTGTATAACTTTACTGCCACTTACTGGCATCCTTAATATTGCTGCCCAGATATGGTAATCTAACATTACACCAAATCATTACTATTTGTCTGTGTAGTAGTGTAGTAATTATGAGGTAAAGGTAAAGGTTCCCCCACACATGCGTGCTAGTCGTTTCCGACTCTAGGGGCCGGTGCTCATCTCCGTTTCAAAGCCGAAGAGCCAGCGCTTGTCCGAGGACGTCTCCGTGGTCATGTGGCCAGTATGACTAGACGCCAAAGGCGCACGGAACGCTGTTACCTTCCTACTGTAGTGGTCCCTATTTTTCTACTTGCATTTTTATGTGCTTTCGAACTGCTAGGTTGGCAGAAGGTAGTAATTATACAGGAAAAATATTCAGCTTTTTAAAAATAAAAATGATATCTAGCTGACTCCAATACTTATTTACTTACAATTAAATCTTATTAAATTCAGTGGACTTCACTTCCACATTAGCATATACAAGGTTGTAGCCCATGATCTATAGGTCAGCATTATAAGTGAACTAGAACCAGAACGCTATGATTAAAACAACCTATCATTTAGTCCAAAGGATAAATCCAGTCAGCATCTTGTTCATACAAGGGATCATCTCTTTATCTCTTGAGATGTATACTATAACCCTATTCAGGCGTCCAAATAGGCTCTTTGTATATGGGGAAAGGTTTGAAGTGAGGATAGGGAGCTGTCCTTCATCTGTTCGTTGTAAGATTGTACATATAAACATGCATGGAGGCAGAATGTGGTTAGTATCATTATTTTAACCTCCATTTTTTGAGGATATAAAAAATCAAGACTAATATGGTAGCTTAATTCTTCCAGTTCTGATAGACTTAATTCTTCACTTTATTTTTTAAAAAAGTAATATATTCAACCTACTGTTCTGGTGCAGCGTAAGAATGGTTAGAAATAATGTTGATCAACACTACTGGATGAAACAGCTGGTGGCTGTTGCATAACGGAGCGAAGAGTATTCTATTTTTAATCTGCTCAGTAACAGAAGTTCTCCAAACAGTGCTTGCTTCAGGTGCTGGAGGGGGTGGTAGATAGAAATGGCACAGACAGCATTAAGTAGCTAGTCGTACATTAGGGAATAGTTATTTATTCAGCCTCCTTATTCCTATACAGTGCTGCCTCCCATCCCCCCTCATAATTTCTTGGCCTGAGCAAGAAATTATTTCCTTTCTGTTGCCATACAATGGATGCTGATGGTTTTATATAATATACAATTTCTCGATGCATTAAGCAGGCTGAACACTCAAGAAGGATTATTTTATGTATAGATGGTATCCTTCAACATGATATCCTCCAGGAATATCATTCATGCTATATGGAAGATAGCACAATTAAATTGGAGGGAAAGATATATAAGAAAACAAATATTTTTTTTCAGATACCAGTAATAATATCTCATTTTGTGTCTCCTGCTGTACCTTAACTTTCAAGCCAGTTATGAACAATTCTTCTGAAGCCAAAGGAACTATTCTAAATATATAGTGTAGTTTAAAGCTTTGAGGTATAATCAGGAAATTATCTTATGATTTTTACAATCAGCCATAAATCTATAGATCACTAATTCTGAGATCTTTAGAACAATTCTGAGAACAATTAACCCTGTTGCTTGCAATAATATCCATACCAACTTAATAACAGCTCTTCTGTTATCCAAAATAACCCCTTATATTTTGGTGAACTAAGATTGCCATTTAATATCTAGGAAATCATTTAGAATGTAGACTGTCTCAGAGGGAGATGTGGCTTAACTGATCGGTTGTTAACAAGGCTTCAGAGAGACACTTCAGAAGGGCTGACTGTATTTGAAAATGTATTTCAAACAAAACAGTTGACAGGTGGGTTGAGGGAGATCTCCAGTCCTAGAAGATTGCCCTGAACATTCAGCCTAGTCAAGCATTCTGGTGTCTATTCACTTGCCAAAAAGAACAGCTTAAACATAAACATAACCATGTGGACTTTTTCAGTCTTCCCATTAAATTGCTATGGAATTAATTCCCATAATGGAAGAAAAACAGATGAAGTTTATTTGGCAACCATAGCTATGAGGCAAATTTAAGCATGACTGAAAAACACAATACACACACATCCTGTGTGTAAACCGAGTTACTTATTTCACAGGCCACATGTTTTTCAACTTCTATTCCAATTTAAGAAACATGTTTTTTGTTCCCTTCTCAATTTGATCCCATGAAATTTAACTTCTTGGAGCACTTAGAAAATGAGTGATATTGTTTAGAATTATAGAGTTTAATAGCAGGAAAATTCATTATTTGGAGTCATTCTGGACCTGAATTGGTTCTAGGAAACTGATAGTTTCTTTTTTAGCTGGGTCAGTTTGAGCTTGATTCACCAAGATGACATAAATTAACCTTGTAAATGTTGGGGTATTGCTCTTCTCAAGGAGAAATCACATTAAAATGTCACAAGGGTTTGAACAAAATAATCTAGTAATGAGCAAAGTTGTACAGTACTCTAACCAAGAGATTCAGCACAAGAGAGCTAATAACTCAGACGCTCCCTTTTGCCTGGGCTAGTTAAACTGTTGCTAGTGAGGACAACCCTTAACATTTAGAAGACTGAGACTTGCGGTAAGTGCTGTAATGAGAAAAGGAGGCGAAGCTAATTCACATGTGTGTAGGTCTTTTATTTTCACTGGTGGTGGTGATGGGGACAGAGCTATTTTCTCTAGGGCAAACCCCATACCTATCTGGCTATGGTGGTCATGGTTCCTGACTCCAAAACATGGTCAGAGCTATACAAGCAATTCTTGGCAATTGTGCTGCTGAAATTCAGCTATGTAACTGGCTGCAGAAAAATTACTGGGGGCTACCAGCACTCCTGGAGGATTTAAAAGGAGATAAAGTTACAGATAAGAAATTCATTGATGGCTACAGGTCATCAGGAGCCTGGGAGTCATAACTGCTCTTCAGAACCAGCATCCTTATGAATGATTCGTGTTATGTATGGGGTAGGAGCAGCAGCTCTGCAGGTACCACCAGGTGGCACTGTGCTGTGGCTGGATTGGCTGAAGGGTTTTCGGTGGGAGATTCGGATGGATGGATTGGCCAGAGTGATACCTGGCTAGGTATATAAGGGGTCCAGGTAACCCCCTTTGTCCAGTACGTGCCTACCACTAATAAAGAGTTGACATGCAGTACTCATCCGTTTATTCCTTGCCATGCGGTCCAGAACCCACAACACAATAGTGGCGATGAGGATGGGATACTGTTTCGCTCAGAACTGAATCACTAGCTGAAGTCACTAGCTGAAATCACTGGATTGGAGGAAAAGAGTTCTTCCCTGATCCCTTGCCGAAGCAGCATCTTTGGACTGGTCAGACCATGGCAAAAATCACTCAGATTCGTGAGTTCAACATTCACCGGCCCGAGCGATGGGAATCGCACCTGGGCCAGGTTGAAGGGTACCTCCTCGTCAACCGAATTACTGAGAATTGCATGAAAGTGGTGGCACCACTGTATATCAGCGGGTCTGCCATTTATGATGTGGCCGTCGGGTTGTTCGCCCCGACGCCCATAACAACCGTTCCCTACCGCGACCTCATAAGCAAGCTGAACAGGCATTTTATGCCTAAGAGGTCTGAGATTTCTTGGAGGTTCCAGTTTGTCCAGCGGATCCAGAGGTCAGGCGAGTCAACAACTGACTTCATTGTGGATGTGTGATAAGCCGCTCATCTTTGCAAGTTTCCTGACTTAGACCGCCTGCGAGATCGTATCACTTTTGAGCTGAGTGACAAGTGGCTGCGGCAGAAGCTGCTCGTGAAGCCGAAAATGAGCCTGCAAGAGGTTTTGGATGAGGTCCAGGCATATGAGGCAGCCAGCGGCGACGGTCAAACAACCCACCGGCCCAGCAGCAGCTCCAGGGGATCAGTGAACCAGGAGAGTGCTGTGTACGGCGGAGCGGATGACGATGAGGTGGCAGAGATTGACGCGGTAGACCGGAGGCCAGCACAACAACTATCATGACCGCGGGTAGACCAGGGGGCTCAGCGGAGACCGATGGCATCACAGAGAGCTGCCAGTGGGGCCGGTGCTGATGCCATTCCAGGAGCCGGAGCGACCAGTCCTAAGTGTGCCGGCTGCGGGGGGAGCCATGGAAGAGTGACCTGAAGATTTTGCTTGGCTAAGTGCCGAATCTGCGGGAAAACAGGCCACATTGCTGCGGTCTGCCGGAGCCATCAGAGGAACGAGGACGCGTCGCCAAAAGGTACTGGGACACCACAAAACGCGACCTCCAATGCCGTAGTGAACCTTAAGGCTGTTTCCCACTTGGGGGGGTCCATCAGCTACTCACCCCCAAAATTATGCTAAAGGCCCACTTGCAGGGCATACCCTGTAAGATGGAGCTAGACTCTGGAGCCGCTGTCTCAATAATCTCTGAAGAGACCTTTAAACAAGTGTGTGGCTGGAGCAACCGATGGGCTATTTTAAGACCGACTAACCTAAAACTAACTGACTTCCAGCATCCTCCCATGAAAATTAAGGGGGAGGCCACACTGTCGGGGTTCAGAGGGTTCCGTGGGAACTTGGATGTGTTGGTGGTTGATGGCCGAGGGACTAGCCTAGTGGGGCTGGACTGGTTCGGGGCTCTGGGCATAGGAATCTCAGGGATCCATAGGGTCCAGGCCACGAGCCTCGAATCCGTCTGCAAAACATTTTCAGACGTATTTGAGGACAAGCTAGGCACATACACGGGGCCACCCATCAAGTTTAAGCTAAATCCCAACATTATGCCCATTAGAATCAAACCCCAAAGGGTTCCTTTTGCCCTTAAAGGTAAAATAGAGAGGGAGGTGGACAAGCTAGTGGACTAGGGGGTGTTAGAGCCTGTGGAAGGGGGTGAATGGGAGACCCCTATAGTTACCCCATTAAAAGCTAACGGGGAGGTGAGGATCTGCGCTGACTACAAATGCACTGTGAACTGGGCCCTCAATTCACATGCTTACCCGGTTCCGACGGTCAGCCACATCCTCGCCTCTCTTCAGGGCGATGCCAATTTTGCAAAGCTAGATTTGGGGCAAGCGTATCAGCAGCTCCTGGTTACCCCGGAGACAGCTGATGTGCAAACCATAGTAACACAGAGAGGAGCTTTCAGAGTTAACCGTTTACAGTCCGGTATCTCTGTAGCTCTGGGGATCTTTCAAGAAGTGATGGAGAAAATTCTGAAAGGCATTCCAGGAGTATGCCCTTACTTTGATGATGTCCTCATCGCTGGAAGCTCTGAGGAGGTATTGGCTGAAAGACTGCAGGCTGTCTTAAACAGATTTTGCTCTGCAGGGCTCAAACTTAAAAAAGACAAGTGCAGCATAGGGGTGACATCTACTGAGTTCCTAGGTTTCAGAATAGATGCCAAGGGGGTTCATCCTGCTGAATCCAAGGTGAGGGCAATAAAAATGGCCCCCACTTCAAAATACAAGGGGGAATTACAAGCTTTCCTGGGGTTCCTAAATTTTTATCATTCATTTCTTCCACACAAGGGCTGCCTTTTATGGGGAAGTAGGGTCATCATTCCCGAAACACTGAGAAACACGGTCATTAAGTCATTACATGAAGGACATCCAGGAATAGTCAGAATGAAAGCGTTAGCAAGAAGTTATCTGTGGTGACCCGGTCTCGATAAGGCTATTGAGGAACAGGTTAATAGTTGTCATGACTGCCAAAGGTCCACACCTGAGATGCCCCATGCACCAGTACTCAAATGGGAAGAGACACAGACTCCATGATCCAGAGTACACATTGATTACGCAGGCTCTTTCCAGGGACAGTTGTTCTTGGTGGTGGTAGACAGCCACTCTAAGTGGCTAGAAGTGATACCAGTCACTAGCATGACCTCAGCCAAAACCATACAAGTGCTCAGGGGGCTCTTTGCCACACACGGCCTGCCAGACGTATTAGTCTCAGATAATGGGCCTCAATTCACCTCTGCTGAATTCCAGGCATTCACCAGGGCCAACTTGATTAGGCATGTTACAACAGCACCCTTCCACCCATCGACTAATGGATTAACAGAACGCATGGTAAAAACAACCAAGGACGCATTGCGGCACATCATCAATGGTGACTGGCATCAATGGTTGGCACAGTTCCTGTTAGCTCAACACACCACACCCTGCACGGCCACAGGCAAAAGTCCAGCGGAACTTCAGTGGGGCCGGAGGGTCATCACCAAATTGGACAGGATGCACCCTGACAGAGTGGCTGCTGAGACTGAGCATCTCAGAGTCCCTAGAGAATTTCTCAATAACGACTTGGTTTGGGCAAGGAACTACGGGCCAGTTCATTTTTGGATTCCGGGGGTGGTGGTTGACAGAACTGGGCCATTGTCCTACATTGTACGGGTGGAGGGGAATCGTCAGATCAGGCGTCATGTAGATCAAATCAGGAAGCGGGTTCCTGAATTGTCTCAGGTTGACCAATCACAACAAAAAACGTTTGAACAAAATAAGGAAGCCCAGGGAATGGGTCAAACAGAACATTGGGACCAGGGCTCAACCACGACCGATGATGATTTGGAAGACCAGCAAGGACTGAGATGGTCTATCAGGACTCACAGACCACCGACATATCTTGCAGATTATGTGCAATCTTGAACAGGCCCAGAGCCATTCACAGTATATGACTGATTGTGTTGTAATGTATTATGCATGCCAATTGTATTCTATATGTTTTTTTTCTTAAGGGGGAAGGGGTGTTATGTATGGGATAGGAGCAGCAGCTCTGCAGGTACCACGAGGTGGCACTGTGCTGTGGCTGGATTGGCTGAAGGGTTTTCAGCAGGAGATTCGGATGGATGGATTGGTCAGAGTGATACCTGGTTAGGTATATAAGGGGTCCAGGTAACCCCCTTCGTCCAGTACGTGCCTACCATTAATAAAGAGCTGACATGCAGTACTCATCCATTTCTTCCTTGCCATGCGGTCCAGAACCCACAACACAATAATTCTGCTAACAAGGGAGTGGAGTTTTGCCTTCAGATATGTTGGTATTCTTTCCAGAAGTATCTTGTTTGGGTGATATAGGAAGCATGGTGTTAGATGACTCTGGTTCAGATTTAATTCTCTTTTTATGAAGGCTAGATTTACTCTGTATGACAGGAAGTTCATGAATGTAATTTGTAAGGATCATAGTACATTTTGATCTTCACAATGAAGGTATAATTTGCTACTTGGAACCTGAAATAGTGTCATGATGAATGCCTTTCTTTTCTTCTGTAGCATAACATCACTCTTTAGTGTGCTGCCTTCTAGAACATCACACAGTTTGGGAGAAAAAAAGTCAAGCATGATCTGCATGGGATTCATAGATTATTGTTTCTGATACTGAATTTTTCATATTGGCATTTGAACACGATCTACATCTCCATTAATAGGTAAGTATCCCAGGCATTCAGATTAAATCTATCTTCAATAAGTACTATAAATCAAGGATAATGTAATTTCATTATATGTCTTGAAATATTGTTATATTGCCCATAAAGTTCATATTGTGTTTACTGCTTTTTATTAATATTTTTAATTGTGGCTGCAAATCTATATTGCAGCCTAAACTGCTTGTCCCCAACAATGTTCCCAGCTATTTCTAAACCAATTTCAGACATTCCAATCCAGATTGCAATGTGATCTAGCACAGACCATTTTTTTCTTTACCTCTCTAATGGTATAATTATAGGTGCAAAGCTAAGATAAAGAAATTAATAGGGACAGGTTGTTCTTTTGTTCTTACCTTCTATAAATCCATGACAGATTTGTGGCATGAAACAGCTGGCAACATTCTGTAGGAAGTCAGCCCCCACCAGAGAAGGAAATATTTTGGGGAATATCAAAAAGGACAGAATATTATATTTCCCCCAAAGGAATAATGAAAAATCTTAGGCAAAGACTGCCCCAAGCAGAAACCAAGCAGCCAGGTTTTAGAAATGCAGAATTGATAATCCTTTCAGAAAGACTGTAGCCAGAAAGCTTGGAGCTGATGGGATTAGAAAGATAAAGATCCCTAGAATCAACAATCCCTCACCCAAAAAATTCAACACCGGACATAGCCATCAGCCCCAGGGGAGCAGGATATAACCTTTAAGACATAATAGGATTAACCCACCATATCAGAATACAAAAAAGGACACACTCAAAAGCTCAGGTCAAAGTTCATGCCATAGGAACAGGAAACAACTCCAAACAAAAAAGCCCAAGAAGGTATAAAAACCCACCACTCCCAACTACATGTGGACAGCTTTCCCAGAGCCACATTTCTGTTTGGCTCTGCTCTTCAAAAAACTATAACCTTCCTTATAAAGTAGTCTCCATTTTGTTTATTCCTGGGTTGGACTGGACCCTGATGAAGATTTTTCTTTCAACAATTCCTATGATGTAATTTGCATAAGGGGAGGAAGCTGTAGGCAGGACTGGGGGGAACAGAGCAAGGGGAACAGGTGTCACCCAGCTTGGAGGAGCCATTAGGAGATGTAATGGTTCAATGGGCTTGTAGCATTGAGTTAATTCATTGATTTAACAGGCTATTGTTGTATCAATTAAAGAATATTTTAAAAATGGCCAACCAACAGAGAAAATGGCAACATGGTAGGCCCAGATGGTTCACAGCTGCTGGATGGGGAGAGACCTGCCCATTTCTATAGCCAATTGGAACTGGGCTGTTCCTTGAAAGGAATGAAGAACTGGAGACTATCCTCTCTGCATGGCTTAAGACAGCCCATGTTGAATCAAAGTAGAGAAACCCAAGTGCTGGGTACATTTGCAATGGGCTGGGGGTAATGAAAAGTGTGGGTGACCTTGGGGGAGAAGAGGAAGAGATGCTGGCTAGACAAAAGAGAGAGGACCTCCCAGTGGTTGAAAGGTCAGATAAAGAAACATATGTAGGACCTGCCCTAATGGATTAAGCAGTGAAAAGTGGTGGGAAGCTTGTACCTCTGTTATTGTAGCTTTACAATAAAGTACAATTAGCCCAACTAATCATATTTCCTGTCAGATTTTTCTGGGAGGGCTAATAAGGGGTGGACATGAAGCCCTGCATTTCTGCACCCAGAAAGCAGTGATGGCCAGTATGGGTGATGGACCAACTAGAAAGTGCAGATCTACCCACAGACAGAAAAATAGTAATGTATTTGGGCTAGACACATGGCTTATTCTCCAAACAGATATATGTACACCAACAGATAGTAAAGCTACCTTCAATTGTAGCAAAAGTGTTTGATTTTTCCCCCATAGCTGACAACCTGTTGACTTCCTTGCATATTTTGGTCCATTCTAAGTCCTAGTATAGGTTTATTTTTTAAACTAATTGTGCATTAAGGCTGAATAATTCAGAAATTGTTTGATATCCCATCTAACTATTAACAGATTCAACTTGGTTTAACTTCTAAAATTCAGCCAAAGTCAGCTAGCTGCTGTTATCTGCTCTATCTATTCAAATGTCCGTGAGAACCAGTGTGATATATTTTTTATGGTGCTGCACTAGAAGCTGTGAGACTATGAGTTGCAGTCCCCTTTAGGCACAGATGACTTTGAGCCAGTAATTCTCTCTCAACCAAGACTGGAAACTCAAAAAAATCCATCTACTAACTCATAATGGATTAGCAAGGTAGATATGGGCCATAATTTCTGATGAAAGGGTCTTAATCCTGTTGTGAATTGATTTGGACTGATATTTAAACAAACTACAACATAAAAACAAAATAATAATAAAGAATAGAAAAAAAGAAAGCAATACATATCACAGTATATCACATACATCTAGTAATAGACAATCACTACAAGCAGCAAAAATCTTCTAATGGGGTTAATTAGGAAATTCTTGCTAGTCTGAATGGAGCTTTGGAGACGGGAATAAGAATTTAATCAGATCTACATCATCCTACTTTCAAAGTCAACAAAAGAAATAGAATTTAGTAATTTGTAAATAATTGTTTGCTAGTGAAATCTTAATCAGAATGGTTCAGACTGTTCAATAAGTATGTTCGGTGGGTTCAAAAAAGTTGAAGGAAACTTTCAGACATTTTGGAGAACCAGTCTCAGCCTGGTGACCTCTAGTTTCTTTGGAACTGCAGCTCTCACAATTCCCAATAAGTATGGTCAAAAGTTTGGACTTTTCTGATTTCCTCCAAGAAAGAAGCATATCCTATTCTGTAAGAAGCATTGTTTTTCAGTTCACTTTTGGTAGCATGAGATAATCCACTTGTTCAAGATTTTTAGCTCTTTCCATTTAGATGTTTAAAAGCACAGACCCCTATATATGTGAATATATACAGAGAGAAGTTGTCTGGAAATCAGCTGGGCCAGAATGAGTAAGTGAAATAGAGAGTGTACGTATTGTTTATTTTGTACAAGGTCAATATTTTCCCCTCATATCTCAGAGGAATTGCTGCATAAGGCTATTTACTCAGTACTTAGTATTTTATTGTGCCTAATGGCTCTTGACATCTTATGCATGAGCACTTGTCCATTAAAATTGGCCAACAGTATTGTGTCAAGCAGAAGTCACATGCTTTAATTTAATTAATGTAAAGATGTGAAAGTACCACCACCACATGAAAATGGAAGTAGTTGAAGGAACATCAAAGGTCACCTAATACAACCCCTTTTGTTTAATTTAACATGGCAAACTTACTGTCTTTTAAATCTAAATTTCTTCTCTTATTATTGCAATTCATTTTAGTACCAGAAAATTCATTACCTCCATCACCACCTAGTTCTTTAAATCCTAGTTCTTTAAATCCTTATCATTTTTACAGGTTAAATGTAAATTCTTTAAGTCTTTTAATATATGCAACTTGTCACGATCTAGTCGCCATCTTTGATGCCTGTTTCTGAACACGTTATCGTTTATTGCTTTCCTTCTTCATACTAACCCACTTATCGTCCATGGGAAGTCAAACTTCCAAAATCAAAGATGTTACATTTCTGTTTTTAACTCAGAGTAAGTAAATATGTCTTGCTGAAAATATGTCTTGCTGAGAGTCTCTGGATTGGAGAAGCATATAAACTAGAGTAAATCAATATTTATTTACAATACACTTTTATTTCCTCTTATTTTCCTTCTCTAGTGAAGCTGCACAAATTACAGTTATCTAATTTTGAAAATATTTCAACACTACATTTCAAATTATTTCAGTACTAAAAAGACCTTGTAGTACAGGGGTCTTCAAACTTGGCCGTTTTATGACTTGTGGACTTCAACTGCCAGAATTCCTCAGCTAGGCATACTGGCTGAGGAATTCTGGGAGTTGAAGTTCACAAGTCATAAAAGGGCCAAGTTTGAAGACCCCTGTTGTAGTAGAACACAAAGGGATGCCACCATTGAATAGACCTATATGTATTGCCATTATCCCAGAAAATAATAGGACATTTAAGGGTTCTGATGATGAAGATGATGCTGCTTAATTATTTAAAAAAATCTTATAGTTGAACTTCACCTACATTCTTCCTAAACATTAAGCCATATTGTGGCTTTTTAATTTTGGCTTTCACCTTGAGGTTCTCACTCAAGGGACAAATGGCAAGGCTGAAATTATCCTACTTTGACATATTGTGTGAAGTCCCAGCTCACTAGAAAAGGCTCTAATGCTGGGAAATGTGGAAGAAAAGAAGACAAAGAGCAGCAAGGTAGGTGGACTCAATTAACAGTGATGATGAATGCACTCTTGGTAGACTTCAAAGAGCAGGTTAAGGACAGATCATCAGGGAGAAAATCCATATGGTTACTAACATCAACAATTATTTGGCGGGTCGAATCCCGAGTGCCGCGTAGCAGAGTGAGCGCCTGTTACTTGTCCCAGCTTCTGCCAACCTAGCAGTTCGAAAGCACGTAAAAATGCAAGTAGAAAAATAGGGACCACTGTGGTGGGAAGGTAACAGCGTTCCGTGCGCCTTTGGCGTCTAGTCATGCCGGCCACATGACCACGGAGACGTCCTTGGACAAGCGCTGGCTCTTCGGCTTTGAAACGGAGATGAGCACCGGCCCCTAGAGTCGGAAATGACTAGCATGCATGTGCGGGGGAACCTTTACCTTTACCTTTTATATGAATCTAGGTCTTCTGGTTTATAAACCATATCTATATTTTAATGTGCTGCATTTGAACTCAGCAATGGTTATTAGATAATGATTTAAAAAAACCTGGCTGAGCAAGATGTGTCATTTTGTTAACTTATTCATTTTTTTCCTACGCCCTGACAACAATACACTCCCTGGTTCTGATTTGTGGCAAAGTGTGTGTTCACAGCACAGATCAATTGTCTTTAGCAGACAGCAAACCGTCTGAATACAATATTCTTTCATCTTAATGTTTATGACATATTAAATATTATATATCATAAGCTGAGACTGCTAGCCAGTAAACAGTATTGTTCAGGTTTGTTGTTTTTCGAATAAATATTTTTTAATCTAAAATTTCTCCAGTATGAAGTAACTTGACTTATTTGGATGCCATTGTTTTCAGAGGAGACTGCTTTTATATTTTATAATATAGCTGATTCTGTAAGTTTTTTCGGGGGGGACACAAACAAATCAAAATTTCATTATTGAGATTCTCTGTGTTAAACATCTATGTGGGGAGATGCTGTATGCAGAAATTTTAATATATCTATTGGTTCACATATTGCAACAAAAATAATAAAAAGCTGTCCCCGCTTCTTGAAATAAAGTTTCCCCATGGAGATGATTAAACAGGAGACAGCCATCACAAAAGGAATACTGCAGAGAAAATGCCTTATTGGGAAAGAAAATGGCTGGGATCTGCAGATATACTGAGGTAATATGCTTTCTTTGGGCATGTGGCTATTTCTGGTTACAGCTCTCGGATTAGACCTTAAGAAAGCATCAGCTGAAACTCATGATATGTCCCTTTGAATGATGCTGTTCTGTGGGTAATACAACAGTGGTCTGAAAGCTAGAACCATAATTTTTAGATCCAGAGCAATGTACCATAACCTACTCTAATGTGCTTCAAGTGGATAATACTTAGTGCAAGCAGGGAACTTGAAATACATCCTCGGCAAGCCTTAAAAGTCTGGCATTCATTCTGAAGTGTGCCATTGGGGTTTGCTCTACCTCTGCCAGTAACTGAGTTTCTAAAAGCAAAGTCCTTCAGTACTAAATTTTTTCATAGTCCCCCTCCTCTCCCCCAATGAAAACCTTACAACCTTTTTATTTTTTATTTTCAGGGTGCTTTAAGATTTTTCTTGGCTATATTTTTCACTGATTTGATTTTAGGTGCACTGGTGTTATTTTTCTTTTTCCTTTTTCTATTATTTCTCCCTCCATCATTCTGGACCAGGGGTGTCAAACTGCCAGCCCATGGGCCGGACGCGTCATGCAGAAGCTGCGCCCACCCCATCGCTGGCAATGGCAAAACTGTCCTGATATGTTTGCGATGTCACGTGACGTCACGAGTTTGACATGTCTGTTCTAGACCCTACTTGGCTGATTTTCTTTTTAACCAGTAAAACCCTCCATGGCAGAAGTTCCTGATTACAGGGTTTAATTAAAACATGGAAAGCTAAGAAAGATGTAGATGGGCCAGGAGTGATTGATCAGCGAAAAGCAAGATAATCCACACTTTTGTTCATTTTGTAAGTAAGGTCAAAACCACCTTGTTCTTTCATAGAAATATCAAAAGCAACTTTTGTGTTCATCAAATCAAGTAAGAGGATAAAATGATAGAAACACCGTATTTGTTTGCCACTCAGCGATAGCGTTATGATTGGCTGCATTCATGCTGTTCAAGTTCAATGCTACATGAATGAATTCGCACCTAAAAACTGGTTGGTCTTCTTTGTTGCCTATGAAAATGTATGTCCCATATTTTTTGACAACTACATTTCCTTTCTGACATACGTTATTTTGCTGCTGGGAGCATTCAAGATGCAGCCCACCTATTCATTCAAGGGACTGACTGGATTTACTTCAGCACCGTCAGGAAAACAGCAGGCCAGTTTCAGAGATTTACAGGCTGAATGTCAAGTCCTTGACTTACAACCACAATTGGGGCCAGAATTTCCATTGCTAAGCAAGAAGGTTGTTAAGTGAGTCATGAATGATTTTGCCATGGTTGTTAAGCAAATCACTTCAGTTGTTAAGTGAAGCATACAATCATTAAGGGAATGGCTTCCTCCCCTGGTCTTTGTTTGTCAGAAGCTGGCTGGGAAGGTTGGCGATGTCATTTGTTAAGTGCAGGACACGGCAACCCTTGTAAATACATTCTGGTTACCAAGTACCCTGAATTTTGATCACGTGACCATAGGGATACTGTGATGGTTGTAAATCTGAGGACCAGCTATAAATCATTTTTTTCAGTGCCGTTATAATTTTGAATGGTTGCTAAATTAATGGTTGTAAGTTGAGAACTACCTGAATTAGAAACTGTATTTTTAGCACTTCCCTATCTGCAGCAGAGTCCTTCAATTAATCCGACCAACCACAATAGCCACAAAAAATATTGTGGTACTTGCCCAGAAAAACCTACTTTTAAGAGATTTTCCTCACTAGATGTACCAGTTTTAGTAAAATGATTTCTTTCTAATACTGTTTTTGTCTCTTGAGTAATTTTCCTCCATTTGCCAGCTGTAGAAAGAAAAATAACAGCGTCTTAAGTTTTAAACCTGTGTTTCATATGATAAAAATATTATTTGAGAATCCCAATTGGCTTATAAATGGTTTAATTAATAAATCTGTATTACTTGAATGGAATTCTCTGAATTTGGAAAACATTTCCAAAGTAATGTAGGATAAGAAAAGATGGACATTATTGTGTTATCAAAAAAGCAAGACTTATTTAGAAAGACAATTAAAAACAATTGGGAAGTCCCACATTAAGGTATACCCTGATAAATGTCAACCAAGGTACATGTCTTTCTCATTTCCATAATTCTGTAACTTAATCCCTTTTCTTGCTTGTGAGCTGCTATGGAGGGTTTAACAGTTACATTATCCTCTGGAGTGGGGGCATGGGGAGGAGATTACCAGTCTGACACTTCCTTCATTTTCTATATTGTATTCTTCCCTTCATAACTGCAGAGTCAAGTGAAATGATTTACATGTGAATTTTCCATATCTAAATCGAATGTATGAGCATGAGATTTGCTTACTTCTGGGGTCAAAGGGAGGCAGGATAGGGGAGGCAGGAGGCCTATAAAATAAGATTTCCCTACTGAATTGCCTTACAATACTCACACAAATGGTTTTCTTTTTAACAAGTGACATAATAGGATAAGTCATTCCATTTTTAGAAACTCACAATACAGTCAGGATTTCATTGCTATGAAGCTACTTTTCAACAACACATATTTTTAAGGCACAATTTGGAGACTTCCGCCCAATTAAAAAAAAGATATATTTGCAATAAAAGGGACAAAGAAGTCAAATTAGCATTAGGTAGAGAAAGATGTGAATAATCAAGCTTAGGAAAAAAAAACACTCCCAAAATGGAATTCAGCTGAGCAGTTCACCAAGGAAAAAGCAGAAGATCTGAGACCAAATCTCACTGGCAGATGTCCAAGCATTCCTTCCACTTCTAATGATCAACAATCCACCCCTGCCTTTTTGGGGAAAGTTCTTTTTTGCTTTGTTTGCATGGGTCAGCCCCTTCTTGCCATTGTATGTCTATGCCAAGTCAATGGGGCTGTCATGGCAAATGTTACAGGAATCCAAAGGAATGTTTTTCATGTCACCACAAAAGGAGCTCAGAAAGTTTTCTTCCCTTCCTTCTTAGACTGAGAGCTAATATAACCATTTATGAGATTATGTTCATGGGAGAAAATATGTATATATTGAACTAACCTAACATAAGACACATGATAACTAGACTATGGATTAAAAAAGAAAGTTGGTTTGAAAAATAAACTGATGTCCACATGACTTGTGTACCCTCTCATAATGGCCCCTTGTGAACAGGTGTGCTAGCTTTAGTTTTTTTGCAGAAATAATTTGAGAGAGTCTGCTGCAAAATGATAAGCTTTATTCACCTTGGGAAATAAGAATCTCCAAAACTGCCTTCAGCTTTCTCTAACAACTTTATGGATTTAATTCCATGTTTTCCCTCAATGGATGTTCAAAAGCAGTAGACAACAAATCACAATGAAAAGGCATACAATAAAAGAATATTTGTAGCTCAGGGTTGAAATGAGGGATCCTTGGTGTTCACTGAGCTTGGCTGTTTGCTTGCAGATGTTTCATTACTCAAAGTAGGTAACATTATCAGTGCTAGTACACTAGTTCAGTAGTCCACTAGTATTCCTCAAAAGACATACAATTATACACCATTATACACAAGTCAATAAAACATCGCAAGTATGTGATGAAATGATCATACATCTTCTCTAGTACATCAGTCCTGAATAAACTGAAAAGTCCAAAATATGCTCGTGGTGATTACTTTTGAGTTATGCTGGTATTTCTTTGAAGTGAAATATTATTTATGGTTTGAAAATAAGTAATTTTTTCCCATCGTTAATCTGATCAAGGCAATTTTTAGGTCAAATCAGAAGACTGTCCCCCAAATATTCTTTGTCATATTTATGCTTTTCTTGAGAATGGGGGAAGGGAAAACGTTGGAGTCACTAATGATTTCCAAACTCTGGGCTTGGCAGCATAGCTACAATTCATTGCAGAAATTAACTTGGCTTATTTATTATCCAGCTGCTTCAGCCTGGAGACTGAACAAAGGGGAAAAAACCCTCTTCATCTGATATTTCAAGGACAGAATGGCTGGCCTGAAGTCAACTCTCTTGAGGAAAATCTCTTTGCTCCTTCTTGAAATCAGAACTGGCAAAAAGAAACAACTGTTTCCCTGTTTGATCTTTTAAACTTCTTGACCGGGGAAATGGAGCTTTCCTGAGCCACCAAGTTTTTGCTTGCTTGTTTCTCATTTTGTTTCAGCTGTTTTCTTGTTCAAGATACTTTTGCAATTGTTATGGCTCCCTACAAAATGCATTTGATTAATTTAATTGCAAATATATAACTTCCTCGGTCTGGAGAACTAAATACTTGATACCTTTAAAATTCAAAATATACCAAAATGCTACAAGGAGAAAAGACAAATAGTACCGTAGTTAAATTATGAATGTAGCAGAAATAATAGTAACAACAATAACAGCAACACAAACAAAATACATTTCCATACTGAGATTTGCCCTAGGAAACTTCACTCGTTAACTAATAGCTAACATACAGGAAAACCAGCACAAACATATATTGGCAAGGCCTTTTATCTGCTCTTTTCTTACAATGTTGCCTTCATTTTGCTCCCAGTCCATGAGCAAGACAGGGATATCCTTAGCTTTCCTTGTGTTAAAGTAGGATTCCTCCCCCTCCCCTTACTCCAACCTTACCCAGGCCAGTCCAAAGGAATACAGTATAAAATAAGCTAATCTTCACTATTACCTTGGAGAAAAATCAGATGATGTCAGAGACTGTAAAAGGGACAACTGAGGGTAGGGATTGGCAATGGGAAGAGTTAATTACCTGCAGGTTTAAGGTAGGTATTGCTTTAACTCAGTCATCTGGAAAGGCCCAGTAAATACTGCACATTCAGTGCCAGTGTGAGAATAACTTTCCGCCTTGCACTGAAGACTCTGAGAAAGATCGACAACCTCACCTGTGTACATACAAGTGTATGGTTTATCAGCATATGCTAATCCTATTTTTAACTGCAAAGAGATGGCTAGAAAATAAATAATAACAGTAATCATCATAATGATAACCATCATTATCTCTGTAGTTAAATAAAACATACCATTCAGAACGACTGACCAAGATTCTCCGCCTTACTATGCAGTTTGGGCCTACTTAGATGATAATAATTTTGTATCCTGGTTTATAATCTGAGGGATGAAGGATACTTCAATATTGCTCTGAAATAAAAAGTGCAACTAATAAACAGAATGATAGGATAACAGAATAACAGAATTGGAAGGGACCATGGAGGTCTTCTAGTCCAACTCTCTGCTCAAGCAGGGAACTCTACACCATTTCAGACAAACAGTTGTCCAATCTCTTCTTAAAAATATCCAGTGATGAAGCACCCACAACTTCTAAAGGCAAGTAATTCCATGATTACTTGTTTTGTCAGGAAATTTTTCCTTATTTCTAGGTTTCTTTTCTCCTTGATTACTTTCTATCCATTGCTTCTTGTCCTGCCTTCAGGTGTTTTGGAGAATAGGTTGACACCCCCCTGCCGTATTTCTGTGGCAGCCCCTAAGATATTGGAATTACTAAACAAACAGTCTCTTCTAGAGTTTTAGTTTTGAAAATAAGCCGTGTTTCCACCAATCCCAAATCTGTAATATGTAGTGCAGTTGGATGAAAATAATTATCTTGGGAATGTTTTTCACAAGATGCCCTTTGCTTGCCTGTCTGTATGATAAATCTGTAATGCTTAGCTTATGTCATTTTTCTGCATACCATCACCACTGTTGGACTTCCCAGCTGCTTTTAGGCTGTTAAAATTCATCAGTTGTGGTATTAAAAGAATTGCTTTTCACTGCTCTTTTCTTTTTCTTTTTTTCTTTTGGTCTTATAAATCTTCATTTGCTTAAGAGTTATTTTTTAAATTCAAATCTTTTATGATTCAAATCTAATTCATTTTCATGATTTCCCTTTGTTCTTATTTTTTTCACTAGATTCAGCAGAAAGAGTCCAGCTCTTCTTTGATTACTTGTAATTTTAGTGCTTTCTATCTTTAATTACAATCATTTTAATATGTTTCTAGGAATGAAATCTGTTCTTTGGGAAAAGGATTCCCATTTTATATTATTTGGCTGCTAAGAGAGACAAAATTGGAAAAGTGAGAGGGAAGAGAAGGACGAATTAGTGCATAAAGTTCAAACTGAATTATTATGTTCATTTCATAACTTAATTTGAATGCTTACAAATCCCTATTATCTTTTTCATCCTTTAAAGACTGTGTATTTCTACTGTTATTTCTCAGTGTAACAACTGAAGTCAGTTGTATTTTTCCCCCTTCATTATTCAGATCCTGACTCCTTGCTTTGAATTTATGGTTTAGAAGTGGCTTTAGGTCTTGAAAAAATTAAGTCACCCTGATGATGCAGAGATGCCCTCAGGATATATTTAATTAACTAACACACACATATATGATTTGTGAGGTCCAATTTTCATGGGAGCTCTGTTTAACTGAACTCACCATTCATAACTATTTTTTCTTGCATTTCTTTTTGAAATAGATTCCATGAGGATCCTATTCTTCTACATAATACAATTATCGATGATACAAACCTTTACTTGGAAGCCTTAACTGATTTTCATGGTTATTTCCACCCACCACAACTACCCCATCCTTGGGGGGCTAATGTCAGAAAATAAGATAGTGTTTAGCAATTGTTTTCCCTCTAGTCTAGACACTCAATAATCATTCACCAGCTATAGAAGAAGAATCAACACTAGGAGAATTCAATTGCTTTTATTGAAGACACATGAGCCTTCATAATAATAAAAAAAAGAACACAGGGAAGGAATTTAGTATTCCAGACTGCTATATATGAGATTTCCAGACTTTAAATCATTATCTTTTTTTCTGCCCTTATGCAATGATTACCTTGCCAATACTTTTTTGAACATGGATTTGGAGGCCACTACAGTTATTGTGACCCTATTTCCTTGGAAAAATATAAAGGACAATCCTGGAAACAGGGCAAATTTGAACACCATTTATAAGTATAAAAGGTTCTAATTGTTTATTTTTACAGTTTTGCTTTACAAAGGAAAATTCAAGAGCAAAACCAAGAATTTTTTTTACAAAAATGCATAGTCTTATAAAAATATCTAAAATCAAATAGTGTATATATAAATTTAATTTAAAAAGACCTTTCAATTTCCATATTTTTCACATGAATATAAAAGATGGTGCCTTAAGTGGTACTATTTGTACAGTAAAAGTTAAATGTTCAAAATAAAAAAATGAGTTTCTGAAAAATAAATAAACCTAAACAACAACTTTCTGAAATTAAATTAAAGGACTGATCTTTGCAATAAAGGACATACAGTCACTGAAGGCACAGTGTGTTTTGATAATGGTCCTGTCGAATCTCAATTTATTTGCTTTTCTATCTATACTGCATACAGCTACAGCTTCCCAGACTATCCCCCTCAGTTTGTTTACAACTTCATTTTAATATTCTAAGCCTATTTTATGACATCAAATAATCTTTTAAAAAGTATTAAAATGGGGATGTTTCAAAGCATGCAAGAAAGAGAAAAGGTCCACATACAGACTCTTTAAGGTTCTAAGTTTCTTATGTTTCTCTCTTAAGTTGAGTCTACTTTTTAACAGACTTAAAGGTAAACGTAAAGGTTTCCCAGCAGATGCGTGCTAGTCGTTTCCAACTCTAGGGGCCGGTGCTCATCTCCGTTTCAAAGCCGAAGAACCAGCGCTTGTCCAAGGACATCTCCGTGGTCATGTGGCCGGCATGACTAGACACCAAAGGCGCATGGAACGCTGTTACCTTCCCACCGTAGTGGTCCCTATTTTTCTACTTGCATTTTTATATGCTTTCAAACTGCTAGGTTGGCAGAAGCTGGGACGAGTAACAGGCGCTCACTCTGCTACGTGGCACTCGGGATTTGACCCGCCAAACTGCCGATCTTCTGATCGACAACCTCAGCGTCCTAACCCACTGAGCCACCGCATCCCTTACAACAGACTAAGTAATGTGACCAATCTATGTGGGCATTTCTTATTGACTACAGTATTCTAATCTTTCTGCATATTTCCCCATCCTTAGCATCTTAATAGACTGCATATTAGAAAAAAAACAACATTCTCTTATGCTGCAGACTATTACACTGCACAAAGCAACATCTTCCATTTAATCCAGTTTTCTTCAGTGCTTGCAATTTCAAAATGGATAGGAAGTAGCTAACCTTGTAAGAATTTTCCTGGTTGGGCACAGCTCACCTTAATGCTGTACCATTTATTCCCGGTGGAATGTAACTTCTCACATACGTGTTTATTCAGGTGTTTATACAGTCTTCCACACAGCTGCAGGATCCCTTTCCCCCAGCTCCAAGCCAAGAGGAGAAAAAAGCTGGAGAGGACAATACATTGTGAATTCACTGTGCTTGAATACCACTATCCAAAAACAACATTTGTGTCAAGGTTTGGCAATGTGTAGGTATCCCTTGGCCTACACAAGTAGTCTCTGTACTTTAGAGTCAGGAATATCCAGCTGTTGAGAACTTTGAAGAAAGCCCTTTTGGCATTCCACAGTCACTTGTTCTGAATCCTTTGCTTTATTTTTAAATTGGAGCTAGGTGGAAGCTGCCTTTTCAGAATAAAAGATGCAGATAATAAAAATATATCCACCCATCAAAAAGCCTCAGATGTGCAATTACAGCCTCCACAGCCTCTGTCAGACTGTATGATGATTATAGAGAAGGGTACTCAGCTCATTGCTTAGGCAAAAGAAGGCACCATGTTCTCCAAACAATCACACACTGGAGTCTAATTACTGGGATAGGCAGGATTTACTTTATTTTCCTAGCTATATTCATCCCAGCACAGAAATAGTTGCCTTTGCAATAATCATCTCATAATTGCTGATGTAATGATAGTGAGGGGCCTTGTGATGGTATCTCAAAGATTGACAGGTTCTTGTTTTGCGAAAACTAAAAGCCGCTGCAGCAGGATGTATGATGTGCAGCTCTCAGTGGCATAGAATCATACACAGTGATCATGCTAATTTAACATTTGGAGGGGAAAGAAAGTCATTGTACTCCCAACTGAATCCAAACAAAATAGAATCAGTTTGGTTGAAACATTTTAATTTAATGCATAATGCATGTTGGAAGTTTCCTTTTCAATTTTTCAGTCATCAAATGCTTAGTTTTTAAGAAACTAAAATGTTCTCTCATAACTATCTTGCCATTTTGTTCTCTTTGTTTCTCTTTCAAAGCTTGGGAATAAGAGCCTCAGTATTCAGAAACTAACGGATTGGCTACCAGCAGTTAGAAAAAGTAATAAACATTACTTCCGTTAGTTTCCTGAGAAGGATTCAGAATTTTTGGGAAAAACCTGAAATAAAAAAAATATCACTGAATCACAGGTGTTCTATTGCCATGTCAATGAACACCTGAAAGTTCCCTTCTCACCCTTATGGGTGGTCTGTGTCTTCCTTTATCTTGGATGCTCTACTAGAGCAAAGGTCCCCAACCTTTTGGGCAACAGGGACTGGTGCCATGGAGAAAGGTTTTTCCGCAGACCAGAGGGGGTGTGGTTTTGAATACTGCCTGCATCCCGAGGATGGTGCTTTGCTTGTTTGTGCGGCCCGCTTGATGGCATGCTGAGGACCGGTGCCGGTTCCGTGGACCGGGGGTTGGGGACCCCTGTACTAAAGGGCTGGTAGTTTGAAGGTTCTGCACAGGATCTTAGTTAATCCTAGCATTTCACTCTTCTGGACAGAGACCTCCAATGCTGTTCCTGGGATCTATTGGAGCTTCTTTCCCAGCTTAGGAGTCATAGTCCCAAGTGCTCTTACCACGAATGGGACCAATTTGGCTTTTGTTTTCCATATATATATATTTCTTTCATTCAATCAGGTCTGATTCTTGGTCAGTGCCTGCACAGGTTCCCACAGTTTTCTTTGCAAGGTTTTTCAGAAGACTTTGCCATTGCCTTCTTCCTATTCCCTAGCTTGCTCAAGGCAGGACTAGAACTCACCATCTCCAAGCTTCTAGCTTGATGCCTTAACCACTACACCAAGCTGGCTCTAATTTCTTATATAGGCAGAGCTATATCAGAAATGTATGAACAGAACTTAAAAGAAGAAATATATCTCTAAAATGGAAGTTGGGATTTTAGGGCCTATTATGTTCAATGGACAATCTGCAGTTGAAATTTTTCACTTCTTACTGTTAAAACCCAGAGCCATCAGTTAAGCAACGTCTCTTTTTGTTAGGAAAAACCATTATAAATTGTTGAACATCTTTTATGCTCATGACTTTGAAGATTAAATGAAGTAAAATGCATTTAACTGAAAAAATATGAAATTGTATAAGAAAGGAACAGCAATTAGAGAAATAATCTTGCTTGAAAGAAATTGTTTAATAATACAATCTAGGAGTCCTACTACAACTAATAGGGCTTAATCCAGGTTAAATAAATTAAAGAATGTACTGCAGAATTAAATGTAGGGAGTCAATTGGATCCTGAATTCTCCAACTGTTGAACCACAGTTTCCAGCATTCTTCACTTTGTGCCATGCAGATTAGGGCTGTTGAAAGCTGGGTTTCAGCAATATGTGAAAGTTAGAGATTCCATGTGTTAATATTTTTAGATTGTTGATAGAAATATTGCAAATGTAAACTAAGTTAGGATGGACTTTCCCATAGTTACTTGCAATCCATTTTCAAAGTTCTGACATTCCTCCCCCCACATTGCATCACATGATTAGAATAGAATAGAATAGAATAGAGCTGGAAGGGACCTTGGAGGTCTTCTAGTCCAGCCCCTTGCTCAAGCAGGAGAACCTATACCATCTCAGAAAGTGACTGCCAGTCTCTTCTTAAAAACCTCCAGTGATGGAGCAACCACGATTTCTAAAGGCAAGCTGTTCCACTGGTTAATTGTCCTTACTGTCAGGAAGTTTCTCCTTAATTCCAAGTTGCTTCTCTCTTTGATCAGTTTCCAGCCATTGTTTCTTGTCCTGCCCCCTGGTGCTTTGGTGAATAACGTGACCCCTCTTCTTTGTGACAGCTCCTCAAATACTGGAACACTGCTAGCATGTCACCCCTATTTCTTCTTTTCTTTAGACTATCCAAACCCAAATCCTGCAGCTGTTCTTCATATGCTTTAGTCTCCAGACCTTTCACCATCTTAGTTGCTCTTCTCTGAATTTTTTTTCCAAACTCTCAACATCTTTTTTGTGATATGGTAACCAAAATTGGCTGCACTATGCCAGGTGTGGTCTTAATAGGGTTTTATAAAGCGGCACTAATACCTTGTGTGATCTTGATTCTATGCCTCTGTTTATACAATCCAGGATTGTATTAGCTTTTTTGGCTGCTGCTGCACACTGCTGGCTCATGGTTAAGTGATCGTCCACTAGGATTCCAAGGTCCTTCTCACAGTTACTGTTTTTAAGCCAGGTCTTGCCCAATCTGTACCTGTACCTTTGATTTTTCCTGCCTAAATGTAAAACTTTGCTGTTTTTCACATTGAAACTCATTTTGTTGGATAGGGCCCATTGTTCAAGTTTGTCAAGACCTTTTTGGATCCTGAGTTTGATCACATTTTGAGCACTTGGCAACCGACTAGCATTTATTTGCAGCATCCCATGGTCACATGACCACAAATTTCAGCATTTTTTTTTGCCAGTTTGTGATATTTACTTCCTGTTTCTGGTAAAAAAAAACCCAACAACCTCCCATTGGGGAAAAAAGATTTGCTTAAAAATTGCGGCATTCGCTTAATGACCATGGCATTTGCTTAACAACTGCCACAAAAATGTTTGTAAAATCAGGAAAAAGTCAAATGGTAGTATGCTTAATGACCACCAAGACTTACACACATAATTTACAAACATAATTATAAACATATGTAGTAAATCAAGGACTCCCGTACATCCAGCAGTATTTGCTTGCTTGGTATGCTCTGGAAGATAAGCCTTTCTTTGAGTATTTCAGTAAGAATGACGCGATCAGAGTTCTAAGTAATGGACCGTCTCTTTAGAATACCTCTTTAGCCCCAGTTCTATCCAAACTGGCCAAATGTATCAAGATTTGGCTTTTCCAGAAGATCTTGGGAAATATTGTAAGTTGTCGTCTCCTGGAGGGGAATTTTTGCATTAACTTCTTTCCATTGTTCCTTAACACTTGTGCCGATAATTATACTGTTATTGTTCATTATGTTATTATTTGTTTTAGCTGAGTGCAAGCCATTCATAAATGTTCTGATTTGTTGTTGTTGTTGTATTCTTCCAATCCTGAATGTGCAAAAAGAATGAGAAAACAGGTGGGCAGAGAAAGCAGGGGACTGGGCACTATGGGGTGAGGGCATTTGTAGAGACTTAAATGGAAGATAATAATATCAAAGGCATTCAATAAATAAATTCTAAGTTCTTAGAACTTAGAATGATGGTCAGAGCAAGGTGTGCCAACCGGAGCTTTGAAATGAAAATTTGAGCAAAAGAGAGATATAGTAATAGTACAAAGGTATTTCATGGAGCATATGGTATAGACATTATAGCAACACCAAAAGAGAGGAAGAGTTAAATTAAATACAGTAGATATTAAAAAAATAATGAAATGGAAAGGTAACCATATAGTTACAGGTAAGCCACTTGATGCTAAACAAAATGCCTATTACACATTTTTGTGGTCATTTTGTAACATTTAAAAAAATGTGAGTTGCTTGCAGCCCATATGGAAAAGATCTGTTTATGTTAATTGATAAGTAAACCTTTAAGATTTAAGAAGGCTCTGTGTAGATGTGTAGAAGGTCATGATGTTCCACACTAGATGTGATTCATATGTTTTTGAAGAAGAATGGGTGCTATTACTCCATTTCACTCCCACATCATTCCAGGAAGCTTCCATAGCAAAGAACTACACATGTAAGGTACATCGCCTGGTTCCTGTCCCTAAACAACAATTTCTGTGAAATGGAATTATTCATCCTTGCCTATAGAGCTTTCTGACAAAGACTTTGCTGGACCAACATGGGAACTGATAGGAAAGCAACCCCGTCAATTGCTCTGATAATGCATGAATCAACATTGAATCTACAGTGTGTCTGTTAAACAAAATACAGCGAGAAAGCCTGATTTGTGCTTGCAACATGGTACAAAACACTCTACTCAGTTCCTTAGAACAGAAAACATTTTGATACATTCCTTTCACTGTTGTTTGGTCAATGAGTTCAATGTGTATTGTTTCCTACAAACTTTTAAGGATAACATTTAACCTATTTCTGTAATATCTGGAGCTTCTAAGATCAATAAGCCATAATGGGTTTAGTTTGGGTCTGCCTTTTTTTTTTAAAAAAACACCCATAATGTTTTCTGCAGCTTCAGCTATAGGCAATGATTTCTTTTGAGCCGCATAGTTGATTTCATGGCTATATAAAAATAGATTATTAGGTTTCCCACAGCTTAAAGTTGCTCTGCAGGATCTGATGGAAAGCAATTATATTATTGACAGGTAAAAATCTTCTTTCTTAAGCTGATAACTCTAAATACATTGGAGCTCTATTTCCTGAAATCTAGAACTAGAATCTAAAATCTGGGTTTGAATTTTTGGAACCTGTAGTTTTAATGCATCTGGAAGGCATCAGGATGTAAGTGCATGGACTGGTTGCTAGGAAAGCTGGAGTTACTGTATACAGCAATAAATATTTTCATTGAATTACATGTTCCAGAATATTTATTGTGTATGCCAAGCAGTTCTTAAGATTGTTTCATACATGCACATATTTCATGTGTTTTCAAGATACTTGTGAAGTGACTCCATGGAAAAGTATGATATTTGATTTCAACAGAGATGAAATAACAGTTTGATCAATGCTGTGATTGTCCATTCATCAGTATTTACTTTCAGCATAATTCTACTTTTCTACTTAGAAGTAATGACGTGGGATTTATTCTCAGATAAACAGAGCAGAATTTGGAAAACAAATCACCCATTATGTCAGAGGTGAAGGATGTTGGGACTCATAATTGAGGAACATTTAAGAACTTTTTTCCAGCAGGTTCTTTATTCTTATGATGTGTTTATGATATATATGTGAATCTATGGCTCAGTCAGAAGACTGTACATTTAAATTTAGACAATTTCTCTTTTGTCATAAATTTGAAGCCTACATGGATGTTTACACAAGTCCTCCCTGCTGGCCTGTGTGGCACAAAGGGTAAGAGACCTAGGTTTCTTAGCCAAACATTCACTATACACTGTATGATGAACAGTTAAGGGAATTAGGAATGTCTAGCCTAACAAAGAGAAGGATTAGGGGTGACATGATAGCGGTCTTCTAGTGCTTGAGAAAGTGTTACAGAGAAGAGGGGATTGACTTATTCTCCAAAGCACAGGACAAGAAGCTATGGGGAGAAGCTCCTTATAGAGAGATACAACCTGAAACTAAGGAGAAATTTCCTGACAGTGAGAAAAATTAATTAATGGAACAACTTGCCTCCCAGAATTGTGGCTGCATCATCACTGGAAATTTTCAGAAAAGATTAGACAGCAATTTGTCCCAGTTAAGGTCTTTTGCCTTGCACAAGAGTTGGACCAGAAAACCTCCAAGCTCCCTTCTAGCCCTATGATTCTATGATTCTCTGGACTAATTGATCTCAGCCCAACCTAACTCAAAGTTGCTGTTGTGGAGTGGGGGGGAGGGGACTGCTATGTACTCCTTTTGACCCCTTGAAAGAAAGTTGATATATAAATCCAATAAACATTTAAGGAAAATGCACATAAAACCCTCCTCTTAGGATACCCTAGGGCAGGGGTAGGCAACCTTGGCTCTTTTATGCCTCGTGGACTTCAACTCCCAGACAAGCTGGCTCAGGAATTCTGGGAATTGAAGTCCACGAATTATAAAAGAGCCAAGGTTGCCTACCCCTGCCCTAGGGCGAAGCCTCATTCCCAAAGTACAAATGTTTTGTAAATACAATTAAACTACCAGTATTTTCAGCCAGGAAAATATAGATGCATATTTTAATAATTTACAGAAATATTAGCACGAGGGAAGTGTGTGTGTTTATAACCACAGCTGAATGAAACAGGCTGAAGATTTGAAGGAAGAAAAGAGTTGTTGCAGAATGAGAAACAAAATGATGGATCCTGAAAATGCAGGAAAAATTGCTCTACAAGATTTCTTTCTCTACAAGAAAACCTGAAGAAAAAAAAGAAGATACAGGTATAGGTAGTCCTTAACTTACAACCATTCATTTAGTGACCATTTAAAGTTACAACGGCACTGAAAAAAGAGACTTTTGACCATTTTCACACCTACAACCATTGCAGCATCTCCATGGTCATGTGATTGAAATTCAGATGTTTGGCAACTGGTTCACATTTATGATGGTTGTAGAGTCCTGGGGTCATGTGATCACCTTTTGTGACCTTTTGACAAGCAAAGTCAATGGGGGAGCCAGATCCACTTAACAACCATGTTACTAACTGAACAATTGCAGTGATTCTTGTTAAAACAGTTAACATGTGACAGTTAACAACTGTCTAATTTAGCAACAGAAATTTTCGGCTCAACTGTAGCTGTAATTCAAGGTCTACCTGTAGTTAGTATGTCACTATTTTGAAGAACTAAAATAAATGGATGCCAATTGAACTCACTAGTCTGTGAGTTATATCTGCCAGTAACAAATTTCAAGGGCATGACAGAACCACTTCCAAGACTGAACAATCATCTCATCTTGCTGATACATTTGGGGACACACAGCACCACAAAGAATAGCTATGATTATATCACCATAGACTTCAAAAATCTCAGAAGGAAGCTCATGATGCTATGTGATCAGGTAGTATTATTGTTGATCTATCTAGGCAATGAAAGAAGAAAAAACATACTGATGGTATTTAACCCAATGCTGATGGATGTTCTCACAGAATGGATTCATGCAGATGTTGAAAAAAGTGGAAAGGGAATGAACCTGTGAAGCACCTCACAAAATAGAAGGCTAGGGATAGGGAAGAAAAAGGAGGAGAGACACTGCAACATTGCTTCCCATTACCAGTCCCCTGATACTGTGGTTGATGGTACTGAAGGCTGCTAAGAGATCTAGGAGGAAAGGCCAGGAATAATGCATTGGCCCTTGGCCACACCTTGCTTTATATCCCTTGCCCCTTCCAGGGGCCCTCTTAAATGTTCCCTGGTGAGTGCCCTCCCCTTCTGTCTCACTTGTAGCACCCCAGCCTGTACCATACTATCAGCCCTCATCCAAATACAATGAACTCCATCCCAATTAACTTCACTAAAAGTCACAATCTTCAGTAGATAACTTAAGGGATGCCCTCACCTTGCTTCTGTTTCCCACCAAAGTGGGGAGAGCAATCAACCAAAGTCCCAGCTTCCTCCCAAACCTCCAGCCACCACTTGAAACCAGTTTGGAGGTTCATTTCCTTCCTTTCCTTCTTTGGAATGTGCGAGTGAAAAAGTCTGGAGCTGGGTAGGAAAAAAACAGACCAGCCTCCAACAATTATTGTCCAACATATGTTCTGAATTGCAGATGGGCTGAAATGGCATCATTCCACAAGACAAATCCTGCACAGCTTACAGGACAAGGGCTGTTTTTCTTGTAAGATCACCAGCCAATTCCCACTCCCATTGCTGTGTAGCACGGGTGCTGAGTCATCAGGTCCTACACAATGCTGAGGCCAGGCAAGCCCAGACCACCATTCTGCCTTTGTGCATTAAAAAAAATGAAGTGAAGCCTTACTAAGGCTTACTCTTACTAAGGTTCAATGCAAGATCTGCTCCCAGTGCTATTCCAGTGCAAACCAGCCATCCTGCGAAGACATGGTTAATACAAAGTATTCCACAATCCTCACACACAGGGCTACTGAGGCTGCCACTATGGGTTCATGGTTGTGGAAATTGTTGATTACCATACAAAGAATCAATAATATTCTATGTAATCTCCACAATCCAACAACACTTCCATGAACCAACAATGCATAAAACTCACACTCATAGCAGATCCTCAAACAATCCACTAGTCTTGGTACCATAATAACATTTTTCCTCACGTAATATAATTTCGGAATCCTTTAGGAAACTAAGTTTAAAAACCATTTGAAGTCACTTTCTTTTTGAACAATGACTGACAAGTATGACTTTAAATGCACACATTTAGTGTTTCAAAAAACTCAAAACTAGGCTAATACCCCTTGTGCAGCAGTTTCATTTGCTTTGTTCTTTGAACCACTGGAACACCAACACCTCAACATCCTTTTCCTGTATCTGACTGAAAGCAGAAAAGTTTATATGAAAAAAGGGCTGGAGAACATTGCTGTAACTCTACATTAGTTGCAATAGAGCAAAAATATCTACTTTATTGAAGGAACTGAAAGAATGGAGTGGAATGTGATTTATGCTTTAATTTATTTGCTGGATTTTGATTTATGCATGAAATAGCTTGCCCTCTTACTTGGAAGGCTAATTCCATAGTTACCTAGCCACGCATCTTGATACCTACAGTATATATACAGTATTAGGTTTCAATTGAATGAGAAAACATGGTTTCAAATATATGCTATTAAAAAGAAATAAATTTGTGAGTTATTTGGTTATCATTAAATAAATCACAGGGAATTATTTATGTATTCTTCTCTACATAAATGAGGGAGTCAAACTATTTTACAAAGCATCAAAAGGCAAGACAAGAAACAATGGATGGAAAATAACCAAGGAGAGAAGCAATCTATAACTAAGGAGAAAATTCCTAACGGTGAGAGCAATCAACCAATGGAATAGCTTGCTTTCAGAAGTTGTGGGTGCTTCCTCACTGGAGAATGTAAAAAAGAGACTGGGTAACCATTTGTCTGAAATGGTATATGGTTTCCTGCTTGAGCAGGGGGGTTTGGACTAGAAGACTTCCATGGTCCCTTCCAGCTGTATCATTCTATGTTCTAAATGAGGCAAGGCTCAGGTAAAACTGCAAAATTATAGATCTGTACAACAATTGACTTTGTAGTAGCTACTTACGGAAATCTGACTGCAGCCAATGCAAACCATGGAAAATTAACAATGGCTTTATATCATGATTCGGTTGCCCTTTTAATTTATACCTGGAATGAAAATTACAGGAACTAGATCAACAATAAGCAGTATATTTACTTTTTACCCACTTTATTATTTTCATTATGCAATTTCTAATTTTTCAATGTATCAAATTTGCTGGAGTTTAGATGTATCATTTATACACAAGATCATATTCTGGATGTATCAGAATAATAAAATCAGACTATGTACTACACCATTTGTCAGATTATTCTAGTCTACCTTTCCTGTTTATTTTTTGGACCCCACAGGTACTGAGTATGTTCTTTCCTCATTAAGCTGTTTGGATGGTAGGTTTCACCACAATAAATTACAAAATAGTGTAAGTTTGTTATATGCATGGCATTTAATTCTTATCCAATGTCAACTCTGCAACAAACCTGAATGAAGCCATTTGGCTCGTTTTCAGTTGCCACCAGAATGGGAGGGGTGGTGGTGGAATTTTTCTGCTAGACTAAACAATTTTCTGTCCCATGAGAACCAAGGTCATTTCTGTTCGTTAGACTGCGGGGAGGGGAGCTGAGCCTTCTGTCCTGTTTTTATTCATAGATCAGGAAAAGAAATAAAAATATATCTGCAATATTGCAGTTGGGATCAATTTTATTGCAATCAAATGGGCGAGGGAGGGGCATCCTTCCTCTTCACTTTGCAACTTTCCCATGTGACAACAAGAGGAGGAAATAAAAAATTTAAAGGAGATAAAAATGCCCAGAAAAATCCTATTTCTGTGGTAGCTCTCTATGGCTTTCAGCAGCAGGAAAGAAATACAGGGAGTACTCAACTTACGACCACAATTAACCCCAAAATTTATGTTGCTAAGTGAAACATTTGTTAAGTTAATGTTGACTCATTTTATTACTTTTCTTGCTACAGTTGTTAAGTGAATCATTGCAGTTAGGTTAGTAACATGGTTGTTAAATGAACCTGGCTTCCCCTTTGAATTTGCTTATCAGAAGGTCACAAAAGCTGATCACATGAGCCCAGGACACTGCAACCGTCATAAATATGAACCACTTACCAAGCATCCGAATTTTGATCACATGACCGTAGGGATGCTGCAACAGTTGTGTGAAAAACGGTCGTACTGTGTAGATCACTTTTTTCACTGCTGTTGTGACTTTGAATGGTCATTGAATGAACAGTTGTAAGTCGAGAACGACCTTTATTTAACCAACGTTAAATAAGTTGACTGAAATTTTTGCTTAAACAAATCCCTTTGACCCTCAAAAGTTGATTGGGTTAGGTGTTTGTACAACACCCATTTCTCCCCATGATCCAGTTAAGTGTGCCATTCTAGTATATTCTCACACATATTTTCTTCAAAAGCAGGTCTCCCTCTCTTCACAAATAACTGGCTTTAGAATTGCAGGTCTCCATCAATCGACATGGTAAAAATCAACTAAAAAAATGATCCAGAAGCAAAGATGTTGCTAAGATAAAATCCTCACTTTCATAAATTATCTACTTGTTGCTCTAAGGAAGGCCTGCCATCTAGTGGAACTAATATGTAGATACATTTTATTGAACAAAATGCTTTTATTGTTGAACTATTTCTAGTCTTTCTCCTGAATCATTATAATCTTTTGTAGTAGTATTCGTGTTAAAAAGTAACTGATGTAATGTAGTTGTATAGCTCATCCAAAGAAAAATAGGCACATATTGAATGAGTTTAATATATGCCTCTTAGCAAGCATTATAAGAAAACTCTGAAGAAATAAGTACTATTTGTTTACAGAAGATAAAAGGTAAAGGTAAAGATTCCCCCGCACATGCGTGCTAGTCGTTTCTGACTCTAGGGGCCAGTGCTCATCTCTGTTTCAAAGCTGAAGAGCCAGCGCTTGTCTGAGGACGTCTCTGTGGTCATGTAGCCGGCATGACTAGAAGCCAAAGGCGCACGGAACGCTGTTACCTTCCCACCGTAGTGGTCCCTATTTTTCTACTTGCATTTTTACGTGCTTTCGAACTGCTAGGTTGGCAGAAGCTGGGACGAGTAACTGGCGCTCACTCTGTTACGCGGCACTCGGGATTCGACTCGCCAAACTGCCGACCTTCTGATCGACAAGCTCAGCATCCTAACCCACTGAGCCACTGTGTCAAGATACCATGACATTATTATAAACTTTTGAAATACTAATATATGATAGTACCCAGTGATGAAAATGTGTGTTTTCAGAGTGCTATATTATTGGATATTTTCAATAGTACTATATATGAATAAAATGTACTTGGTAAATTGTATTTATCTGAAGGAATTGATCCAGATGCAGTCACTAATCCATTAGAGATTGCAGGCAACATATGGGAACAACTGTATCAAGATACAGTTCGGAATATGCCTTTGCTATATTAAGCAGGAAAGTTTTAGCATGGAAAAAAATTAAACCACAGAACATGGTTTCAAAATACTTCTATCATTCAAAGGATGTATTTAATTGTGCAGCTATAATTATTAGCAGATTACATTAGAATAAGATAATAAAAAGTGATTTAACATTCTGTAAAATAATCTCCAGTAAATATTATTTTAATCCCAAATCTTTTCTCAAATAATTCCTTTATTTATTTATTTAGCTTTATAAGTATTTACAGATACTTGTGCATATTTGACAAATAAAAGTTAAAGTTGTCTTTGAAATAAAATTATGGCAATTATTTCCAAGATTTGACATAGTGTTCTAGAAGAAAATGAAGAATTATATATTAGAATGTGTTTGCATCAATCTTTTTTCATGATTTCTGCTTTAGTTCAAGTTGGAATCTTGCATATTGTAGTTCATGTTGACCAGTTCTCTTCCTCCATATTTGTTATTGTTGTTATTTTGTCAAGAAACGTAGCATTATATGTTCCTGCCATTCTCCACATAGCCAACCATGACTTTTAACAGGATGTGGTATTCCCCGATTGCCAATTCAGTTGTTGGAGGTATTAAGTGGCAAGGAATTTTCATTGGATTTCAGCTGTGAATGCATTTCGTTTTTACATAGGCAGATCACTCTTCACCCAAAACCTCAACAGTGAGTTTTACAGAATTCTCATTTATTTTCTTTAGCCTGTTAATTTCAAGGCTAGATTCTGATGTACAGCTCACAATGACAACCCAAACTATGATTTATGTCCCTTCAGCCACTGTTTTATTGAGCAGACCACACATATTTTCACAATATACCAAGCCATGAATTATTGTTCATAAGTCTCAGTATCTGGGTTTACACAAACTAAACCAAATCAATCCATTTTATGGTTTAGCTATGTAGAAAAAATAGTTTATATTTGTGATTGCACAGCACATAATAATGAAGGCTGGAAACTTATTTGCGAGATGGACTAACTGGAGCATTTACCACTTGTTGAAAAATTAGAAATCAAGGTTTGGTGTAATGGGCATATATATTAGAAATTAAGTAACAGTTTTTTATTCCACTTTTCATTATCAGCTTCTCCTTTACACAGAGGCTAACCATTGGCTCACTGAGACAGAAGGCAAATGCAGTTCATGCACTGTGCTAACGTATAATATGATTTATTTAGTTTTGGCTTAGCATGTGATAAGGATTCACTTAAGCTTCCTTCAAAGGGAAAAAGATTCACTTTTTAATTTATGTTTATAGTAACTATAGGTGGTGAGATACATTTAGCAGTAGTTAGATATGAATGCCTGGGAGTGATACACGCAGTTGATCTGGGGGTCCCAAAAATTGTTTTCCCATGGAGCTGTTCCTAGATAGAAGAACACAGAACTGTTCAAAAAGGAAGACTGAATCAAATCAAAGCTGCTATTCTCCACCAGCAAGGAATTTCTTTCCTCATATGATAAGAGATAAAGAGTACTTTGGGGAGAGGAAAGCCCATGTTTCCTTATGTTTGATTAATTTCCTTGATGAAAACCAATCAAGGAGAGAAGCAAACTAAAATTAAGAAGAAATTTCCTAACAGTGAAAAACAAAACAAAACAACCAGTGGAAGGCTTGCCTTCAGATGTTGTGGGTGCTTCATCACCAGAGGCTTTTAAGAAGACACTGGACAGCCATCTCCAAGATCCCTTCCAGCTCCATTCTTCTGCATGTTTATACATGAATACTAGTGTAATAAACTATCAGTTTTAGTTTAAGCTGTAGAGCACCATTCATAAGATTAACCTCTGGCACGTTTAGGCGTATAGGGGCATTTCAAAGAAACCTTGCACTAGAAAAACGTCAGCAGCAGGCAATGGTCGCAAACTCAATGGGGACAAAACCCATTCCAAGTCCCGATCTTTATTCCCTGTACGCCTAATTCCGGCCTGAGGTAGGACTGGGGAACAAGGACTAGGAAATCAGCCTCCCTTCCGCCTTACCGGGGCAAACCAGGCCCCAAAACACACTTGCCCAAGACAACCGGCCAGTTCAAAGAAGGGGCACTTTCCGCGGAAGCTGGATTCCCGGTTTTGCCACGTGTGAATCTTGCAGGTGCGAAGATTTAGATTTTTTTTTAGATTTTAGATTTTATTAGATTTATATAATAAATAAAGGAAAAAAAGAAGAAGCAGCAGCAAGGACAGCGCAATAGCATCTGAAGCTGATTAAAGACGAGTAGGTCGAACAAGCCGCCGCCTTCTCGTCCTGCCTCTGCGGCTGACGGGATCCGAGCGCGACGGGGAGGAGCCACTGGCTGCTTTTCCTCTGACAAGGCAGCCGGCGAGGGAAGGAAAAGAGGTCGGAGGGACCGGAGAGTCGTTTCGCATGGGCGCGGAGGATGGCGGGACGGTGCCGGGGAAGATGGGCTCCCAGGACGTGCTCAGGGATACTGCCAAGCTGGCTTCCTCCAACGCCCTCTTGCAGGTACCCGCCCCAGAAGATGGGAAGGCGGGGATGGAGATCAGAGGGCTAGCAGCCGCCGCCTTTCGCTCTCTTTCCGCCTCTTTTCCCGACTGCCGGCCTCTCCTTTCTCGGACTGGCTCTTTCCAGGAGAGGTGGTGAATCTCAAGCTCCCGTCGAAGTGGAGAGAAGCCGTTTAACGTGTCCAGACACGTCAATAAGCTGCTGGCGGAGCCGGGAGGCAAAGTGACTTCAGTAGGCAAAAATCCAGTGGAGTTTCAAAAATCGATCGTAGCATATGTGGCCGAAATCTTTCCCTCAAGTTCTGAGGCTCGTGAATCATAAGAATCCCAAATGCTGGAAATGACTTTTCCTATTGCAACCTGCTGTCCACTGCAGGAATCCAACGCTCCAGCATCCCAGATAAATGGCTGTCCAGCCTTTGTTTAAACACTGCCAGGAAAGGCGAGTCCAAAACCTATAGGGCAGTCTGTTCCATTGTTGAACAGCTCTAAAAAATTTTCTTGAGGTTCAGCTGAAATTTACTTTGTAATCTAAGCCTAGTGTTACCTGTGTCCTGGAACAACTCTGAACAATTCTGCCCCGTCTTCTATGGGACAGCCTCTGAGAGACTTAAAAACAGATAATATGCCTTCCCAGATCTTTTCTCCAGAATAAACATATTGAGCACTTCCCACTGTTCCAGGACATAATGCCCTTCACATAACAGGATATATGTCTATGGAGATTCTCAATCACAGGTCATGGTAGTTCCAAAGGTGCTTTTTCCAAAAGAGAACTGGATTCACTCGGTTATTTTATTTATCCATCCAGCCATCCATCTATCAATCTCATATCCATACAACTCTGGGCAGCTTACAACAATCATTTCCCACCATTCAGTTAGAACTGAAGAAGCTTCTTGGATGAAAAGCGAAACATTTTCAAAGGAAAACACCCCAAGAAATTCCAGTTGTCTTTGGAAATAGCACCCTTAGGTCTCCTCTGGATACATTCCAGTTTTAAATATTCCTAAAATGATTCCTGGCTCATATTCTTGAGATTCATCAAGACACCAACTCCTTTTTTTCTATACTGCTGGCCTATATAGTCTCTGCATTTACTATATTTGTGCCTTTGAGGTTTTTACTTCCTGTTCAGCGTTGTTTTTCTATTGAAATTCATCTTGTTGGTTTCTGCCTCTTGAATCTTGATATTGTCCTCTAAGATGCTTTGTTTTCCCTCATCTCTTTGCCGTCTGTATATTTGACATTTGTCAGAAATTACCAGCATTTAATCTGAGAAAGTACTTCATAAAAACTATTTGTAGATCCAGTTATTTCAAGACATTTTTGGCAAGTGGCAGAATAAGCCTAAAAAAGAATGTATGCCTAAGAGAGATTTGCTTATCAGCATCACATTCTTTTAATAAATACTTACTATTGGATTTAGATCTCTTCCTGTCATATCTCTTCTTATACTCTTGTTTTCTCTATTTCTCACATTGAATAAATAATTCATTTAATCTTCAATTCTATGCAAAGAGTCAGATGGTTCGCATTTCAGAGAATTGGATAAAGTTCTTATATTACTCTCATATTACCATTTTATTCACAGTTCACAATGAGATAGGTACCATAAGTGGATTTGGTGATGCATTCAAAGGCTAAACTTTTCCCCTGATGATCTTCCTAGTGGTTCATTTAATGTCAAGAAATGTAGAGTGTATGTGCGAGTGTGTGTGTGTATACACACACACATATACATAAGGGCCTTCCAGTCACAGATAAATGTAGTTATTGATTTTACTTTAAGTAAGCATTTTAACAAGATAAAAGTGCAAATATTAGAAAAGAAACAAGAATAGTGGGAAAGAAAGAAAAGAATATAAAGATTATCTCATGATCTTTTTACAGTGGTATAAATGCCTTTATATTTACCCTCTCTAAGGTTACATCATAATTTCCTTTTTTCCATAAGCTATCCTTTCTCATCCTCAGTCCCATAAATCACAAGTTCATTCTTTTCTTTTTATAGCAGAAAGGCCAGAAGGGGTTTCCAGTCACTGATAAATGTAGTTATTGATTTTCCTTTAATTAAGCAAGTTGTTTTGCTGTCTCTGCAAGTTTTATCGTCTTCATCAGGCATTCCTCCATTGAGGTTATTTCAGAGTCTTTTCTTTTTTGTGCATTTAGTAGACTTGCAGCTATAATAGTCCTACAGCTACATTGTTGAGCTTCCATGTCTGGAATAATTAAATTGAGCAAAGACACTTGCATTTCCCTAAAACAACTGCTGCCTATAATTTGTAGTGTTAACCCAAAGGAATCTTGTTATGTAGAAGAATTCTTTGATACAAGTAATAGAGACAGACTCAGGATTGAAAGTGTTACTTGCGCTTTAAACAACTGATGGAGGATCATTCTGAAAAGGCTACAAGCATTGCCCTACAGATTAGTTAGGCTGTAATTGAAACAAACAATAACTATATGGCAATCAATAACTATATGGCAATTAAGACTCATTACAGCCAAGTTGTAATTACAATATGATGTGTACTTATTTTCTATTGCCATATATAGAATCTTATATAAAAATTAACAATAATGCTGATACCTTTTTGGAAAAACTTTTCATTATGCTCAGATTTTTACCATTCTGTTCTACAACCTACAATACAGTAGGATTGCTCTTTTCCATGCTGAAAGGTTTATTTGGTAATGCAAGCTAATGTTTTTATTTTGTAATGAATGTTAGTAATATTACAAATTAAACTAATAAAAGTTCTATACATTCCAAGTGTTTCATATGCTGTGAGTGTGATTGAATCTGAAGGTGAGAGAATGTAATTTAGACTTAATCCCTTAAAAGGGCTTGGTCTTGCATGTATAATCAATACATTAAATTTAAGTATCTGTAGAATTATTACTAAGTTTATAGCAAAAGTTTATAGGCAGCATTTTTGGAGTATCCAACTTCAACTACTGATATTAGAACAAGCGAATAATCCCTACATGTGTGTTGAGTAATAACGAATTGAAGGGTTTATTATTATTTAGTGGAGATAAGTTCATAGTGTTAAAATGAAGTCCTGAAACAAACAAATGTTGAAGTCTGAGTTTATTTACAGTTTGAAAGTTAGTGTTATATTAATTTAACTTTTCTTTTTGCAGGTGCTGTTCCGGCTAATTACGTTTGGCTTAAATGCTTTTACTTTACGTTACGTATCAAAAGAAATAATTGGTGTTGTGAATGTAAGGTAATACATCATAGTTATTTAATAAAAACATGAAATATTAATGGTTCCAAGTTATAATAGCTTTATCTCTACTTTCTGTCTGGAAGAAATATGGATAAATTACTTAACTTTCTGCTGTTTGGCATGTCTCTGCAAGGAGATATTCTGAACTGTATAGATGAATCAATGTCTGCACTGATGGTTAAATGCAAATTTGAGTTTGTGATTTAGTTTCTTGAATAAATGCCTTTTCCTCTAAATTATGTAAATATCTAGTGGCTTTGAAAATTGCTGTATTTCCAAAGTCGTTCCTGATTTTAATAGATATGCAGTAGTTCTGTGTCATTCTTGAAATGACAGTTTTGCTGCTCCTTTATTATTTCAAAATGTGAAATATACTGGGTTTAATTGTACACCAGGTATTGCCAAATGTACTAGTTTTTCTACCTTCCCTTAATTAACAAAAACTTTGTCTGAAAAATAATATGTCCAAAACTACACTTCTATCTTTCAAAGAGAGCTGTTGTGTAGCTTTGATGCCTTAATGTGATACCTTAATGTAATATTCTTTTACCTATGGTTATTCTAGAGCAAAATTACTTCTGACAGAATTTGACATTTAAAATTGATCCACTAAAAGCAATAGAACTCTATGAGAGACCTAAGAAAACCTTGAATAATATTTTCAGTGTGCTTTTGTTTTATGATTTTCATTTTGTGAATTTCTTGGTTTCAACTTTTATTATGAAACCCTCAAGAAACTTGTTTTCAGACAGATGAAAAATAAGCAATAGATAAATCTGTGGTATAAATTAATAAAAATCATTTCCACTTTTCTTGATATGATGTATACTCAGTGAGTTACAATTGCATACAAAATGGTAAAATATTGTAAGATTATTATGTTTTCTGTAATTAATAGTGTTACTAAGAAACTTAGTATAACATTTAAATATATATAACTTAGATAGGGTCCAGAGAAAAGAAACTTAAAGCTAAAACCTGGGGATCATTACCAAGCATGAATATATCTTCTATTATATTCTGCAGAAATGAGAGTTCTGTCCATTTAAATTGCATTATCTCCCCAATTTGCAAACTATATGTAATCAGGGTAAAGTAGAAAAAGTTTCACTGAAATTTTTGATATTACCGAAGATTTTCAACAACTAAATTTAAGAATTTTTAAAAAGCTATGTATTTATAAAAGGTTAATTAAAATAAGACTAAAATTAAATATTTTGAAACTTAAGTAATTTGAAGATACATATTGGGGCACTTCATATTTTCTCTGTTACAAAAGGGGAGCAGGTGGTAAATGATTTATAAGCTTATTAATATTCAAATGCCTAGTTTGTGTCTGGCACAACTTCTGTAAGATGTTATGACTGCCCCCGGTTGCATGTGTCCCTGGGTGAATGCAATTCACAATTGAGAACCCTAAGGTAATCAAATATTCTTTGATACATATTATTGATAGTTATAATGGTTATATAGTTAATATAACTATATTAATAACAATATAATAAAATTATATATAGTGGAAATTACCTTTTTAAAATGAAACTTCCTTTTTCTTTCTTTTTCTTCCCTTTTCCTCCCAAAATATTAGACTGATGCTGCTTTATACAACAATAGTTTTCTTAGCCAGAGAAGCATTCCGTAAAGCTTGTTTGAGTGGTAGTTCAAGAAGAAACTGGACACAAACATTTAATCTATTATGGCTAACGTAAGTTTAAATTACTCATTTGAACATTTTAGTTATTGAGTTCTGCAATTTTGCTTGCACTTTTGAAAAGGTAGAGGGGCTTGTTTTTGAAGTCATGATTGCATTGAGAAACAGGCAGTTGAGTTCCTCAAGATAGGATATGAAATTGTCAAGTCACTTGATACTTACCCAAATTACATCTTAGTTTACTTGTAATAGTTTCATTCTTATTGCATATATTTAATTACCTAACATTTAATTAGGTAATTTAATTTGCCTAATTCTAATTTAATTCTAATTGCATATATTAATTACCACATCACCATAAACCACATTTGAGAAATTGAGAAAAGCTGCTATTCAGGTCTTGGATGAGAATAATTTTCTTTGGAATAATTCTTGTCCCACTGCCTGGAATAGGAAAGCAATCTCCAATTTTCAATGCTAATGTTCCGAAGTTAAATAAACTTTGGAAAGTCAATGCTGATAGGAAAAACTGTGGATTTTTTATATAATACTGTACTCTGCTTTAGTTGAAGAAATGCAAGTGCCTTGCTTTTTTTAGTGAGTGAAGGAGCAAATAAAAGCTCTCTTTCTGTGTGTGTGTTTGTGTGTGTGTGTCTTTATTTGCACCCATGCATATTTGCATATAACACCTGCAAAATTTGCTGTTTGTGCTGTTCCTTTTTTGCTTTTAGCATTAGGTTATTAATTTCCAAAGAGCATTCCTACCCTGAAGCACTGGATGAAAAGTATAGATTTCTCAAATAAATATGTATGCAAAAAGCTTATAAGTTGTAATGCATTCCAAGAAAAAGTGTAATTAAACTACCGAGATAATTTATTCCTACAGATGTAGGAAAAACAGATACACACACTTTTGAAGTGTATTGTACTGACTCATGTTTTGCAGACGTTTCTAAGAATTCACATTGAAGATGGGAGAGAAAAGAGCAAGTTATTAATTTTGGCTTAATGGTTTATCTTAACTTTTGTAGAGTTCCGTTGGGCGTATGTTGGTGTGCGTTCTTCGGCTGGATCTGGCTAGATATACTTGAAGTTCCTAATGAAAATGCAATTCCTTACTATAATTTTGGAGTACTTGCTTTTTGCCTTTCTGCTGTGATTGAACTCCTGGGTGAACCTTTTTGGGTTTTAGCTCAAGTACATTTACTTATACGGCTAAAGGTTAGTGAAATTATATGAAATTGTATTTCTTGCTTCTTTTAAAGTTTTTTTTATTACATTTATATCCCGCCCTTCTCCGAAGACTCAGGGCGGCTTACAAGCTTAGCAGTAGCCTTCATTCTATGTATATGCCTGCTTGTTAGGGCTTTCACCCCCCCCCCAATTATTACAAAGTCAGCTTATTGCCCCCAACAATCTGTTATAATAATGAACAGATGTCTGAAGTTAAAATTTTTATTCTGGCATATATTCTGACATTTTCTTATTGGTAAAGTATTGATTTACTGATTAATCTAAATACATTAACCTAAATGCATTAATCTTATTGAATAACAACAACAACAACAACAGACAAGCACCTGCCACATAACACCCCAGACTTAACAATTGTCAATAAGAAAGACAGCAAAGTCTGGATAGTGGGCATGGCAGTGCCTGGAGAAAGCAGAATAGAAGAGAAAGAACTGGAGAAGATAACAAAATACAAAGACCTACAAATAGAAATAATACGACTCTGAAAAAGGCAAGCAAGGGTAGTAGCAATAGTAATAGGCGCCTTGGGTGCAATCCCAAAACAACTGGAGCACCACATGGATACCATTGGCATTGATAAATTCGCCATCAGGCAATTGCAAAAGGCGGCCTTACTAAGAACAGCTTCCTTCCTGCAACGATATCTGTAATACCATCAATTCAAACATGCACATCTGCCTATCACAAGTCCTTGGTAAGGACTCCATAGGTAGACAAAAATGTCAAATCCAGTCTGAACATCTGGCTGACTGTGGGATGAATAATAATAATAATAATAATAATAATAATAATAATAATAATAATAATAATAAATAATAATAATAATAATAATAATAATAATAATAATAATAATAATAATATATCTGAATATCTGGCTGTGAGTGAACCATAATACAAAGATACAAAATGATTACAAAGTACCACGATCTGAAAATTGAAGTTAAAGGATTATGGTATAAACTGCCAATGACGATCCCAGTGGTTATTGCACATTGGGTACCATACCAAAAAGTCTTACACTACATTCAGAAAATCTGCATAGAGATAAAATTTCCAAATGCCAGATACAAAAGCCACACTACTTGGATCTGTACATATAGATTATGATAGCCTAGGTTCTTGGGAAGAACATGATGCGAATGAAGGCCAACATCAGCTAAAGAACTGGCAGCTGTGATTTCACATGTATATGATAATACCACCTTTTATTTTTGCACAGTTCAAACCAATGTACATAACTGTTCTGTTCCTTATTTTCCCCACAACAATAACACTGTGAAATGTGTTGGGCCGAGAAAGTCACACCTCTAGACTCATGCTAAAACTCCTAGTCTCTTGGTTTCTAGCCAGCACATTAACCAGTGGTGGTATTCAGCCAGTTCGCACCAGTTCGGCAGAAACGGTAGCTAATTTTTTGTTGCCCAGGCCCAGGATGGACTTCCGGAAGCAGCATCCACACACAGAACCAGTTGTTCACATAGTTGAATCCCACCACTGACATTAACCACTACACTAGAACGGCTAAGCAGAAATGGTGGAAGTGCTATTACACTGACAAAATGAGGTTTACACAGAGGTAGTCTTATAGAAGCTACACCAAAGTATATAAAGATTCTTCTTTAGCAATTGTTTTTATTATTTTCCTTTCCCTTTCAAAGCTGATGATGGTGTTGTTTATAATACAGAGCCATCATGGCAGGCCTGGAAACATTTGGGACAAGATTTCTTCCATAGTATTGCTTTACTTCAGACATGTAAAACTCGTGACATCATGTGACATTGCGTGATTATATCAGGACCGTTTTGCCATTGCTGGCAATGGGGTGGGCGCGGCTTCTGCATGACGTGTCTGGCCCACAGGCAGGCAGTTCGACACCCCTGCTTTACTTGTTCATCACACTTGAGTTCACTGAAATCAATAGGCTTTTTAATCCTGATAACTACCTTATTTTCCTGAAACAAAGCAAGAATAATTTAACTGGGGTTCAGTTCATTATTTCTGGCACAGAGGATATGGATGCCCAAACAACGAAAAACAACTGAAAATATCATCCTAAAGAAAAATGGTTGTACTTTGAAAAGTTTCTGCTGTTGTAGAAAGTATTCATGGCTTTTCAGAGCTGCATATTTGTAGAAATGTTTCAAAATAAGATTTCTGGATTACATGCTTTTTGAATCTGACACATAAGTATTAGGAAGTTGTGTATCTGATAAGATCTTTGTGTGTTCTTTACAGGTGATAGCTGAGAGTTTGTCAATCCTTTGCAAATGCTTTTTAACAGTCCTTCTAGTAGTTTTGTATCCACACTGGGGACTCTATATCTTTTCTTTGGCTCAGGTACAGTTTTCTACCTGCTTTATTACCATTTATTGGATCTATCATATGAATTGATTGTAGAAACTGGAATGTTTTCTTTAAGCCACGTCACATTAATGGTGTTCCCAAGCAAATACATTTACATCCCAGTGCATGCTAGACACATATAACTTTTAATTTAGCATGATGGATAACTGTTATTGTCGGAAAACTAGTATATGCTTGTGTCTTGTGTAGAAGTGCCAGTGCTACTCTGCCAAGGAGGTGAGATGAACGTAAGGAGTGGGTTTCTCTTGAAAATAATTCAGCATTAAATTTCTTACTTATAGCATTTCCCTCATCATGTAAAATTTCTTGGCCCAAGTTAAGGTGAGTGCTCACAAATAGACCAGTACAAACTGAAAACTGAGGCTGACAGGTTCCCCCTAGAGAAAAGTCCTGTGCTCCTTGGCATCTGCCTCACCATGTTGATTCTTAAGCAGGATTGGAATGGATGTAATCCCATCACCGTTGAATGTTGCCGAGATTCCCTTTTGTTGCTGTTCAAATAAGAATGTTGCTGCACTGTCCTGTTGACTATAAAACCAATATGAATTATTTTTCCTTTGCAGCTTTTATACACTACCATTCTAGTATCATGTTATATAATATATTTCATGAAATTTTTGGGTTCTCCTGAAGCAACCAAAAAGTCATTTCCTATTACTAGAATGGTATCTTTTTTGCCTGCTTTTGGACAAAATGAGGTAAGTCCAACAACTTAAAAGAAAAATCCAGGTTACTTCTTGGCACAAGATGTTTGTTGTTGTTGTTGTTCATGAGTAGCCAAATTGTCCTAAGAAATTCGTAGACTAAGTATCATAGTTTAACCACTTAGCTGTTAATCAGTTTTAGTTTCACACTGTCATTTTTCAGGTTTTAGTTCATTACTTTCTTAATATTTACATGTTATTGTTTGAAAAAATAAGCACATAATACTTGATATTCTGTGTACACATTTTTTATGCAGTAAGATCATTTATAACTTGGATATTCAATATTAGTAAATAAAAAAATCAATATCTGAAATGGGCCGAGACATTTTTGCTCTTAGGCTTTTTGTGAGACCTAATTCCAATACTTAAAAAAAGTATGTATTTCTGTTTCCAACATAACAATCTTGCTACAAAAATAATATTTTTTATTAAGAAAACCTGACAGAATCTTGCAAGTCTGATCTGGCTGTACTTCCCCCTCTTCAGTAATTTAGGGAAGCATTTGCCTGATTCACTTCCATATGTTATCTGGCCATTCTGGATTTAAAAGTGTTTTGGCTAGGTAACATTTCCTGCAAATTTCTGTCAAGATCATCTTCCTTATTCTCTTCATGTGGCATATTTCTGTTGCATTAAGGTTTTTCTATATCTTAAGAAGTGACTCCCTCACAAGTAACCATCTGCTCAGCCTATACATATAAGATGGTAAAGAGGAAATATGAAGAAAATATTTTATTGGCTAGAATCAGAGGCCATTTGTTTATCAGCATTGAACTATTCTTGATTAGTTTTTGTAATAGTGGAGAAGTTATCTCATATCTCTGAGCTCTGTTTTTTTTAAAGTTTATTTTTATAATATAGATAGTCCTTGACATCTGATTGTTTAATGACTTTTCGAAGTTACATTGATCTTGTAAAGGGTATTTTATGGCCTGTAAAGCTCTTCAAAAAGTATTGCATACACCCCGCCTCTCCCCGCAGTTATGTGATCAGTATCTGGATATTTGGCAACTTGTACAATTTAGGATTAGTTGCCAAGTGCTTTGCAATCATGTGCTGCCTTCTCCAGAAAGTCAACGGATTTCCTCAGAAAGTCAGCGGACCCTCCAGACCTCCCTCAATGCCCAAGGCACCATGTACTCCTTTCCTGGGTTTCTGTCTGCTTAATGACCCAGGAGACTGCTTAATAACGGTAAAGGTAAAGGTTCCCCCGCACATGTGTGCTAGTCGTTTCCGACTCTAGGGGGCAGTGCTCATCTCTGTTTCAAAGCCGAAGAGGACGTCTTGTCCTCTTGTCCGAGGACGTCTCCGTGGTCATGTGGCCGGCATGACTAGATGCCAAAGGTGCACGGAACGCTGTTACCTTCCCACCATAGTGGTCCCTATTTTTCTACTTGCATTTTTACGTGCTTTCGAACTGCTAGGTTGGCAGAAGCTGGGACGAGTAACACGCTCATTCTGCTACACGGCACTCAGGATTTGACCCGCCAAACTGCTGACCATCTGATCGACAAGCTCAGTGTCCTAACCCACTGAGCCACCGCGTCCCTTATAACTGCAATATCTAACCCCATAAGCAAAAATCTTCCAATGATTTCTCTGAACTTAGATTTATTTTATAAAATGTGCTTCTAGTAGCCTGATACTTTAAATCCATAATGTATTCTTAATTATAAAAGAGTGTAACAAATTTATATGCTTAAATTAATATTCTTTATGCTTTGTATTTAAAGTTATACAAATATCATACATAATGCTTTTGTATTTAAAGTTATACAAATATCATACATAACGCTTTTGTATTTAAAGTTATACAAATATCATAAATGCGATGACTTCTGTGAATTCAAAATGACTTATCTAGTGCATAATGTGCTCAACAAAGTAGATATTAAATGTAAACAGAATTAAATGATGAAAATAAATGAAGGTCCATTGCTTTAATATTATTATCATTGAATTCATTCAGGTGCAAACTATTCTTTTGATTTTAATGAAACTCGACACTGACTGAAACTACTACTATTCAGAAATATCACTTCTGAAATGTTTCAGAGAAGAAAAGATTGGGGTTGCTGTAACCTTATTGAGCAAAATATGTATTGCTAATCATGTTGATATTAGATTTAAACTTCATCTAGTGGATTTTTATTTATGTAAGCAAACCTTTAGATCCAGAGATGATTGTAGCTTTTAGAAATAATATGTTACATTGTTCAGAAAATGGCTTTTGCTAATACTGTAGCTGTGCTAGCTCAATGATCTTATATGCACATCATTTTTCAGAAAAGTGTTAGTACACCTTATATTTTATCTAGCCTAGTTTATTTTACTGTGAAAACATATGGTTAATTCTAATACAAAAAACCTGAGTAAGGTAAAATGACCTCATTTTAATCTTCTGGTAAACAATTCAGATGTTATAATAGAAGACATTTCTATTAAAATATAGCTGTAAAAATAAAGAGTCTTCCACATTAATACTTGCAGAAAATATAACAGAAACTAAATCAGGAAGAGGCAAATATATGTGTGTGTTGTTGTTAGTTGCGAAGTCGTGTCCGACCCATCACGACCCTATGTGTGTATATATATTTAATTAAGACCTTATTTTCATTATATATTGTTTTTTAATTAGATTTTTAGAGGTTGTATCATGTATCATGTTGACTGGTTGTTGTTGTTAGTTGTGAAGCCGTGTCCAACCCATTGCGACCCCATGGACAACGTTCCTCCAGGCCTTCCTGTCCTTTACCATCTTCTGGAGTCCATTTAAGCTCACGCCTACTGCTTCAGTGACTCCATCCAGCCACCTCATTCTCTGTCGTCCCCTTCTTCTCTTGCCCTCAATCTTTCCCAGCATTAGGCTCTTCTCCAGTGAGTCCTTCCTTCTCATTAGGTGGCCAAAGTATTTGAGTTTTAGCTTCAGGATCTGGCCTTCTAAAGAGCAGTCAGGGTTGATCTCCTTGAGGACTGACCGGTTTGATTGCCTTGCAGTCCAAGGGACTTGCAGGAGTCTTCTCCAGCACCACAGTTCAAAGGCCTCAATTCTTTGGCGCTCAGCCTTTCTTATGGTCCAACTTTCACAGCCATACATTGCAACTGGAAAGACCATAGCCTTGACTATATGCACTTTTGTTGGCAGGGTGATATCTCTGCTTTTTAGTGTGCTGTCTAGATTTGCCATGGCTTTCGTCCCCAGAAGCAAGCGTCTTTTAATTTCTTGGCTGCAGTCCCCATCTGCGGTGATCTTGGAGCCCAGGAAAATAAAATCTGTCACTACCTCCATTTCTTCCCCATCTATTTGCTAGGAATTGAGAGAGCCGGATGCCATGATCTTGGTTTTCTTAATGTTTAGATTCAACCCAACTTTTGCACTCTCCTTCTTCACCCGCAACAAGAGGCTCTTTAGTTCCTCTTCCCTTTCTGCCATTAGAGTGTTGACTGGTATATCAGTGTAAAGTAAATTGAATCAAGGTTGACCCCTGGTGACTTCCTGGATATGGCCATGGAATTTTTCTGGATGGTGTATGAAGGTGCTTGCCACTGTTTTCTTCCAGGATTTCTTTTTAGCCTTCCTAGCCCTGGTATTCCAGAGAGGTATGAACTGGGGCCAACTGTGCTGTTTTTAAACCCAGACAAAGTGGAACAGGATATTTAATTATATGTAATTGTTTGTATATATTTCAGGATAGTGTTAACTGGAAGGAAGCAAGGCTGACTTGGAGTTTCTTTAAGCAGTCATTCCTCAAACAGGTTTTAACAGAGGGTGAGTATGAAACTTACTTCAACTTGAATTTTTTATTCTCAGTCCCCTTCTTCCAACAATAGCAAAAAGAATGTCATTGATTGACATTTCTACATTTTTTGGAATTGTTGGAATGGGTTTAGGCTAGAGGGCAATGAGAAGAAACATGCTGATTCCATGAAATTATTTTAATGGATCTGTTTAGTTCCTGTTCATTGCAAAAGGGAAGGTACAGAATTCTTTAAAGACTCTTTGATGAATCTTTGAAAAGTATTTGCTTACTACTTCAGCTTGCAGTCCCATATTTTTATCTATCTATGGATCAATCAAACAGCTGACTGATCTGCCTGGTTTAGATAGCCACCAATCTCTCAATAGTGATGCTATGTGGTGTATATAGGATTAAAATCAAACCAAAGGGGAAAAAAAGAAAAATAAGAAAAGTAATGGAGACTGAGGAAAAACCAGCTTCAATCATAAGAAAGATACTTAGTGAGGGGCATATCTTACTTACAGACCACCTGAAGAGGGAACCAAATCTTCAGGGACTTCTGAAATGCTAGCAGGGTCAGGATTCCACAAATCTTGGATTCGTGCTGAAGCAGAAAAGACATGCTGGATTCTGCCACATGGACATGCTCATCTGAATAGATTTAGGGACAGAAGGAACTAAAGAGAGGTAGCCCTACAAATAACCTTATCCCATGCCTGAGATATGTGGAATCGGGTTATTTATGGACATCTTGAATTGCACTTGGAGCTAATGCAGTTCATGGAGCAGTGGTGTAATTTTAGTTTCCAAGTGACTTTCAGGGGTAGCCCCTGTAAAGTGTGTTTCAATGGTCTACTCAGGAGGTACTGAGGCATGAATGACTGGGCAGTGCTCCCGATTCAGGAAAATATGCAGTTGGTGCACAAGTTGGATTAGTTGTCACCTGCTCTTTGAACAGGAGCTGCAAGTCCAGGAGGACCCCAAATTTGCACACAATTTTGATTAAGCAGTGCTACCCCATCAAGGACTAAAAATGGAAAACATCAGAGCTAATAACCCCAACCTCCTAGGATTGAACTGAACCTGTTCTTCCCTATTCAGTTTCTCTTAGCTTCTAGACATGAAAAATTAACCCCATCAATTGCTTGGGCTGGGATAGAGATATATGACTGAAAATTACCAACATATTGATGATAACGCTCATTGGAGACTTTGCAGACTATTTTGCTCAGCAGCTTCAGATAGATGTTGAATATAAATGGGGAGAGCATAGAACCCTGAGAGACCACACGAAGAAAGGAGCTTGGAAAAGATTTCTTCTCTCCATCAACACCAACCACAACTGGTCCTGAAATAAGGAGCAGAACCACTACAATGCTGTGTTCTTCTACTCCAACCCCAGAATGGTTTCAAGATCCAGAAGTATAGCATGAGTAATGGTTTTGAAGGCCACCGACAGTTCAAGGAAAGGAAGGGTGGACACATCTGCCTCCATCCTGCTCCAGAGGTCTTTCAGAAGGACAATCAATGTTGTCTTAGGCCCATGCCCTGGTCTGAAACCTGACTTAAAAGGGTCCAGATAGTTTGCTTCCTCCAGACTTCTCTCAACAACTTTCCCTAAAAGGGGGAAATAGGAAAGAGGATGAAAATTGTCTATATGTTTGGGTTCAAGTAAAATTTGTTAAGTAGAGTAGACCAGAGTTCTCTAACCTTTTCCGCTTTGTGGACTGGTGGGAGGGGGAGAGGGGATGATTCTGTGTGAGCAGCAGGCAAGCATGCGTGCACAGCTCTATTTGTACGAGTGCTGGGAATGTGCCTGCCACTCATACAGTTGGAGCATGCACACATGCAGTCCCCTGCTGCTCGCCCACCCCTTCTGCGGCCCAGTTCTGAAAGGCTCAAAATCCCGGTATTGGCTGAAGCTCGGGGATTGGGGACCCCTGGAGTAATTTAATTTTAATTTAATTTAATTTTTAATTTAATAATATTTCTATACCGCCCTTCTCCCTGAGGACTCAGGGCGGTGCACAGGGCAAAAGTGAAATACAAAATACAAACATTAAAAAGAAATTAAATGATTGCCCAAGTTAAAACAATTAATATATAATTATAAAACCCCAAGGATAAAATAAGAATGCAAAAAATAAAAAACCCCACCAATCCCCATCAGGCTAGTAGACCACTGGCTCCTTAAGCCTAGGCAGGATGACACTTTAGGAAAGAAATACTAATCTGAAATATTAATTTTATAGGTGAAAGATATGTGATGACTTTCCTGAATGTATTAAATTTTGGAGACCAAGGTAGGAAAGACTTTTTAACAAAATTCACATGCATGGAAGAAATATATTAACATCTAAAAATAGTCTAAAAGTATTTTCATCTGATTTTGACTTTTGATGATAAATAATAATAAGGGCTTGAGAGATTTTGTCAGTGTGTTTTCTAATATCAGCGAATCTGATTATGAGGCTAAGATTATAAAGTATCACAATGATCAGAAGTGTGCAGTACTTCAATTTTAAAATCAATGTTTTGGACTGACTAGATGCAAGTGGAGCACCTCTGTGCATCTCTTCAAAGTAATGATATCTTTTCTCTCCATAATGATATTCTGATATCAATATTTATTTATTTATTTATAAAATTATTTGCCACCCCTTTTCATCTCCAATGACTCCAGAGTCAGACCTGGGAATAAAAAAAATCCCTTTTTTTGGTGGCGGGTTGGGGAAGAAAAACCATTTAAAATGAACTAAAGGGAAGTGTCAAACTCCACTGCATGCATCATTCAACTTGCCTGCAATTGATACTGGAATATCTGGGTATATAGCAAATTAATAATATAGTTGTCAAGAAGGACTGTTAATGTCATATGGCATTAGGGAAGTATCTGTTATTAATCATAATAGTACAAGGTGTAAATTGAAGAAAAAAGGCTAACACCAAGCTAGGATATGGCTCTAATGTAATCACAGGAATATCAAATTTAGTGGGAGCAATTATTGTATACTCAGCCTCATGAGGGTCTCCTATTGTTTATTTATACCCAGTGATGCTCTAAGACACGGGTGTCAAACTCGCCACGTCATGTGACGTGTTGCGACGTATTGCGACTCTTTTTGCATTGCTGGCAATGGGGTGGGCACGGCTTCAGTATGATGAAACTGGTCCGTAGGCTGGCAGTTTTTTTTAAAATTCCATTTATATCCCGCCCTTCTCCGAAGACTCAGGGCGGCTTACAACCTTAGCAGTAGCCTTCATTCTATGTATATGCCTGCTTATTAGGGCTTTCACACACACACACCCCAAGCGGCATTTTTACAAAGTCAGCTTATTGCCCCCAACAATCTGGGTCCTCATTTTACCTACCTCGGAAGGATGGAAGGCTGAGTCAACCTTGAGTCTGGTGGGATGCGAACCTGCACTAATTGCAGGCAGCTGGTGTTACTTAAGGAGGCATTAGCCCACTGCTCCACCAAGTTTGACACCCCTGCTCTAAGAGTAGAGAAGTATAAATATATCACACATAGCTCAGGTTTCTTGGAAAAAGGAAATATGAAAAATAATAATGAAATTCAAGAGGGCTCCTCACTTATCATCTAGCTATGTTCCAGAAGAGGATGGAGATTAAATTGTGATAATGGAGGAATCAATATTAGGCATCTCAACTGATGGTCTGAGCAAACCATCTGGACCAGATAGGACTAATTGAATGGTGTGAGGATTAGGTGAACCAGCTGCTAAATAGTGGGAGGCAAAAGTTGTCCCTAAGTATTGATTTGTTTTGCTGTGGAATCTTCTGTGGATGCAGGTGAAAATGAGGCAGGAGTTTGTTTCCAAAAGAAAGAGAAAGAAAGAGAGAAAGAAAAAGAAAAAGAAAGAGAAAGAAAGAGAAAGAAAGGAAAAAAGAAAGAAAGAAAGAAAGAAAAAGAAAGTAAGAAAGAAAGAAAAAGAAAGAAAGAAAGAAAGAAAAAGAAAGAAAGAAAGAAAGAAAGAAAGAAAGAAAGAAAGAAAGAAAGAAAGAAAGAAAGAAAGAAAAAATCTAGCCAAGGGCCCAACTGGGGGACAACATCAATGGCTGTCAGTAAAGTAGCTGTTGATACTTCTGTGGAGACATCAGAATTGTGAGGAGTGATGTTCAGTATGAATCTATGAATAGGCGAGTGTGGCAATTTCTAATTGTCTCCTAGTGATGCCATATGTAAACATTAGTCATGCAGGGAACTGATTCTAAGTGTATACTTTCTCTTAATGATAATGTCATGTAGGCATATGATTCCATGTTAATGAAAGAACAAAATAAAATATGCTGTATTGGATAAATTGAGACAGCTGATTTTCTAACATGGCACCCTTTAAATATACTGGTCTTTATTGGTGAATAAGTTCACAGAACATTGAATTATAAAGATTTAATTCTAACACATCTGGAAAACATCACATTGGAGATTTCTGCTGTCGTTCAATGGATGTGAAACAAATGCAGAGTCTTAGTGTTTTTAAAATTTTGCACTTTCATTTTTCTTGGAATTCAAAATAATTTTCCATTTGTATGAACTAAGTTTGCCACAGTAATGGTTTGCTCCTTAGTGTGAAATGCAGTGAGTATTTCTGGCTGATTGTTAAGAAAATAAATTATATTATTTTTATTTTTAAACTGGGTTTAAAAATAGTCTGGGTTGCAAGTATTCACAATAATTTATGTGGACCATTGTAGAACATTATTTATAATACTTATAATACTTTTACTATCAGTGTAAAATGGAGAAATGTTTTTAGACAGAGACTAATTTATATTGTGAGCAGATAATAAGTTAATAATAAACATATTAACTGTATTTTTCTCCTCCTTTACTAAGGTGTATATGATATTATAAACAACCTTGGTTCTTTGACGGCTAGATTTATATTTTTACCAATAGAAGAGAGTTTTTATGTGTACTTTGCTAAAGTTCTAGAACGTGGGAAAGATACTAAGTTGCAAAAACAGGTAAGTTTAGTCGTCTCATTCATTAATTTAACATACTATAGAAGTAAAAAGGATGAAAGTACTGATCAGTGTTTTCTAAACCATTAATACACATTTTCACTAGAAATAGAGGAAAACTGATAATTAAGCATAGAATGGAGAATGTGTATAGGATTTTTTCTTCTCACGATGTAGAACCTCTATATCAGGGGTGTCAAACTGGCAACATCACGTGACGTGTCACGACATATCACAACTTTTTTTCCATTGCCAGCAATGGGGTGGGCGCAGTTTCGGCATGATGCATCCGGTCTGTGGGCCGGCAGTTTGAGACCCCTGCTCTATATTATCATAGAAAGCTATTTGGTGAAATTGAATGTAAGAAAATGAGTACTGGTAAGAGGAAGGAATATATTTGTTTCATTTTAGAAATGACTCTCTGAAGTTAATGGGAGGTCTAAAAGGCTGAGGGATAAGTGTATGGATGATATGGCCTCAGAGGCAGCTCCCTCCACCATTAGTCCCAGGGGAACAGCACCTGGGACTAATGAATGAATCGTTCAGTTTCTACTTTGGGAGTTCTCAGAAAGATTTGTTTGGCTGATTTCAGAACACAGTGCTGGTTTTCCATCCTTCCAAGAGACCTCTTTGTACGTTAATTAGTTCTAGAGTATTTTACAGAACTAAGAAAGAAAAATCTTGATGTATCATGGTTTTGAAAAAAAGTTAAAGGAGACACATTGTTCTATAAGGAATGTGTGTGCATATAAAGGTATATATACACAGAATATATATATAAATATGCTAAAATTATACTGGTATTTGTGATTTAAAACCAGGATGTTATTTTCAATTAATTTCACTGTAGTAAATAATTTTCAGTGAAAGTATTCAGAATTGGATTGCTAGCTCTTGAATAAGTATGAATATACATTTCATATAAGAGTTTGTGAGTAAAATGCAAAATGTCATGCACTGGAGACAAATTTCTTGTGCATCCAGTCACACTTCACCAATAAAGAACTGTTCTGTTCTATTCTGCTCTGCTCTGTTCTTGTTCTTGTTCCTATTTCCATTCCATTCCATTCCATGTAGAAGTAATATTAAATACACAGGACTCTTACTGTGCGGGAAAAAAATGACAGCGTGCTACATGTGCTGTATTAAATTCTGGAGAAAAGATCTAAATTTAAAACAAACAAAAAGTGCAGGATAATTAAGGTTTGGAAATCTAGGCCACAGAAATATGGAAGATCATTAAATGGCAACAAAGAGAATTTTCATCTGCAGTCATCTGGATTTTTGCAGCCTAGATAAAGTAGGCCTAAGTATCATGTTTATTTTAAGATCTGATAATTTGCTGTAAAAGTAAAAAAAGTCTGATATAGTTTACTAGGAATTTTGAATGTTCGTGCTTTCCCTATACTGCATTTGAAGATAGCTGTTAAATGTATTTATTTTCCATAGCAGATTTCCCAGTGAAATTAGGATATTTTTAATGAAGCAATTTGTACAGATCAATTTATATCTGTAACATTCAGCATATCATTACATTTAAATCGGTCTACTGTCAAATATATTCTATAAAAATGGTTTTTGCTTAGTAGTCATATCTTCACTGTGTCTAGAAAACTAAATGTAGCATATTATAAAGATGCCAAGAGTTCCCTAAACTTTCCGTCGTGACCTGAAGACCCACCTATTTGAAATAGCTGGTCTGGCCTGACGGGGATGGGTTTTAATAGTTGTTTTAGATTTGTTCACTGTTTTTAACTGGGCATGGGTTTAATCTTTTTTTAATTTTTGTATTGTCTTTTTTATATATGCCCTGTGAACCGCCCTGAGTCCCCACCAAGGAGAAGGGCGGTATATAAATTAAATAAAACTAAACTAAACTAAAACTAAACCTATTGCCCTATAAATTTAATACAAATAAATAAATGAATAAAATCTGATTATTCTGATTATACATTTAGCATAATAATCTGGAACATACAGTTTTGTTGTTTCCATTAAATAAATAATATTCCTTTTTAGGGTGAAATTTCTATGGCAGCTACTGTATTAGAATCACTGTTGAAACTAGTGCTTTTGATTGGCTTAACCATTACAGTATTTGGTTTTGCCTATTCGCAGTTGGCACTGGATCTTTATGGAGGATCAATGCTCAGTTCAGGATCAGGTAATACCTGTTTACTTTCTGAAAAGTACTTTCATAAATATCAAATTATGTTTTGAAAGCTTCATTGATACACTTTTATGTCCAAAAAAGATAGAGAAAATTTGGAAGAATTTATACATAGCAACTGTATTACAGTTAAATGTTATCAAGAAATGTGATAATTACAATAGGTCTATGGCAGGAGCTACCGGTTTTGGAATGGAAACACACAGATGTCACCATTAGATGTCAGCAAAAGAGTTTCCTGTATCTCTGCTGCCATCTCATAGTTGTCTAGATTTTTACTGCCCACATCTGGCAGCCTTGGATTTATTACATGTTGTTAGGACTGTGCAATGACCTGAATTCAAAGTAGAGAAATGACTCAGAGTGTGTGTAGACATACATTTTACACTTATCTGCATTTCTTTAAATCAACCATCTATTTTCTACAAGATCAGGAAAAGGTGCACACTCTTTCCCTTCAAATCTGGTTTTCTGAATAGACATGTATTGTGCACCTGGATTTGGTTGTGAGAAAATACAGTTATAATGAAGTTTCAGTGCTAGGAATTCTGGGATGGTTTTCTGGGTGCCATGTCCAGAAATATAATATCTTCCTTTGATGAAAAGATTGACAATCATTTTGAAAGCAAACAGAGTTCCCCAACCTTTCAGGGTTGCTGGCCCAAGGATGGAGGAGGGTGTTCTGTTTCAGCCTATGACCGGCCCTGTTTGTGTGTCAGGGACAACCCTGGAAAAACCCAACCCAAATTTATTTACAGTTCAAACAAAAAAGCAACAGGATATTTCCTTCAATAAATGAATCAAAATATCGAACAAGAGTCAACAAACAAGAGTTAAACAGAAGTAGCAAGAACAGACCAGGAATCTCTTAGAATGTCTCCAAATGGTTGCCTTCAGCAACCAGCCCCACCCACACCTTTCCCTTTTATTATCAGTCCCAAGGCGTGCTTCTCACTGCCTTCTCCTCTCACTGAGTTGCCTCATTGATTTTCTCTGCTCTGCTGGATTGCTTTCTGCTTCTAGCATCTCTGAACAGATTCAGCTGTGATTCTTCTGAGTCCAACACCTCATACTCACACAGCTGAGCCTCATGAGGAACATGACTGGAGGGGCCAGGCTGAGAGTCCTGCAGTGCATCAGAGCCTCCCTCTGACACCAAAGGCTCTCCAAACCCCTCCTCCTCAGATTCATCAGACTCATCTGCTGGGAGCACAGGCTGACACTGAATCACAACAGAGGGAAAGATGGGATGGTTTTGTGAGAGGGGCAGGCAAGTGCGTGAACGCAGGCATGTGCACGAGTACCCATTGCTCGTGCAAGTGGGGCTGAGAGCACCTGTGATGCTCGCTCGAGTGAGACTCCAAGCAACCAGCCAACTGCTCACATGGCCTGGTTGCAAATAGGCCATGGACCGGTAGTGGGCCACGGACCACAGGTTGGAGACTCCTGCCATAGAGGAAGTAGGAAAGGAAATTATGCCATGAGAACCAGTTTTTTTTAAAAGAAATCCTTCTGTATTATATTGTTAGTGGTTTACTTCTATGTTCCATTCATCTTGTATAATAGAAGGAAACCTCTGCTCTCTTAGACTTTGGTGAAGTAAAGCTTCCAGCTTCCTTCACCATTGGGTACACTGATTAAGGTTGCACAAGGGACAGTAGCCTAGTAGCATCTGATGGGCTGCAGGTTCCACTCTCATAATTTAAAATTCAGCAGCAACCTTTCCCTGAGGCATGAGAGAATTGCTAGAATTGAAATCACTATCAATTTATCAATTTATTTAGTTTGACTTTTTAGATAGCAGCTTGATACACTCTACATACATTTATCTGGCTTTCAATGAATGGCTCAATTTTTAATATAAAATTAATTTTGGAATAAGCAGAATGGATTAGTCAATTGTCTTTGGGCATCTGCCGCTTTCATGAAAAAGATGTATAATTCTGTTAGTGGAATGCACATTAGAAGCAGCCATCTGGCTTGCAATAGGCTTTTTGAGGCATTTAGTTTGCCTGGTAAAGCTTTCTCTGACATTGATGGAGACCAAGAAAAGAGCAGCCCAGAGCTGTCTTATCAGTGAAATGGAGAGCATATAAATTTAATAACTAAAAAAAGTAAAATGAATTGCAGCCAGAGTTTATCCCATATTCAAATCTATTTATTGATACTATTTCTTATACTATGTTTGCTTTGAAATTGAGTCCTGAATCTTTTTATATTATACAGAAAACTATTTTTTTAAATTGCTACATTATACTGTAACTTGTTTTATAATTTATTAATATTTGCATTTGCATTTGTGTACAAAATTAAGGTCATGTGTGATTAATTTACTTGTTTAATCAGGTCCAGCTCTCCTTCGTTGGTATAGTTTGTATGTCTTGCTGCTCGCTGTTAATGGGATAACAGAGTGTTTTACATTCGCTTCAATGTGTAAAGAAGAAGTGGACAGGTAATGTAAAATTTTAATTCTATATTCTCTGTAATTTTGAATGAGGAAGAGAATCCAGTTTGTAGAACCTCAGAATAAGTGATAACATATTAAATTTGATGGCTATTCTCCCATGGATAGAAAAAAGCATTCATTTACATGAGGAACTATTCACTGTGAATTATTTATAATATTATTATTTATAATAGGTTGCTGTCTAATAAAGGTAGTCCTCAACTTACAACCACAACTGAGCCCAAAACGTCCATTGCTTTCTTTGTTTATGCTTGTTTTGTCTCCAGCAGTCTCTCTGTTGGGTTCAACGGTGACAGAACTTCTTATGTTCTGCCTTCACTGAAAAATTGGGATACATTCAGATATATCTGCCTTGAAAATAACCCATGGTTGAACTGTACAGCACAGTCAAATATCAGTATAGGAAATTTTGTTATTATGTTCTAAACTGTTTTATGGTGATTTTTATGTCATAAAATGTTTTATAAAATTTTAGGTCTCAGATTTTGAATGCATTCTGTAAGTTATCCTGTTTGGTTCAAAACGTTTTGCCCTATGGTGCAGTGTTTCACCCAGTTAAAGGTTACAGGAAAAAAGAGTTTTAGTAGTATATAGCTAAGCTTTTCTGCCATTTCTAGTCACTATTTAGCTGAGTATTTCTTATATGGTAATAAACATATGGTTACTACTAGATATGGTCCATTATGTTCATTTTCATATGTTCCTTTTTCGAGAAAGATATAAATGTGACTCATTTTATTAGCAGTCAGTGAACACCTAACTGATTCATTTGCCTATCCACAGAGCTAAAATATTCAGATTTTCAAATATTCTCAGTGATCCCTCACTGACGTTTTTTTTATCTGTCTTAAGCAGGTTTTTAATCTGTCTTAAGCAGCTTTTAGTCATATTATTCTGAGTGGTAAATTATGTAAATTTACAGGGATACAATAAAATTCTAGTCCACATCAATAGTTCGTAAAATGGCATCAGGAACTTACTGATATTCTTATTAAATATATAAAGTACAAAGTCTTAAAACTAAGCATAGCCATTAATATTTACTCTTCCACCGTTCACTGGTGTGATGAAACATATAAAGTGCTTCTCTTGGTCACAGTGTTGCAGAATGAGCAAACTCATTCTGTTTGATCTTGGGTGCCCTGATTTTCATCGATATTGATCTTTAAACCTTATATTCACTCAACAGACTGCTAGAAACAGAACAATTATTACCGAAATTGTAAGTTTTAGTGTGAGGGTTAGCCTTTAAAATACAGTGCACCACCTCAGGAGAGTAAGCTTCATCAAAAAGGTCAGCCTTAGGTCTTTCTGTTATGGGTGTGAACTAATTTCAGTACTGCGGCTGGCATAATAACAGCTGCCAGTTTCCTGTTAACTTTGTTCTGACACCGCTATATGTTGTGGAGATCTTGTACATAAAACTTTTTTTTTCTTGCAAATAAAACTTTGCTTCTAAACTTTATAAGTGAGTAACACTTTTCAGTGAACCTATTCTGTTTTATTTCTGGTGAAAAATTCTGATGCAACATATGCTAACTTGACTAAGTTAAATTGACTAAGAATATGTATCATACATTTCAGTCAAATTTAACTTTATAAAAAACTTATCCCACTTAAAACATTAAACATTTTAACATTTTGAATTATATATTTAAGATAATATAGGCTTCTGTGCAAATTCCTCTCACCGTGCAGTGTCCATAATGTTGTTTTAACTTGACTTTTGATCAAGTAAAATACATTTAACAGAGTTGTAAGATGTGATTAATTGTAAATTCCCAGTAAAGCTATCCTCTAGTGTGAAAGGCAAAAACCTTGAAGATGTTCATTATAGCATTCTAGTTCAAGATCAGAATAATATTGAATTAATCCTCATTTTCATGAATTTGTTATTAATTCCCACTTCCCATGCATGGGAGTGTGTGCATTACAGAACTTTCTTAGACAACATACGAGTGCGATAAAAGCAGAGGCATTGAAATATTAAAAGGATATGTAAGATACTATTTAAGTTTGGTTTGATCAGTGGTGTTCCATAGCAAAACAGTTCTATATGCATAAAGGTGTGGGCAGAGCAAAAAGGTACTGTTATTAAATATTCCATTTTAAATTTGCATAAATACTTTCATAAGACCATATCCTCATAACAGAAATATTAATACTGACAGGCAATCCTTTAAAAACACAATTACCATTGAATGCATATTTGTCATTGCCTTTAGATTATCTGCTTTTCAGTTCAGTTTTTATCAGCTTTTCATTAAAGTAGAGTCTTTATTTTTAAAAAAATAAAAAAACCTTAATAAAACATGATGATTGCTTATGTGTTGTTATTTATATCATGCTTATATCTATCTCATTTTATATCATCTGGTTTGGACATAATGCAAAACTACAGTTTAGTATGACATACGCAGACATTCTCTAAAGAGAGAGAGACATCTAAAGAGATCAGACATTTTTAACCTCTTGTTTTATCATTATATGTAAGTCTAAAACTAATGTTAGTTTTTATAATAATACTTAAGGGACTAAGTCGGGATCAGCAACTGTGGTTGTTAATTGGTTTTCTCTGCCATAGCTATACTTTGAATGTAATTGTTCTGTCCCAGCCTATGTGAGTCCTTGTTAACTCACAAGGACAAACCCCTCTTTTAGCAAGTAGGCTGGAAATGCAGGAAAAACAAACCGCTTTTATTATTATTTACAGGCCTGCAAAATGTCCCAAAAGCAAAGGCAAACAAAACACAATGCAAATGGAGAATTGTTCAAAGCAAACAGAACACGATTCAAACGGAGAATTGTCCAAAGGCAAACAGAATACAATTCAAACAGAGAATTGTCCTCAGGCAAAGCATACAGAACATGATTCCATGAAACTTGAGTCCTTTGCAAATGGTTGCCTTCAGCAACCAGCACCACCCACACCTTCCTTTTTTATTTTATTTTATTTATTTTTATTTTAATGCCTTCTCCTCCGCCCTTGGAGTTGCCCCATTGCCTTCCTTTGTCCTACTCTTGTTGCCTGTCGGCGTTTGTGAGCATCTATGATGTCTTCCAGCTGTGAGTCCTCAGAGTCTGACTCAGCTTCCCAGCACAGCTGGGTCTCAGCCTGAGCATGAGTGGAGGGGCCAGGCTCTTCATCAGATTGTAAGTCCTGGAGCTCATCAGAGCCTTCCTCCGACTCTGATGGCTCTTCAGGCCCTTCCTCCTCCTCCTCTGATTCCCCAGACTCAGCTGCAGGGTCCACTGGCTGGCACGGAATCACAACAGTAATAATAAACTATGCTTAAATTGAAAACAAACCTGAAAGCTTCTAATCTTTTTGAGGCTGCAACAAAAGATAGAAAAGAGGGAAGAAAAAAAAGTTACAAAAGCCCATCATTTAGTATTGTGTCTCTGTGAGGTTCGCACTTATAATAAAACTGGAATATCTGGAATAGTGCTGCTCTCAGATTAGATTAATAAATTGTCTGGAATAGGATTGAACTAAAGGACGGTCAATGTACAAAAGTCTGACATATAGAAAATGAGCCAAACACAAATTCAACCCTTGAGTAAAATTACATGATTTAATTTACTTCCCGAGTTGGTCTCAAGGAAAAGAATTGGGACTCACCTACTACTATATCTACATTATAACATATTTCAAAAGTGACTTGCTGGTTTTTTTAGGTTCCTAGTCAATGAGATCTGCATATGGAACTAGTTAGAGGTTTACTTAAAGAAGCCTAAAAATAATTCCATCTCTAAGACCATAAATTGCTAAGATGCTGAAATGAGTAAAATGTTTTCACTTATTTCATTTTTGTTTTTTAGGTATAACTTTGTCATGCTGGCTTTGTCCTTTGCATTTTTGTGCATGTCCTATTTCTTGACCTCTTGGCTAGGGAGCATAGGATTTATCCTTGCCAACTGCTTCAATATGGGGATCCGAATTTTACATAGCATCCACTACATCTATAGGTACTTTGGATGCAGCCCTCACAGACCTTTGAAGGGCCTTCTTATTTCACGATTCCTGATGGTTGTTTTTCTCATCAGTGGAATGAGCACTAAGGTTTCAGAGGTGGGTGATATTTTTTTATTCCATTTTGTTGCATTTGGACAAAGCCGGTGACTAAACTAGTGCTAGTGAATCTACCGTTTGGAGAGTCACTTTGTGAAGTGCCCCTTTAACCCACCATGTCAAAATATCTGCATCCTTTGAATTTGTCAACTTAAAGACCCTTTTCTAGAGAGAAAAGTATCTTCTCTGGATGCCCATACATGCTCAGGAGACCTGGATGGTGCCTTGAACAACTTTCAACAGAGGGGCAGTCACTTTAATGGTCTACGGAGACCTTAGAAGTCTAAGTCAATCCTATATACATAGATAATACTTGCAAATAAATCTGAATGAATGTGGTGTCCATTTCCATGTAGTGTGTCTGCATCTACCTGTGAATGGCACATGGTTCAGGGTTTTTAGTCCATAAAAGGTTCAGAAATAATGCCAATAGGAGATCAATTACCTTTATTCTTAAAATGAGGAAAGTTTTGTACAAAGCTGCAGTGTTTCTAACGGCTTCTATTCTGCTAGAGTTCTGAATGGTTTTGGATCTGACATTACTTTTAAATGATACCTGAACTATCTAGGGCAGGGCAAATTTGCAAGCTAATGATTAAGAAACAGGTTATAGTCTGCAGGTGATATTATCTTTCCTTTGCCTTTGAATCAAAACATTAACTTGGTGGTAGGTTGGGTTTGCTTTCTGTGTCATAGTAATTTCAGTTTCTTTTCTTTGTAGGTGTTTCTGTGCTGTGATAAAGGGTGGATGGCCAGATTAATTCATGTCACAGTTGGAGCACTTTGCCTTACAGCAACTCTCACTACAATATTTTTCACAGAGACAGACCTAATCCATTTTGTTAGAATGCATATTTTATCAAGATATTCCAAAGAACAATTAAAATAATGTCAAGTATGTATTTACTGTAGGGATTTGTATTTAAATGGACAATTATCCATGGTAAAGATGTAATGTTTCTGATGATTATCTGACTGAAATATTGAAAGAGACATACAGGGAATCCTCGCTTAATGACTGGTCACTTAGCAACCTTTCAAAGTTACAATGGACCTCCTCAGAACTAATTAAAATATGATTTTGAAGTTCAGCTGACTGTACGCTCCTCTGGGTTCATGGGATTGCATTTCAGGTGCTTGGCAACCAGCTCACAATTATGGCCATTTATTGCATCCTGCAGACATGTGACTGCTATTTTTGGCAATTTTTTTTTCTGGTATTCTGGTTTACTCCTGGTTTCCAGCAAAAATGAAAAATCTCCATTGGGGAAAACGGGTTCATTTTGCAACCATAGCATTAACTTAATGAACATGGTGTTTGCTTAATGACGACCACAAAAAGGTGGTAAATACAATCATGGTCACATGGCGATCCTCTAAACAACTACCATGACTTAATCATTATTCTGTGCTCAATTACCTTAATCAGTTGAAGACTACCTGTAGTTGGTGACAAAATTAGGTTTTGAGCTGAAACATTTCAAATTGACAACTTTGCCAGGTGCAAGCAATTTGTGAATGAAATTGTTTTCTAAGTATATTTTATGTTGGAAGACTACTGCTTCAGAGGGTTCTGAATATCTTTTTTTTTTTTAATCCCATTTATATCCCGCCCTTCTCCGAAGACTCAGGGCGGCTTACAATCTAAGAAGCACAAATCAATGTGCTTAGCAATAGCCTTCATTCTATGTGTATGCCTGCTTATTAGGGCTTTTGCCCCCACCCAAGTGGCATTTTTACAAAGTCAGCTTATTGCCCCCAACAATCTGGGTCCTCATTTTACCTACCTCGGAAGGATGGAAGGCTGAGTCAACCTTGAGCCTGGTGGGACTCGAACCTGCACTAATTGCGGGCAGCTGGTGTTACTTAAGGAGGCATTAGCCCACTGCTCCACCAAGGCTCTTTTTATATTTTTTAAATGATATACATGGAGGAACTTAAATATGAGCCAGTCTGGACTAGGAGACGGAGTGGGGAGAGTCAGATCCTACTCCTCTCTTAGGCATGGAAGCTAGCTGAGTGACTTTGAGCCAGTCATTCTCTCTCTCAAAAAGTCAAAAAAGTCTACTCACACCAGATCAGTGGGGAAGTCAAAAAAATCTACTCAAACCAGATCAGTGGGGTAAAATATGGTCCATAACCTTCAATAAAGAGGATTTCATTCTTCAAGAACTGATGAATTGATCTGAGCTGATTTTAAAAACATGGGGGAAATATACTTTTATTTGTCTGATGAAAACTGTTTTGTTAGTGGGAAACGATAACTAGATATTATTCAGGTGTTAAAATAGTAATTTAACTGTACTGCTAAAGTAAGCATAAATCCAAGCATATGGGAATATTTTTTTTAAAAAGTCATAAGACTTTCATAGGAATTTTACTTCATTTTTACACAAAACTTAGTTATAAATGCAAATGTTAATATAGTTTATAAATATTTGAAATGCTTATAGCAATTCTATTTTTTTTAAAAAATAATTCATATGAAACCATGTTAAAACAATGTTTAAGGGGAATAAGAAAACTTATTTGGAAAATTAAAAGAAAAGCGATAATAAAGTGTTAAAAAATAAATATGGAAAGACTGACACATTGTTATCTATAACTAGTGTAGAAAGCATTAGCAATATAACAATGTTATGATTGTCTTGCATCTGTAAATAGAGCACAAATGTAAATGTTTCTATAAAATATGCAGCTAATATGTTTCCTTCAATTTCAGATATTACATCTCAGTAGCAAAGCTCAGGTAAACCATGCTTTGTTAAAGTCAATAACAATTATGCATAATTAAATCACTTGGTATAAATATCGTTAATCTTTATCATGTTCAAACTCCAAGAAGCCTTGGAAGATGCATTAGATTTGTTTTCTTGAGTAACTAGTGAGCGGCATTTTCAGAAGCAATGGGAATAGCTGATTTTCCCATGCTATATTCCTATTCAGAGCCATAAATGCTCTGCAATCTCTCACATGAGCTACTCTGCCATTCCACAGCATCCTTAGCTTGTAGGGATGCAAGGACATCTAGGCTCAGAAGGACCCAGTAAACAGTTTCCTCTCTGCCTATCTTTGCTGGTAATACAGGAGTACTGGATCATAGGAGCCAAGTTTTTTACTTGCTATTTATAAATTTAATTCCAGTATTCTGAGTTCGTAACTGTTACATTAAAATGATGAGCTTTTGATGAACTGAAAGCCTTTTCATTCCTGAAAAATGTTTCCATGTTCCTGTGAAAGATTGGCATGCACAGGATGTATTCGGTCAAAGGTTGGTAGAAATATTGGCTTCTGTTTCCTACTATAGAATGTATTGCTGCTGCTGCCTGCTAAATTTATGACTGTCCTTTAAACAGCCTTCCCAAAGTTGGGTCTCTCTAAATGTGTTTGATTTTAATGTCCATCATTCTCAAGAATCTGTCTACGTGATACATGTAAGGGTGCATAAGACTGAGACTCAGTTTCCAAGGATCAAAACAAAGTATTGCAGATTAGTTCTCTTTTTTTTAATTTGATAAAACAATCTGTGTTTGGAATTGAAATATTTTAGTAACTCTGTATTAAAAACAAATCCTGCAAGGCAACACTCTAGTGAGTTACCTTCTTTGGACAGGGTAGGAATTCTAAGGAATTACTTTTACAATTATGCTTTGTGGTCTGATCTAAGCAAGGCATTATTAAAAAAGAGACTCCAAATTTAAATAGATGTTATTAAAGTGTCAGTGGGACATAAGCACAGACTAACATGGATTAGTCACAAATATTCAAATGCCAAGAAGGGTATAGATTGGTTATATATGTGGTCTTGAAATTGGGGAAACAAAAGATAAAGGCTTACATAACCAGCAAGCATTTTTGAATCTATTGTCAATTAAATGAAATAGCAGTCCTTTATGTATGCACAAATCTGTCTGTCTGTCTGTCTGTCTGTCTGTCTGTCTGTCTGTCTATCTATCTATCTATCTCATAGGTTTTATATATTTTTTATAAAATGTTTTTCAATAGTGCTAAAAGATGAAGAGAAATATGTTTTGTGAAATTCAGAAGGGAGGCAATTGCTGATACTAAATTGCATCCTCTCTTACTGTTCATTTACTTAATGATAATTAGTTCTAATATTTCATTTTAGTTTTCAAATAAAAAGCCATGAAATATCAGGGGAATGCAGCAATAATGAACCAAATCGATCCATTAATGAAATATTATTTTAATAGTATATTAAGAAGCTTGCTTTAAAACCAGTAACAATGAAGGAAATTGATTCAAATGATTCCTATTTTTTTTATAAGTAGTTCTCTTTCTACATGGCTAATTCATGAAGATGTTTACCTTTATTAACTTTTGCCCTTGGCAAATGTAGTTCTTGCGATGATCTGCAAACAAATCATTTGGCAATGCTTACACGGCTGAATGAATGCTAAGGATAGAATTTCTAGTGCTTCTCCTCTTAAAAATTCATATGGCCATGCACTTTTCAAAAGTTAATTTGGTTTTGAAATGAAGCAAATGGTTGTCGGGCTCACTTGGATATTCTGGTACTAAAGAGATTAATAATGCAATTAAAGGTAAAGTAAAGGTAAAGGTTCCCCCGCACATGTGTGCTAGTCGTTTCCGACTCTAGGGGCCGGTGCTCATCTCCGTTTCAAAGCCGAAGAGCCAGCGCTTGTCCGAGGACGTCTCCGTGGTCATGTGGCCGGCATGACTAGACGCCAAAGGCGCACGGAACGCTGTTACCTTCCCACCGTAGTGGTCCCTATTTTTCTACTTGCATTTTTACGTGCTTTCGAACTGCTAGGTTGGCAGAAGCTGGGACGAGTAACAGGCGCTCACTCTGCTACGCGGCACTCGGGATTCGACCCGCCAAACTGCCGACCTTCTGATCGACAAGCTCAGCGTCTTAACCCACTGAGCCACCGCGTCCCTTAATAATGCAATTAGGAGGATCTTTTTCTTGGCTGTTGTGATCAGTTCTGCCTACTCAAGGTTGATGTAGTAAAACCTTTGTACCTGAAGCTCATAGTTGCCAGGGGCTTTGCTAATGACAGCAAAGAATTTGGCAGACTTGCTTCTCCTTGCTTGTGGATTTTGATAAATCAAGAAGTCACTGCCATGGGTAAGTAAAATCTGGCCCACATGTCCATATATCTCTCTTCCAACTTACCTTGACTATGAAGATCATGATAGCTCTATAAAACACAATGGCTTATGGGTTCAATACCCAGCTGATATTGAGTTCACCAAAGACAGAGTATAAGAGGGTTCCAGCTTTATCTTCCTCAAACTTAACTCTGGAAAGCTGACACTGCTCTGAAAAGAAATATTCCTTGTGAACTGACTGATTTTACTTTCCAGGGATTTTCTCATTTCCTCCCCCCCCTTGTCAATCACAGGGTTGATAATGGTCATTTGTCAGAACGTCAGGTTGTTTTTCTGCTAAGGCATGTTCATGCAATAACAAAGATCTGTATGAAGCGATACACAGTTTGCAGTGGACTGTAACAAGAAATTTGAAAATCCAGCTTAGCCTTTCTCAGATGTCTTAAACCACATTGTCAGATATCTTAAAACTACATTTTTTAGATTCCTCTATCTCCTGGCTGGTTTGCCACAATGAAGCACCTGAATAAGTGTGAATAAGTGAATAAGTGACTCTCATGCTGCTCATGGCATCCCCTCCCCCAGAGCCCACCAAGCCAGATATGTAAAGTAGGTGAGGACCATATGCTGGCCACTTCCAGGTGATGGTGCATTTCTTCATTCCTCACGAAGGATGACACTTCCCCAGCTGCGTTTCTGCCTCATCTCAAATATTTTCCCACCACTCTTAGGAAGGAAGGAAAGAAGGAAGGAAGGAAGGAAGGAAGGAAGGAAGGAAGGAAGGAAGGAAGGAGAGGGAGGGTCTGAGGGAAGTCCTGCCTTAGTCCTTCCCTGCTGCCCTTTCACCATCCCCTTGCCCCCTCCTCCTGGCCTATCCTGGGGGGTCTCCCATCCTATTGCTAAGAAAGCTTTGGATACAAAGTCAGGTCTCCTCACATGGAGAGGGAGTGGGCCTCCCTCTTGACTTTGCCTTCGTACCCATCATGAGCAACCTGGCTAAGGAGAGCAAGCACAGCAGCAGCAGCCTTGAGGGGGTAAGTGCAGCTGCACGCCCCCTTGGGGAAGTGGGGCTAGGCTTAGATGCTTGAGGGCTGGGCTGGGCATTTGACCTCCGTGCCACCATCCAGCCCCCCCCACATGGCCTGAGAAGAACAGTGAGGCTCCTCCAGTGGACCATGCCTTGGCACTTGCCTCGGTCCCATCTCCTTCTGCCAGAGACCCTCAGATCTATCCCACTCCTGCCCAGGCCCCCATAGGTACCCTTGACACGAACGATGTAGAGCTGACCATGCCCACCCAGTAGGCCACATGCACTCCAGCCACACCCACCCAGTAGGCCATGCCCACCCTGGCCACACCCACCTGGCCCCCTGATGGCAACTGCAATGCTGATGCGGCCCTCAATGAAATTGAGTTTGACACCCCTGTGATAGAGGGCCAGAGAACAAGCTTAATTGGGCTTGATTGGTTTGATGCCTTGGGCATTCATGTAACCAGGATCCACCGGGCATAAGTGGCAAACTTGGCATCAGTATGTGAGGAATTCACTGATGTTTTTGACACAAGCCTGGGAGAGTACAAGGGCCCTCTGATAGCCTTTAAGCTTGATCCTTCCATAATGCCCATTAGGATTAAGCCCCATCGAGTGCCTTTTGCACTAAAACACAAAATCAATGCAGAGCTGGACAAGCTAGTCAGTCACGAGGTACTACAGCCTGTAGATGGGGGTGAGTGGGAAACTCCCATTGTCACGCCACTTAAGGCCAATGGGGAGATCAGGATTTGCGCTGATTATAAGTGCACCATTAAGCGGGCACTGCAGCAGCATGTGTACCCGGTACCAGTCATTAGCCACATTTTGGCATTGCTGCAAGGGGGTACCGTGTTTGCTAAGTTAGATTTGGCACAGGTCTATCAGCAGTTACCAGTGGATGAGGCCACATAGGCTGCACAAACAATTGTGACACATAGGGGGGCTTTTAGGGTCATGCGCCTCCAATTCAGAGTTAGTGTAGCCCTGGGAATCTTCCAGGGAATTATGGAGCGTACACTCAAGGGTATTCCAGGGGTCTGCCCCTATTTTGATGATGTACTCATTGCCAGTGAGTCCACTGAGGTGCTAGCAAGGCAGCTCAAAGCCGTTCTTCAGTGGTTTCGCACAGCGGGACTCAAGCTGAAAAGGGACAAGTGTAAAATTGGGGTTCCTTCCACTGAATTCCTGGGGTTCTATATCAATGCTGAAGGCATCCATCCTGCAGAGTCCAAGCTGAAGGCACTTCAGCTGGCACCAAGCCCCAGATCCAAGGGAGAGCTCCAGGCATTCCTGGGTCTCCTGAATTTTTACCATCTGTTCCTTCCTAACAAGGCCACAGTGGCAGTGCTGTTACACAGGCTCTTAGACAAGAACACCCCATGGAAGTGGACCAAGGGTCAGGAAAATAATTTTAAGGCAGTAAAATCACTACTATCCTTAAATTCAGTGCTTACACACTTTAATGAAAACTTGCCAATCTGTATTGCATGTGACGTATCCCCTTATGGGGTGGGGGCTGTACTAAGCCACTTGTCAGATGATGGGACTCAATTCCCCATTGCTTATTATTCAAGGACATTGTCCTCAGCTGAGCAAAATTATGCTCAGATTGACAAAGAGGCTCTGGCCATCGTGGCTGGGGTTAAAAAATTCCACGATTATTTGTATGGCTGGAAATTCACAGTCTTCACTGACCACAAGCCATTGTTGGGGTTATTTACCACTGATAGGCAGAAGCCTCAAATACTTTCCCCCAGAATGCTAAGGTGGTCCATTTTTATGTCAGCCTACAGCTACAGGATGGTTCACAAACCTGGCAAAGACATGGGTCATGCAGACAGCCTTAGCAGGTTGCCATTGCCACACCTGGAGCCAGATCTGGCTCCAGCAGCACACATCTTGTCAATTCAAGATTTGCCTGGACTTCCCCTCCATGCTGGGGATGTAGCTGCAGAAACTGCCACAGACAAAATGTTAAGCAGGGTGTTGTTATGGTTCACACAGGGTGGCTGGAAAATAGCCCGGGACCAGAGTTCCAGAGCTACTTCACACGTAGACATGAGCTTTCAGCTCACAAAGGTTGCATTCTATGGGGGAGCAGGGTTATTGTCCCCAGTTCATTAAGGCACCATGTGCTCCAGTCTCTGCATGAGGGCCATCTAGGCATAGTCCGGATGAAGGCACTGGCACAGAGCTACCTTTGGTGGCCAGGGTTAGATAAGGCTATTGAGGCCCAAGTACACGGGTGTTAAACCTGTCAACAGTCCAGACCAGAGATGCTGCAGGCCCCTGTCCACCAATGGGAGGAGACTTATACACAGTGGTCAAGGATTCACATTGACTTCTCTGGGTCCTTTCAGGGACAGCTGTTTTTGATAGTGATTGACAGCCACTCTAAATGGTTGGAAGTAATTCCAATACCTACTATGACTACTGCTAGGACCATCCAGGTGCTTAGGAAGCTTTTTGCTACACATGGGCTGCTGGACATCTTAGTCTCGGACAACGGGGCCCAGTTCACAGCATCAGAATTTCAGGCCTTCTTGAGGGCTAACCTCATAAGGCAGGGGTGTCCAAACTTTTTTCAAAGAGGGCCAGATTGGATGAAGTGAACATGCTGGAGGGCCGAACATTTTTCCGAACATTCTTTGAACAATTACAATTAAATGCAAATGAATTATTTTATGCCAAGTTAATTGCAAATGGCATACTTTTCATTTTATAACATAAGATCAACTGACAGCTGAGTTTTCACAATGTATTTTAAATAAATTTTAAAAAAAAACTTACTGTGTGAGCTGTTACCAGAGAGTCTGACCTTGTGAAACTTACTTTGACAAGGTCAGACTCTCTGGTAACAGCTCACACACTTCCACCACTTCACAAATTCTGCTAGGCCAGGGCCCTACCTACCCCTGTCCAGCTCCCCACATCCCAGCCCATAAAATGGCTGTGAAACACAGAATGCGCGCACGTGCACACACACACACACACCCGCCCTTCCCTGGATGTCGCCTTCGCCCAGGGGAGCCAGAGGGCTTCGAAGCCGGGGCAGCTCCGGCAGCAAAGAAGGCGCGCCCTCGCTGCACCGGCACAGACGCCGCGCCAAGCCCGCGGCGGGGGGAGGAGCGTGGCGGTTCGGCCAGACAGGAAAAGGTGCGGGAAGCGGCCGCCGCCTGGTAACGGCACCCGGGCTCACAACGTGGAGGCGGCGAGCAAGCACGCGCTCAGGGCGAGGCGGCCGCGGTCCGGTGAGGGAAGACCGCCAAGGGAGTGGCTGGCCGGGCTGCGCTGCTGCCGAGCAAAGCTCGGCCGGGGTGCCCGCTCTGCTCTGCCTGGCGCCAGCTCAGAGACTCCACCCACCAGGCCCTTCTCCCACTCAGCCAGGCCAGGCGCGCACCATCAGCCTCGCTGCACCGGCACAGACGCTGCGCCAAGCCTGGGGCGGGGGGGAGGAGCGCGGCGGTTCGGCCAGGCAGGAAAAGGTGCGGGAAGCGACCACTGCCTGGTAACGGCGCCCAGGCTCACAACGTGGAGGTGGTGTAGCGAGGCTGATGGTGCGCGCCTGGCCTGGCTGAGCGGGAGAAGGGCCTGGCGGGCGGAGTCTCTGAGCTGGCGCCAGGCAGAGCAGAGCGGGCGCCCCAGCCGAGCTTTGCTCGGCAGCAGCGCAGCCCGGCCGGCCACTCCCTCGGCGCTCTTCCCTCACTGGACTGCGGCCACCTCGCCCTGAGCGCTCGCTTGCTCGCCGCCTCCACGTTGTGAGCCCGGGCGCCGTTACCAGGCGGCGGCCGCTTCCTGCACCTTTTCCTGCCTGGCCGAACCGCCACACGCTCAGCCAGGCCAGGCGCGCACCGTCAGCCTCGCTGCACCGGCACAGACACCGCGCCAAGCCTGGGGTGAGGGGAAGGAGCACGGCGGTTCGGCCAGGCAGCCGGCCCTTCAACCCACCGGAGGAGCGGCAGATCGGCGTGGCTGGAGTCGGGAAAGCCACTAGAAGGGGGAGGGGAGTCACCTCTCCCCGCCGGGGGGTCGCCCAGCCCGTCCCGGAAGGCTGACATTTCTGCAGCTGAAAAAGTCGTCTCAGATTCCATGGTGGAAGGTCACCCCCGGGACTCCAGCGCCAGGCAGGGCTGAGAGGGGGAGGGGGGGAGAAAGGGAGGGAAGGAGACAGGGAGGAGAAAGGGCGAATGGGGGGAGGGAGGGAAGGAGAAAGAGAGAAGGAAGGAAGGAAGGAAGGAAGAAGAGAGAATGGATGCAAGAGAGAGGAAGAAGAAAGAGAAAAGAGAGAGAGAGAGAGAGAGAGAGAGAAAGAAAGAAAGAAAAAGAAAGAAAGAAAGAAAGAAAGAAAGAAAGAAAGAAAGAAAGAAAGAAATCGGAAGCTTGGACAGACCCCCGCTCCAGGCTCCGGGGCTGCCACCACGGAATGCCCAGCCTCGGGGGGGTCTTCTGCAGGCGTGCCCTGGCCCCCTCCCCTCCCTCCCACCCGCGGCCCGTCCCCAAGGTGGCGCCCACGGGTCCCCGGACTCACAGCATGCAGAGGGCGAAGGCGCCGGCCACGCTCTCGCTGTCGCGCACCAGGAAGCTGCCGGCCCGCCCGGCCCACGCCAGCAGCTCCTCGGCCGCCGCCCAGCTCAGGTCCTTGTGGTACCAGAGCGGCCAGCCCGGCACCGCCGGAGCCCGCGCGCCCCAGCGCCGCCGGAGCCAGAGCTGCCGCCATGGGCAGCCGCGGCGTGCAGGGAAGGTGCTCAGGGGGATGGGCGGGCAGGCCGAGACCCCCGCCAGCCACCCCCGCCTCGCCCACAGTGCCTCATGGCCCAACCGGAGACCCCCGGCCGCTCAGGGCATGCCCGGCCCAGCGGCTCCTCCTCTGGGCTGTGCTCCGGCCAGGATGAGGGCGCGATCCGCTCTCCGCGTGCTTCCCCTGCGCACTGGAGCCGCCCCGGGCCCCGAGCAGGCCTGGTGGAGGAGGAGGAGGAGGAGGAAGCCGCGTGGAGCCCCGGAGCCTGGCTGGCGGGGTGGGGGCGGCAGCTGGGCCGGCCTGCACTTCCTGGGGCGGCCCCTCGGCGGGGGAGGCGGGAGCAGCTCCCGAAGGGGCGGCCCTCAATCAGAAGGGAGGGCTGTGGGAGGGCCGCATTTATATACAGCAGGGAGGGCTGTTGCGGGCCGTATTAAACCGCCCCGCGGGCCGCAAATGGCCCGCGGGCCGGACTTTGGACATGCCTGTCATAAGGCATGCAACGTCGACTCCTTTTCACCCCTCAACTAATGGGCAGGCTGAATGCATGGTACGTACGACAAAAGAGTCACTCAAGTGCATTGTTTCAGGGGATTGGCATCATAGGCTGGCTGATTTCTTGCTTTGCCAGCACTCTATGCCTTGCACAGCAATGGGCAAAAGCCCAGCAGAGCTTCACTGGGGAAGAAGATTAATCATGAAACTGGACAGGTTGCATCTTGACCGGGTAGCAGCAGACACCGTATGCCCAAAGGCACCCAGGGGGTTGGAAGTGGGTGATGGGGTGTGGGCCCGGAACTATGGGCATGGGAACTTGTGGGTGTCGGGTAAAATTGTTAAGGTCTCAGGACCCCTCTCGTATGAGATGGTACTGCATGGGGGGCAACGAGTCATTTGCTGACATATTGATCAGCCGTGAAGGCATTTTGTGGAACGGCCACTAAACGAGGACCTCACAGCGGATCCGCAACAAGAGCCGGCAGCTGGCAGCCTATCAGAGCAGTTCACATGCTCTGAGGAATCATTCAGTTATTACAACGGGGAGGTGGCCATAGATGGACACAGTCCAGGAGTGCAACTTGGGTCTCCAGATGGGGAAGGACAACCCGAACAAGGCAGCAGCTCTGCTGACCCAGGTACCACATTGGACTTTGGTTTGGGCCGACCAGGAAAGGCCAGGCAAAGGGACTTGAGTCAATTCAACTCATGTGAACCCAAGAGTCCTGGTCTACCCAGCCCGGCAGGTAAGCTGGTAGACCGGGAGTTGCCTGGAACCCCCAGGCATTCTGAACAGTCGCGTAGACCACCAAAATATCTTCAAGATTATGTTATTAAATAATGTGTGTACATTCTAGGTGGGAGGGGTGTAATGTATTGGGATTTTTACTTGTACTAATTCACGTGTCTGTATGCTGCTTAAAGGTTGCTGTGGAACAGTCAATGTCTAAGCCAGACTTGCTGTCTTCAAGAAGATCATTGGTTGATTTGGGGCAGGAATGGGTTCCTTTAAACCTATTGGCTGCCACCTAGTGGCCAACCGTACAAGTAGCTGCACAGCAGCCACTGTTTCAGTTCTGTTCCTGTTTGCCTCTATAAAGCATGTTCCTGTTTGCAACCTTCCGTCTCGCTTATTGCCTGCAAAGAACTGGCTGCACAACAGGGAGACAGAGTCTTATCCCATTTTACCCACAGTGGCCTTGGATCAATGTGGCTTTTAAAACAGTTTTAAAGCCACAATGTCTGCTTCCTAGCAAGCTGCGAATTGGCCTTGGTTTCCTAGATCATCTAGCATCAGATTTCAGGTAAGTATCATATCATGGTTCATGGTATACTAGACTCTACGTGACAAACATGTTTATAGATTGTAGCAGCCATTATTTTTGTCTAATGTTTTGGTAAATTTTGGAAGTTTAAAGTAAAACAGGACAAAAAATATTTAGCAAAAGCACTAGTAAAATAATTTTTACCTTTCACTTCAGTTGTATAAGTAATCCCTTGCAGGTACTCAAAGCCTCTTGACTCAACTATTTTACTTTAAATAAAGCCAGTTTTTCAGTCCTGCAGTCTGCCCATCCTTGCTATAACTATTGGCATTGTACTAACATTTCCAAAATCCCACAGGGTTGTTTCTGAGATAAAATGGAGGAGGGAATGCTCTATCTGCTGCTTTAAACTTCTGGAGTGATGTATGTGTATATGTGTACAGCATTTATATATTTATTTTATACCTATAGTAGAACAAGTAGTGGTAATGTTTGACTTTTTTAATGATGGGTTCACATTTTCCTTGCCATCCTTGCAGCACTAATAAAGCATGCAAGATGGTTTCTTAAAATTTCAGTGTGATCCTTCCATATATGGACCCATGAGCAAGGTTTGGAGTGAACCAGTCTGAAAATATTTCATCTTATAATGGTCTTTCCATTTTTCTTGTCAGAATTAGTCCTGATCCTTTCAATTTTTATGAACTGATGTTACCCTTAAGTGCTGCCTTTCAAGATGAGCGAGCCTGCTGGTTTGGAAAAGGGATGAAACCCAACTAAGGCACATCATCTCTGCAAATATTTATCTACTTCCAGTCTATATGTTTGTTTGTTTTTATTTGACAAGGCAATGTTTATGTAATGACTGAAACGGAGACTAAGAAAATGATGTGCTGTGAAGTCAAAGGGTGCTAAGCATATACACTGTTCTGATAACAAATTGGTTCACCCACCAAGATTGAGGCATGATGTTTAAGAATATGTGCCCAATCATTTTAATCAATTTCATAAATTGCTTCTGTAAATTTTTTTATGTTTTTCTGCACCAGTGAATTAGGTGTGAAGAAAATGCAGCCACTGAATATAATGTTGCTTTGTTGTGAAAGAGTTGATGCTGTCAGTGAATTCTGGATTGAACAGGAAAGGAAAAAAAAGATAGATAGAATGCCCTGTCTGCAATATGGCAATATTTGGCTGGAAAAACTACTTCCTGGTTTAACTGTTGATTACAGTATGTTTTAGAATATTGTCTATTAATCAGATATTTTAGTTTTGCTTGGCAAGGGAGGCAGGCAATACAATCCGTGAGTTATAAATAAGTTTGCACAGTTGTGTTTGCAATATGTGCAAATTGCCACTAATCATACATATCGTTTTCAGTGTGCGTTTACAGTCAATTCCATGCTGCTATCAAATATAAATATCAAGTGTTAAAGTTCAAATTTTAAAATACAATATATGAAACCTATCAAGTGTTTATCTGGTGATAATTTGCAGGAAAAAAGGGACAGTAAAGATTTGCTTTAGATTGGTTATTGTGCTTCTTCTTTACCCGTCTTGTCCCCTTGACAGGACTCTCTTTCAAACAGCATTGCCTGAATACTAAGGCTAATTGTATTGTTATTATTGTTCAGCTCCAGGAACAATATCATCAGGAAATTGGGAGCTCAACCATCTACATCAGCTTTGTACATCAGCTTTGGCTTTGAGCATCTGCAGCAGAATATGTTGCTCCAGTGTGGTGCACATCTATACACGTGAAACAATTTGACATTGCCATCAATGAAACAGTACACTTAGTGACAGGTTGTCTCAAGCCTACACCAATTGTGAAAATATATCGTCTGACTGGCATTGGCCCACCTAAGATCAGGAGAGCAGCAGATGCTGAGAGAACTAAGCAAGAGATTGATCCTTAACATCCTCTTAATGGACATTTGCCCCAAGCCCCACCAACTCAGATCTAGGAACAGCTTTATGGTCAATGATAAAGCCAAGAAGGGGGCTTCATTCTGGCAGTCTAAAGTTTGACCTAGCCACAAAAGAATAAGAACTCGTCTTGTATGTTTACAGGCAGCTAAAAACATACCCTAATCCCTGGCCAGCACAGCCAATTCCAGGACTGGCTGTGGTTTATGGAAGAATAGTCCATACTTCCAGAGTTCACTAAGTGAGGAAGGTGTGTGCAGAAGGACAGTAGCAAAACAATAGAGGTATCTTGAAGGGATTAACTTGTTTTACTACTTAGGAGGAAATGCTTTTGCCTTGAATCTGCTGTATTTGGTACTCTGCCGCTTCTCCACAATTGCTTCCTCTCTCTTAGGAGCAATGGCTCTTTGCCATCCTCAGTTCTCTTTTTGGCAGTAGTATAAATATATATTGATTACAGTCATATTTTTTCTCTTTAAAGTCAATAACCTTTGAGTAACATTAGCTGGGAAGTGTAACAAGACACATCTAATAATGATGGAATGTTTGCTGAGGTGAAAGGAGCACTTTATGTAGAAAGTGTAGATGTGTAAATGTGGATGAATCCTACATTCAGGACTGTTCCAAGTTTCTCCAAATAGCAAAAATGGAGAGGTGGGAGGTGGCTAAGATTTATTGGGATAGTCTGGCAACAGCATGCCAGTAATGCAGTTATTAGATCATGTGACTGGATTTGCTAATGTAGTTATTTCTGATTCCCCCTTTTTTTCCCTATACACTAGGTTAACTGCATTATGAGGATATTAAAATGACTTCCATTTCAGTGACTTTAGCTGGAGGCAAATGGACTATTTGGAGGCAAGTTGTGGCCTTGCTGGATGGAACATCTGGCTAATAGTTACATTTTCCTCATTGATATATTTCCTGTGAAATAAGAGTTACAGGTAGGACATTGTGGGCATTTTAATGTTTTGACTATGTCAGGAAATCTAACTGCTCTGGCCTGACATTCCTGTCGGCAACATAGCAAATTTTAAAGATATTCCTCTCTTACTATTCTAACATTTATGTCAACGCTGCTAACATTGAATGTTATTGCTTGACAAGAGATGAAGAAGTAGCCATTTCATATGTTAAACTTGTGTATTGCTTTAAAATATTAGTTTAAGGTTGGGAGGAGGGATGAGTAGGAATGTACTTTCAAGGCCATCTCTCTAACTAAAGAAGATAAGGCCTTGGTGGGTCTTCTAATGGAAGAGAAACTGATTCTTTAAATTAATTGAAGAATATGATTAATGACAAAATTAGAAAGGTGGAGAATTGTGTTTTAATATATTGTGCAAGGGGCGGAGATTTCAGATTCCAGCTTCCTTCGAGCAAGCATTTGCCAGTGTATTAGGCTAATAAAGGACTTTTAAGATAAACAATGCCTCAGAGTCACTTGAAAAGCCCATACGTCGGAAACTTGACAATTTACCTGAATATGCATATTCTAGCATAGAACCTATGCACATTCTGTAGGCATGTTATATATGCTTTGAACACGGGGATGGAGCAGAATATACACACCTTTCTCTAATCCAGAATTTAGCTCATTATCAAGTTATCAGATTTATTTTCCCTCCCCTTCCAACCTGATGCTTGTGTAATAAATGCTAAGAATGTGTGAAATTGCAGGAAAGAGATCCTGGCTTATATCAGCATGTTCTTTTCACTTGCTACTGAATTTTTCATATCCAGCTTGAATTGGCTTTTGGTGAAATTGTGATGTTGTCGCCAAGACTCATTCCAACATCTAGAGTTGGTGTCAGGGTTGGGTTTGGAGAGAGACCATGAGTGTTTTTCTTCAGCCACAGCGCAGCCATTGCTGCCTTTCAATCTGTAGCAGGCCTTGAACCTAACCCACATTGTGAAATAATTTGAATGTAAGAGTTGAGGAGGCTAATGGATAAATAATAGAGTAAAAAGGTATGTATTTGTCTGAGTGTGTATGTCTTTTTTGTTTCACCACTGTATGTTTCATTTACCTAGGCATGTATCTTGGCTTCTATTTAGACAAGTAGCATTAATGTTTTTTCTCAGAGAACCTTGAGAAAGGATAGCATTTTACCTTGATTTTGTTTTGTTTGTTTGTTTCATTGTTTTTGCCACCCAGTTGGATTGCATTTGCATAGTGGAAAGTTGATCATTTGAAACACAAAAGGAGCATTCTGTTTCTTCTTACCCATTCATTTTTTTAAACAAAGTTCATTTACTTCATTATTTAATTTCATAACGTAACTGCATAAGTTACCACAATAGGAGCTGCAATAAATTACGTTTACTGAAAATAACTGCAATTAATTTCCAGATGATTTGGCTGCAGTGTTTTCATATATATACACATACATACATACATACATACATACATACATACATACATACATACACACACACACACACACACACACACACACATTATTCAAACATCCACAAACATTTTACATGCTGTAGTAGAGTGAATTAGATCAATCAAAAATTAATTGCTTCCAAAACATCAGCACAGTCTTCTGGGATTTGTTGAATTTCAATAAGTCACAATAAAGTCATACTAACTGATGCAGCAGGGAATGCAACAATTGCCAGTTGCTCATAATGTAAGTTTCATTAACTAAGCAGACTGGGTAGAAAAATGAAAGAAAAGGAAAGAAAAATAAGGTAAATTTCAGGTAGTAGCCACTGATATTAATTTGATATAGTACATCATCTTTTATTATTTGCTTGCGATTAAGATTTTTGTGCATGGAGATGATTCATAAGGGTATCTATTCATTCATTCAGAAGCCTCTGAGTGCGAGTACAGCATTTGCACATTTTATGCTCACTGTATCTCTCTGCAGAGAGCTCTTTCATTATCTTTCATTATCTTCAGTGCTTCCAATTTGTTTACCCACAACCACTACTATGCAAAAAGCCATTGCTAGAAGCTTCCTTGTTTTTCTCTGCTACCACTTACCTGCTGAAGGATGGATAGAAGCGGCACTAGAGGATCTCTTTCAGCTATGCTGAAAAGAATGGTGCAATAAGACTCATTTGTAGGCTTGTATATTCACTTGAATCTATTACATCTATGGGATCATAGCTATAGGGCAGTGGTGGCGAACCTATGGCACACATGCCAGAGGCGGCACTCAGAGCCCTCTCTATGGCCATGTGCACCATTGCCACACCTTCCCCCATGGCCCCCTCCTCATCAGCATCCCCCCCAGAGGAGAGTCAATCCTGGGCATGGCCCATGCAGAGCTGTGCAGCCAAGGACATGGCAGCTGGGCAGCAGGGACAAGACTCCATCCTCACACCCTGTCATGTGCAGATGATGCTGCGGGACATGGGCAAAGGACGTGGCCGCCATGGCACTTCAGGGCTGCTTGGACAATCTACTGCGGCAGGCCATGAGGTAGTGGGTGGTGCTGTGGGTGGGCAAAGTGGGGAATGGAGCAGGCAGTTTTTGGGCACTTGATCTCTAAAAGGTTCACCATCACTGTTATAGGAGATCAATTACTACAATAGTTGGACATTCAATTTCTCTTAGCGATACATTTATTATTACTCACTTTTGGAAATGCAATTATGTGAAAGCTGTTCTGTATGAGACAAATCAAGAAATAATGCTGTAGATCTCTTCTAGGATTGAGTATGAAAGGACCAGCTGGCTGATCAATACCTTGAAAGTTGGGGAGTGTTTAAGATGTCAGACTGAACTATTGTTTACACCAGGGGAAATATTTATTTATTTCATACTTTTAGTTTTCCTAGAAAGACCTGAAGGAATATAGTCTGCATTTGACATTTGTCCACAAGGAACTAAACCTTGTGTTTCTTGTCTGGACTACCTCATAAGACTGAGAGGTATATTGCTAGAAATAGTACATTCCTTCCATAATCTTAATCCCTATATTAAACCCGGTTGTTCTCCGGGTGAGATTTAAGGTGCTGGTTCTTACCTATAAAACCCTACAAGGCTTAGGCCCGGGATACTTGCAGGACTGTCTGCTGCCAGGAACGACCTCCCATCACCCGGTGCACTCACACAGGGAGGGCCTCCTCAGGGTGCCGTCGGCTAGACAATGTCGGCTGGCGACCCCCAGGGGGAGGGCCTTCTCTGTGGGAGCGCCGGCCCTGTGGAATCAACTTCCCCTTGAGCTCCGGATGGCCCCAGATCTCTGGTCCTTTCGTCGCAGCCTTAAAACATTTCTCTTCCATCAGGCTGACCTCGACTGATGATAGGGATTTTTAAGTAGAATATTTTTAATATTTTATCATTTTATCATTGGGGCTTGTTAGTTTAATCTGTTTTAACATTTGTATTATTGTGTTTTATTGTTGTTAGCCACCCTGAGTCCTTCGGGAGATAGGGCAGCATACAAGTCCCAAAAATAAATAAATAAATAAATAAATAAATAAATAAATAAGTAAGTAAGTAAGTAAGTAAGTAAATAAATAAATAAATCTACTGTACTCTTAGTAATAGAGCCAGTTTGATGTAGTAGTTAAAGCATCAGGCTTAACCATTGCGTTAAGCATTTTGCTTAACCAATGAGTTGCCCATCCTAGCTGTGGTTGCTAAATGAGGATTACTAGTATAGTATTTTGTAGACAGTTGGTATTTTTCCAGTTATCTCTTGGATTAACTCTTATAGTTAATACAGATATTTGTTACCTGCAACTACTTATATTTAATTGCTGAGTCCAAATAGTTCATATTTATTTCCTGATTCCCATTAGTTCACTTGGCCAACCTCAGTAAAATTAAAATTCTATCCTTTTCTCATATGCTTTTTTGATAAAATTGGAAGCACTGGGAAAATGATCCATTCTATCACCCTTGCCACTGAACTAAAATGGTTTGGAAACTAATTCTTCTAATATGTTACATTTATTCAGAGGTCCATGGGTGAGTTAAGATGTCTTCACCATATAACTAGTGCTTCCTCTTTCCTTCCCTGCTCTGTCCTGCCCTTAATCATGCTGGGGAAAAGATAGACATTTTTGTGGTCAATTCATTAATCTCATTTTTGTCCATGAAAATTTGTGGGTCAACATATAAACATTGAGTTGGGATGGTCTCCGCTGCTTTTGAATCTTTTTGACTGAGTTCAGCACTGGACAGCTGCTCCTCCACTCCTGCATTAAATATCTATCAAAAGGATTGAGGGATATTTGTCTTCATTTGCATTATAATGGTTCCTAGCAAGATACAATAGCCATTTGTGGAATTCCAGCAGATTCCAATGGAAGCTGCAGGTGAAGGAGCCACGATTTAAAAAAAAAAACCACTCTGAGTGCTGGCAGGGACTTCATATGAGGACAATATTAGTTATTAATTATCAGATAGAAAAAGTAGTTTTCCCAGATAGTTGGGAACTGTAGCCCCAATATTTCTAAAACATACCCTGATGGAGAAAGCTGAAACATATAATACTGTTCAATTGTTAGAATTAAGTATTTTAATTTTGCTCAGCGGGGAGGCTGCCCAGGAACCATGCAGACGTCTGTCTTGCAGGAAAAGCTGTCTATCCATCCTATAGCAAACATCTACATGTATCATTGTATTGATGCTATTAAAAATAAAGTTCTTCATTTAATTCTTACCCTAAAACATCAAATGTATTCTGGCATTTAATATTTCATAATTTTATAGAGAGATAAAATCATAAAGTTGTCTGACTTGCATTAATGTTTAATGGAAGCCAGCCCTTCTAGTGGCATTAGGAAACAGTTTCCCTCGGTCTTGAGTACGTTCATACATTTCTGTATCATCTATCTGCCTGTCTGCCTTTAAATGAATATACTGTAGACTCTCTGTAGGGCATCAGTTGCTTGCGTGAAACATAATTTACAGGTCAGCCTTGACACTTCTTCTGCTTGCAAAGAAGTGCTTAGGTTAAGCCCTGATCACTGGTAATGTAAGAAGTAAGCTGCAGAGATATGATTCTCATGTCAGAAAAAGGTGCCAGCTACTTTCCTTGTAGCATGACTGGCCTTGGGTTATCCTCTGAAGGTCTGAGGTTGACATTTCTTATCACGAAGCTCGAAGTGGTGAGTTTTTCAAAGTGGTATTAAAAGACACAATATTTCGGATGAATTTTTTTTTTTAAAGAAAAGAATAGATTTGTCCTAGCTGCTTACTTTAGCAATTGCCAGAAGAATTTAGGTATTGGCATTGTGCACTATCATGTAGAATTTGAATAAACTGCTACAGCTGTTCCAAACTGCATTCTAGTTTATTTTCACAGCAGGATGTGCAGCAAGGCTTAAGTTAGGAGAAAAATGGTGCATTTGTTTTGGAGAATAAGCCCAATATTGATGTGGTTTCTCATAAGAATTAGGTGTTTAAGGCTATAGATTGATTAAAAAATTATTAAACATTATTTTATGATGCTATAAGTAAATTATTTAACACATTTAAAAATATTTATTAAAAAATATATGAAAATAAAAGCAGTTTTCAACATGCTGCTGGATACAGATTCTCCTCATGAAAAAATTTTTCTAGAGGGAAGAGCATTATTATTGTTGTTTTAAAGAGAAAAACTATTTAGTGCAACTATAAAAATTTTCTTGGTTTTGATGAACTTCTTATTAATTGCATGAATTATCATTCAAGCTGTCAATGCAGATGCCTTTTTAATGGGCATGTGAGACCTTTGAGCAGAATGTCTCTGCATCCACGAGAAACTAAAAATAGTTTGGCATATTTGCACTATCTGGGCTTTGACAATATGGGCTTTAGCTGCTGTTCTTTTACAGTTAATGAATTAATTCTCACCACAAAATGTAAGCATGTAAAAGACTGGCATAACAAATTATTTACAATATGTCATCCTTTTGTTCCTACCAGCATAGCTAACATTATGAGGTTGATCTCTGTTGTTTTACAGAAGACATAGTCCTGAGCAATGAAAAAAAATTATCATGGTAGGACAGATCATGCTTTCTTCTTGCCTCCCAACTGGCTCCTATCTATTAAGATTCCACATTTGTTTCTTTGTAGGCAAATTACTTCATTTTTAAAGACATAGTCATAAATAGTGTTTGGGTAAATAATATTAAGTTATTTGTATTTAAAGACAGCCATTGGCATGAAAGTCATCTTGAATTAATAAATCAAAAGCCATCAGCTAAAAAAAAAATCCCATTGTTTCCATCTACTCTAATAACAGCTATGAGATTATTTGCTTTAGCTTATGTATAAGTCCCAAACAGAGATCACCTCTTCATTCAGAAGCTGCAAAATATGTTTGGACAAGTTTCAACTGTTGTAATATATAGGAGTTTGGACTTGGCAAAGGCAGACAATCACACACATATTACCCAGTTCCGAAGTCACTGCATTGTCTGTTTTAGCAGCTAATCCTCAAGAATCTTGATATATGAAAGATTGAACGTTTGCGACCAACTTTTTTGAAAGATTACCCTCTGGAATAGGTGCCTGTGAGGTTGTGAAGATATTTAGAACAAGGTTCCCTAGTTATGCCACAAACAACTAAATGAGAAGAATCTTGGAAGCTGCTGATACCTACTTATTATAATACGCCCCCCTGAAATTTTAAAAATTCAAGGTATTTTCTGCAGCCTTTTCCTGCTTTATTTAATTTGGATTACTAATCTAGTGGGTTACATGTTTTGATATTAAATGTGATTTTTTTTGGAAATGTTTATGTTCTGTACTTTTTATCTTTTACTGAACTTTGCACAAAACATTATTTTCCTTTTATACTAGTAAATGGCATGTTAACAAATACTTATTGAAATGTTGGCTGAACTAACTAAAATATGTCTTTTCTAACTGGTATATATTAGATTTCTGTATGTGGGTGCACAGTATGTGAAAACAAATAACAACTTGGATAAATAAACTGCTCTGTAAAGTGTGGCATTGCTTCAATCTTGAGTCCAAGTCAAATTGATTCTAAAATGGCTAAAAACTAAACAACATTCATGAAGTGCAATTTACATCTTATTTTCATCCGGAACTGTTTTTTTATCTGTCTTAATTCATTTTAATTGATTTATTTACCCTCACTTTCTGATTTACATAAGATAAATAATTTATAATGCCAATATACAATTCTAAGGTGGGTTAAGTGAATAATTTTGACTTTTTTCAAAGTTGGCCGGCTTATCATTAATAGAAGCATTCATTTAAAATATTATAAAGTTCAAACCATGAGTTTCTGGGTTGAATAAAGTACTCTGTGTATGTTGATTCTGTCAGAAAGTGAATAATGGGTTTTAATTACGGGTCAGAGAAGTAAAACAAAAGAAAATATAACAAAACTGCTCTCCTCTCTTGTGTCAGCAGGTGGAGCTAGTAATCTATAAAAAGCTCTTCTTTTCTACAAAGGAAACCCTTTGTTGTGACTTCAGAAACCTTTTTTTTAAAAAAAAATCTTATGCTATCCTTAATATAATGAAACAACTCTTCTTAATGAAGTAGCTAAATTGATTGCTGACAAATGGGGTCAGGAAAAGTGTGTAATCTTTAGCTTCATTTTAAATTATTTTGGATGGAGTGCAGGAAAAGTACCTTCAAGAATAGACGTCAAACCACATCACAAGGAAAACACACACTTGTTGCTAAAGAGAGAATAAAATGGTTTTTCTGTGTACCTGGGGATTTAGGCTATGAGCGTGCACTTCCTCTGTCTCTCACACAGCAGTTTGACTTGAGTGGATCAAACCATTTCAGCATAATAAGAGTTTTTGTATGCTTTTATTTTTTTCCAGCAAGGCATATATGGCTTTAAAGCAAACAATTTTAGACCCAATCGTGCCCCCCCACCCATAAAAAAGCATGCAAACTGAAATAAGAATACTAGATAATTTACAAATTTAAAAGCACGAACCATGCCAGTGGCAGAGTCTTAGTATTTCGACAAGCGATTCAGAATGCTGTTTCCTCTGCTGTGGAAATTGGTTTGCATACTGCAAGCTAGCAAGAGGAAGATAACCTAGCCATTTATTTTTATTTCCGTAGGAGGTTTTAGGCATTTAGATCTTGGGTAGCAGGCCTGAAAGAAAGCATATATTTTCCTCTAGCATCACCTGTTAACATCAGATATCTGGCCCACTCCTTTTACACTGAGAGATGATCTCATTATTATCTGACCTGCTGCATTGTGGACTGTGATACTTTACCTTCCAAAAGATTTCCCATCTCTCTTACTCTGAGACATCCAAATGATCACAAGTTCTGTAACTGATATTTTTCCCCCTCTAAAACAGAGGTGGGGAACTATGGTCCCTTTATGACTTGTGGATTTCAACTCCCAGAATTCCTGAGCGAGCATGGCTGGTCATAAAAAGGCCATAGTTTCTCACCCCTGTTCTAAAAATAAAATATCCCAGTATAAGAGAAGAGAGGGAACATAAAACTACTTTTTTTCCAATCAAAATATTATTTATAGTGTTTTCTCTGTTAAATTTCTAATTACAGCTGTTTTTTTTCCTTCTTCAAATGCATGTGTAAATACTTGGAAGTCTACATGTGCTTGGTTGAATCTATTAATTAAAAATCACAGAACTGGGAGGGATCACAGATATTCCTAGACTAATTCCCTGCTCTGTGAAGCATCTGAAATGAAAGGAAATATAGAAGGACACTTGCCCTCCCAGCTTTTATTTGTATTCATTCAGGGAAGGAGAACTCAGCAACCACAGAATAGTTTGCCCTGGTGTCGAACATCTTTTTGCAATTAGAATCTTTTAATCTTTAACTGAAATGAATTCTTCTTAACAATTTCTCAGGGTGCTTCCATATTGCTAGCCACCTCCCAACCATCACCAGCAGTTTGCCACAACTCTAGTCATATTCACTCTGTTGACCTTGAAATATGACAGCTAACCTGCTCATAAACAACATGAGCCAAGTAGTAATCACCTGTTCTACCTGCATTTGATTGATAAGATTGTACAAAGAATATCATTCAATCAGTGCCCTGCCTCTTGAATTACCCGTAATCCCCCATCAACCATGGCTGTCTGAAACAGTGGAGTTTCTATTAAAAAAGCTATGTTGGTCAAGGAAAATTGACAAATTATGGAGCCTAGTTATTTGAGGGACCACTTATCTCCATTATTTCTATCTCCTGATATATTTGGGTAGAGTGGGTGTGCCCCTGGTCCCTTCAGTTTAAATGTTGTGGGAATAAGGAAGGATACTGTCTCTGGGTTTGCCCTGCCCTCCAGAACAGCATCGTCCCAGAGATGCATATGGTGTCCACTCTCTTCGGGATCTGAAAGGTTCTGAAAATTAAGTCAGTTCCTGACTTGGTGGAGCAGTGGGCTAACGCCTCCTTAAGTAACACCAGCTGCCTGCAATTATTGCAGGTTCGCATCCCACCAGGCTCAAGGTTGACTCAGCCTTCCATCCTTCCGAGGTAGGTAAAATGAGGACCCAGATTGTTGGGGGCAATTAAGCTGACTTTGTAATAATGCCGCTTGGGGTGTGTGTGAAAGCCCTAATAAGCAGGCATATACATGGAATGAAGGCTACTGCTAAGCTTGTAAGCCGCCCTGAGTCTTCGGAGAAGGGCGGGATATAAATGCAATAAAAATAAAAAAATATAAATAAATTCCTTGAGTCTGTGCAGTCCCTGCCATTTTTTTAAAAAAAAAAACGTTATGGTTCTTTGTAGTCTGGGCTTCTTTTTTTAAAAAAAACAAACAAACATTTTCTGTTGTTTTAATTGTATATTTGGAAACTTTAATCTGCCCAGAGTGTTTTTTTGTAATGGATGTTTATTAATATTATTAATAATTAATAAAATAAACAATAAAGTAAATAAAATTGTAAGAAATATAAAGAAATCCATAAACATCACCACTACCACCACTATCACTGCAAATAATAATAATAATAATAATAATAATAATAATAATAATAATAATAATAATAATAATAATAATAATAATAATAATAATAAATCCCATTCTTGGTTTTTATGGTGCCATGACCTTTAAAATTAAGTAGCACAATGGCAGTTCTGCAATTCAGGAACCGTGGTTGCAGGCTGCCAGAAAAGCTGAATTGGGGAAATGGATTGAAAAAATAATATGTTCTTGGCAATGGATGCACTTCACAGGTGAAGCTTTTGGGGGTGGGGAGGGGGGGGTGAGGGACAAGTAACTGCAGCTGCTGCAGAATGCCTGACTGGAGACTGCAATACTAAGTGAGAGATGAGATAAAACAAAAATTGTCTCCAAAGGGACCAGGTCAAGTGTAGCGGGAGCTTTTTCAAAACTTCAAAAGTAAAGGATGCTTTGCTGCAGTTTTTCAATAAACTACAACAGAGTCAGAAATAAATCAGTTCAACTGACATCATGAAAACAATTGGGTGAAAAATTGTTACCCTAAAGGTAAAAACTTCCATCTGCTCTACTTCATTTGAGTAAATACAGTATATGGACTAGAGGTCTCACTACCATACCAGCCAGCTAATCATGCATGAAATGGTGGGATGGGGAGGATGCCAATAGGAGTAAATCAAAAGATTAGGAATGGTTGATTCCACTAAATTCAGGTTGTACTTAAAATTCGGTTTCTGGAGAAGGACACTGCTCCAAATATTGCAATGCAGTTCCTCATCAAGAAATCAGATACCAGAATATTCACAGAATAAAAAAGTTGGAGGAGACCTTGGAGGTCTTCTAGCCCAACCCCAGTTCAATCCAAACAGAAGACTAGAACTGCAGGGACTTTGGGTTGGGACATGGATGGCAAGGATTTGAGGGAAGGGGGGGCAACGGTTACATTTTGAATTAGGAGAGGACATTAGGGGAGATTTAATGAAATGAGCACCATTGGGATGCTTTCCTGTTCGTGAATTGACTGCCTGGTCAGAAAATCTGTCATTTACCTGGACTCCTTCCTCTGTGATAATATTTCTTATCTACCTAAAAGAGTAGCCTAGAAGCATCTTTGGAAATGCAGTCCAGTGATACTGATGGGCAAACCTTAACGTGGAGGAAATATGGCTGATAGGAAGCAGCATCTGTCATACATTTCAGCATCTGTTTGGCCAAGAATGACTTATTGCAATAGTTCTCAACTTTTTCTTCACCATGGAACCCCTTTTAAATACCTTTTGTGCCACGGACCCCCAAGACTTAATATTTAAATCTTCAAGCCTTTGCGGACCCCTCTGTGATGACATTGCAGCCCCTCAACTACAGGCTGAGAACCACTGACTTAATGTATGCACTTTACATTTAGAGATTAATCTGCACCAGTGTTTCTGAACCTTGGCGAAGATGTGTGGACTACAACTCCCAGAATTCCCCAGTCATACACCTTCAAGTTGCCAAGGTTGAGAAACGCTGCGCTGAAGCCTAAGAATATCCAGGTAATCCTTATGGGGGCCATTTAGAAAGCTAATTAGTGGGGGTCCTCCAGCATACATACAAGTGAAGAAGTCACCTGTTAGCTGGGTGGTGACTTTTTAAAATGTTCTTTTAATCGGTACCAGTCCATTCTATTGAGCCATATTTACAAAATGCTACTTTAGTAATTTATAGAATTTCAGAAAAGGTCTTTAGGATGCAGTTGTCTATTCTGTTTCCAGGGAGTAAACCTCAAAGAACTCAGTGGTATATATCCTTTCAATAGATAAGTATAAGACTGCACAGTTTACCATCTAAAAATAGATAAGAGACAAAGGAAGTACAGGTGGCCAGAGAAGGAATAAAAATAGTACGCAGCAGTAGGCATTTTTAGATTTTTGAAAATGAAGATATTAATTATATTTATGGGGGATTTACAATTAGTGTAGTTGTTGAAAATACTTATCCCTCAAATATGTTGCAAAACATAAAAGGTTGACAGTGGGCTTATCAAAAACTTCATATTTTACAATGAGCCTCCTGAAGCTGTCCCTTAGAAACCTATTAAATGTGAAGAAGAAACTAAATCCAGAGTCCCTGGGTAGAATTAAAGGGCTGATCACAATCCTACTTTTTGCTGAATATCATCATCTCAGACACAAATATTATCTTACTGGCACCTCCTGGCTCCTAACAGTTCTGGCTATCCTTTTTATTTTGAATAGTGTAACGTTTTGTCATTACGGAAGAAAAATGTGGCTAATATTATTAAAGGTCTAAATGTTTGAATACAACCCACCATTGTTTTAAAGCCATGCTTTTCAACCTGGGACCTTTTCAGTCACATTGATATGATAGGTGCCAAATTCTTTTGCATTTTTCAAAAGGTCCAAGGGAGGGGTGATTGCTTTAAAGTTTAATAATTATTATTTTCTTCTCGCTTTCTCTGCACTTTGTTCTAGGACAGTAGATCTAAAGGAACTCTACACAAAAAAATAGCACTTGTATTTCTCTACATGTGTATGTTTTCCTGCAAGGTACTGCATTCTTTGTGAAACTACGCATGATATTTTCAGACTAATTTTACTTTACTTTAGAAGAGATGCACACTGATCTCTAGAAAATCCTCAGCTTTTCATACAATTGAGGCTAAAATTTGGAAAATGTTCTAAAGACGATTCAAAGCCATCAGGTCTGCCCTGATACAACAGCTACAGCAATTCCCAGGATGAAAAGGACCATCATATATCTCCCTGTCATATAGCTGTTAAAAATAGTCATAAAAGAAGATGTATCTTTCTTTTTTTAGCATTGCAAACATAGCGAATACCTTTTAAGAACTAAGCATTCAGAGCCATCAACCATAGATGAGTGAATGTATCGGCTTTTCTTTGCTTCACATTTATATTACTTAAACATTATTCATATTCTGCTTAATAAGACACTTGCATTTTAGTAAGTTCTTATGAAAAAACAGTCCATCCCCAACATAAAGAATGGAATTTGGTTAGATTTTGCTTTAAGAAATCTTGGAATTTATTTAAATGGAAGCAGTTCATCTTTTTGCTCATTATGGTCAGGAGTATTGTGGGAAAGAGTCCTGGAAGATACTGGCTTTTAGGGAGCTTTGGGCTTTGTTGGAAATCAGGGGAAACAAAAATCTTTTGAGGTATTTATGCTGTGGCTCCTGATCTAATATTCTGTCTTTAGAGAAATCTAATACTAAAGTCTCAAATGACTCTCTCTTAAGAAATCCAACTTTACATCTTCACTATTGACTTGGAGTAGAGAAATATAAGAGGGTAACTCCATGGAGATGACTTCCAACATAAGGAGAAGAAAGAAAATTTCTCTCTCCCTCCCTCCCTCTCTCTATGTATGTGTGTGTGTGTGGTGTGTGTGTGTGTGTGTGAGAGAGAGAGAGAAAGAGATACGTTCAATATCAAGCCTTAATAAATAAAGAACAGAGCCTAATATCCAAATATTTTTCCAAATATTCAGAATGTAAGTCTTGTTTATATAAAAAGGCCCTTGATGGTTTATTGTTTTTTATGACCTCTTTATCATATGCTACTTGAGACATAATAACAATGTTCCAATTTCTGTAAAATTATGAGATAGAAGTATCAGCTTTTTCCACTAACAGGAAATTATGAGCTTTGCTACCTTTAATCAGCTGATGACCATTTCTTAAGCATTACTAGCAGTCAAGTGGGAGCATTCAAATTATATGTAGAAATTCTGCATTAGGTTAAAAAATCTGCTCAGACATGAAGGTCAGTGGATCACCTTGGGACAATCATGTGCTCTCAGTCTAATATACCTTGCAGGCTGGTTGTGAGCATGAATTGGGAGAGTGAGTTTTGTCTACATTATCATGAGTTGCTGGAATAAAAGAAGTAAAGATAGAAGCTGTTCTGTTCCAGCCTGCGACTGGCCCTGTTTGAATGTCAGGGACAACCCCTTTTTATAGTCAACAGGCTGGAAAAACCCAACCAAATTTATTTACAAAGAAATCAAAAGTTCAAACAAGAGTTAAACCAAAAGTTCAAACAAGAGTTAAACAGGAATAACAGACCAGGACTCTAGCAGAAGATATTCAAATGGTTGCCTTCAGCAACCAGCACCTCCCACACCTTCCCCTTTTATCAGCAGTCCCAAGGCGTGGTTTCTCATTGCCTTCTCCTGAGTTGCCTCATTGCCTTCCTCTGTTCTGCTCTGCTGGATTGCCTCCGGTTCCTAGCATCCCTGAATAGATCCATCTGTGAATCATCTACCATCCAATACCTCATGCTCACACGGCTGAGTCTGAGGAGGAACATGATGAGAGGGGCCAGGCTGAGAGTCCTGCAGTGCATCAGAGCCTCCCTCTGATATCAAAGGCTCTCCAAACCCCTCCTCCTCCTCTTCAGAATCATCAGACTCAGCTGCCAGTATCACAGGCTGATGCTGAGTCACAACAGAAGCGATAGACGATATGCTTTTTAGGCATTAACAGTTTTCTTGTGGAAAGGTAGTCTCTAATATATTTCCAAGGAACCCATGTTTTTAAACAAATACATGGCCTCTGATTTAATCTTCCACCCTCGCTCAGGCACTCAACCAGCTACATGTTGAAGAAGTTCTGTATTAGAATCAGGTTTAATTGCCAACCACCTCACTTTAATCTGAAGGCTAGTGTTTTACAAGATCCACAAAATGAATATTGAAACCCTGTCTGAACTCACAAAGGAAAATGCCATGTTCTGCTTTCTTCTATAGTTTGAGTAAGAGCCTTAGGAAGTCACATGAAGAGAAGTATCATGTGGGGAGGAGAGTTAGACATTTAGTGCATTATTTTCCTTTTACAGTAGGTTAGCAAAATGGTATTAACTGAAGAAGAATTATAAGAGGGAGAAAATTCAAGGAGTGCTTAGTGACCTTCATACTTAATGTTTGTGTCTTAATTCTGGCCAAATCACACACAATGTTAGTGGAGCTGCTGCAAAACTTGGCAGATGGTTCTGTTCCTTATAGCATCACCATTTAGACCTTTTCACGAAAGTCTGTCTTCCTTAGAGGGGGATTTTTTTCTGTTGTTGCAGTATTTCTGCTCTATTATTTATTTTTTCCTGTAATTTTCCTATAATGTGGGAACAGAGTCTGATATACAGAAATAAAGTGTATATAAAGTATGAAGGCTCTTTTGCACAAGTGTTATTAACAATGTCTTGAGGAAAGAAAAACAAAAAAATATTCCAGTAGAAGAAAATATATATAGCTTATAATTGAAATGTGGAGTCCTTGATGTCTTCCGAGCTTGGTTGTTTGCTTGAAGATGTTTCATTACTTAATAAAACATCTGCAAACAAACTACCAAGCTCAGAGAGCAGCAAGGACTCCATAAAGAAAAGTATTGTGGTGGTGGTAGAGGAGGAGGAGGAGGAGAAGGAGAAATTGAAGAGTGGCCAACATCTGGCAAAACCTATCTGATAAAAGATCCAGCAACTACAATTACCTGCTTACCAACAATTTTCAAATTACTAAGTGGTGTGATAGCTGATGCAGTCCAACAACATCTAAGCTCTTTTCACCTGAGCAGAAAGGAAACCACCCAAACAGCAAAGGAACAAAAGATCAACTTCTAATTGAGAAAATGATTCTGGAAAACTGCAAGAAAAGGAAGATCAACTTGAATGTAACATGGATTGATTACAGGAAGGCATTTGACTCCCTGCCACATGATTGGATAATCAAGTATCTAGAAATAAGAGGAGTCAGTAGAAACATCAGCAACTTTGTGCAAAGATCGATGGCACAGTGGAAGACATGGTTGCTGATCAATGATGATAGAATGGGAAAGATTAATATCAAAAGAGGAATCTTCCAAGGTGACTCACTATTACTGCTACTGTTTGTCATTGTACTGATTCTCTGTCCACAATATTGAATAACTCAGGTCATGGCTATCAGACATTAAAAAGATCTGCCAGACTATCCCATCTCCTTTACATAGATGACTTCAAGCTATATGGAAAAATCCCATCTGAAATAGAATCACTGCTCAACACTGTCTGTATATACAGCCAAGATAATTGCAATGACTGGACAAATGTGCCATCCTTGCCATGAAATGGGGGGGGGGGAGTGAAAATTGACAGAATCAAGATGTCCCAGGAAAATAATATTAAGAATCTGGATGAAGATGATCACTATAAATACCTGGGCATCCTACAAATTGACAACATCAAGCATAAGGAAGTAAAGAAAAAGGTTAGAAATGAATACATTAAGAGAGTGAAGAAGATCTTACAATCTAAATTCAATGGAGGAAATACCATGAAGGCAATCAACGCTTGGGTGATTTCAATCATTAGATACACTGCTGGAGTAGTGGACTGGACTCAAGCAGAACTAAAGGTCCTAGAAAGGAAAAATAATGACACTGAATCAGTCCTTCATCCATGCAGTGACATTGACAGACTATACCTACCAAGGAAAATGGGTGGGTGTGGAAAGCTGCAAGTACATCAGAGGATTAAAGAAGAAGAAAGGGCATTGTAAGAATATTTGAAAGACAGCGAAGAAGATGCACTGAAGCTAGTATACCAGGAAAGCATGCTGAGTGCTGGAGAGACCAAACTGGCTTACAAGAAAGATCAAATAAAGAAGAGAAAGGAGATATGAGAAGATAAAGCATTACATGACCAGTAAAAAAATAACAGAGAAAGTGGATAGTAACAAGACCTTCCAATGGCTAAGAGCATGAAAATCGAAGAAAGAGACAGAGGGATTAATTCTGACAGCACAAGATCAAACCATAAGAACAAATGCATATACAACCAAAATTGAGAAGACAGTAACAAGATAGCAAATATCATCTGTACAAAGAAATCAAAGAAACAATAGACCACCTGGTTAGCTTCTGCCAGAAGATTGCCCAGACTGACTACAAGCAATGACATGACAAAGTAGCAACAACAGTGCATTGGAAGATCTGCAAGAAATATCATTTGCCTGCAAGCAAGAACTAATAGACCATAAAATAGAAAAAGTCATAGAAAATGAAGAAGCTAAATTGCTTTGGGACTTTAGAATTCAAACAGACAGGCACTATCACATAACACTCCAGACTTAAGGTAAAGGTAAAGGTTCCCCCGCACATGCGTGCTAGTCGTTTCCAACTCTAGGGGCCGGTGCTCATCTCCGTTTCAAAGTCGAAGAGCCAGCGCTTGTCCGAGGACGTCTCTGTGGTCATGTGGCCAGCATAACTAGATGCCAAAGGCGCACAGAACGCTGTTACCTTCCCACTGTAGTGGTCCCTATTTTTCTACTTGCATTTTTACATGCTTTCGAACTGCTAGGTTGGCAGAAGCTGGGACGAGTAACAGGCGCTCACTCTGTTATGCAGCACTCGGGATTCGACCCGCCAAACTGCCGACCTTCTGATCAACAAGCTCAGTGTTCTAACCCACTGAGCCACCACGTCCCGATACTCCAGACTTAATTGTCAATAAGAAAGACAAAAGGTCTGGCTAGTGGACATAGCAGTACCTGGAGGCAGCAGAATAAAAGAGAAAGAACTGGAGAAGATTATAACATTCAAAGACCTACAAATAGAAGTAGAATGATTGTGGCAAAGCAAGAAAAGATAATACCAATAGTTATAGGCATCTTGGGTGCAATCCCAAAATAACAAACGTGACTTGAACACCATCAGCATTCACAAATTCACTATCAGTTAGTTGCAAAAGGTAGTTTTACTTGGAACAGCTTATATCTTGCAATGATATCTGTGACACCATCAAACATCAACATCTGCCTATCCCAGGTCTTTGGAAAGGACTCAATAGATAGACAAAAATGCCAAATCCAGTCTGAACATCTTGCTATGTAACAAACCATGACAATAATAATAGCATCTAGGTTGAGATAAATGGAGGAATAAATAAAACAGCATTATTATTGGCACATAGTAGTATAATATCTATCCAGTCTAGGAGAACATGGAGTGATGCTTTCTGAAAAAGGACTGCATATTTCTCAAAGTTGTAATGATGGGGGATTTACAGTAATATAAGATTTGTTGGGAGACAAATTCGGCCAAGCATGATCCTTCCAGGAAAGTCCTGACTTGTCTTGCTGACAACTTTCTCTTTCAGAGGATAGAAGAAAACATAAAATCAGCTGTCCTTGATTTGATACTAATAAACAGAGTTTATTTTATTAAGGATGTGGAAGTAACATTTTGCCAGTGAATTGATGAAGTAAATCAAGATGGGTGGGAAATCTTTAAAAACAAGGAGACATGAAAAACAAAATGACAAACAATTCCCACGAGGAGAAAAATGGAGGATAGCAGAATATCTGAAAGAAAAAAAGGCAGCATAGGAAGCAGAAACAGGAATAGATCAGTAAAAGAAACATACAGAGGAAAGTGAAGATCTGTTTTCTCCAATTCCAGACCACGGGACAGGAAATTATTAATTCCACAGAAAGGCAGATTTTGACTGAATGTTCAAAACACTTCCTCGTGGTAAGAGAAGTTCAACAGAGAAACCTATTATTCAGGGAAATGGTCAGCCCCTTTCAGTGGAGAGAAGAGTTAAAAGGAAAAGACTTCCCATCTCCCTGTCTTCTTATTTGGGGATTCATGTAGAATTGTAGATATTTTGGAACAGGCTAAAACATCAGCAAACTGCAAGCATCAATTTACAGTAGCTATATTCTGAGAAATAGTATTCCATTTCAGTTAAGCAGCATTTTTAGATAGCATTAATTTGGGGTGTCTGTTCTTTCTTATTTACTGAATTTAGGATTTTAGAACAGGCTGGTTTATTATGCACAATACCTGTTGGCTTGCTTTGTTTAGCAGTTCTCTAGGGCTAGAACTGAAGTTGCCAGTTCTAATCTTCTGTTATCTTTATGACACCCAGATGGTCTATCTGCCTGCATCTTATGTGCTAGCAAATCCATTTTTGCTAATCATTAGCATATCCCAATATGAGACCTGTAGCTTTCCTACAGTTCTTTTAAAGCCAGGTCTAGGTTTTAGTAAATAAAATAGCATACCACACCTCATCAATCAATCAATCAATCAATCAATCAATCAATCAGTCAATCAGTCAATCAATCAATATTTTTTCCCCAGTGAGCTAAGGTTGCTTGTCTGATTCTAACCTTCCCATTTTATTCTCAGAAATATGTGCATCTCTTCGGTGAGTTAAGAAGCAAGTGACAAAATGTGTGTTATGATATCACTCACTCATATTTGTGCATACAGCATGATGCAAGTACTAGAGGTTGGAGTTTGCAGTCATGATGTCTACTCATTTTGGCTTTGTGAATCAGTACCTCTACTCAGAACACATCCCTGAGACCCATTAAGTAGAGGAGGGATGAACTGACACACTCTACTCAGGTACAGAAATTTCTAACCATGATTTGTTTAAAAACTATACATCAACCTAGTTAACAGTTCAAGTGGTTTGTTTCTGATTTTGGATGACTATATTGTATGCACCCAATTTACTCAATAAAACATGGCTATGGCTTACATAATAATAAACTAATAATTAAACTCTAGTACAACTTTTCTAGGTGTCAGTCCAATTAAACACAAGGGGGCTTCATTCCAATCAATGCCCCTATTAAGGCTCTCTTAACAAAGTACTTCCTGCACGTAGCCCTAATCAAAATATTTCCACTAGAATATTTTTCTACTACAGTTGCTACAGTCTGTTTCTGCACTGTATAAACTATTACACTGTTTGTGCCTAGGAAAACAAATAAGAAGGTCATGGAAAGGGATGGGAGGCGGTCAGATGTGCAAATATTCTAGGGTTATAATTTCAATACATTCTGGGTGATAATGAAATTTAATTAATCATAAGATACAGTAGATCACCTACCAATAGGGAGAAGTGCAGAAACACAGAATCATTATTTCCACGGGTGTCCTTGAGATAAGATAAAATGCCCCAAGTATTTTTACTGATAGTCTTGCTTTTAAGTATGTTATTACACTGAGGTTGTTGCTATTTATCTACAGTATACACTTACATAATTTTGACATTTTAAATCAAATTTTATTGTTTGCATCTTGATTTTTTTTCTTTGCTGGTGAGTTGGGTGAACAGTATGTTGACTTAGAATGTCTCTAGATTAGAGAGACTGACTTGCACAGTATAGCATAAGAATTCTGGGGGATAATTGGGCTTGGTTGGATATATGATATTCTGGCCAAAGTGTGCTTAAAATTATCTATACTGTCCTTAGCAGTGCTGAACAAGGATGTGTGTCATCGCTTTGGGTATTTCTGCAAAATATACAAGAATTCCTTGTGATGAGTTTATAGGTGCATTGGTTGGGATGTAATGTATGTTATTTTGTATGCAAGTGATAGCATGTTACTGGCTAAGAACCCAATGATTTTTGGTGATGTTAGTGGATTATATAATGCAATGAATAGTATAAATCTGAATATTTAGTAAGATGGTTCTTTGACTGAAAAAATGAAGTGAATCATTTAATTGTCTATGGAGTCATCCAGGTCATAGATATCCCAAAGATGCTTTTTCATGAGGCAGCTGGATTTTCTTGTTTTTCTTTGAAGACATTTCACTTCTCATCCAAGAAGCTTCTTTAGCTCTGATTGGATGGTGGGGAATGGAAGGATTTATAGTCCTGCAGACAGCTGTTCATTTGCATTCTTTTAGCGAGTCTTTAACGCTACCTAGAGACTTATCTATGTCTTCAGGGTCACCTAAATAGTGCATGGGTGTGGAGCCTTCTTGGAACTGTTGAAAGGACTGTGTTGTAGGCTGGAGATAGATGATGTTGGATCCCTCCCCCTCTGTTGAGAGAGGGCTGAATCATTTAAAATTATACCTAAATGGTGAAGACTCTTCTGCTTACCTAGGTAAAGGTTGTTGTTGTTGTTGTTGTTTTACTAAAGATAGGAAAATAGAGTGAGAAATCTTAAAACATGCAAATGTTAATAGAAAGATAGTATGTAGAATGTGGTCTGTTCAGTAAAACTAATGTTCACCAAAAGAAGCAAAATGGTTGGGTAAAAAGAATTGGCTTCTTAATGAGAGTTGGATATGTCAAGAGAAGCATAACAATGGATTGAATGAAGTGTGAATGGAGTGCTTTAAGAAGTGCATGTGGCAAGACAGGAATAGAAAAGATAAAGAGTGAATGATTGCAAAATGAATGTGGACTGAGAGCAGAAATGGGTGACCAGTATGACAAAACAAACATGCTGTGAATAATTTCATCTTTAGAAAGAACAAATGAGGCTTGCATTGTAAAACAAATACTTGAAAGAAGAGGGAGGAGGTGGGTAGAGTGAAAAAGTTATAGCTGCACAGAGTTGATGGGATCCTGAAAAAGAGATATGAGAAATTTAAAGAACAAAAATGTATGAATGTGATGGAAGCAAGGGTAGTTAGCTATTTGGAAGTGTCATCTTGCAGGACCTAGGAAGATAATCTTTTTTATATGGTGCTTGCTTTCTGGAACATGATTCTTCCAGAGATTAGACTTGTACTGACTGTGCTGGCTTTCTTTAAGTCCTTGAATCATGTTGCTTGAGCCTGTGTTATGGCTATGTTAATTGTGTTTGTTGGTTGTTTTTTTATCTAGGCTGCTGTATATGTTATTATGTTATTTATTATTTGTTTTTATCAACATGAGGGGACCCTGTTAGTTCTGCTAGCCTTTTGATAAATTATTAGAGAGGGCTAAGATGGACTGAATTTAAAACACAGTAAAACAAATAAACCTTAGGAAAGTGTAGCGTCTAGAGCGAGGCACATGTGAATAAGATCCATATTTGAGCATCTGTAATTTGCAGTTTGAGATCTATCTGTAGCTCTCCTCTATTGCTTCATTAAGGTACCATTTTTACCTAAAAGTTAATCCTGAATTTAAGCTGATTCTACTACCTCCCATTAGGTAGACCTGGAGAGTGACCAAGCCCTGCAAGGTGGCTTGTGTGGTGTGACAAATTAAGTCCCACCCTACTGATGCATATACAAAGGGGCGGGGCTTAGATTGTAATAAAATGCTTGCCATCCCCCCACCTACTGTAAAGTACTGCTGGATTCCCCTGCAAAAAATGGAAGATTAGTAAAAATAAATAAATTAATGCATATCATGAGTGTATTGTCAGAGGTCTTCAGACATCCTTCTCATTTGAAAGGTATTTTTTTCAACTACTCTTTCTTTCAGGATTATTGCTAAATGATATAGCCAAAATATGAATGGTGGCCCTATTTTGTTTCCATAAATGCCATGTAGGGCAGAAGAATCTCATAATATTTGTATGCCAGTGAATCAATGGTTGATCAAATAATGGTATTTTATTATCATTTGATTAGTTCAATTTTTATTTTAGATTTATGTTTGTACTATTGCTGTTCCCTTTTGTTTGAGCAGGTGGTGAACAATGATAGTGCAGTTGAAAATAAAGTATTGCCACTGCGGTCTGTCTTAATTCATCTTCTTTTCTCTGTTAAGAGATGCTTTGATTTTTGAAAAGTGACAGTCATTTTGTTTCACAGATTGACAAATGTCAGTCACCACAGATGCATACTTTTGTCATTCTGTAGCTCTCATGAGTTAAAATAATATTGGTTTATTGTTATTAATGCCATATAAACTGAATAGTTAATACATCATGATAGCTCAACATTATACATCCTGGGTATAACCTTAATAAATATCAGTCAGGAAGCAATAAGTACTGGCAGCTGGATGTTTTCCTTATGTCAGAAGACTTTACCATTTAAAACTAACTTTTTATCTAATAATGTGAAGCTAATTTTTATGTAAAATATTAGTTGGAGCTCTGGAAGTATTTGCAAATATTGGTGAGAGTAATTAACAACAAAGAGGTATTTAATCAAGTATGTAAAGTATTAACTTTGGCCTTTATTAGCAAACCATGATGAACCAAATGGTAAAGATAAAGGATGAACAAATATTACTTAAAGGACCCACAGCAAGAGTGAGATACTGGCAAGTAAATGTTCATTTACTAATTTTGACCTGAATAGACTTATTTATCATAAAATATTTTGGCAATTATTGCCTAAAAAATGGGTGTCATACTATGTTCAGACTGTTTTATTGTTTATCTTATACAGTATTTAAAATATGTATATTTTAAATCTCAGTATTAATTTGGCCTTCTTAAATTTAATGCCTTATCATGTAGTGATACTTATTTCTCAGTGCGCAATTTTTTGTCTGGGAATTTTAATGATAGAGAAATTAAAGATAATATAAATATTGCAAATGAAATTAAATAGGCAGTGAATTTTCAGTTATTTTAATACAGTAACATATATTAATTTACTGCTGATTTTATTTGATACTCAAAAATTATTAATGCATTTTAAAAGCAAGCTGTGAGTAAGAATCCTGATGCTATCTGTTTTAATGAAACACAAGAGGAAAACAATATTTACTCTGTCACTTTTAATACCAATTCATCTTGAAGTTTTAGTTAATTATTTTTCACAGTAGTACACCCTTGGATGATTGGAGGATTTTCTTCCCTCTCTATTACAGTTTCTGATGGTGAACTCAGGCTGAATTTGACAGAATAAATCAATATGTGTCTCTAGCAGTTAATTAGAGTATATTCTTTAGAGATACATAGAACTTAACACGGCATCTCAACTACAGATTTATTTTAAAGAATTTTAATGTTTTTGGGGTGACCCTAGTAATAAAATTTGAGAAAGTAATTAAAATTCAGCGGGAGCTCCAGATTTATAAAGGATGGTTCTTCAGAAAAAGCATTTTAATGATAAACAGACCCCTGCTGTGGGGGTGGGTGGGTGGGAAACAGAAGTAGTCATCCACCACATCTGGAAGATGCTGAGTTGAAGGGGGAGAGGTTAAGCACTTCGGTAACATTCCTTAGTTTGACATCAACAAGTACCCTTTGGGGAGCAAACTTAAGCAGAATTTGTTTCAAGCTCCTTAAATGCTGCATGGGGCTGGTGCAAGAAAGCTATGTGGTCTAATCGCTAATTGAAATGGATTACTAATTGACATCTTCCATCCAGTCTTGTACTGTCATCATATGGGAATACTTAAAAAGACATATTGTAAAAGCATTCCTGTTTTTGCATTACCCAGCAAGATGGAGATATGCTGTTGCTGTATCAGTGGAACAGCTGCTGTATATAACACGGAGGAGGAAAATATCCAGCTACAAAGTATGAAAAGCGCAGGATGCTGGGAATTCTGATGATGTTCATCGTAGGGATTGTCCTGCCATCCACCTGTGGAGGCAGCTAATGAGGTCACAGTAATGGAACATCCCCCCCATTGCTTCCAGATAACAATGGGACTGGGATAATTTATCTAGTCACCCCCTCCTTATTATTCTAGCAAGATACTATATCTTGCTGCAGCCAGGTGGCACAATGTTTTATTTTTTCAAATCCAGATACAACTATCCAGGTAATACCCAAAGAATGGTGCTGCTGGATTCCCAGGCAACTGCCCCTTGGTTTACATTCCTCCGTGAATCTTCTCTGGCTGCTTATGTTCTTTCAATCCTTGCCCTAACTTGGTTTAACAGCTGCAAAACAGCTCCAGTAGTAATAGGTTTGAACAAAGCCTATGTCATTGCATAGTCTTGCCATATTCCTTCACCTTGCACAGTATAGAACTGAATCAACCTATTTACTGGGTTTAATCCACTGCCTGAGCTATAAATGAAAGTCTTGCTTTGCAAACCAATCTACCAACTCAAATTAAAGCTAACCAAGCTTGATGTTTTTTGGCAATTGCTGCTGCTAAACCCTTAATTGCTCTGGTTAAGCATGTTTTGTGAACTCAGCTTTTTAGCATCTTTTAGCAGTATTGTCCTACTGTTGTCCTTCAGATGCATTGCCTTTCAGCTCTCGGAGTGTTAAAAATGCTATTCTACTTGCATATACAATACTATCTTAACTATGAAAGATAATATATTTTGTTATCTAATTTATACCCACCATAATTATGGCTCTTGGTGATTTACAGTAATTAAGAAGATGTAATATAATATCTACAATGACTTCAAGAACATGTACGCACCCAGACAAAGAAAGTTTAGTGTCTTCTTTATATACCTGCAACAAGTAAGCAACAAGGAATAAAAATGGTGTGTGTGTGTGTGTGTGTTCCTAGTTCAAAATTCAAGGTCCCATAAGAGATGGGAAGCAACTAATATGGGCAGGCCCCACAGGTTTGCTCCAGCTCTACCTGTGGGAGAACTCATTTTTTGGGCCAAGAAAAGACAAGGGAGATCAAAAGGAAGAACAGCTAGAAGGGTCAAAAGTGAGACTACACACAACCAGGATGGAGATTTGAAACAGCCACATAGTCTTATAGTGAGCTAGCAAAAGAGGAATATGATAGATCTGAAGCTGAACCTCTTTGGGACTAGAAGTGAGGCAGGATGTGATTCAGAGCCAAGACAATCCACAAACCACGAACTCTTTTTATTTGGAAAAACATCTGCTAACCATTTCAAAGAATTTGCCTCAGAACTACGGTATATGGTCTTTGTGCTAAACTAATTATTGTATGTTTTGATCTACCCTCAAATTTTACACCTCAAATCTCACCCATCTGGATCTGTGACCAGTACCCGAGGCAGTCTAACATTTGAGGCACTGTAGCTTTAGCTAGGTTGTAACTGTTTGGTCAATGGACTAGCCCAGCTAAAAGACAGTTTTCCTTTTAAAAAGAAACAGAACTTCGTTAACATTGATGCTGTTGTTTTCATCTCTTTGTAGAGCCAGGGTTAAAGAGAAAGAGTGTGGCCAAGGTATTTCTCCTTTCAGGAAGACGGTGGTGGAAGCTGAAAAATATCCATCATCCATAAGTAGATCAAGTGCCACAGACCTGGCCTGCTGGAGGAAGACAGGGATTGAGAACAACCTGCAGCTTCATGGCACGGGGGCTGCAAGTTGGCTGCCTCCTGGAAAGTAAAGACCTAGAGGGTTTTATTTAAAGAAGATTAAAGGGGAAAGTTACTAGGCACATAAGACAGCCAAAGCTTACTTTTTCACTAATATCAGTGGAACTGAAAAGTGCTTCAGGTAGATTTGGCCTTGAATATATTTTTGTACGTTTTATCTGCTGAAGTTAATTGCAGACCAAGAATCTTTAAGAATCCAAGAGCTGAAGAGGGAGGGATCCTGACCCTGTACTAGCTAAAGAAAAAATTCAGATAAGAGAACCAATTAATTTGGTAATTCCTTCTTGTAGACTTATTTCCCTTAGCCATATATGTGTGTGGTGACTATATATGTCTTCTAAGTGTTAGAATACTTATACTTCTAATCAAGAACAATTAGAACATTGTTCATGTTCTAATCATGAACAGTTAGATCAATTCTAATTGTTCATGAGTGAGGGACAGCACACCTTTAACCTGACATTTTGGGATTGTTTAATGTAGCAAATAAGGGAGAAAGAGACTATAGCTGCACATAAACTGCCAATTATTATTTTTTCTGTGCATGTTGTATTCCTTTACAATTATTTAAAGCTACATACTTAGTTAAGAGTAGAAGCAGTGAAAACTATACACTCTGTACTGTGAGAGAAGTTTTGCAACTGATTTTATTATTTTCTTTTTATTGCCTCCTCTTCTGCAAGCCAATTTTGCCCTATAAATTATGTGGGAGAAAAGATGGAGGGTCTTTGGTTCAGGCCTTGTTATGCAGCTTGGCTTTCTGAAAATAGGGAGATGGAGGGAAAGGATGGACGGATGGAATGCAGATATGGCAATATGTCATTATGCTATATGCATCTATGCAGTACATAGTTTGTTTTGTTTTGCCCCACAAAAAAGAGCAATAGACCAGAGGCAAAAGTACCAAAACAAGGCAGCTGGACCTGACAAGTCAAACCACTGACAGCATAGGTTAGATAAATCATATTTTATGAAGAGCCTAAAAAGGACAACCAGTAAGAAGCTAGATGTTGGATTATTGTGTAAAGGTGACTGGTCAGAAGTAAGAAGGAAAATGCACTCTGGACCGCAATAACAAAAAGGTTTAAACTGATAGGTGGGGAATTTGAGAGGGCTTTTGCTATTACTGTGCTGACTGAAATCAGCTCCCCAAAGCATTTCTCTGCTCCTTGTGTAAATTTTCCTGTGGATATCTAATTGGGCTGGACACCCCATTAGGTCTACAATATAGGAGAGGCTTATTGATTATGATATTAGGACTTGGAGGAAGAGGTACTACACTTGTCTCTTTTTGCTTTGCTTTGCTGTGTAATTGTTTTGCCTACTTGCTTACATAAAAGAAGTTTGGAAATTTTTGTTGTTTGTCATTAAATTTGTCTGGTTCAATGCCGCCTGAGGAAATGAGAGTCCAGGCTTAATCTGTACATAAATGAGGAAACAATGTAAAATGTATCTATTGATAGAAATATTTGTAGGTGGCTAAGGAGAAAAGATTCTGGGGAAGAAGAAAGTAGGTTTGCAAATCAAATGCTCTGGTTGAGTTAAATCCTCTGTGGATTTATCTAAATTGGAAATGTACGACTTGCCTCTTGCTGCTCCTTAAATTGGTTTTGGGCGCAGACTTGCCAGACTGATTCAGTGCTTTATATGAAGGGTATTTTGTTGACCCCCAAATGTATTGGCTGTATGATCCACAAGTGCAGAGGCAAACTTTCTCAAAGAGGCAATGCAAAGCATAAGATATTTCCAGGAAAATATCTGCCAACATCACACAGACTATAGAGATTCTCATATCCAATAGTCCATCCTGGAGTAGCAATAGTCAGACTTTGGACACCTCCCCAGAAATCTCTAACAATTTTATTGTTGCTCAACAAAACACTCAAAAGGGTCAATGTATGGAAAGCAAACATCCTGTCATTTCATATGTATTTCATACATTCATTAATATATATTTAATGAATTATGGAACAAACAATAAACAAATAGTACTCTGAAAAAGTAAAGAGAGTAATATTCTCCATTTGCATTGTCATACGAATATTTTCATTCTTCTGTTTTGGGGGATTACTTTGCCTTGAAAGGATAAAAGATGACATTTTTAAAAATGATATGTTATCAGGAACAATTTTATATTTTAAAGACTACATTTGAAAGGTTTCTGAAATAGTTTTATTCATAATTTTATTTATTGTTACAAAGATGTACCTGATTCTAAAACATGTCAGGTGCCTAAATTGTTTTACCTAATAATATTTATATGATTTCTTAGGAATAATTGCCACTGAAATGATTGGGGCTCAGATTTAAATAAACATGTGCTATAGATTTGTGTAATGATCCTTAACATTAACATATAAGCGTACAACATGAGACTCCAAGCTGGCCTAGACCTGCCCCAACCCACCCATTTTTTCCAAAAAGTGTAATTTTTAATGTTATAGGTGTAGATTACTAAATGTATGAGGTCTGATCAGAGGAACAATCTTTGATTTAGTTTAAATTCAATCAAGTCTGATTTGGGTACTTCTGATATCTACTTAAAGTTCAAATACAGTAACATTTGTAGCTGAGAATGATTGCCTAGTCTTAATTTATGCAATGTAGTACATTTCACATACAATATAAATTATATTTATAAATGCATTTCAATCACACATTATCTCAAGAAAGAACTTTTGTTTTATTTTCTGAGGGCTCCTTTGCATGAAAGGACAGACCTGTTCTAAAGTCAGCACAAGTTTCAGAGATCAATAAAAACCAAGCCAATTACCTCTGAAAATAAATCCACTCGCCCTTCAATGCTGAGGATATTCTGTGTTGTTCTGGAACTGTGGCTGGATATCTCTCCACTGGGAGGGACTCCTAACTGCCTCCTCCTACTTTCCATTTCTAACAACTCAACACCACCACCACGATACTTAGTCTTCCATCTCTTGTTCTGCTGAATGCAGAAATTACTTTGCTGGTCTCCCAATAGAATAATGGCCAGTTTGGTTTTGGATGTTTTCATTCAAAAAGCAAGCATGGGACGTTGGATGCTTGTTGCCTCCTGTTTTTGGAGATCTCCTATTGGCTGGATAGAGATACTGCATATTACCTTGTAATGCAAGTAGGCAGAAGTTGCAAGCTCCAAAGCCTATCCATTTGGATGGACAGAATTATATGAAGACTATCTTGGAAGAACAATCCATCACCCTGATGAAAATTTACTTTGGATTTTCCTTTAAGCATCTAGATTGTGAGGAGTTATGGTTTTAAAATACTTGATTATCTTAATCAATTATTTATTACCAGCATGAATATGATATAAGCATATATTTTCATCTCTATTACTTCTCTGTGCTGGAGTGTCACATGTAAGGATCTGTAAGACTGCAGATGTCTGTGACTTTAAAGATCATATTTAAATCAGTTTTCCATAAGCCTGCTTACCTTAGAAATTTTCTGGGACATCATTTCTGTTTTCACTTGAATTCTCTCCCTCCTAGCACCATCTCTTTTTCTAGAGTTTTCTTAACTGAAGCTGGGCCAAGTCATATTTGGAAATGATGCAAAGAAGAGGTAGAACTTTGTACTGTGGGAAGTCAGCCCCGCCCAGAGAAGGAAATGTTTGGGGGAATATGAAAAAGGGCAGAATATTATATTTCTCCAAAGGAAATCAAGCCCAAGTCTCTTTTCTCCCCAAGCAGAAACCAGGTGTGTAGAAATGCAGATCAGATAATCCTTTCAGAAAGACTGGACCCAGGAAGTTTAGAGCTGATGGGATTAGAAAGACAATGATCCCTAGAACCAACAACCCTTCACCCAAAAAATCCAACCCAGGACATAGCCATCAGCCCCAGCCCCAGGGAAGCAGGATATGACCTTTAGGACATAATAGGATTAACCCACCACATCAGAATACCAAAAAGGACAGACTCAAAAACTCAGATCAAAGTTCATGCCACAGGAACAGAAAACAACTCCAAACAAAAAAACCCAAGAAGGTATAAAAACCCACCACTCCAAGCTACATGTGGTCAGCTTTCCCAGATCCACATTTCTGCCTGGCTCTGCTCTTCAGTAAACTACAACCTTCTTTCTAAAGCAGTCTCCATTTTGTTTATTCCCGGCTTGGAATGGACCCAGATGACTTTTCTTTCAACAGTACCATAATCATATCTAAGGCACAAAGCCAAAATCAGAATAGACATGGTACATTTGACTTAGAATGTGAATTATCACAGTAGTCAGCAAATAAGCACATTTTGTTTGCAGCAGAAAACATCATGGAGGAAAAAGGAAAAAGAGGCACCTCCTTCTAGCTTAACATATAAAGATAAGATGTGATCCATATGGAGAATGAAGAATTCTTAGTGGTCTGTTCTTAAAATAAATGGCAGTGAACTTATTTATCCAAGTTGAAAGGCCTAATTCAGTAAATCTCTCTTTCTTTTTCCTTGTATATACCCTGAGATCTATTTAAAGACTGTGCATGCAGCCAATTATTTTTTTTAGGGGATTGACACTTCCAGAACTCTGCTTTAAAGAGAGAAAAAGATTAAAGAGAACTAGTTTAGCAGTGCTGTGTGAGAAATAGATTATACTCTATCTCTTATTATCTTGAGTCAGTGGTATAATATAGCTTTGCTGGAAAAAAGATGAATATGAGTTTAGGTCTCTTAATAGAACCCTAGTATCCAATGTATAAGAACTTTCTTTCTTTGGAAAAGGGAAGTCTACAGAGAATATGCTAACATTCTACAAATACACAAAGTATTTTTGTTCAGAAAAGAGCAAATATTTAAGGGCTGCCGCCCAAGGAGGCAGGACCAAAATGTAATGAACATCGGATTGTTCAGATGCTTTCAGTAATGCAAAAGTTGAATATTTTATTGCATAGTACCATCCCATCCACATTAAACACAGACATGTCTCACTTATTTAAAATACTATTCAACCCAGGAACGTAAATGGGACACAACAGCTTTTGGCTGAACCCAAAAAAGACTGAGTAGCTTTTGGGAATTTGGACTTTCTGGTGTCCAGGATCTTCCATCTTTGGTTCTGGATGGGGTTGCACTACTTCAGACAGACCTGGGATGCAATCTATGGATTCTCCTGGACTGATTGAAAAACAATTGTAGCTAAGCAGGCCTTTGAGTAGTGTGCCATTTGTACCTGTTGTTGGACCTAGAGTCCCTGCTCACTGTCATGCCTTTGTGACCACCCATCTGGACTACTGCAATGCGCTCTACATGGGCCTTCCTTTGGAGCATTCTGAAGCTTCATCTATTGCAGAATGCGGCAGCATGGGTAGTAAATGCAATGGTTACTGGATACATATAACACCACTACACTGCATTAGTTGCTGGTATGCTTTCAGATGCAATTCAAGGAGCTGGTTACCAACTTTAAAACCCTTCATAGTCTAATACTGGTTTACCTGATGGACCATTTCTCCCAAGTTATTTCCACCTGTCTGATCCAATCTATTAGAATGGGGATGTTCTGCACTCCATCAATTAAAATACGCCTGTTGGTGAGGCTCTGAAGGCATGCCTTTTCTGCTGTAGTGCCCACCTGATGGCTGAACCTTTCATTAAGGCTTTAAGGACCTGTTGTGTCCCCAGGACTGGAACCCAAAAGCGTGAAGGGAGTCTATCTTCTGGCTGTGTTAGCAACTGTTTACTGGCTATGTATTTTAATCCTATGTATTTTAATTTTTATATTTGTTATTGTACACTGTTTTTAATTTTATTTTAAACATTGTTCGTTGCCTGGAATTACTGCTGAGATGGGCAGCTATACAAACTGTTTAAATAAATTTTAACTTTTCCCTAAAAGCAGAAAATAATCAGCATATTAGAAAATCTAGTATCATATTTATCTTTATATAACTAATAAGACACCCATCCATCAGCATTTTCTTACTTAAGAAGGGCTACTATTTAATTAGTGGTCCACTCATTCTCCTTGTTTATTTTGTTTGCTTGTTGAGCATCAGAGAACAAAGTGTGTTCCTTGACAATTGATGCTTAGGCAAAGGGCACCTCTGTTTCCTCATATATAAGCATCACACAAAAGGAAGTGCCAGTAAAGAGATTTTTCTCACTCCTGGCTTGCCTATGTGGAGCTCATACAAAATAAACAAATTTGTTCTAGGCAACAAAGGAAAAAAATATCCAGAATTGCCTGTAGGCATTCATTTTGCTATAAATTTATAGTATGACTACAGAATCTGCATTAATCCCAGCCTCCCCAAATGTATTCAGAAAGCATCTATAAATGTATTCTGAAAGTATTTCATTTCTGCTCATACAATTTGCATTAAAATCTACACCAGCTTCACACATCATAATATTTTATTCTTTTCTCCATTTTAGTCTTGCCAATAAATTGCGTATTTTTAAGCTTTCTCTGTGCCAACAAGGAGCTGCATGGATCTATGACAACTGCCACATTTGCACTTTTCATTTACAAATCAGTAGCTAAATTCTCATTAAATATTCCTTAGCAGTCTGCTCAACATATGTTTTCTGAGTATCAGTACTTATAAGGGGAAAGCAAATTAGATCAGTAGTTAAATTTGCTTCCGAAAAGCTGTTGATATCCTTGGGACAGAATAATTTCCTAAATTAAGCCTTCAAGGGCTGTCCTAGGCTTTTTGTTTTCTCCTTAACAGAATAAAAATGGAAATAATTTTGAACATGATTAGAATACCTAGATCCAGGTTGAGTTGGAATATTATACAGTTCACACCTGGCAGGTCTGTCCAGACTGGATACCCATTTCCTTCTATAACATTGGCCAGTCATAATAATCAGATGTCCTAAGAGGATTGGTTTGTAAAGATCAACTAGGCTTTTCTTTTTCAGATCTTTAGCATTCTCTGTTTACGTAAGAGAAATTCATTAGAAATTTGATGCACTCTACTATACTTTTGATTCTTACTACTGTTATTGCCAGAAGTAACTTCAGTGCAATGGGACTTACTTTCTAGCAGGTGCATACAAGAACTGCAATTGGGTTGCTGAATGACAGCAATGTTAAATCAGGCTAGTAAAATAGTCAGTAGATATTGGATTGTAAATTCACCATCTACCGATCTGCCAGTGAATCTGTTCAGTTTGTACTTCAGTGGCAACCCTCCCTGTCAGCAGAAAACTTCCAGCAACAACATCCCAATTACCATTCCATCTGTAACTTGCCCTGATGAATCCAAACAGACTTGAATAACGTTCTTAGCAGTAGCTTTCTTACTTTGAACAGTTCACTTGTGCGAAACAAAGCTTTTCCCTTTTGTCCACTGGAAAAGCCACTTCCCCTTTTGTTATTAGTCCCTTGCTATAAAAATGCCAGATTCTTCTGATACCAAAAAAATTATAAAAAAATAAAACATTACGATAACTTATAACGGTTGTTGCTCCTTCTCAGGCCTGCTCTTGTGATTTGTTGCTAGCAAGCCCTAACAGTAGGGGCTTGCTAGCAACAAATTAAAAAACTTTGAATTGCGCTTTTATGAGTTGCTTTTGTGGAGATGTTTATGTTTCTCTGTTCTTTTAATACTTCCCTAAATTGTCTCTCCCTCATTGATAAAAAGGCAAACAAACGATTGTTGGTTAATTGAATTAAATTGGGTAAGTTCTCCCATAAAATATTGTGAACTATTTTGGGCATGGTAATGCCTGCAAGGATACTTGACACTTCTTGTTGGAATGTACAGTTCTATTTCTTCTGCTGAAGAATGACTAACTGAGGTGTAGGAGGACATGCCCATGTCCAAACTAATGTCATTTTTCAAAAATAAATCTTGCAGAGTTTACTTTAGCTTGAAAATAGTGTTTCACTATTTTAACAATGACCAGAGGTTTTTAAAATAATATGTAATATTTAACTATGTAAAACAAAATAATTATTGAAAAATTGTATCTTAAAAAAATGGCACGTTCTGTGTCTGCAATAAAAAAAGCAGGATGACGATGGTAGTTTCACTTCTGCTTGGTGCAAATGAAGTGGTTTCTCACACCTTGAAATCAGCATTACCTATAACTATCAAATCTGCCTTCAGTGACGGGATCAGGAAGAATAAATAAGAAAAATGGATGGGAATTTAACATGTCAGAAATTATTCTTTTTCTACAAGAAAAAGGGGAAGTTTCTGGACCTAGTAGCCAGGAAGATCTCAAGAGCAGGAGCACGCCCCAAGATAGCAAAATCAGTTACCATCACTGTTGTGTAGTGGGTTCTGGAGAACAGGAAGGACGCTGAGATGATGAGTACAGCATAGCAACTCTTTATTAGGTGAAGGGACTGTACTGGGGAATAGGGGCTACCTGCGCTCTTTATATACCTGGCCAGTACCTGGCCAGGTACTCAACCAACCAATCGGTTTGAACTGCTGTTTCCTGCCAAAATGCTTCCCGCCAAAACAGTTACAGTTCAATGCCTCCTGATGGTGACTTATATACAGCTTTAGGTGTTGCAATGAAGCTTAATACATAACAATCACCCCACCTCTAAAGAAAGGCTGGTGCCTCAGCAGAAACAGTTTGGCACATATGTACTAAGGACAGGAAATAAAGTAAGCAATTTCTTTGCTTGAAACAGAACAGCAGTTTGGGCAAAGGAGTCAACGGTCCCACTAGTGCAACCAACAAAATGAATCCTTAAGGCACAACTTTTTTGGGTATAGCATCTCAGAACTGAAGAAGCAAAACCGACTCTGAGGTTTCCTGCGCGAAAGCTTGCTTAGTTAAACATTCGATTCCTGGTCTCCACCCACCAGGTGTTCACGTTGTCCAATAGTAATATTTTTGTTATGGGAACAGCTGATTTCTCCATGGAGCACCTGAGGCAATGACCATGGCGTGGTGCAGACTCTCACAATCCGTGAATGGCTTCTTGGCATTCCATTCAATTCTCTCCCCCTTTTCTTTGGCAAGACGACGAAGCTAACATTCATTGTAGCAATTCAATCTTATTGAAATCTTATGGCTGGCTGGGGAGTTCTGGGTGTTGAAGTCCACACAAGTTTGCAAGGTTGAGAAACATTGTTTTATGGCAGATATCTACTTTCTGACCAAAACAGGCCACTTACCACATGCTAACTGCAGAAATGGATGATGTCTTCCTTCCCCTGCTTCCAGCATATTGTAAATGCACCCAGCACCTCTGTTTTCCAGCTTGGATTAAAAGTTAACAACTGGAGTTGTGTTCATTCCTTTAGAGCAAATGGTTTGCAGTGCTTTGCAATAACCCAGCTCCAATTGGCTGCCATGGTTGGCACTCTCACTCCCTTCTCTCACTCCCTACCCTGGTATTGGGCTGCTAAGTTATCTGTTGATCAGCCGATGCCATTTTTTATAATCTTGCAATGGATTGATTGATGGTCTGTTAAATGAATGAATTGTTCTCAATCCTAGAAGCTCATGTTCCATTCAATCTTCATTTCTTCCAATGGGCACCATTTTGGTTCCTGCCCAGTCTCCTTTGCTCTCCAACCATCTGACTTCATGGCCAGTGTATTACAAAGTTTTCCTTTCTTTCTTTTGTTTTAAAATTAAGTCCTTGCTACTTTGCTTCTACAAAACTGAATTATTATTTCTTTCTTATGGAAGGTCCTCTGGACCTACAGGGTAATGGAGTAAGGAACTAAAGAAAAAGCTGTGCCCTTTTGTTTTGATTGTTATAACATAACAGCAAGGAGGATACCATAAGGGAAAGAAAGAAAAAAAGGAAGGAAGGAAGAAAAGAAAGAAAAGAAAGAAAGAAAGAATCTGTGTTAGTGTCAAAGGAGGTGACATGAGGAGTATTTGTGCAAAGTTTCTCAAACATCTGGAAAAGTACAGAAAAAGTGGGACTAGTGAGAGAACAATCCCTAAAAGAAAAAGGCAGCCACTGCTAGACCCTCCCAGACAAGAAGCAGCCAGTGAAATGGAAAGGGAAAGAAGGGAGAGGAATAACCATTGGGTCTTGCAATGGCTCTAGTCCACCCTGAACACCATCTAGACCCTGTTATCAACTCATTGCAATTTGGATTGGAGTTTCTGAAGTTGGTTTAAGAAACAGCCAGTTTCTTATATCATGAGAGACATGGTATTCATGACTGATTTATAAACTTTATTCCTTGCTTGCATGATCCTATTATGTGTGGTGATCTCACCAATTTTTTTGTAAAAAAGTAAGGAGCGATACTCAATAATCAGTTATGCAGAGAAATTATTTCAACAAATTACATGTGAATGAAGGTTCCTGACGAGCTGGTGGTTTAGGGATTGTTTTGTTCTTTTTTCAGCTTTATGAATATAAATGCAATTCAAGATGAAGTAATTATATATTTACTATTAAAAATTATTTAAAAGAACATATAAATTAGCATAAAAGATACTAAAAGATGTGTGAAATGATAGATTGGTTTGATTAATGAACCGACATGTTATTTATCCATTGAAAATATTTTAGAAGTGGATTGTTTTGATGTTTCAGCCTGTAAAATTGTCAGATTTATTAGTAGCAGCCTTCTATCTTCATTTTTCTCTTGTCTTATTTTTATTCCTCTTTTTGAGGCTTCATAGGAAATGTAGGATGTAAGGAGCTTCTTGGATGCAAAGAGTTGCATCTACAAAGAGTTCTATATTTCTGAGCATAAAATAAGCAACATCCAGCTACCTCAATCATAATGATTTTTGATTGCAAGGGGGGAAAAAACAGGATATTGAGGAATTAAGGATGTTTGTGCTCATTGATATAGTGGTTTCAATCTACTAAGAGTTTTTCCGTGCCCTCTTCAACAAAACAAATAGACAAAAAAGTAATAGCTATTGAGAAAAATAATTGTAATTATTATCAGGCAATATCTTTATTGGGTCAACTGAAGAACTGCCAAATAGAAGTCATCATTCAAGTTTCCAAGAATTCTTAATAGAGCAAGATCATTAACCCAGAAAAGTAGGACTGGCATTTGAACAATATGTAGAGCTTCTTGAGTGCCTTCTGGCATGAAAGCAAATTATATCCTCAGATGGAGTGAAAAAAAGAGTCTCCACAAATGGAAATTGAGCTTTATCCAGTGCAGGATTTTAGACTGTATGTTTCTTGAAATTTAATTCAGAGTTGGATGCATCAAATGATGAAGTTTAGTGTGAACGTTTACAGAGTTTATTTTTGGGAATACTATAAAAGCTCACATACTAGGAGAAATCTTTCTTGAAACATGCTTTGAAGTTGTGGGCTAAAAGTGATTTTAAAATATTTTGTGTTATTGTGAAGGCAAGAAGCCTTTCATTTTTGTATTCTGTTGCTTGTAGTAATTAGGCAGTTGGGATTTAGTTGCTTTTAACTAATTCATGCTGGCCTCTTTATAGACTTTTTAATGAATAATGTGATATAAATGTTTTTAGTAAAAGTGTCAATAGATTTTTTTATATACTGTGTATTTGTGTTTGTATGTTTATTAAGAATGGGGTGTCATTGCCTCCACAGTCCAGCGCTCCCCAGAATCTGCTGCATGCTGCTTAATTTTAGGCAGTGTTCTCTTTCTGTGACATGCTCCACTGGCCTCCCCAAGGTTGTTCCAGGTCACACCAGGCCTTCATTTTGGAACTCAGCTTTGGAGAATGCTCTTCCTCATCCTCTGCAGCCTCCGAAAACTGTGTGAAAGCACACCTCATTCTTGCATGATTTTCGGAGGCTCCAGAAGTGGTGCAAGAACACGGCCTCTTGTGCACTTTCAGAGTCTGGAGGCTGTGTGAGAGCACACCCTCTCTTGCACAGCCTCTGAAAATATTGCAACAATGGGGTGTGCACTCGAATATGATGGTTAATGCTGGCTTGTCACCCAAAATGTTGTGGCGTATCATTTTTTACATTATAGGTCTGCCATCACTGCAGTAGGCTCACCTGGTACCACTGTCTGACATTCTGAAACATGGAGAGGGCAGTATTTCTAAGGGAAATGATTTCTACAGCAGGGAAACCATTTCAGTTTAACTGGAATGTTAATTACCATTGGAAAGCACAGAAATGTAGATTCCTATGCCTCTAAAGAGAAGACACTAGCAGGCCCATTTCTCAAACTCTGCACCAACAAGCCCATCATAGTCTTAAAGACATTTCACTACTTTGCTTCTGTTACAAGGCTCCACTCTACTTCATTCCTCTTTTGCAGGTTTTACGTTTTTTTGGGGGAAAAACTGGTTGAAGAACTCTTCTGGGCATCCTAACTATCAAGATAGCCTCAAATTCTCAGTATTTCTGAGAATTTTCCAAGAATCCAGCAAAATTTAGATAATTGTGTAATAAGCCAGAGAATGGGGAAGTTCTTGCTCAGTAACATCAATTTCAGATATGCGCAGGCCATATGTGATGAACTAAGAACTGTTTTATCTTTTCAATATGAACTGCTCACTTTTCACGTACAAAATGGACAGAAGCAACACACTTAAGAACTGCTATTGATTTGTCACCAGCAAGAAAGATGTTGGCTTTGTCAGTTTTGCTGTCAGAAGATTTTATGATCTGCTGTAAATAAATATTGTCTAGACCAAGAAGTAGAAATTCAGCTTATGTGACCTCTGGTTCCTTCTCCTTTTGTTCTTTGACAGCGGCAGTTATGCAGCTCAGTCACCGTATTTATTTACTTTCCATCAAACGGGCACAGTGGTTTTACTGTCTTTTTTCATTTTATTTTAAAAACTGCTCTTCCTATAACTCCAAATTCCCCAGCAATGTGCCATTCAATGGAAGTTCTGGAACTTAGTATCAATGCACCTGGAGCATGGGTCCCCAACCCCCGGGCTGCAGCGTGGTACCAGTCTGTGGCCTGTTGGGAATTGGTCAGCGGAAGTAGCAGGTGAACATGTGTAGCTTCATCTGCACATCTGCAGGATCTAGGTTGCATATACCCCCATCCTGGAAGGGAGTAAAAACCTAGAAAAATGTGATTGTATAATGTGTCAGATTGCAATTGAGGAAATGGGATAACACATACCCCAAAACTGAAAAGGACATGTAGGGTTAAGCATGCTCTAAGGGCAAAAGGACAAGTAGACGAAAAGCAAGGAATAACTCCATAAAAGGTAATGAATTTGTGAAAGTTTTACTTTCTTATTTCTGGTATTTAGTTGTATAAAAGATCATGCTTTGCTGTTGTTCGAGGTCTCAGCTCCTTTACCAGCTGGGACCCTTTTGCTGAATTGCTTCAATAAAACTTTCCAAGGAAGACTGTCGCCCGTGTCTGGCTCTCATTGGCTTCTGTGCCAGGATCAGCCCTGGGACAATAGTGTGAAACCATTTCCTACTCCCCCACTGCTGCTGCTGCTGGTGGTGGTCCATGGAGCCAGAAAGCCTAACCTTCGAGGAGCAAAGTAGCTAAGCCCTTGCTGATTTGACCCTCTTTGCTTTTACACTGCTAGAGGCTGCTGGGAAAGGCTACAGTACTGTGAGTTAAGGAGAAGGTGGGTGGAGGAGCAAAGTAGCTAAGCCCTTGCTGATTGGACCCTCTTTGCTTTTAAAGTGCCAGAGGCTGCTGGGAAAAGCTACAATACTGTGAGTTAAGGAGAAGGTGGGTGGAGGAGCAAAGTAGTGGTGTGCGCGCCTAACGGCATGCGAATCGTATAACTAAAAATCAAAAATAGTGGTGGTACATTCAGGGAAAGTGCATCTGAGATTCCTGTCATCTCAGCATGTCTGGATTAGTTCAGTGCAACACTTTTTTTTGCAGCTGACTTTCGCAGCACTCTTTTTAAACTGGGAAACTATCCTATCTGTACACAAATCACTAGTCTACAAGGACAGATTATTTATCTAGGGTCTGTAATCTGTGCTCTTCAGGCAGAAATTAGGTGTTCAGTTCAGCCCTCCTACTCTACTGAGCCTCCGTGCTATCAGCCCCCTCTACTGCAAATATCCTGCAGGAGAAGGGCAGTATGAACAACCATGGGATCTGGCAGGGTGAGAGCTGTGAACCATAAACCCAAAGCTTTTGCTGTGTCCCTGCATAACAGATACAGTGCCCTTGCTGACCTTAATAGGGACATTAAGGAAACAGGTCAAGGTAATTGTGATGATAACTCAAATAAGCAGGGGACCATGGTCTGAGATGAACTTGTTTTTTGACAGGGATAAGTGTGAATCAGGTATTAGACATCAGTCATGCAAGAAAAGAAAGATACCCAAAAAGAGAAGCCACCTTTTGGTTGGTGATTCAGTTATAAGGGATGTAAATTTAGGAAAGGATATAGAGGTTTCAAAAGAGGTCAGGTGTCTTCAATGGATTGAGTATATCCAGAACAAATATGGGACTAAAAAGTTTTATGTAGTATTTGAACAAGTCTTCCCTTCTTTTTTCTTTTTCTTTTTTCTTATTTTATATATTTTATATTAATAGTGTTTGTAGTTATCCTATATGAGCTAGAGAGTGATAGATTTTAGAATTTACGGTTGTTAGCATATGGTTGTTTATGATTCTTTTTTTTGTTTTTTATACCTTGTACTTAGCTCTGGGAAGTCGGGGGGGAGGGGGGGAGGGGAAAGGAGGGAGGGATAGGGTAGGGGTAGGGGGGATTGTTAAAAATAAAATGTATGATAAAACTTTTCAATAAAAAAAAAAGAGGTCAGGTGTCTTCCAGTAGGCACAGAAAGCGTATTTTCAAAATTGTCAACAATGCCAGCAATGACTGTGATGTGGATGCTATTGTACATCTTGGCACTAACGATCTGTCTCAAAAGGATGTACTCTGTGTGCAGAATGATTTCCAGAGCTTGGGGCAGGAACTCAGCAGAATAGGCTGTAGGCTCACTTTTTCAGAGGTCTTACCAGTGTATAAGGAGCAAAATGGAAAAGGCCAGCGTATAGCAGAATTTAATATGTGGCTAAAGGAGTGGTGTAAAGGAGAAGGCTTTGGTTATATTAGTCACAATGTCTGTAGTTGGTCCAATGAAAAAATGTACAAAAGAGATGGTCTGCATCCATCCAAGAAAGGGACTGAGTTACTTGGCAATAAATTCACAGCTTTTCTGGAGGAATATTTAAACTAAACAACAGGGACAGTGAGTTAATTGATATAGAACATCACTGTCCCCAGGCACCACACAAGTTATGTAGCAAGTAAAAACAGGGTCAATCATAAAGGTCTCAAATGTCTATACACCAATGAGCAGAGTATGAACAGTAAGCAGGGTGAACTAGAAATTCAAGTAAATGAGGGTGGATATGATATTGTTGCCATTATGGAAACATGGTGGGATGAAACCCACAAATGGAACACACAACTAGAGGGATTTTAATTATTTAAAAGAAACAGAGGAGGTGGAGTTGCTCTCTCTATAAGAAATAACTTTATCTCTACAGAAATAGAGCACAACAATGATGAAAATTGTAAACTTGAATTCATTTGGGTCAATATAAAAGGGGAAAAAATGACATTGCCATAGGTGTATACTATAGGCCGCCCAACCAAGCAGAGGAAATAGATGAACTTTTTGCTAGTCAGCTAACTAAGGTATGTAAGAAGCACATCACAATAGTAATGGGGGACTTTAATTACCCTGATATCAACTGGGAGACAAACTCTGCACCAAGTGGAAGATCTAACAGATTCCTGACAAACCTAGCAGACAACTTTCTCTCCCAAAAAGTAGAGAAGGGAACTAGGGGATTAGCCATATTAGATTTAATTCTCACTAACAGAGATGAAATGATAGAAGGTGTTGAAGCTAGTCTTGGACTTTAAAAGAGCTAATTTCAATAAACTTAAAGAGACCTTGGGAAGAGTTCCATAGATGAGAATCCTAAAGGGGAAAACAACTCAAGAAGCTTGGAAAATTTTGAAAAGTGAAATAATAAAGGCCCAGTCTAGCACAATACCAACAAAGAAGAAAAATAACAGCTCTCAAAAGAAACCAGCATGGCTGCATAAAGAACTCTCTGATAAATTGAAAGATAAAAAGGAAAAGTATAAGAAGTGGAAAGAGGGGCACATAACTAAGGCAGAATATCAGCAAATAGCCCGTGCCTGCAAAGATGAAGTGAGGGAAGCTAAGGCTCAAAATGAACTAAGGCTTGCAACCAAAGTCAAAAATAACAAAAAAGCTTCTTTCAACATATAAAAAACAAGAAAAAAGTTAAGGAAATGATTGGTCCATTAGTGGGGGAAAGTGGCACGAAGGTGACAAGCAACAGGGAGAAAGCAGAACTATTTAACTCATTTTTTCCTGCCTGAGGAGGGGGTTGGACTAGATGACCTCCAAGGTCCCTTCTAACAACTACTTCTTCTTCTTCTTCTTCTTCTTCTTCTTCTTCTTCTTCTTCTTCTTCTTCTTCTTCTTCTTCTTCTTCTTCTTCTTCTTCTCCTCCTCCTCCTCCTCCTCCTCCTCCTCCTCCTCATTATTATTATTATTATTATTATTATTATTATTATTATTATTATTATTATTATTATTATTATTATTATTATTATTATTATTATTATTATTATTATTATTATTATTATTATACCAAATAAGGAAAGATATTACTGATAAGTGTTATTCCAGTTTTTTAAAAAGCTTCCTGAGCATTAGGCTATCAGGAATCTTTTAAGAAAACAGTGTGTTTCTAAATATAGAAATGCATGCAGGTGACCTACATGCTCCTGTGAAAGGATGGTTTCCCCCCGTTTTTTGGCATAACATCCTTTAGGATTAACCCATTTCTTATTTATCAATTCTGTCCTCATGAGGAATTTTAAAGCTTGTATATCTCTACTAAATCATTTTTGAACGCATTCAGTTTTGTTTTATTGCTCATTCCTTCAGGAATTCTCGGAGAAAGCATGTTATGTTTGTTATGTTAAGTTTATACATTTTAAATTAAATAAAGATTAAATTTTATGATTAAATGCTAGTAGCTGCAAATGGAAAGGGGACCTATTTCTCATTCACCATGGGCCAAAACTCTGGAGATAAACTTTGAAAATTAAAAAAAGAACTTAAAAATACCTTAGTACTCAGCCACTGATATTCACAGCGTATTGTCTCTGGCATTAATAACAATATAGAAGTGTTATGCAAAGCTTTGCCTGGAAGATCTGATTCAAAAACAAATTTATCATTTTTCTCTTCAAATAGAATCTTAACTGGATCATTATTTAATTAAATAATCTAATTATGTGCTTTCATATCAATTCAGTGAGTCAGTATATTTTTGCATGTGTGCACATGCAATTTAATTAAATTGATCATTCTAATCTAAGTGATTAGATTCTGCTGATTGACTCAATTCATGACAGATTGGATGTTGGATGATTTGCACAACTATAACATATATAACTGCATGTCTAGTGGGCATTTATATCTTACTTTATCCATTTTAGTTGCTGAATCCACTTTGGTGGAAATTACTGCTTTATTTTGAGATACTCTGTTTTGAGGTACATTCCATACTTATGTTATGTGAAATAAAGTACATTTTATATGTTCTAAAGCTGACATTTAGGTTTTGAGCGAGAGAAACCCCCCAATTTTATTCTCTTCTTTTGTACTTTACTATACATATAGGCATTTCTATCATACTTTTTATATTTGAATTTTTAAAATCTAATTTTAAAACTTTATTTATTAGAATTGCTCCAGCCTTTTTGTTGATTTCTGTTGCCTTCATCTTATCCAGTTCTCTAATATTAGGACTACCAGATTTGGAAGGCAAAAGTCCAGTAGATGGCTGCAAAAAGCTATCATTTTCCATATCTTTTCTTATGTATCTGGTAGTTGTCTGGATTTTTACAGTCCAGATCTGGTAGCCCTATCTAATATCTTTTTCGAATTGTGGTGGATTGAGGATTTCATACTCCAGAGTTATATAAAGGATGATATGATGTTGATTTTTTTAAAAAAAGTTCTTATCTTAATGGTCTCAATATAGAATTTGCTCTTTTTTTTAAAAAAACCCTAAAAAAACCCATGACTCAGACTTAGTTAAGAGGAATGAAAACTACCCCAAAATACCATGAATGTAAGCTAGACTGGGAACTTGAAACAACATCTTAGAATTGCAAATCACTTCAACTATTGTCAAGAAAACTGCATGGTTATATCCATTAGCATTAGGAGTTAAACTCAATTTAAAGAAAACTGTATATCTTTGACTTTCTTGTTAGTCATTGAGGGATCTCATCTTAATCAAATCATAAAATACTTAGTTTCCAGCTATATATATATATATATATATATATATATATATATATATATATATATATATATATATATATATATATATATATATATATATATGTAAAATTATGGCTATATTTTTAATATGCATATTTTTATGGAGAAAATCTGCCTATTGATGGCTAGAAGTCAAAACAACTTGATGGCACGTAATCAATCATCAATCAAAATGCATAATTTTATGCTTCTGTACTTGCATTGAACCATTATCGCTAGTTTAATACAGATTTTTTCCAGTTTGATCTTTTTCCATATCTGTGTTTTAACCAGAAATAGTAATTTGCAGCTGTCAGCAAAGTTGGACATCCAGAGAATTCTTGAAGGAAAAGCTATTTTTAAACCTGAGAATTAATTCTGCTTTGATTGTCCATTAGGAATTGTGGTGGGAGTGCTTTTACTGGATTAAAATGAGAAAGTCTCCTGTTTAAATAAAGTTACCTGAATAAGAAGAACAGCACCAAAGTTAATTAACCTTTGCCTGCCCTTGTTAAAGCCAAATTTGTCTCTGGACAGAACATGTTTTTCCATAAGAAGATAAAGGTCTATTTTCTAAATATATTACAAACAGTGAAATTTGAAGATGGCAGTTAGGGTGATGGCTTTTATGATCAGTTTAGACTGTTCTATAAATAGGGGGAGGGGGGAGGAGAGAGGGAGAGAGAATAAATACACTATTGTACAAGTGTTTAGAATGTGTAGCTGGCAAATGCATTTCGTTTTAAAATGGCTGGTAGCTGCTCCTGTTTTGTTACAACATGCATTTCTATAGTGCTGCTACTTCACTCACTGGCTTGACAGCTGTTCCCATTCTGGGTCCTCAAATGTATTGGAAGCACAACTCAGAGAATTCCCAGGCTTAACATCTGGTAGTCCCAACACATCTGAAAGATATCCATTTAGGGAAGGGTGGCGTAAAAGAGATGGGCAATTAAGTGCATGCTGTAGTGATGGCGTATGTACTTCACAGCACCCTGTCTCTCTTTCTTACTCTGCCTGATACTGAAATCAATATATACATTCCTCTTAAACCTCAGATGGAAAGACCCAAAAGTAAATTATTGCCAGGCAAAATGCATTAGAAAATCTCATGAAGTGGTTGATGAAAAAAAGAGTGAAGAAAAAAAAGAAAAGAAAACTATATATAGTAACAGAAAGAATTTCTCTTATCTGCAGAAAAAGAGGTGGTGCTGTCAAGAGTAATACTTGAGAGGGGGTTAGGGCCACAGCTGAATACATTCTTCATCACTCTAGCTGGAGACAATCTCCATCTGTAGCTAAGATGCTGCTGCTGTCAAATTCTGCCATGGCTGTGTAAGCTATAGAAATGATTTGATATCATATCTGGGCTGCTGTGATTCAGGCAAGTGCTAGAGGGCAGCAAAGTGTCCCTAAATCTGTGATTCCTTGCTGCCATCTGGTGGTTATCTGCAAGGCCACACCTGGAATACTGCCTCCAGTTTTGGTCACCACGATGTAAAAAAGATGTTGAGACTCTAGAAAGGGTACAGTGAAGGGCAACAAAGATGATTAGGGGGCTGGAGGCTAAAACATATAGGGAACGGTTGCTGGAATTGGGTATGTGTAGTTTAATGAAGAGAAGGGTGAGGGGTGACATGATAGCAGTGTTCCAATATCTCAGGGGCTGCCACAAAGAAGAGGGAGTCAAGCTATTCTCCAAAGCACCTGAAGGTAGGACAAGAAGCAACGGATGGAAACTAGTCAAGGAGAGAAGCAACCTAGAACTAAGGAGAAACTTCCTGACAGAACAATTAACCAGTGGAACAACCTGCCTCCAGAAGTGGTGAATGCTCCAACACTGGAAGTTTTTAAGAGGAGACTGGACAGCCATTTGCCTGAAATGGTATAAGGTTTCCTACCTGAGCAGGGGGTTGGACTAGATGACCTCCAAGGTCCCTTCCAACTTCTTCTTCTTCTTCTTCTTCTTCTTCTTCTTCTTCTTCTTCTTCTTCTTCTTCTTCTTCTTCTTCTTCTTCTTCTTCTTCTTCTTCTCCTCCTCCTCCTCCTCCTCCTCATTACTATTATTATTATTATTATTATTATTATTATTATTATTATTATTATTATTATTATTATTATTATTATTATTATTATTATTATTATTATTCCTATGGCCCAAGTATGGAATGCCTAGGAAAGGTAGTGTTAGACACTGTACTTCCAAAATGTTATTCAAGGAAGCTAAAGTAATATTAGAAAAATCACACTGTTCCAAGTGGAGCATTGTAGATTAAGATAGAAATGAATAATAATAAGCATTTCTCATCTGGCAGCTTTCTTTCTGTAATTTAGTATGGCTTTGGGGGAAAAATCCACCAGATTTTGTGATAAAACTGGAGCATTTCATGATGGTTTTAGAAGGGTTACCCTTCCTAAATTATCTGTGAGATGTAGGTAAATTGTGATAGATTACCTTAATGGATTTTGACAGCAATGAAATTGAGTAAAAATATATTTGCTAAATAAATCCACTTTTAAAATCCATCTCATCCTCTTCATCTCAGCTTATTTTAAATGGTGGTTCCAGACTCTTCAGGAACATTTCAATACTCTATTAGATGATTTTCCATATGTGATAGCAATTTTGACTGATGCAGAGTAACCACCAGCATACAAAAGAGGGCCTTTCAAGTTCCCTGGTTAAGTTAAACTGCTGCTCATCCCTTCTTCAATCTGCCAGGGATTCTAGCCTCCTTCTATTTTCTCTCCTGCTAAGATTGATTTTGACACCACCTAACTTGGGTAGATTTCCTTAAAAAAACCTCATGTACAAGACCACACTATCTGCATTAGTGTTAATAAGCCAAGGGCACAGCCACTCTGTGTGCTTGGTGAATTCATGGTAGAAGTCAAAGAAGTTGAGGGATTCAGTAGGTTTGCATTCTGGGGCTCAAGCACCAATAAAGGCAGTGGCTGTAGGTGCAAGTAGGGATGTGGATGTGGTCAGAATTGGCAGTGATAAGTTTTGCTGCCAACATTTCGATGAGTCTCTCTGAACAGGCACTAGAGGACATAAAAATAAAATTGGACTTTTTCTGGTTATCCTCAGCTACTACAGTAGTAGAATCTTAAATCTGTCCTTGGTCAGACTAATCAAGACACGTATTTAGGATCAAGTAAGCAATGGTGAGGGACGCGGTGGCTTAGTGGGTTAGGACGCTGAGCTTGTCGATCAGGTCAGCAGTTTGGTGGGTTGAATCCCAAATGCCGCGTAAGAGAGTGAGCACCTGTTACTCATCCCAGCTTCTGCCAACCTAGCAGTTCGAATGCACGTAAAAATGCAAGTAGAAAAATAGAGACTACTATGGTGGGAAGGTAACAGCGTTCCATGCACCTTTGGCGTCTAGTCATGCCGGCCACATGACCATGGAGATGTCCTCGGACAAACGCTGGCTCTTTGGCTTTGAAACGGAGATGAGCACTGGCCCCTAGAGTTGGAAACGACTAGCATGCATGTGCGGAGGAAACTTTACCTTTACCTTTTAAGCAATGGTGGGTCTGATAGATTTTTCTTAGAAAATGGTTGCAGAAACAGAGACCAAGAAGACCAAAAAGATCTTATTCTTATGTCTGCAATATCAAGTTGCTCTTATTTGTGAGCAAACAACCTTTACTTGGATGAAGGCTGTACTTCCAATAATATGGACTTAAAGGCTTTATATATAGGTAGGCTTTAAACTGTTTAAATCTTTAAAACTTTACTCCCCCCAAACAATAAAGTGATGATTTCTCCTTCATTTCTATATATTCTAATGGCAAAGTAGATACTTACCACTACTGTTTCCCCAAAATATTCAGAAAAGCTAATTCTGTTCATGTTACATCACTGGCTATGGTCCCATCAATTTTCAGACAACAAAAGTGGCTTCTTCTGATCTTGCTGGCTTGGACATAAGTCCAAGAGTTAAATCTTTTAGAGGTTTCCAAACTGAGAAAAGCAGAACTAGAACATCAAGTAGGCAAAGACAATTATGGGACAGATGTCTTCCTCCAGGACCTCATGTGTGCTAAGATTTTGAGATCATAGTGCCAACATGCATTAGCAAAGTAGTTGAATTTTGATAGCATAACTTTTGTTTTTGGGGACAAATAGGAGTAGAAGATCTCTTGAAGGCAATATACTTCCACTTTCAATTTCAAATTGCCCTCTAATGTTAGTCTTTTGGGCATGTTTTAAAGGTGAAAATGGAAGCTGCCTGTAGTAGTGAGGGAAGTCAGCTCCCCAGAAAAGGAAATATTAAAAGGGCAGAAAAATATATTTCCTAAAAAGATATTGAAGAACCAGAAAAGCATGCCCAGTATTCTTAATAGCCCAGGTCTCCTTCCCCCAAGCAGAAAACCAGTTCTATAGATATGCAAATGTAAACCATCAAGAAGGTTGGAGCTAGAAGCTTAGGAAGACAAAGGCCTAAAATCTACATGCCCCAGGAAAGCAGGATATGACCTTTGGACATAATAGGATTGACCCACAACCATCAAGAATACCAGAAAAGCACACCCAGACTCGGGTCAGAATACATGACACAGGAAATACAAAGCCTGAAACAGGAAATAACTCCAAACAAAAGAGTCCAGGGAGTATAAAACTCACACCCTACATGTGTTTAGTCCTTTTTCTGCTGGATCCATCTTTCTGTCTGGCTTTCCTCTGCAATAAACTGTAACCTTCTTCCTAAAGCAGTTGCCATGTTGTTTATCCCCAGCTTGGACGGAACCACGATGAAGACTTTTCTTCCTACAGTAGCTTGAAATTGGTCTGCAATATGATTCTGGCTGTTCTTTAGAATTTCGGGAGGTTTAAAGGCAGGTGTCAGGTCCCCAAAGAAATGTATTTTAACCATATGCCTATTTCCCACCCACCCCCATTCTGTAGCCTTTCTTTGTGGCCTGCCATTCAGTGGGAGGGGGGAACTTTTTGGATTGCTTTGCACTGTCTGCAGAATGCCCTTCCCGCAGGGGATGGAATGTCTCCCCCTTACCTCAGAGACAGTTTGTGCTTGGAGGCTGAAGAAGTGGAAAGTGAGAAAGACCTTGAGGAGCCCTCTGAAAAGATCAGCTACTAAAACACGATGCCACCTGTGGATTAGCTGGAATCCAAACGAACACAGGGACTCTGGGGGGAGGAGTATTGAATGTTGCTTTTAATATATTGCTTCATGGGTTTTTCTCCCAGATTCCGCCTTGGTTCCCTGCTGTCTCTAACCCCTAATAAAAGTTCCTTTTGAGACAATGCCTGTTTCAAGAGTTCTACTTTCTTGGGTGGCTTAGCTCAGGGCTTTTAAACCTTTTCACCCATTGTACGACTTTTAGGATAAGGCAATATCTGAGTACCACCAGTCGCCCAGCAAGGTGTCAAAAACTTGACCAAAAAAAAAGGAAAAAAATATGATAAAGTACAAGTAGTCCTTGACTTACAATAATTTGTTTAGTGACTATTTGAAGTTACAACGGTACTGAAAAAAGTGACTTATGACCATTTTTCACACTTATGACTGTTGCACTATCCCCAGGGTCATGTGATTTACATTCGGATACTTGGCAACTGATTCATACTTATGACATTCACAGTGTCCCTGGGTCATGTGATCAATCTCCAGGGGAGGGCATGGCATGGCCAGTTTATCACTCAGGTTGCCGGGGGCCTGTGTGTGGGGGGAATCCGTGGGTCTCTGGTGGAGGGGGGTGGGTGCCTTCCTTCCCTCCCTCTCTCCCATTGTCCTTTCCTTCCTTTTCCTTCCTTTCCTTTCTTTCCTTCCCTCCTTCTTTGTCTTCCTCCTTCCTTCCCTCCCTTCCATTGTCTCTTCCTCCCTCTCATTGTCCTTCCCTCCCTCCCTCCCTCCCTCCCTCCCTCCCTTCCTTCCTTCCTTCCTTCCTTCCCTCTTTGTCCCTTCCTTCCTTCTCTCCCTCCCTTCCAAGCAACCTGCTAGTCCAAACTACAAATACTGCACCTCACACAACCTGCCCATCTCCCATTTTCAGGCACTTACATTATGAACCGGCTACTTCTCTCGGTCATTTTTCCCCTACCAGAGCCCAGTGTTCGAGCCAAGTTCCCGATTCTCTATGTGTACATCATTCTTCCCATAGCACTCCCCAGCACTGTCGAGAGATGCCCATTTCTGGCTGCATTGCTACTGTTAACAAGTTAATTTTCACCTGCCCGAAGGAAGAGAGCGATGCTTTTCTCCCTCCTCCAAAGGAAGGGAGACAAACCCGAATCGCCACCAAGTCACCCTTCCTTTGGGTGAAGTAATCTCCTTGCAATGCAAAACCGTGAGGGCTCCGTCTTTTGCAAAGGGCAGCACGCACGCTGCATGAGCAAAGGAGGAGAGCAGCCAAGCAACCTGCTAGTCCAAACTACAAATACTGCTTCTTGGGATGGAGTGGGGTGGGGACAGAGAGGAAACGTCTGGAAATCATGCAATAACTTTTCCTCTTATTATTGCTATTATTCTTCCAAGTTGCAAAGGAAAAGCAGAAACAGCCCAGCCGCATAGGTCAAGCTTGGCTCTCTTTCTCTCTCCCTTAAACACAGTTCATCAGGAGCTCTGGTGCTTCCCACGCTTGCAGCGGGGAGACTGGAGTCTTTTCCACCGACCCGGGTCAACTTTGCACAAAACAGCAAAACAGCATGGAGAAGTGTGGCTCAGCTGTACTTGCACACCCCGATCCCGCACTCCTGCTCCGCTCGCTTGCTTGCCACTTGCTTGCAGGGCACTTGGAAGCTGGAGGTGCTTGGAAGCCAGTGTGGGGCACTTGGAGGCCACCCACATGGGGTGCATCGGAAGCCACCCACAACTGCTCAGAATGCTCAGAAGCCACCCGCACAGGCCACTTGGAGGCCACCCATGCCCAGACAGAAGCCAGCGCCGCTTGGAAGCCATCCGCACAGGCCGCTTAGAGGCCACCTGTGCAGGGTGCATCGGAATCCACCCGTGCCCGCTCAGAAGCCAGCGCCACTTGGAAACCACCCGTGTGGGGCACTTGTAGGCTGCCCGCGCCCACTCAGAAGCCGGCACCGCTCGGAAACTACCCGCGTGGGGCGCTTGGAGGCTGCCCACGTGGGGCGCATCAAAGTCACCTGCACCCACTCAGAGGCCGGTGCCACTTGGAATCCACCCACGCAGGCCACTTGGAGGCTGCCCACACCTGCTTAGAAGCTGGCACCGCTCGGAAACCACCCGCGCTGTTCGGCGGTATTGGGGCTGCCTGCTGGGACTTCTAGCTGGCTGGTGGCATGGGATCCACCAGCCCATGTTTTTATATTTTATTTTTATACTTTTAACTGTACACCATCCAGTCATTCTGAAAGTGAGATGGGCAGTACCTAAGCCTCCCAGCTGATCAGCGGTGCTCTCCTCTGGTCGGCAGCTCAAATCTGAAGTCTCAGCCTCCCTGCTGATCAGCGGAGCAATGAGCAGCTAACAGTCCAGGTAGCCGGGTTGCTGTATGGATCCCCCCCTTGGTTGATTGTCGAGCCCGGGGCTTGACAGCCACTCCTGCTTGAAAGGCAGGGTTTGGTGGCCAGCGAGGTGCTTGCACAGGGCTCTCCCGGGGCTGGTGGGCTGAACAGGAACTGGCCTCCCCCTCTCTGTGCTAGAGCAGCACCCGCAGAGGCGGCCAAGGGCAAGCAGGGCAAGGCTGCTTCTGCTCGAAAGTCAGGGTTTGATGGCTGTCGAGGCGCTCGCGCGGGGCTCTCCCAGGGCTGGCATGTCAAACGGGGACCAGCCTCCCCCTCTCCATGCTAGAGCGGCACCTGCAGAGGCAGCCAAGGGCAAGCAGGGCAAGGACACTACTGTTCGAAAGGCAGGGTTCAGCGGCCGGCGAGGCGCTTTCACGGAGCTCTCTCGGGACTGGCGGGTGATGGGGGAGCAGCAGGCCGATCGCCTTACCAGTACCTGGGACTCTTATGTGACTTCCTGGCCATGTGTGCCCCGAAGAAGTGCCAATCAGAAGTCAATCCAGTTGCTGCATGAGTCCCTGGGGAGGGCGGGGCCTCGCTCTGCGCCTGTGTGCGCCCTGCAAGCCGCTGCCAAGCAGCATGCTTTCTGGCAGCAAGTGAGCTGGGAAGAAGCGGAGAGTGGGGGGGGAGGAGGAGGTGGGGGGAGGTGTGGGGAGGAAGGCGACGCTGCGTACCACCAGCCAGGTGCTTGCGTACCACCGGTGGTACGCGTATCACCGGTTAAAAAGCCCTGGCTTAGCTGAGGCAGGTCCTGACAGCAGGAATGGAAGCTGTTTGTCTTCCATAGCCTTAAATTCTTCTTCCTGTGCTTAAAGTCTTGCCCTCCCTCCAAGAAACCCCCAAACTCTGGGGAAAAAAGACAAAAAGATTTAATTAGTTACTCTACTGCACTCTTTTCAAGAGTTAGGATGCTGAATTGCAGCCCCTCAAACATTTTCCACCTCTAGAGTAGATTGACAACCGAAGCAAGGTCTGTCTGCTTCTGATAATACCTGAATGTCAGAAAAATCTACTTTGAGCCTGTTATTCTGTAATTTAATTTTCTAGTTTCTTGGCAGCCTCGAGAATATAGAACAATTCTAATTTTCTTGCAATAAATAGATTTATACTGACGTGTATAAAACCATGTGTGTTCTTGTCAGTTCTTTCTGCTATGGCAGTGTTTCTCAACCTTGGCAACTTTAAGATGCATCGGTTTCAACTCCCAGAATTCCCCAACCAGCTTGCTTTCCCCCTCACCCAACTTTATGGTTTCTCAGACAGAGTTTTCCTTTCTTCTTCCAAGAGTTGCCTTAGGACTTTTTTTTCCTCATTTGCCTTTGTTGCTCCTGGTAGGGATCAGAAAAATGCATACAGCTCTTAGGGCTTTTACTGCTGAAATGGAGTTCAAAGACTTAACAGAGTCCTCTGCAGAGACAAAGAACATCCTCCATACAAAGCCTGCAAACCCCTGAGGATGTAACAGCTTTTCTTTCTCAGCCTTCAGACTTTCTATAGGTAGAAGATATAGCTAGCTGTTTTTATATAATGGGAAAAGTTCACCAAGATGAACAGAATAGATACATTAAGCCCCATTTTAGACCCATCTGGAAAGATGTGACAGATGCTGTAGTGTTTTGACTGTCTAGAAACACTCCTGTTTCCTTTTGGAATAAATGACAATAAATAAATAAAAATCTTGGAAAGTGTATCCTGACTTCATGAGGCTAATTATGTTGTTGACATTTGTGTAAAGAATGTCATTTGCAACACTTGCATCATGCAGATGAAATACATTCATTGTAATCACCAAATTTGTACTGAATGGACTTTCAAAGGTTGCAGAAAACCATTCCCTTCAAATTCTTCCTTACAATGAGGCTTCAGTCTATTTTTTCTTCTTATTCACACTGAGGCCAATCTTAAATACAATGCTACAACATCTTAAATATATTACTGTTTTTCTACTTGACTGATTTCATGAGGGAAGTTATTGGCATGAATATAATGAATGCAGGTTGATCCATATAATAATAGGAGCATGATTTTGCATCAGCCTTACATTATAATACAAAGAACTAAGTGCCATAAACCCCTGTCAACTGCAAATTGGAAAAGAGAAGGCCTTTTATATCAACAGAAAGTTTGTAGCATTCATTGTTTTCATTTTGATGAAGTTTTTCCTGTCTATAATATTTTTGGATAACATAGAACAACATCGGTTAAATTGCACATGGTAAAGTTGTATGCCTCATTATCAGGAACTGGAGACTGCTATACACAGAGAACCGGCTGTTCACATATTTGAATCTCACCACTGGAATAATTTCATTGTATATTATATCAAATATACAAATCTCAGATTTGAATTGGGAGCTGTTGAAGGTTGCACTCTATATATAGAACAGACATGTCAAACTCGTCACATCACGTGACATCATGCGACGTATCAGAGCTTTTCCCCCATTGCTGGCAATGGGGTGGGCACGGTTTCGTCATGATGTGTCTGGCCCGTGGGTAGGCAGTTTGACACCCCTGCTATAGAAGGATCATAAGTGTATGAATTGTGGAGTAATTATATTTTAATAGTGATTATTAACATGATGATGTACAGTGCATTCAGAAAGTATTCAGACCCCCCTCACTTTTGTCAATTTTGTTATGTTGCAGCCTGATTCTACAATTGTTGAAATTCATTTTTTCTCATTAAAGTATACTCAGTACCCCATAATAACAAAGTGAAAACAGAATTTTAGAAATGTCTGTAAATTTATTTTAAAAACCCTGAAATAACACATTGGCATAAGTATTCAAACCCTTGGCAACAACACTTTAAATTTAGCTCAGGTGCCTCCCAATTCTCTTGATCATTGCTAACATGTTTCTGCACTTTGATTGGAGTCAACCTGTGGTTAATCAAATTGATTGGACATGATTTGGAAAGGCACACACCTCTCTATAGAAGGCCTCACAACTGACAATGCATACTGTATCAGAGAAAAGCCATGAGGTCAAAGGAACTGCCTGGAGAACTCAGAGACAGGATTATTGCAAGGCACAAATCTGGGGAGGCTACAATACATTTGCTGCTGCAATGAAGGTTCCTAAGAGCAAAATGGCATCCATAATTCTCAAATGGAAGAAGTTTGGCATAATCAGGACTCTTCCAAGAGCTGGCTGCCTGGTCAAACTGAGCAAGGAGAAGGGCCTTAGTAAAAGAGGTGACCAAGAACCCAATTGTCACTCTGACTGAGCTCCAGAAAACCTGTATGGAGATGGGACAGAGTTCCAGAAGAATGACCATCATTGCAGCCTTCCACCAATCTGGGCTTTATGGCAGAGTGGCTAGATTGAAGCCTCTCCTCAGTGCAAAATATATGAAAGTCTGCTTGGAGTTTGCAAAAAAGTACCTGAAGGACTCTCAGGCTGTGATGAATAAGATTCTCTGGTCTCATGAAACCAAGACTGAACTGTTTAGCTTCAGTTCTAAATGTTATGTCTGGAGGAAACCAGGCACCATTCATAACCTGCCCCAACATTATGCCAACAATGAAGCATGGTAGTGGCAGCATCATGTTGTGGGGGCGTTTTTCAGCAGGAGGGACTGGGAGACTGGTCAGGGTTGAGGGAAAGCTGAATAGAGCAAAGTACAAGAATATCCTCAATGAAAATGTTCCACAGTGCTCAGGACCTCAGAGTGGGCTGAAGGTTCACTTTCCACCATGACAACGATCCAAAACACACAGCCAAGAGAACACAGGAGTAGCTTAGGGTCAACTCTGAGAAAGTCCTAGAGTGTCCCGGCCAGAGTCCTGACCTGAACCCTACTGAACATCTCTTGAGGGATATGAAAATGGCTGTCCAGCGACAGTCGCCATCCAACCTGATGGAACTTGAGAGGATTTGCAAAGAAGAATGGCAGAAAATTTCCCAATCCAGATGTGTAAAGCTTGTTGCATCATACCCAAAAAGACTTGAGGCTGCGATTGCTGCCAAAGGTACCTCAACAAAGTACTGAGGGAAGGGTCTGAATACTTATGCCAATGTGATATTTCAGTTTTTTTCTTTTTAATAAATTTACAATTTATTAATTTATAATAAATTTATGAAGGAATTCTTAGAATTTTATATCTTAAGTTTTCCTTTTCACAGAGATTTCTGTTTCTTTCACAGTACTGCCCAACAGAGCTTCTTCATGTAACAAAAAGCATGCAAATTGCCCATCACTTGTAGGAAGTGATTTAGCTTGATTGACATGGGATATATTGTGAGGTAATATGCTCATTCAGGTAGAATAAACCATCTGGCCCAGAACACTCCAAAATCTGGAGCAACCGCTGATATGTTAGTTCATTTACAGTTAAAAATTTGTCTGTCCTTGAAGCACTTTCTGTTTAATTCATCTAGAACTGCCTAGTCCAACTGAGTGCCTTGGTGTCTGATGCCTTTGTGACTACATCCCCCAGAATACTTAGGCAGCATAGCCATTTCTAGAACATTTCTAGAACACTAGGAAATCTAAGGGGCTTGGTCCAACATACCTAATGGGCACTAGATTTGAGAAGGTGGAGCCAGGAGCTTTGTGTTCAGCTTAATCTAGTAGAGTTATGAATCTACATTCATTGCATTTGTGATGGGAAAGAGCTTCTGCTGGAGGAGAGAGTGATGATCATAGAATAAACCATATTACGACTAAAGATACCTTACATTTTTGTCATGTGTAGGGCATAAATTCATTTAATAGACTGTTGTGATGTATGAGATAACAAATTGGTATTTTCAGTCAGGGTCTGAAATGCAAAACAGTACAAAGTGCAAAAAAAAGTACAAAAGTGCAAAACAGTATAAAGAGAAGGGAAGGCTCCACCTAGCAAAATGAATTATGCTGTTCTTTTTTTCAGTAGCAAATGTCCATGTCTAACTTGTCAAGAAAAGTCCTTCTCAGAATTTGATTAAATGAGGACTCTCAACAACTGAGATTTAATGTTTGGAATGGTTCTCCTAGTGCTTTTAATTGTTCCTTATGCTCACTTCAGGAAGCACACAGTATAGCACAGGGGTTCTTCATCTTTTTGGCTTTGGACCTCTTAAAGTTTGGTGAAACTTACAAACCACCTCTGGGATAAAAATCCATAATATAATTGATATAGGTTGTATTAGAAAGGAAACTAATTTTTGTCAGATATGAATAACTACTAAATTCATGAGCCATGGTGGTGCAGTGGTTAGAATGCAGTACTGCAGGCTATTTCTGCTGACTGCAGTTTGGCGGTTCAATTCTCACCCGCTCAAGGTTGACTCAGCCTTCCATCCTTCCGAGGTCAGTAAAATGAGAACCCAGATTGTTGAGGGCAATATGCTGACTCTGTAAACTGCTTAGAGAGGGCTATAAAGCACTGTGACATCTAAGTGCTATTGCTAATAATTAGTTTAATAATATTAATAAATTAAAAGCAAAATATGAAACATATATTTAGATAATTCAAATAATTTTAGATTCTGAGATGTATTGAAGATACTCAACAGTTTTTGCAGGCTGTAATTACTTTGTTGGTTACATACAATATTAAATGAAAAGCCAAGTTTCTGATAGAGATGAATGAAAATAGAGTTCTAATTTTTTCCCCACCTAATAATTTCTCAAATGTTGATCTTTGTTCTTGTTCTTTAATTTTCACATTAGAGTAGGATCAGTCTATCAGCACTGTTCTGCTTATAATTTTACTCATGTGAACAGTAGTAGACATGCAAAAATTAGGACTTCAATCTGGGATGCATTTGGGTATTCAAGGCTTCTGGACTGTGGTGCAGATTAAGAAGCCTAACTGGATAAAGAAATGGAGTTGTTGGTGTGTGTTTCTGAATATGTTGTGTGGAATCAAAATGCAGGACCCAAAGGCTCATTGCAGTGTTGATTAGACAATATGTACTGGGGGGAGACTTCTTTTAAAAGAGTAGTGGAAAACACACCCCTGCAGACAGAGATGCACTCATATTTATACATTTCAGAAAGGAGGGGGAAATGATACATGCATACATATTCATAAATAATAACACAATGGATCTCAGGTTACTTCCAACTTGTTATCTACTGAGAACAATGATCTTACTTAGAAGGAATATTTGCATCTTGAAATTCAGGAATTGCAATAGGAACGTTCTCATATAAAAACTTAAAATGGACCACTCTGATCTAGATGTTGCAAAGCCACATTCTTTTTCTCTTAAATTGTTCCATTCATCTGAAAACTGATTTTCCCAAAGTCAGCAAATCCTGATTTGGCATGACTCCGTTCTGTGATGCAGAAGCCTCTACTCAATAAGATACAGCTTCAAGCTAGGACTTTTCTTTCAAGCATTCCAGTTAATTATGTCCATTGCAACTATAATTTGTTTGCTCCGTTGCAATTTTTGCAACCCCGATGAAGAATATGTGTCAGTATTTTAAACGTAGAATGGAAACATATGTCCTTATATGGCATCGAGCAGAGATTTAGTTGCCTTAAAGTCAACATAATAGGGATCAGTTTAACAGCACTCTCCAAAACATTGTTCTGCCAAAATCATGGTAATTACTATAGTCTCTAAGTGCATTTTAACACTGCAGTGATTGAGGTACATACCTTTCTCTGGGTTTTTAAAGCAAAATCAGCAGTACAACTTTTCATCCTTTTTTCCAATCTCTTGAGCTACTGGAAAATGAAAGAGAAACATTTCAAATTCAGGTGACTGGTAAAATGGTGAAACAGTGCTCTAGTGGATTATTTTTAAAAAGCTCACAGAAGGAAAAGTTGGCAGCTCAGAGAAAGTAGTTTGAAAGAATTCTGCTAGGTTTTGAACCTGCAGTTTTCTGTTTCCAAGGAAGGTGTTGTAAACAGTAGTCTGTTATGGTATTCCTGGCAAAGGAAAAGGAAAGTTTAAAGATCTTAGAGGTGATGGTACCCTTGTGCTTCAGCCAGTGAGCTGCTGGGCTTAGCCTGCAACAAACTGACAATCTGAAATTGAGACAAGAGTGCTCAAGATGATATAATATGGAAAAGCGATTGCCTTTTGGAAGTGCAAATAAATAAATAAATAAATAATAAAAGGCCCTGCGGCCTTTTTGACAATGTGGGGAGGAGTGATTGTTCATTTCTGACCATTCAAAATGGCTGCTGCTAGTTTTGGTGATGGGGAACTGGGGAGTGAGAATAAGCTTTAGAGAGTCATAGATTTCATTTTAGTTTTGAAAAGAAACATGTACAGGTAAAGCCCATACTACCCAAAGGGTTATTAAGGAAATCTAATCTCTTAGCATAAAATGCCCATTATTATTTTATAAGCATGTATGGTGGAAAGATAAGTGACTCCCCTGATGGCATTGAGAACTTCAATTTGTCTTACAGAACCTTTTTTTCTTGAAGATCATAGATAACTGCTGAATCTCAGGGAGAAAAAAAACACCACTATTTGAACCAAGAAATTCATCAGTTTGCTTTGGGTAAAATAGTAGCTGGCACATGATAAAGATGAATATGCCAATTTATGGATAAGCATTATAATTCTGTATGTTTGATACATTTGAAAGAGAAAATCTATCAATGTTTTGATGTTTGAGCAGTGGCAGGGATTATAAATTCTGAACACAGATCTTGGCATTACAATTCACTAAGCATATTTTTCTAAAAACTCCCACTGAGCTGAGGATTGCAAACTCAAATATTTTCTAGGAAGCAATCCTGTCAAATAGCACTGGCTGACATGTGCATACAACCATTTTTAAACCATTATTTTCAGCAAATTCCAAAATGTTAACACTTAGAAATGCAGTGAAAAATAATTGCATTTTAGTATAACTAGTCTACATCATATGAAGGAGCAAACTATTTGCTACAGCAAATTTCACACTATCCAACCCACTGAATTCGAACTGCAGAGAACTGATCCAAAATATGTTGCATTCTGAACTTTTGGACAAAATCTCCTCTGTTGAAAGCTGTGGCCTTGAGATAGCAATTCCTGCATTCAGTATGAAATAAACAATTTAGGAATACAGATTACTATCCATGGCAATTAGAAGAATGTCACAGCATGGCCAATCACTGTAACAACAATAATCCTATTTAATCAAGATAATCATCTACTATGATTATCTATGGATTCAGGAAACATCCTGAATTCAAATATGGGTGAATGGGGTGTCTCTTCTATACATGGGAGAGCTGTTTCCAATTGAAGAAAAACTGTTGCTACAGATAACTAAACCAAATGGGTTACCTTCAGATCACAGGTAGGCAATAGATGAGTAACCCCCACTATACTGGCTGCATCACAAGCATTTTACTATTTAAAAGAGCTGTGGTGACACAGTGGTTAGAATGCAGTATTGCAAGGCTAACTTTGCCCACAGCCTGGAGTTCAATAGTGACTGGGTCAAAGTTGACTAAGCCTTCCATCCTCCCGAGGTCGATAAAATGCTGACTCTATAAACCATTTAGAGAGGGCTGTAAAGCACTATGAAGTGGTATATATGTCTAAGTGCTATTGCTAAAAATCAATTCTAATGACTGGAATGCGATTTTCATTGCAGGGATAATTTATAATGGACAACTGAATGGTCCTTTTTAGATATTTCTTTTAAAATGACTATTCTAGGTTGCTTTTTAATCACATCTTCAGTCAAATAACATGGGTTTATTTCAATATCAGTATCACATAATTGATAAATAATCAGTAAAATGCTATTGAAGGGAATCTGTCCCTGCACATTTCTAATAAGTCTCACTGAGAATTTCTTAAAACCAAGCTTTCTGCTCCAACACCCTAGAAAAACATTAGGTCAACACCACTGCTGCCTGAGTATCATAGCAAATATTCATTTTTAAACTAAAATATGGCATAATGTCTGTAAGTGCCACTTATCCTGCCACTCTGTTTGGGTCCAAATGCAAACTCCTTTCAATCAAGAACAGAATTTCAAACATAGAATCCTGAAATCCAAGCTCACTGAGAATGCTGAATATTAAGCAGCTCAAGCAGAAAAACCTAAACAAGAACTTCTAGCAATAATTAAAACATGACAAGTTTTAGAAACAGCTATTTGAGCAGCTTACTATATAAACAACAATGCAAGAAATTCAAAAGAATTGAACATGATACATTCCAGAATAGACATTCATGCTTGGGTTTTATACCATCTGAAGAGAAACCAGAGTACGTGCTTGCATTTCTGTGATATTTTTCTATTCTGCTTACCTTGAAATGGTGAGAGCATCATGGCTAAATCAATTATCCCATCACCCATAAGAGAGTCCAGGCAGGAATAAGAAAAGAGTTGCTGAAGCTTTGGGTGTGGGGGGAGGCAGAGGGGAAGGCAAGAGGTTCTGCCAAAGTGAGACTAAACTGTTACTAAGGTCGTTCACGACAACTTATCTCGTGGCGATGAGGGTGGCAAGGTCTAACCACTTTGCCACCCTCATCGCGTCCACAGATAATCGCCCGGCCACCCTGTTTAGAGTAACTCGCTCCCTCCTTAATCAGGAGGTGAGGGAGGAGCCCTTGCAGGGTCGTGCTGAGGAGTTTAATCGATATCTGTTGGACAAAATCGCTCAGATCCGGACCGGTCTGGACTCCGACTGGGCAGAGTCTGATGATGAGGATACGGGCAGTCTTGTCAATGTTATCTGGGAGGAGTTCAATCCTGTGACTCCTGAAGACGTGGACAGGATCATGGGGAAGCTGAGCTCCACCACGTGTTTGTTGGACCCGTGCCCCTCGTGGCTGGTTTATGCAGCCCGGGACGGGACAAGAGGCTGGCTCCAGGCAGTGATAACTGCTTCTCTGAGGGAGGGTAGTTTTCCTGCCACCTTGAAGGAGGCGGTGGTGAGACCCCTCCTCAAGAAGCCTGCCCTGGACCCAGCTGTATTAAATAACTTTCATCCGGTCTCCAGCCTTCGCTTTCTTGCGAAGGTTGTTGAGAGCGTGGTGGCACATCAGCTCCCTCTGTTCCTGGAGGAAGCTGATTATCTAGACCTGTACCAATCAGGCTTCAGGCCCGGGTACAGCACGGAGACGGCATTGATCACGCTGGTGAATGATCTCTGGTGGGCGCGGGACAGGGGCTGTTCCTCTGTCCTAGTCCTATTAGACCTCTCAGCGGCTTTCAATACCATCGACCATGGTATCCTGCTGCGGCGCCTCAGGGGGTTGGGAGTGGGAGGCACAGTTCTTCAGTGGTTCTCCTCCTACCTTCTGGGGTGTTCACAGTCGGTGTTGGCAGGAGGGCAGAGGTCGACCTTGAGGTCCCTTGTTTGTGGAGTTCCTCAGGGATCGGTCCTCTCGCCTCTCCTGTTCAACATCTACATGAAGCCTCTGGGTGAGATCATTCGTGGTTTTGGAGTTGGTTATCATCAGTACGCTGATGATACCCAGTTTTTTATTTCAACCCCAAACCACCCCAGTGATGCCCTCGACGTGATGTCCCATTGCCTGGAGGCGGTTCGGGTCTGGATGGGGAGGAACAGGCTTCGACTCAACCCTGACAAGACTGAGTGGCTGTACGTGTCGGCATCTCAGGATATTCAGAATATTCCATCTCTTTCTATGGGGGGTGAGCTATTACCCCCCGTAGATAGGGCTCGCAACTTGGGGGTCCTTCTAGATTCATGGCTCTCCTTAGAAGATCATATAGGAGCTGTGACTAGGGGGGCTTTCACCCAGGTTCGCCTGGTGCGCCAGTTGCGGCTCTATCTAGACCGGGATGCCTTGCGTACAGTCACTCATGCACTCGTGACCTCTCGTTTGGACTACTGCAATGCTCTCTACATGGGGCTGCCCTTGAGGACCACCCGGAGGCTTCAACTGGTGCAGAATGCAGCCGCGCGAGTTGTGTTGGGGGTCTCCCGATACTCCCATGTTACACCTCTGCTCCGCGAGCTGCATTGGCTGCCAGTTGCCCTCTGGGTGAGATTCAAGGTGCTGGTTATGACCTACAAAGCCCTACATGGCATGGGTCTGGATTACCTACGGCAGCACCTGCTGCAGGCATCAACTTCCCTCCGTCCAGTGCGCTCCCACAGAGAGGGCATCCTCAGGGTGCCTCCGATCAAAGAATGTTGATTGGTGGCCCCCAGGGGGAGGGCGTTCTCTGTGGGTGCGCCAGACCTGTGGAACCGCTTGCCGGTTGAGCTCCGGATGGCTCCCGACCTGCGCTCCTTCCGGCGTGATTTAAAAACTTATTTATTTGAACAATCTGGCCTGGTCTGATGGGTTTGGGGTTGGATTTAGTTCTAACACATTTTTAGTATTGTATTATTGGGCATAATTATTTAATTCTTTTTAATCTCTTTTTTAACTTTTGTATTTACATTTTGATATTTATTGCCCTGTACACCGCCCTGAGTCCTTCGGGAGAAGGGCGGTATAAAAATTTAATAAATAAATAAATAAATGAATACAAGGTTTGCATGTTGCAAGTGGAAAAACCCAGTTTTGGTCTGAGTTCCATACACTGGCATAAAGCTAGAAATAAGCCACCTCAGCTCTCCAAAGCAGGAGTGATGAATTGGTCTTGTTCAGAACTATTCCTGAAGTGGCTGCAAGTGGCTACAAATACTCATTGGCTTTGTCAAGATTAGGCAAGAAGGCTGACTTTACAATGGGAATGGAGATGCCAAAATAACCTAGCCTTCCTCTGGGAGCAAACCTAGGTTATGTGAATGTAATCCTGTCAGCTTCAGGATATATCAATTCAGTTTCCTCTGATTTCATCTACAGATTAACATATTGCCCAGAATTGGTTGTTGCCACTTTTGCAATCAGATCAACTCTATGAAAGCCAGGCATTGAAGGGAATTCCTCTCTTACTCTTAGTCCAAAAGCAGATTCACAATTCAACTGGGAATGGATGAAGAAGAACCCTGGGGAATGGCCGATCAGCCAGAAAAAGAGCTTCCTCTTACGTACAGAAGAGCACCCACTCATAGTAGTGTCTTAAAGCTGGATCATTGGAAAAATGGTGACAAATGTGCAGTGAGGTCTTACAAAATCCTTGCTTGCTCACCTCAGGAAGGCAGCCACACAGAACAATTTTTGAGTGAGCTGCACTGGCTATAATTACCCAACTGGGCATAACTATATTTATTTATTTATTTATTATTGGGACTTATATGCCGCCCTATCTCCCGAAGGACTCAGGGCGGCTAACAACAATATGCTTGCTTTCATGAGTAGGGTGAAGGTAAGAATGGCATTTCTGCTTTGGCTTATAATATTTACGTTCTTTAAACAAGACAGATTAGAACTTTGGATTTGGGAGGAGACAATGAAATTACCTGCATTTCTAAGCAGGGAATTCAGGGCAACTGTTCACTACAACCATTGTATCAGTTTGATGGGTGACATTTGAAGTTATGGTTCTTTTGAATGACATCGATCACATCCAGACTATTTATTGAATAGAAAGTGAGTCTGTTGTAAACATTGACAAATGCTTCCATATCTTTATCTACTGACATTTCTAGTACCTGAAAAATTGCCCTGAAATTTCTGGTGTCAAATACAAACATATTGTTTCTTGCAGGAAAGTGCTGCCTCTAGCATCAGCCTAGTTTTGCTTGTGGCTTGACAAGTACATTGCTGATTCTACTTTGAATTACAAGAGAAATCTTTCATGTTATATAGTTGGATCCAGAGCAGGTTTTTTAATAATCATAACAATGTGGATGTTCTGGGGTTCTCCTTAGAATGTTCCACTAATATAAGAAATCCTATTTTAGTTAATTTCTCCTCTCTCTGTAAACCCCAGTGGCAGACAGAATATTTTTTAAAGAGGGGGAGAGAGGGCTTAGTGAAGGAGACAGTGCCTTTCCCAAAGGTTTAGCAGCAGTGGATTAGCATTATTGTAGTCCAACATATCTGGAGGGCAGGGACCAGACTGAGGAAGGTTAACATGGTATCCAAATGAGAATTTTCACAAACTTTTATGTGAACTTCCTGATGTTACAAGCCAATTGACAGTTGTTGGAGAAAAATATCTTTAAACACTCTTCTTCTTTCTCAATCATCTTAGTGATGAGGTCCAGCACTCTACATAATCAGGACACAATTTGTGAGGTCTCCACTATCTTTAAGAAGAGTCTGGTCAAGCATTTGAAGAACACACTCACACATTTCCTTAGGCAAGACCTCAAGCAAACACATGAGCAAGCTTTTAGAATTCATTTCCATACAAGGAGTTACAGGTGGTACAATCCCATTGGCTAATTAGATAAATATTTCATTACCTTCCAAGTAATCTGAATGTTCCCCACTTACACAACGCCTCGTGCACATATAATAAAGTATCTATTATGCCATGCAATATATTGTGGATATAAAAGGAAATTTCCAGCTACCTACAGCTTTTGCATAGACTGAGGCTTTTTCCTGGAAGAAGGGAACTTGTACTGATTGACAAGTCCCTTATGCTATTATATGTGACATATACTGTAAGCTCCTCTGCTCCTTTGGGGTTGCTCTAGTTGCATACTTCAGAAGAGTTACATTAACCACATCCTTACACATGCAAACTTCCAGGGTCAAGCATTGTGCCTTCATAGCAACTGTTTTGATCCTTTCTTTCATATATCCCTTACATAGTGCAATTGTAAATCAAAATCTAATTGGGGAAGAATGTACCTTCCTGTCCTGGTTCCTCCATTATGAACTATACAAACAATCTTTGTTCTCCAGGGGTCTTCAAACTTGGTCCTTTTATAACTCATGGATTTCAACTCCCAGAATTCCTCAGCCAGGCACGCTGAATTCTGGGAGCTGAAGTCCATGAGTCATAAAAGGGCCGAGTTTGAAGATCCCTGCTCAAGATAGTTCAAGCACAATGATGGCAATGATTAACACCCACCTGCCTTAAGAACAAAAGAACCCAAGGACTTGCTTTGATTTTCCACTTTTCAATAGAAACAAGTAAAGTTGGTATATAGCAGGATACAGCAAATGTTGAATCTCTACAGATGTTCCACCCAAGACTAGTAATGCAGCTAGTTGAAGTAATGTAGATGAATTCATTTAAAAATCAAGGCCAAAAAAAAAAAACTTTTACAGAGGGACCATTTAACATATATTTTCTAAATGGGCTTTACAACCCAATATAATAGAAGCTTTTGAAGATATGGCTTAAATTTGTTTTCTGTTAAGTGGGAAACAATAACAATGAAAATGCTCTACTTTAACAATCCATCTGGAGTTTAATTCGCAACAATATGTTTTCAATCACTGCTAGTATTCTGGTTCTGCTGTGGGATTGAAAGACAACTACAATTCCATAGTTTGGTCCAGCAATTATCTATCTTACCACTCAAAATGGAGGGTGATTTATAGTTAAGAAAAGAAGCACAGTAACTGCTCTGCTTTCAGATGTCTAAGACAAGGGAAAATTATTGATTTCTACTACTAGGGACAGAATCTGGAGCTTTACCTCCATTGTATTTGCTATACCCAAATAAAGTCATTAAATTCACAAGGATAATTTTTTTTATAAAACCTGATATCTTATTCTGGCTTTAAATTTATAAAAAAATATTTTTTTCCAAAAAACTGTTAACTACTACAGGAACATTTTGAGAGCTAAGGTAGAGTTACTCAAGATAAATTATGGAAATGTTCTCATAGAGAAAAGTGGACAACAGCACTGTGTTCTTAAACTCTTGTTCTGTACTGATGGGTTGAGAAAAATACTGTCCAAACAGAGATGCTTTAGCAGCAACTTTCAAAGGGCTACCACAGCCCCCACAGCTGATGTGCTCTTCCAAATTATATTTCTGGAAAGTAATTGCCATTCCCTTTCTGTGGGCAGCTGAAAGACTTCTACCTCAAGTGATTGGAAAGATGCTAAAAAATGGTCCAGTGGACTTATTAAAAGAAAAAAAAAACTTCCAGTGAAAAGGTAGGCACTTAAGGAAAAAAATAATTTATTCCTTGTCATGGGGTGCCACCTTGTAAGGATGTCAGGATTTAGACTCCCCCAGGAAGTTAAGGGCTCTTCTAGTGGCATTGTAGATACTAGCAGACTCTCTTATGTCATACAGGCCTTAGCAGAGAAGCAAACTAGGAGCATCTCTATTTATCTACTCTCACAGAACATGCTTTTGAACTACTTGGTGGACAGAAGCTGAGGGGAGTGACAGGAGCTCACCCCACCACACAGTGCTAGAACTTGAACCGCTGGAGCAGACACCATCTCCAGTATCATTAAGACACTGAGCCAGCACACTTCTCTATGTGCTGTTTTCTGGATCAACAAGGGCTGAATCCAGTTTCTGGACAGGACTCAGTTGCTTTTTCTAGGCAATCTAGGTAAAGCTATTGAATAGAAATTGTCCCAGAATGAGGACCAGTCAATGAAAATCAGGAAATTATAAAGTACTTTTAGGAATCAAATTGACTCACAGTTTTCAGAAACAAATGTTTGAAATTTGGAAAAAAAATCTCAAATCAAATATCATTGAACAATAACCTAAATGTTTCATATTCAGAAACAAGGCGTTGACCCTGACTTGATGGTATATAATGGTAAAGGTAAAGGTTCCCCTGCACATGTGTGCTAGTCATTTCCAACTCTAGGGGCCGGTGCTCATCTCCGTTTCAAAGCCGAAGAGCCAGAGTTTCTCCAAGGACGTCTCTGTGGTCATGTGGCCAGCATGACTAGACGCCAAAGGCGCACGGAACGCTGTTACCTTCCCACCGTAGTGGTCCCTATTTTTCTACTTGCATTTTTACGTGCTTTTGAACTGCTAGGTTGGCAGAAGCTGGGACGAGTAACAGGCGCTCACTCTGTTACGCGGCACTCGGGATTCGACCCACCAAACTGCCGACCTTCTGATCGACAAGCTCAGCGTCCTAACACACTGAGCCACCGCGTCCCTTGATGGTATATAATCAATACAAAATGAAACAGAATATCAGTTATCTGAATACAACAAAAACTTTAAGAAAAAGCAGGAAAGAAACTGTAAGACAAAGATTACCTCTTTCTTCCTTTTTGAGAAATGTGAATATTTATCCATAAAATCCCCAGGGATTCTGTCTGACTTGAATATCTAAGTGGAAGAAATTCCAAGTAAGCTGTTTTGCAATAGTCATCAGTGATTCACAAAACAGAAAACTACAAAATTACACTTTGTCATTCAAAAGTTGACCGAATCCACACAATTAAACCTTAACTGACTTTTAAATATTTGTATTTTTACTGCATATCCCCTGAGTTTTCATTCAACTTTATCCAACTCCGGTAACTATGATCTCAAGATAAATATCTCAAAGAACTGATCGGCAAATAAAGATTGGAAAGTTGTTTGATAATTATTCTGAAGTGCACTTTTTGTTATATTGTCATTGAGCAGCTCATGACTGCAAAGTAAAAGAGGTTGCGTTGCTTTCTGTCTTGTTCTTATGGCAACAGGGAGTCCTGTTGGATTTATACAGGGCTAATTTGTATCAAATTTAGATTCATAAAAGGCTTTTCTTTGTAGGACTTCTTTCTCTCACCCTGCATGCCTGTGGTAGGCAACTGCTCCAGTTAATTCTGTTTAGATATCACATCTGTATCATCCCTTTAAACCAGGGGTCCCCAACCCCCAGTCCATGGACCGGCACCGGGCCGCAGCATACCAGCAACTGGGCCGCACAAACAAATTGAAACCCCATCTGCTGGCAGCACACAAAGCCATGCCCCCTCTGGTCTGCAGAAAAATCTTTCTCCACAGAACCGGTCCCTGGTGCTCAAAAGCTTGGGGGCCTCTGCTTTAAACAGTACAATATCTTCAGTAATTATTTTGAACACATTCTTGAGGTTCTAAAACTTACAGTTTAGTTTACAGTACTTTAGGAAAAAAAAGTGTAAAAAGAAAATTAAGACTTTGTACTAGGTCAGCTTTGCTTCTATAAGGTCATTTTTAGAGGTATTAAATAATTTTATTTAGATATGAGCAAGGTACTATGCTTTGGTGGGAAAATATCACTTTCAAATTTCTTCACCCTTATAGCAATTTCTTCCAGTGCAGCACCTGTTTTATTAAAGCAGTGTTTATTAAAGTGTGGTTCTGGGGCTCTTTGGGGTCCCCCAAAATCCTCTTGGGGTCCACAAAAATCAACATTACTTGCCAACCTATATTGAAAAATAATGCAATATTAAAATCCCATCAAACAATTGTGAGATGTGGTAGATGCAGCAAATGCATTTTAATTTTTAATATACATTGATAAATATACATGCAAAAAGAAATTTGAGATCTTCCATGATTTTTAAAAATGGGAAAGGGTCCTGAGAGAGAAAAATTTTTACAAAACATTTTACTAGAGCAAGATCTCTCAATGAAGTTAATTCAATAAAACAACCGAGTTATTGGACATTGTAAATACTTTTCCCCCCAGCAAGGATGAATTAGACTTTACTAAGACACATACATCTAAGCATTCTTATCAAGTGTTTGTAATTTCTCCCAGTAAATTCATTATAATTATTTCTTGATTATTGAAAGAAATAATTATAATGGATTTACTGGGACAAATTAGCATGAGTAACAATTGGTCTCATTTTTCATGTAAATACTGCTGGTATCATGATGAGCTGCTGCGGCGTACACTCCATGGGTATTAAATAAATGATTGGCTATGCTGGAAGCAGTTCTCCCATGAAAATCAATATTCACTCACTCCTTTTACCAATTCCAGTTGAGAAGAAAAAGCTTCTTCTATAAACATTGAACTTTCTCCAGTTTTCCTATCAACTACCTTATAGTCCTTATAAATAGGTAAAGGTTCCCCCGCACATGCGTGCTAGTCATTTCCAACTCTAGGGGCCTGTGCTCATCTCCATTTCAAATCTGAAGAGCCAGCGCTTGTCTGTGGATGTCTCTGTGGTCATGTGGCCGGCATGACTAGACGCCAAAGGCACACGGAACATTGTTACCTTCCCACTGTAGTGGCCCCTATTTTTCTACTTGCATTTTTATGTGCTTTCGAACTGCTAGGTTGGCAGAAGCTGGGACGAGTAACAGGCGATCAGTCTGTTATGCGGCACTCGGGATTTGACCTGCCAAACTGCCGATTTTCTGATTGACAAGCTCAGTGTCCTAACCCACTGAGCCACCGCGTCCCTTACTCCTTATAAAAAATAACTCTTAATAATGTGACAGTGATAAAATCCTATCTTGTTGAATATTCATGAAAGGCAATGAGACAACATCTTGTAATCAGAGGCAGAATCACAAGACCAAGCAGAGAATAAGTGCATGTCCCAAGAAAGGCCAAGAGCTGATGGACATAAAGACTGCATTCACACATTGTGCTAAAGAGATGCTTTGTTTAGATAGCCATGGTTTATCAAACCTTCACAACTGGTTGGCTTCATTTAACATGCTAACCATAAGTAATGGTTTATAAACTACAGTGCCAAGGCTAGACCAGGGTGTCAAACTGCTGGCCCGTGGGCCGGATGCGTCACCAGGAAACCACGCCCACCATTGTCGGCAATGGGAAAAAAGCTCAGATACGGCACGTGATGTCATGTGACATTGTGTTGTGACTCAGGGCCAGCCTGTGGGTCCGACAGCCGGCTCCGATGTATCGGATGACTCAGATGTGGGGGAGGAGGGAAACGAACCGGCTGATGATGATTTGGAGGCTTTGCAGAGTCCTCAGCCGGGGACCTCTTCTCAGCTGTGTGAGCCCGAGAGTGCGGAGGATGATGACCCACAGCTGGCCCTGTTCAAGGACGCCCGACGCAGGAGGCAGTCGAGCAGGAACAAACAAAGAAAGGCTATGGGACTCCTCGGGAGGAGGCACAGGGAGACCACGCCCTGAGCTCTCTATAAAAGGAGTGTTTGGGGAGGGGCTGGTTGCTGAAAGCAACTTTTCCGCTTGAGAAGACAAGCTCTAGTGTTTTTGTTAACTGCGTAATTAAATCTTGGCAGAAGCCTTTTAGCCTTGGACGCTCTCCAGACTCTTCTTTTTGAACAGGGGTTGCGAGAAGAGGGCTGGTTCAGAACAGTTTGCTTTCAGCCACCCACCCCTTATTACTACGATGGAGCAGCTTCTTGCCGAGAATGCCCAGCTCAACCAGCAACTCACCTTGCTGGCCACTCAGGTGGCACAACTGCAGGCTCAGGTACATGCTGCCCCCCCACCCAGGAGGAAATGTCAGATAGCTATGCCGGATAAATTTGCTGGTAATCCAGAACTGTTTCCTGCCTTCCTGGGACAATGCCAGCTTTTTATCAGCGTGAGAGCAGTTGATTTCCCCACTGACCGAGATAAGGTGGGATTCGTGTTGAGCCTTCTGTCGGGAGATGCAGCTCGTTGGGGCACGCCTCTGTTGGCACAGCCTAGCCCTTTGTTGGATAACTTTGGGGGGTTTTGTGACCATATGCGCCTCATGTACGAGGACCCGATTAAGGTGCAGACTGCCACCCGACGCCTGAAAGCTTTGAGGCAGGGTCAGCGCCCTCTACAGGCCTATATCAGCGATTTCCGGCTGCTTAGCCAGGATTCCGCCTGGAATGAGGCTGCGCTCGTGGATGCCTTTCAGGATGGCTTGTCAGAGGAGATGTTGGATGAGCTGGCCCGCGTGGACATTCCCTCAGACCTGAATGGGCTGATCCATCTTTGTCTGCGGATCGATGCCCGGCTGCAGCAGCGTAAGAGTCGCCGTGCCACCCCACAGACCCCTGCCGCCCCTGTTGTGCGTGAGCCCCCAGTCCAGAGGGAGGAGCCAATGGAGCTGGGTGCCGCCAGGTCCCGTCTATCGGTGACGGAAATGGACAGACGACGATCGGAGGGGTTGTGTTTTTACTGTGGGGACCCTGGACATTTGGCTGCTTCTTGCCCGAAGAAGCGTCAGCGGGCGTCAGTGACCAAGCCTGCCCCGAGAAAGTCCCCTGCGTTGCTATCGGGAAACGGCCCGAGCCCGATCTAGACGGTGTGAAAGATCGGGCGACCCACAACGATCACGCCGAGCGACGCCGTTCCGACGGTGCCTGTGAACCTCCACGGCATTTGATTTTGGAGGCATGACTGATCCTTCCGGGCAAGCCAGAGGGGATTCCGGTCCATGCCTTAATTGACTCTGGGGCTACCACTAACTTTATGGACTCGGCCTTTGTGGCCAAATGGGCTGTTCCCCAGTGTCCGGTGGATCCGCCCATGCTTGTGGAGACCATCGATGGTCGAGTGCTCCTGTCCGGGCCTATCACGGCCGCCATGCAACCCGTGTGTATGGCCATCAGTACCCATGTGGAGGCCATTCAGTTTTACGTCACTTCGGATCTGCACTTCCCCGTGGTCTTGGGACTGGCGTGGCTCCGGGCGCATGATCCACAGATCTATTGGTCTCAGAACTTGGTCACCTTCCCAAGTTTGCAGTGCGTGGACCACACCCGCCATATCTGTGCCGGCCAGGTGGAGGGTTCCTCAGGGGTTTCCTTGCCTCCCGAACTGTCCGACTTTGCTGACGTGTTCAGCGAGTCAGAGGCGGACCAATTACCCCCGCACAGGCCCTACGACTGCTCCATTGACCTAGTCCCTGATGCGCCTCTCCCAGTGGGGCGTTTGTACTCCATGTCGGAGCCCGAGTTGGCTGCATTGCGGGACTTCCTGACAAAGAACTTGGCTCGTGGATTCATCCGGCCCTCGTCCTCGCCAGTGTCTGCGCCCGTGCTCTTCGTCAAAAAGAAGTCGGGCGAGTTACGGCTTTGCTGTGACTACCGGAAACTCAACGCTATCACGGTGCGTAACCGCTACCCTCTGCCCCTCATCCCCGAGCTCTTGGACCGACTCCGGGAGGCTAAGATCTTCACGAAACTGGACCTGCGTGGAGCTTACAACCTCGTCAGGGTTCGGCCGGGTGATGAGTGGAAGACAGCGTTTGGTACTCGCTATGGACATTTCGAGTACACGGTGATGCCGTTTGGCCTGACCAACGCCCCCGCTGTGTTTCAGCATTTTATGAACGACATCTTTCGAGATCTGTTGGACCAGTTTGTCGTGATTTACCTGGACGACATCCTGATTTACTCCCCGTCGCGTGAAGCGCATCATCAGCATCTCCGTCAGGTCCTGCAGCGCCTCCAGAAACATCGGCTGTTTGCCAAGTTGGAGAAGTGCCAGTTCTACCAGGTGACCATCGATTTCTTGGGTCACCGCATTTCTCCTGAGGGCATCGCCATGGAACCGAGTAAAGTTGAGTCGTTGCAGAGTTGGCAACCCCCGCGTCGCGTGAAGGATGTTCAGCGACTTCTTGGATTTGCCAACTACTATCGAACATTCATCCGTGGCTTTGCTGCCTTGACAGCCCCCCTCACCCGGCTCCTGCAGAAGAAGACTCGGTTCCAGTGGAACGCCCTCGAACAACAGGCGTTCCAAGCTTTGAAGGACGCCTTCATGAAGGAGCCCATCTTGAAGCATCCTGACCCGCAACGGCCGTTTGTCGTGGAGGCGGACGCCTCCGACATTGCCATTGGGGCCGTGTTACTCCAGGCAGCGACGCCCAACGGTACCCTTTTCCCTTGCGCGTATCACTCTCGGAAATTGAATCCCTCGGAGCGCAACTATACCATCTGGGAGAAGGAGCTGCTGGCCATCAAGGCGGCGTTCGAGGCTTGGAGGCATCATCTGGAGGGGGCGCGGCATCAAATCGAGGTCCGGACGGACCACAAGAATCTGGAAAGCCTGCAGACCGCTCGGAATTTGAACCAACGCCAGATCCGGTGGTCCCTCTTCTTTGCGAGGTTTGACTTCCGGGTGCGGTACATACCAAGCGGGCACAACCAGAGAGCGGATGCTCTGTCCAGGAAGCCCGAGTACACCCGAGTGGAAGACAAGCTTCCGCCCAGGACCGTGATCCCCGTCGAGTCTTTTGCTGCGGTGCGGGAGCCGGTGGATATACGGGCTCGGATCCGGGAGGCGCAGCAGCAGGAGGCGTGGGTGGCTCAGCGGAAGGAAGAGGTGGGGCCAGATTCGCCTTGGTCGGTCACGGATGGACTCCTGTATTATCGTGACCGGCTCTATGTTCCAGGAGGGCCACTCAGGGGACTCGTCCTCAGCCAATGTCATGATAACCCGGCTGCGGGGCATTTTGGCCTGTTCAAGACTCTGAACCTGGTCTCCCGTACATTCTGGTGGCCCCGAGTCCGACACGATGTCCAGTCTTATGTCACCTCCTGCGTCCCATGCAGGCAGGCCAAGTCAGCGACAGGGGCCCCGCCTGGTTTACTGCAGCCTTTGCCAACGCCCAAGAGACCCTGGGGGGCTGTGTCCATGGACTTTCTGACGGATCTACCCCCATCCTCCGGTTTCACGACAGTGTTTGTGGTGGTGGACATGTTGACCAAGATGGCGCACTTCATCCCCTGTCGCGGCTTACCGTCAGCTCGCGCCACTAGTCGCATGTTCATCCAACAGGTGTTCCGGCTGCATGGCCTTCCCGATAGAGTCGTCTCCGATAGGGGGGCCCAGTTTACAGCCCGCTTCTGGCAGGAGTTGATGCGGGCGTTGGACATTAAGGTTTGCCTCTCGTCCGCGCATCATCCTCAGACCGACGGGGGTACCGAGAAGGTCATCGGCATCTTAGAGCAGTATCTGCGCTGCTACGTTAACCTGCAGCAGGACAATTGGGTGGACTATTTGGCCATAGCCGAGTTTGCCTTTAACAACTCGCAGCACACCTCTACGCAGATGACACCGTTCTTGGCCAACGTGGGTTATCACCCCCGGTTTTTCCCCCTTTCTCCCGTGGACTCACCGGAGCCGGCAGCGAACGAATTCATGGCGGAGTTACAGGCGATCCATCGGTTGGTGCGACGGCAGCTGGAGAAGGCCAAGGCCGACTACAAGAGGTTCGCCGATCGGTCGAGAAGGGATACGCCTCCATTATCGGTGGGGGATCGGGTCTGGCTGTCCACCAGGAACCTACCATCCACTCGGCCGGCGAGGAAGCTGGACCACCGTTACCTTGGACCGTTCCCAGTCGAGGCCGTCATCAACCCGGTCGCCTATCGTTTAACTCTGCCACGTTCCCTGCGTGTGCACCCCGTCTTCCATCGGTCCTTGTTGGTCCCCGAACAACCGGCTTGTCCACTTCGCCAAGCGGAACCTCCCCCATCAGGACCTCGTGATGGCGACAGCACCCCCGAGTACGAGGTCGCCAGCATCAGGGATTCCCGCTGGCTGAAAGGTCGCTTCCAGTACCTGATCGAGTGGAAAGGGTACGGGCCGGAGGACTTCACATGGGAAGACGCGACCGCCGTTCATGCCCCTGCGTTGGTGACTGCTTTTCACGAACAGTTCCCATCCCGACCGCATCCGGATCGGCAGACCCGGGGGAAGGGCCCTGCGGTGCGGGATAGTGTTGTGACTCAGGGCCAGCCTGTGGGTCCGACAGCCGGCTCCGATGTATCGGATGACTCAGATGTGGGGGAGGAGGGAAACGAACCGGCTGATGATGATTTGGAGGCTTTGCAGAGTCCTCAGCCGGGGACCTCTTCTCAGCTGTGTGAGCCCGAGAGTGCGGAGGATGATGACCCACAGCTGGCCCTGTTCAAGGACGCCCGACGCAGGAGGCAGTCGAGCAGGAACAAACAAAGAAAGGCTATGGGACTCCTCGGGAGGAGGCACAGGGAGACCACGCCCTGAGCTCTCTATAAAAGGAGTGTTTGGGGAGGGGCTGGTTGCTGAAAGCAACTTTTCCGCTTGAGAAGACAAGCTCTAGTGTTTTTGTTAACTGCGTAATTAAATCTTGGCAGAAGCCTTTTAGCCTTGGACGCTCTCCAGACTCTTCTTTTTGAACAGGGGTTGCGAGAAGAGGGCTGGTTCAGAACACATTGTGAGTTTGACATGTCTATGCTAGACCAAAACTAGTTACACACTATTATGAAGCCTGATGCACAAAGGTCTTGAGGAAAAGGCTGCACCTAGAATTATTTACTTATACATAATTACAATTACATATGGTTTTTATGGTTCTTTATGATCATGTCTTTAATACAACAAGCCTTTCTGTCATATTAAAAATCACAATAGGTAATAACTTTTAGAGGACTCTGGGGACCATGCCTTTGGTTTAGCGTATGGCCAATGTAGAAGATGCAGGTGAACATTCCTGCCCATAGCAAGAGAAGCTTCAGCTTACAGCTGAGCAAGGATTTCCTACACTAGAGAAAATAATAATAAACAGGATAAACAGAATAACAGAAGGTCTTCTAGTCCAACCCCTTGCTCAAGCAGGAGACCCTATGCCATTTCAGATAAATGGCTGTCCAATCACTTCTTAAAAGCCTTCAATGATGGAGCACATATAACTTTTGAAGGCAAGCCGTTCCACTAGTTAATTGTTCTCACTGTTAGCAAATTTCTCCTTAGTTCTAGGTTGCTTCGCTCCTTGATTAGTTTGCAGCCATTGTTTCTTGTCTTGTCTTTGAGTACTTTGGAAAATAGGTTGACCCCCTCTTTTTTGTGACAGCCCCTCAAATATTGGAACACTGCTATCATATCACCTCTAGCCTTTCTTTTCAATAGATATACCCAATTCCTGCAACTGTTCTTCATATATTTTAGCCTCCAGGCCCCTAATTGTGAGGTTTTCTCACGATGAATCGTTAAAGGAGCTTCCAAGCAAAGGCATCACGCAGAGATGCAATCATATTTAGCTTTATTCATGATAGATCAAAGAGAAAGAAGTACTTGGCATGAAAGCATTCATGCCTGCATGTAAGAGAGAAATAAAATAAAACAAAACAAGCTAGTATTACATGACTAAAATAGAGGTTAGGAGTAGAGATAGAACTAGAAGTAGAAACTAGAACTGGAGAAAGAAGAGACAAAGAGCAGCCCCTCGTGCAGAGGTATTTATGGGGGGTCTTGGCCCCTCCTTGACCATAAAACACTCTCACCAATGGGGCTGTGGGTCTGAGACCCTTGGCTCATCAGTGGAAGCGAAGAAACCTCTTTGCCTCCATCTGATGACCCTTTTGGGGAACTGCCAATGGCTGGCACTAAACATCTAACACTAATAATCTTTGTTGCTCTTCTCTGCACTCTTTCCAATGTCTCAACATCTTTTTTACAATATGATGACCAAAACTGAATGCAGTATTCTAAGTGGGGTCTTATCAAGGCTTTATAAAGTAATACTAATACTTCAATGATCTTGATTCTATCCCTCTGTTAATGCAGCCTAGAATTGTATTGGCTTTTTTGACTGCTGCTGCACACTGCTGGCTCATATTTCATGATTGTCCATTAGGACGCCACGATTCCTCTCACAGCTACTGCTATTAAGCCAAGTTTCACCTAATCTATACCTTACATTTGGTTTTTCTTACCTAAGTGTAGAACCTTACTTTTCTCTTTGTTGAATTTCATTTTGTTAGATAGGGTCCAGGGTTTTAGTCTGTTGAGATCCATCTGGATCTTGAGCCTATCTTCTGGGGTATTGGCTATTGTTGCCAGCTTAGTGTCATCTGCAAATTTGATGAGTTCCCTATCTTTCCCCCTCCCCATCAAAATAATTTATGAAGATATTGAAGAGTATTGGGTCTAAAACTTTGGGGTGCCCCACCACTTATTTCCCTCCATCTATATGTAGTTCCATTAAGGACCACATGTTGAGTGAGGTTTGTCAGCCAGTTACAAATCTATCTGGTGATGGTGCTGTCTACCTTACACTTTTCCAGCTTACTAAGAAGTAAGTTGTTACTCAGAAGATGCTTAAGATATGTATTGTGATGTAAAACACGCACACACAAGCACTTCCATAACTTGGAAACCAGGGACTTTAGATAATTATGAGTTGGATGTTAGTTCCTTCCAAGTCTTGAGGGAACCGATCATTTGCTGCCTAATTCTTTCTTTCTTTCTTTATTTGTTTTATTAAATTTCTATACCGCCCTTCTCCCAAAGGACTCAGGGCGGTGTACAGGGCAATAAATGCAACATACAAAAGTTAAAAAGAAAATTAAATTAATTGGCCCTAATGATAAATAGTTAAAATAAACTCAAACCCTTAGTCCAGGCCGGCCTGTTCAAACAAGCAAGTCTTCAGATCACGGCGGAAAGAGCGAAGGTCGGGAGCCATCCGGAGCTCAACAGGCAATTGATTCCAAAGGGCTGGCGGTTGCTTCAAAAGCAGATGGAAGCTGGTGGTATCTGGTATTCCTTTTCCTTCTTCACAAAGAGTTAATTTGGGAGTGGGAGGCATGACAATGAGTTGCTTTGTTCAAATCCTCATAGCTGCAACTAACTTAGTCCAAAAGATTCAAACAACTTCTTTCAAATGAGAACCATTTATCTAAAGATAATCACAGTCCAATTGGGATATAGTTTTATCTCATTGGCTTTCATCCAGTCTATTATTGGTTCCAGGCACATAGTCAGGACTTCCAAAATCTCACTTGATTCAGCTGGCAAGATGAGGAATAGAGAGTTATCAGCACAATCATGACCTTGGCTAATTTCTTATAAATATTGAACAATGAAAAAGAATTATCAAAACTTTGCAGGACCCACTAACCAAGAGACCAAAAGGCTAAAGAGATCCTGTGGCGGTTTCTTTCTTTTTATCCCCAGCTAACAAAGCTGTTTGATGTTATTGTGGTCTGACCTCTCTGTTGGTGGTAGTGCCATACTCTTATGTTGTGGTTGATACTTTATAAGTTAATATAGAACCAAAAATCTATGAAATAATAAACAAGCAGAATATATTTAAGGCAGAGAAAATCACAAATCAAAGAGCCAAACTAAACTATGTCTAAACTTTAAAACAGATAGCAATGAAGAATAAATCCTGTTTTTTGAAAATAGGAGGAGGAACATATATTGAATATGTTCACCACCTTGAGTTATTTGTAAAAATAATATAGGTGGGATACAAACAAACAAGCCAGATGGATGAAGAGGGATTCACTGAAAGAATGGAGACAACTATAAGCTGAAACAGATTCATTGAAAAAACCTTTTAAGGATTTGGACTGAAATCAGCAACAAATGTTTTTATGTAGACATTTAACCTGTGTTAGCATTTGCAGTTTCATAATAAAAAAGGAAGTGAAAAAACTCAGAAATAAGTACTATTTAACTGTGATCCATAATAGCTGAAATGGCCTTTTTCTCAACTCGAGAAACAGCAGTACTTGTTTGATTAAGAGATCTATAAGAGAATGCTGTGAGAATTGTGAATTCCCCAGACACTCATGTTTCACTTCTAGAAGTTCAAGCAACTGAAAGATTAACAAATAAATTAAGTCCTGAGCAGTGACTATCTTGTTGCAGATCTTTAGAACTTATTACCTTCCTATGGGAAAATGCTAGGCTTATTAGATAGTTGTGAAGTATATTCCTTCCAAATTCTGATATAAAGCATGTTAAACATGAGAACATTGCCTTGTGAAAATGATTTATCTGGCTCAACAACACCAAATAGTTTCATTATATTTGGGTAATACAAAAAGAAAAAGGCTTGGCATCAAAATGGCTATCTTATGGGACCCTTCTGATATGATGCTTTTAAAAAATAATGATTTGATGCATTGCTTAGAAATGTTAAAAAGCTATTTTGCTTGGCATCTTTTTAACAAAATCAATAATTTTGCATAGGGACAGTTTCTCTCCCCTCCCCCTGTTACAGTGCTTAACTGCTGGTTGCTATTGGCAATGTGGGCAAGTATGTTTGCAGGGCAATCAATGTTTTGAATGATTATCTTTAATAGTTTAGAAACATCACCTTTAATTCATGATAGAAACTTGAAAAATTAATAAAGAATATGAACGCCAAAGTGGCTAATCTATATGAAATATTCTAAGCTATAGTTTGCTTAAACATGATTTGCTGAATAAACCACAAATGGCTGGGTTCATCCAATATGTTAAGCTAGAACATTGCCGGCCACATGACCACGGAGACATCCTTGGACAAGCGCTGGCTCTTCGGCTTTGAAACGGAGATGAGCACCGTCCCCTAGAGTTGGAAATGACTAGCACGCATGTGCGGGGGAACCTTTACCTTTACCTTACCTTGCTTAGTTCACACAACATGCTGTGCACAGTAACTGAAGTATATTATAGTTTAGCATGATGTGTGCTTTAATCCAATGTAGAAAGTCATATTTAAACATTATAGCATTATCTTGTTGCAGGATCCAATCTGGGTCAGTCACCGAGACCAGAGGTTTAGTCACTTGTGCTGGAGCCCATCTTCAGGAAACTTCTCTGCGGTGTGTAAATTTTGAGCCTAAGCAACTCCACTCAGCAAATGTGTGGATCTTCAATAGGTTTATCACCCCATATTTTTTTTCTATTCAGTGCAACACATGTTTTTGTTCAGTCTTGTCTGACTCTTTATGAACCTTAATGGTCATAATTTTTCCAGGATTAACTTATCAGTACCTGCTTTTTTGAATTCTGGTAAACACATGCTTGTGTCATTGTGATATTTACTGTAGCTACCTTGTATTCTTCTAACCACTTTTTCAATTAATTTTGATTAAATGAATCTTCAGAATCATCAGAATCTTCTCCAATATCTATTGGCATAATCTTAATTTGTTCTAATACTGAGCAAAAGACTAGACTAGCTTTTGAACTTTTCTTTCACTTTCCATTAGCGATTTCTTAAGTGAACCTTGCTTTCAGCTATCAGAATAATTATCAGCATATCTGAGGTAGCCTGGTACAGCCATATTTTTAAGACCTATTCACAAGTTGTTGTGGCCTACAGAAAAAATGTTTTCTATAAAGAATGAAGCAACTATAAATATCTATTTGGAACTGCCTTACTTTTTCCATTATCCATTTTATGTTGGCAATGTGGTAGCCTCTTCTTTTGATTTCAGTGAATACATCTGGCATTTCTTATTCCATGTATTGTGAAAATCCAGGTTGGAAAATCTTAAAGATTATGTACAACATGTCAGTAATTTGAATATTCTTTACCATTGTCTTTTCTAGCTCTGCAATATAAATTAATCTTTAGAATCTACTCTTTCAGCCTGATGGTAGAAATCAGTATTGTAGGATGAGCTTCTATCAACCAATTGATAAAGTCTCCCCTTTAATTGAGTGTTCTCAAGGCAATTTACTATATATCAATATATAATAACGGGTAAAGAGACTGCAACTCATTTCCTGCAGTCCCTAAGATTTTGAAGAATCTCACTTAATCTTGCTTCAAATAATTGATAACTTTGTTATCTCAAGAAGACATAGGTGAAACAAAAAAAACATCTCCACTGTGAATCAAATCACCTTTTTTCTTTTATGTCATACTTAAAAGATAGCAGGAGCCAATTCTCCTGAAGCCATATTGTCAGCTAATTGGAGCCTAAACTATGATAGCTTTTGAGACCTATTAATAATATGAACATAACACTCCAGAATATAATAGCAGCCTTACTTTTTGATGACAGACCTCTCCCCCCAAAAAGAAATGATTGGGAAATAAAAAGAAAATGGAGGCAGAAAACTTTGCTTGTCTCTTTTAAAACTATTTTCTAGTGTAGAAATTATTATTAAATTAAATAGACAACAATGTGAAATCACAGCTGCCAGTTCTTTAGCTAGTTTTGGCCTTCATAAGCACTGAGTTCTTCCAAAGTACCTAGGATGTTGCAATGTATCTGCGCAGTGTATTATAATTATGTTTGGTGCAAACTCATTGTTTATTTATTTTATCTATAATTTATATTTGAATGCCTTATTTCATTACTCATGCATCATGTAATTTTTTCATTTTTTATAATATAATAACCAAAACAAAATATTTATATTTATTTGATTTATATACCGCCCTTCTCCCGAAGGACTCAATGAAGGAATAGACTCATCTTTATGAACGGAATCAAGGTTAATGCATTTTTTTTCTTTTTAACAGAGATTCGGTCAGTCAACTAATTGTGTATTTATGTATTTATGTATGAATGTATCTCTGTGTGAGAGCAAGGCAATTTTAAAAACAAACTTCTTACCAGTTTCTCTCAAAAAGCAAGAGTTCTGTTCTCTAAGGAGTCAATTATATCTAGGTTGATAGAATTTATACACTTGTACAGACAAATAGAAATAAAGGATATTTATTTCATTGGTGTGATATCTAGGCTGTCAGGCAGTTAGTCTTACATTTATTTTCTCACACTGAGCTTCCTGATGTGTTGTTCTAGGGTCTATATGGCCGTATCTTTTATCTAGAATGCTTGAGAGGGAATAAAACAGCAGTTTTGTAAGCTGTGGCATATAAAACATAACTTTTTAGTGGCAACAGTGGTTCTAAATAGCAATGCGTCCAGATTTTCCCCCCATATATTTTCTGGGAAATAATAAAGAAAGATAAATATTTTGATATGGTTATCTCTTTGATAGACCTGAATTCTTTAAAATATACATATAAAAGGATATGAAACAGCATGATCGTTTTTAGCAGCTGGTGTGTGAGTATGTGAAAGATCTTTTTTTCTATCCTCTCATAGGTTGTGCTGCAGCCTGATCTGAGCTGCAAAAGTTAAAAGACCACTGCATGGGAGCAGAGGAACAGATATTGTTAACAAATAACATCCATAACCTCATCACCATTAGGGATACGTGACTATAGGCATGTTAGTAAATGTTATATAGACATATCTAAATAATAAACGCTATTATAACTTTTACAGTAGTTCTCTGTTAGTTGGGATAACTACATTTTAAAATATTAGGACTTCTTTCAAGTATAAAGAAATGGGCACATGCTTGGCTGTGCCTTAGTCCATTTTTATAGGAAAATAAAATTATAAATTATAATGTTGAGAATCTTTTAATTCTGACCTAGTGGAAAAAGAATGAATATTTATTTATTATTGCAACTGTATTTTGCTTTTATTTTGGGAGCAGAAGGTGATGTACAATTATGTACAATTTTTTTCTAATTTATCCTCACTACCATAAATTCCCTAGTCGATTAAAGACTGACATCTAATATTTCCAGAAACCATGAACTGGCAATGTTGGAATAAAAACTCAATTTCTGAAAGCCTTACAATCTTAATTTTGAAACTATTTCTAATAGAGCAAATATCAAATCTGAAGATATTAAAAGAAGATATATATAGATCCTAATAGTCCATTAATGATAACACTTTTATACATTTTTATTATTCTTTCATATTCTATATCTTTTAATACTTTTTTCATCCTACGTGTTTTTAAAGCATCACCTTGGTTCTCAGCATTGATTTGATATTGGGACATTGAAGCATTTAAGTATATTCAGTTTGTATAACATTCTATCTGTCTGTCTGTCTGTCTGTCTGTCTGTCTGTCTGTCTGTCTATCTATCTATCTATCTATCTATCTATCTATCTATCTATCTATCTATCTATCTATCTATCTATCTATCTAACATCTATCCATTCATCCATTTAGTCTAACATTTTTGCAGTGCTAGATGTTGCTTTGAAAATTCTGTCTCTCCAATGCACCCTTATAGATTCACATAAAAATCTATTTTAACCCTTAATCTACACTGTTTTCACAGTTTTCACAAGTTTAAGCATAATTTCCTTTCCACTGAGGTAGTACAGGACAGAGAGCTAGCTCTTCTACTGAGTCTTTTTGTGGTTCTAGCAAAAAAAAGTTTCACCAGTAACTAGCAAGGCAAGAATTCCTTCTTCTTAAATCAGCCATTCATGCTCATAAATCACCCTTCTTTAAGGAAAGTTATGTGATTCTACCTTATCAGTTCCTGAGTTTGGCATTAGTAATGGTTCATTCTAATAAAGGTCTATCTTGCCCATTTTTCCCTTCTTTGATATTTGTGCTTAAAAGAGTAGATGAATTGCATCTCAGAGTACCAAAGGACTAATTACTAACCTCTGTTAGTAATCTTTTAGATTGTCCAGAAGATTGGACAAGAGCAAATGTCACCTCATGTTCTAAAAGATGGAACATGCTACTACAAGAAGTATAGGTTTTCCTTCACTGGGGGATCCTCAGGAGATTACATCAGATGATTTCTGCCAACTCTCTAATTCTATTGTATATTTTAAGATTTAAACCAGCCCCTTTTTTGTACAATAGATGCAAATGGAAGTTCATATCATCTACTGTAATAAGTGGTGGGATTAGTCCAGTGGTGGTATTCAAATACGTGAACAACCGGTTCTCTGTGTGAATGCCGTTTCTGGAAGTCTATTCTGGGCCTGGGCAACAAAAAATTAGTTACCGGTTCTGCCGAAGTGGTGCAAGCTGGCTGAATCCCACCACTGACTTAGTCTAATGAGAATTATTTGAAAAATTCTTTTAAAAAAAACATTTTGCAGATTTTTTTAACAGATTCTGGAAGGGTGTCCTCTTGTTAAATCATTGTTGATTATGTTACATTCTAGTAGCCTGGAATGTAAATTGGCAGATTCAGTGATACAATCTTGTCTGCCTATCTTCAGACTAATCCCACATCACATTCCACATTTAACAGTCCTAGGAATAATTGTAGAGGTTTATTTGGTAAATAGTTTGATCAGAGGCCAAATTGGCAAGAATGACAAAACAGTGGGAAGGCAAAGCTGTTGCCCCAGCTTTGAAAGTATCAGCCTTTCTCCCCAGTCCAGATCCCTTAAGAATTTTTGGTTAAATTAGATACTCCCCATATATCAAGGGAGGGAGCACTAAAGTTGAGAAAATTAGCCAAATTGATGGAAATAGAGAGGGGGTGCTAGAGAAAGGCAAATGGTTTGGATGCTACAAAATCTGGGTGCCTTTGGTGCTAAAGTAAGAAATATGGGGAAAAATCACAGAATAAGATGAAAAGATTCTGATAACAGTGAAGCCGGCAAGGAAATCAAAACAGGGCCATTTCCAAAGGAAGAAGAAAGGCCAATCTAAAGAGGTTAGAGAAAGAAACAAAGCTTAGAGTTTTGCAAAGGTGCAGAGTTATAGGGTAAAAAGGCAGACCCAGAGGAACAAAGCAAAATCGGCAGATCTGACTCAAAGAGAGACCAAAGTAGGAAAAGGATGTGGTTAGCCTAGGGAGGCATCTGAGGACTTAAAAGAGAGAGAGATTTAAACTAGAAAGATTATTCAAGAGTAAAGGAGGAAAAAAAATCAAGCTTTAAAGTGAGAAGACTTTAGGTGGGTCAGGTGCTTACTGAGACAAAAGGCAAATAAGGCAGGAAGCTCTTTAATTAGGTAAGCAAGCAGCAGAAAGTTTACTCATGTGTGAAAGGGAGAATGCACATGGCATTTTGCTCACCCTGCTATGTGCCTGCTTTATGCCTGCCTGCAGCTTGGGTTTGAAGAGAAATGGACTGGCTAGCAAGTTCCACCCAGGAAAGTGTCCACTGTGGGAAGGACTGAGGCTAGAGAGCCAAGAGTGTCTGGTATATGATAGTTTGGAGGATGGAATGGGAGAGTCCTTTGGAAGCCAACATGGTTTTGGATCAGGGCCAGTAAGGAGAAGGTCCAAGGAAGTTCAACTTGCCAGAGACATTTTTTGCAAGGCAACTATGGCTGAATATCCTTGCCAAGAGGAGTTGGACCGTGTTGTGTTTGTGCTAAGTAGTTGAAAATGAATTGTCCTTCAGTGCTAAGTATTGGCTTGAGTGAGGGAGACACAGAAAGCCAGAAGTTTAAGACAGCTGACTCCAGTAGTTATTGCTGTGTAAATTATAAGCATGTGTGCGTGATGGAGAAAATGGAGATGCAGTAATAGAGTTGTCTTTAACTTTGGTTCTGGATGTAAAAAAATAAAAATAAAGCTGTGTTGTTTGTTCATAACTAGGAGAATGTTTGGGTCATACTGGATCTGTGGATGTAGGGATTGTTAAGTCGTGGGCTCTTGGGAGCAGGAATGATGACACGAGGCTGAGTACAGAATAACTCATGCTTTTATTCTTGCTGGAACTGTAATGGAGGCTTGGGCCTCAACCAGCCACAATATATAGACTAGCCCCTAGGCGGCAGCCAATAGGGTGGAACCCACTCTTGCCGCCTGGGGCTAACCAATTGCAGGACCGGAGACAGCTTGTCTGGGTTGCTGGAGAGCTGTTAACCTCTCCAGCAATGCACGTGGTGTAACACCACAAGCCCAATACATAACAGGGATCAGCTTGAATCTGTTAGGAACCTGTCAGCAGCATGTTTCCCCTGGAACCTGCAGTCTTAAACTCAGTGTGAAGAACAAAGCTGTTCAGAAGACCCTGAGCAGCAGCAGCTTCTTCTCCTTTTTCTTCTAACTTTAGACAATGCCCAACTCCCAGTCACTCCTCTGTGTGAAAGAGAAGCATGTAAGGAAGCCTCCCTGAACTCAGCAAGACTTAATTTTATATATATATATAACAGTCAGAAGGAAATGCTATAATAAAGCTTACTTTCTGGCTTTTGGAAAGGTGGGGGAATCCAGAGTAAATTAGTTACCTGGGCTGTTGCAGAAATGCAATGAAATGATTGTAGTTTTAATCTGCCCTGAGAGAGTTTGGGAGAAGAATCTAAATAGATTACAATTTGTTGCAATTACTTTGCAATGTTTTATTCATTTATTTTATCATTATACCTGAGTGTTTCTACTGTTTAGACACAATATAATACCAATTTATTATCCTTCTTTTAAAGCAGTGGGTTCTCAAGCAAAACTGGTAGCAAATTACAAATATATTGTTTTCCTCATGGAGTGAATATGGAAATTTGACTTTTAATAAAGCCATGGTTCTGGAACTGCATTGGAAGAAGTGTCCAGAATAATAATGCCATTGTAGTGGCATCAAATTAGGATGGAGTAACTGTTCTCTCTATTCATTTTTCCAAATGAGTTATGGTTCTGATGTGGTGGGGCTGACACCAACGACACATTTCTTAAAATAGCAATCCCCACACCCACACTCATTTTTTAATATTTTTTTATTTATATTCATTTTTATTTTTCCATTTCTTCCACAAACAAATCAACACATATACCACAATATGTAAATACATACTCATAAGTTTGGGTGCTGCTAGTCCATTTCCCCTTTCACTGTATCCACACTCCTCTCTCTTTCCTCTTCTCTGCTTTCTTTCTCCCTTTCTCCTTTCTTTCCTACTTCCCTTTTCTTCCTCTCCTCTCCTCTTTCCCTCACCACTCCCCTCCCGTTTCTCCCCACTTCTCCTCCTCTTTTCCTCTAACCTTCCTACTTCCTTCCCCCTCCTCTACTCTCTTCCCTCTCTCCTCTCCTCTCTTCCCTCCCATTCCTCTTCTGATACAATTCAGGGGTAATGTCTGAGCACCTCCTCTCCTTAGATTTTCAATATCTATATTAGGTATAATAACATTAATTTTCTATTATGTCAATATTTCTATAAATCTGGCCTTCTCGGTATATACTTTTATAAATTTTTATACTACTTCCAGTTATGCAATACTGTGTCGCCTGGGTCTTCCTCCTTATCTCCTCATTTTTCTTCCATCTAAATTAGTGTTGGCCATCTTTTAAGCATATTCTCTTTTTCACCCACTTGTAAAATTTTCCCCAAATTTCCTAATACTCTGCCTCTGTCTTATCTTTAATTATCATTGTTCATCTATTCATTTCCGCACATTCCATTCTTTTCCTGACCACCTCTTCTTCTGGAGTAGGGGGGGAAGAGCCAGCGCTGCGGTGGGACGACACATCCTTTGGGAGCTTTGGAAGGATTGTCAGTTTTCAGCTGTTTGGAGGGGGGTCTGTCTGAGTTCCAGACAGATCAGAACCATCCTGTAGGGACGGTGAAGAGGGGAAGTACAGTTTGGCAGCACAGGAGGGATCACAACCTCCTGGAGAGCTGACGGAAGCTTCCTGGACCAGTAGCTGTCAGACAGCCATTGCGAGCCGTCACAAGCCAGGGTGGCCACTTGGAAGATCTGGAAAGTAAGTTTGGAGGACTGCCTGGGTGAGACGATTGAGAGACCTTAAATGCTGGAAATTGTGTGTGGAGGAAATAAGAAGAATTTGAAGCCGTGGAGAAGTGGGGCGGGGAGCAGACTTTTAAGCTGCTCCTCTTCTGGAACTGCAGCGGCAGACAACAATGGAAGGCAAAAGAAGGCAATGAATTAAGTATCTTGGCTGAGAATACTCTTGAAGCTTATGAAAAAAAATAAGGGAGAGTAAGTGACCTTGAATGACATCTAATGGACTCACTGATAAGAAGTTTACAGAGTCTGTTCTTTAGTTTGCGGAATGGTGGATTGTTTTTCACTTTGGAGACCATATTTTTGATTTTCTCTTCTTTTGGACTAAGGCATGGAGATTCTGAAATGAACAAAGAGTGTAACCTGTATGGATTAATTTTTTTCTCTTTTTTTTAGATATAAGGATATTTGTCTTTTTTCCTTCCTTTTCCCTTTGTTCTCACCTTTTCTTGTCACTGAAGTTTTTTATACTTTTAAAATTATTATTATTTATTTATTTATTTATCTTTTGTTGGAGCACATTTGGATTACAAACTACTGGAGAAAATGAAGAAGACTACAACACACCCAGCAACAGCTGCACTAATATCACGGAGTCCGGTAGCACAGAAATCACTGGACAATACAATGCAGCAAGAGAGATGTAACATGGAATTGAAAAATAGGATACTGGCTCTACACACAGACTTCAAAGAAGATATTGGCAAACTAGAAGAGGACCTAAAAGAGGTCAAAGAACTGATGGAGAAAAATGAACAAAGACTGCAACAAGCTGAAGAAAGAATTGAATTAACAGATAAGAGACTAGAGGAGATTGATAACCCATTTACATTAACAGACAGGAATCAGAAAAAAAATGATTATCGCTTTAGAGATGGATAGAGCTGATTATTATTTAAGATTCCAAAATGTTGAAGAAGAAAAGGGAGAGAACCTAGCAGATGTAATGGTGGGAATTAGCAGAAGCATTGGAGGAAAGCAAGGAAAGGATAATTAATGATATAGATGAGATATTTAGAATACATACTAGATATGCAACAAGAAATACTCCCCAAGAGAGGTGCATATAAGATTTACTAAAAAAGCATTAAGGGCACATATACTACAGAAGCTGAGAAATGTTAAAATAAAATACAAAGGAAGAGAGATAGTGATGTTAAAACAGATCCCAAGAAGAGTGAGAGATCTGAGAAAGGAGTATCAATTTCTGGCGAAATGCTTAATTAAAAAAGGGATAAATTTTAGACGGTTAATACCAGAAGGAGTAATGATAAATTGGCAAGAACAGAGACATAGACTGGACACATTAGAGAAAGCAGAACTTTTCTATGATCAATACTTTGGGCAGCAAGAAGAAGAAAGGCTGAGAGGGGAAAGAGTAATCAGACAGCAAGGAGACGAGACAGAGAAGCAACGGAGTAAGTATAGCATAGAACAGGAGGAAAGGGTGTTGAGAGACAGGACAAGAGCAAAAGAGCAAAGAGAGATGAGAATAACGAGAGCAACTAAAACTTCAAATAAATAATCATGGAAGAAGAGATAAAAGCAATTTCAATAAATGTAAATGGACTAAATTCAGGTATAAAAAGAAAAAGAACACTAAATAAATTGGGGAAATTAAAAATGGACATAATTTTCTTACAAGAAGTTCATATTAGGAAACAACATAAAAATCTATTAGAACATCCAAAATTGGAAGAATTATATACCTCACTTGCAGATCAGAGTAAAAGAGATGTGACAGTATATACTGTATTAAAAAAGCAATACAAACCAAATTGATATATTCAGATGAAGAAGGGCGAATTTTAATGGTGGAAGTAATTATGAATTGTAAAAAAACTTTATTGGTAGTGATTTACGCCCCAAATGAAAACCAAGAAAACTTCTATTCAAAATTACACCAGAAAATAATAGAATTGGAATTCGAAAGCATATGTATGATTGGAGATTTCAATGCTATTGTAAAGGCCGGGCTGGATTATAAATAATATGACAAAAAAACCAAAGACCCTAAGGAGAACATTTCCAAAATCTTTTCATAATATGGTGGATGAATTAAATATATTAGATGTTTGGAGAGAAAAATATCCAGAAAAGAAGCAATATACATTCTATTCTAACAGATACCTGTCCTGGTCGAGAATAGATATTATATGGACATCAATAGACTTATTCACAAATACACAAAATATAAACATAGAAACAAACACATGGGCGGACCACAACCCAGTCACAATTATATGGAAAGGACAAAAAAAAGAGAACAAGATGGACATTAAATCAAACTGTATTGAATGAAAAAGACTTCCAGCAATATATGGAAAAAGAAATGACTTTCTTCTTCAAGGAAAACAAAAAAGAAGATAGCTCACTTCAAAATGTCTGGGATATAGCAAAAGCGTACATGAGAGGACTTGCTATATCTTATATGGGGAAAAATAATAAACAGAAAAGACAAATTAGGGAAAAACTGGAGGAAGAATATAAGACTCTTGAGAAAGAATTACAGAAAGATACACAAAACAAAAAGTTAAAAAAATTAATGGAGTTGAACAAGCATAAAATGAACTTAATAGAAAATGAAGAAGTGGCAATGAAAATAAAGGCAGCTAAACAAACTTTTTTGAACATGCAAACAAACCAGGGAGATGGTTGACATATAAAATTAAAAAGGAGAAAGAGAAGAGATGGATTAAAAAACTGGAAGATGCTGAGGGGACTTTACAACACCGGAATGAAGAAAAGAAAAAAATAGCTTGGGAATATTATGAGAATTTATATAAGCAACAAGCAGTTTCAGATGATAGGATAAAACAATTCTTGGAAAAAACAGAGATACCTAAAGTACCAGAGAAATTTAAAAAGCTACTAGAAGGGAAAATAACAATGATGGGATTAACAGAAGAAATTAAAAAACAAAAGAACAGCAAAACACCAGGACCAGATGGGCTACCAGCGGAACTATATAGAACATTGCAGGAATTGTTAGGCAATGTAATGCTGGAACTCTATAATGAACTCCTCTCTGAAGCTAAGATACCAGATTCGTGGTCGGAAGCACTTATTACCCCGATACCAAAGGAAGAAACAGAAATACAGAAAATAAAGAACTATAGACCAATTTCCCTGCTGAATGTGGACTACAAAATATTCGCATCAATCATGGCTGAAAGACTTAAAAAGTTCCTAAACGAATTTATACATCTGGATCAAAATGGGTTCCTGCCCAAAGACAGATTAGAGACAATATGCAAATTATATTAAACACATTAGAATACTATGAAACACATCCCAAAAAAAACAGATGGCATTGATGTTTTTGGATGCGCAGAAAGCATTTGATAACGTGAATTGGCAATTTATGATAAGACAACTTCAGATTATGGATTTTGAGGAGAAATTTATAAATGTAATTAAAGCAATCTACAATAAGCAAACAGCCAAAATAATGATTAGTGGAGATATGACTGAAAAGACTAATATTATGAAAGGAACAAGGCAGGGATGCCCTTTATCCCCATTATTGTTTGTACTGACACTAGAGATACTAAATAGAACTATAAGACAGAAAAGGATATAAAAGGTATGAAAGTTAAGAGAGAAGAATATAAGCTACAAACTTTCGCAGATGATCTAGTATTTATCTTGGAGGAGCCACGAGAGACAGGACCTGTATTAATAGAACAAATAGAAAAATATGGTGAGGTAGCAGGTTTGAAGATTAATAAAGATAAAACAAAAATGTTAGTGAAAAATATTACTGAAAAACAAAGAAAAGAATTGATGGGAAAGTTAGAGATACAGATTGTAAAGAAGGTAAAATATCTGGGGATTCATCTGACAGCAAGATGTATAACAAATAAAGAAGATAACTATTATAAATTGAAAAGACAAATCGAAGTAGATTTGGATAAATGGAAAAAGGTACAACTATCATTAATGGGTAGGATTGCAATAATCAAAATGAATATATTACCACAATTGTTGTTTTTCTTCTCAACAATACCAATAAGATTGGAAAAGAAATATTTTGAGGGGCTAAATAAAATAATTTTGAAATATATTTGGCAGGGGAAAAAGTCAAGGATTAATCTAAAAATGTTATAGGATGCAAGACCCAGAGGTGGGTTTGGTTTACCTAATTGGGAATTATATTAACAGGCTGCAGCATTGTCATGGATGAGAGAATGTTTTTTACTGAGGAATACTAGATTATTGACATTAGAGGGACATGACGTACAGTTGGGATGGCATGCGTTCATATGGTATGGGAAAAATAGAATACACAACTATTTCCAGAGACATCATATTAGGAATTCTTTATTGATGGTTTGGGAGAAAATAAAGAAAAAGCATAACTTGAGGATTCCAGATTGGCTCTCAACTATGGAAGCGTTAATACACCCCAATATGTTTAACATGGGAAACATTATAAGATATAAAGACCTACTAACAGACACTGGGAAGCTGAAAACCAAATAACAATTAGAGGAACAAGGAATAAAGATGGATTGGTACATGAGAACACAAATACAATCTAGATATGAAAAAGATGCTAAAATAGATGGTTTTAATTTGGGGAGAACAGAGTTAGATGAAATACGGGAACTGAAGAAAAATGGATTTTAAAAAATGTATAGCTACTTACTATATAGGGAATTAGAGGAGGAAAAAGTTAAGGAGTCAATGATAAAATGGTCAAGAAACTTTGGATATATGATTGAATTAGATAGATGGCAGCAATTATGGGAAAGAAACTATAAACTGACAATGGCGACAGCATATAAAGAAAATATGTACAAGATGTTCTACAGATGCATATGTCTCCAGAAAGATTAGCTAAAATGTTTAAGGACAGATCTATGAAATGTTGGAAATGCCATCAAATACCAGGCTCTTTCTATCATATGTGGTGGACGTGTGAAGAAGCTAAAACCTATTGGAATATAATCAGACCATGGATAGAAAAGATGATACAACAACGTATAGAACTAAGACCAGAAATATTCCTGTTGGGTATTTTACCAGAGAAATATTTTTAATTTTAATTTAATTTAATAACATTTATATACCGCCCTTCTCCCTGAGGACTCAGGGCGGTTCACAGGGCAGAATAAAATAACCGATACAAACATTAAAAACAGATTAAATAATTGCCCTAGTTAAAAACAATATAAATACAACGCTAAAAACCCCCAGAAAAATTAAAAAAACAAAAGATAAAACAACCCCAACACTCCCCCTCAGGCTAGGCCGGCTTGTACAAACAAAAATGTCTTGAGATCGCGGCGAAAGGAGCGAAGATCGGGCGCCGTCCGGAGCTCTACCGGTAGCTGATTCCACAGCTCCGGAGCGCCCACAGAGAAGGATCTCCCCCTGGGGGCCACCAATCGACATTCTCTGATCGGTGGCACCCTGAGGAGGCCCTCTCTGTGGGAACGCACAGGGCGCAGGGAGCTTGATGCCGGCAGCAGATGTTCCCTGAGGTACTCCGGCCCCATGCCATGGAGTGCTTTGAATACCGTTACCAGTACCTTGAATCTCACCCGGAAGACAACTGGCAACCAATGCAGCTCACGGAGCAGAGGTGTAACGTGGGAGTATCGGGAGACTCCCAACACCACTCTCGCGGCTGCATTCTGTACCAGTTGGAGCTTCCGAGTGGTCCTCAAGGGCAGCCCCATGTAGAGAGCGTTGCAGTAGTCCAGACGAGAGGACACGAGCGCATGAGTGACCGTGCACAGATCATCCCGGCTAAGATAGGGCCGCAACTGACGTACCAGGCGAACCTGTGCAAAGGCCCCCCTAGTCACGGCTCCTATATGATCTTCCAAGGTGAGCCGTGAATCTAGGAGGACCCCCAAGTTGCGAGCCCTATCTACGGGGGGTAATAATTCACCCCCCATAGTTAGAGGTGGAATGTCCGAATAAACCCGGGATGAAGATATGCAAAGCCACTCAGTCTTGTCGGGGTTGAGCTGGAGTCTGTTCCTCCCCATCCAGACCCAAACCGCCTCCAGGCAACGGGACATCACGTCGAGGGCATCACTGGGGTGGTTTGGGGTCGAAAAGAAAAGTTGGGTATCATCAGCATACTGATGATACCCAACTCCAAAGCCACGAATGATCTCACCCAGCGGCTTCATGTAGATGTTGAACAGGAGAGGCGAGAGGACCGACCCCTGAGGAACTCCACAAATGAGAGACCTCGCGGTCGACCTCTGCCCCCCTGCCAACACCGACTGCAAACGTCCCAAGAGATAGGAGGAGAACCACCGTAAAACTGTGCCTCCCACTCCCAATCCCCTGAGACGCCGCAGCAAGATACCATGGTCGATGGTATCGAAAGCCGCCGAGAGGTCTAATAGGACTAGGACAGAGGAATGCCCCCTGTCCCGAGCCCTCCAGAGATCATTCACCAGCGCGACCAATGCCGTCTCCGTGCTGTGCCCGGGCCTGAAACCCGATTGGTACGGGTCTAGATAATCCGCTTCATCCAGGACCAGAGGGAGCTGATGCGCCACCACACTCTCAACAACCTTCGCAAGAAAGCGAAGGTTGGAGACAGGACGAAAGTTATTCAATACAGCCGGGTCCAGGGCAGGCTTCTTGAGGAGAGGCCTCACCACCGCCTCCTTCAAGACGGCGGGGAAGATACCCTCACTCAAAGAAGCCGATATAACTGCCTGGAACCAGCTGCGTGTCCTCTCCCGGGCTGCATAAACCAGCCAGGAAGGGCACGGGTCCAATAAACATGTGGTGGTGCTCAGCCTCCCCATGATCCTGTCCACTTCCTCCGGAGTCACAGAATCAAACTCCTCCCAGATGATATCGACAAGACCGCCCGCGTCCTGATCGTCAGACTCTGCCCAGTCAGAGTCCAAACCGGTCCGAATCCGAGCGATTTTGTCCGACAGATGTTGGTTAAACTCCTCGGCACGTCCCTGCAAGGGATCCTCCCTCACCTCCTGATTTAGGAGGGAGCGAGTCACCCTAAACAGGGCAGCCGGGCGATTATCTGCGGACGCAATAAGGGTGGCGAAGTGATTGGACCTCGCCTCCCTAATTGCAGCGAGATAAGACCTAATATAGGCTCTTAGTCGCAATCGGTCGGGTTCGGATCGGCTGGACCTCCAACCGCTCTCTAGGCCCCGTCTCCGACGCTTCATCTCCCGGAGCTCCGCAGAAAACCATGGAGCCCGACGGGATCTGCACCGGGTCAGGGGCCGCAAGGGTACAACTCGGTCAAGGTCATATAGCAAAGAGAACACATATTTGATTATTCATATAACCACTGCAGCTAGGATTGTGTTTGCACAAAACTGGAAGGCACTGAAAGCTCCACCCACACTCATTTTGATGCAGTTCTACAGCAGTAGAACCACACTCTAAAAGACGCTGGGATGCACTGGGAGATATTAAGAGAAGAATAGAAAGAGGAAGGGATGAACCTACTTATCTTCCTAAAGTTCATGGAAGTCCATATATTTTTTAAAATCCCATTTATATCCCGCCCTTCTCCGAAGACTCAGGGCGGCTTACAATCTAAGAAGCACAAATCAATGTGCTTAGCAATTTGATTAATGTGTACAATTCTGTCTCACTGAAAATTGTGGAACTTGAAAGCTTGGCAATGGTGATTATGCTTTTTTAAACTGATTACTAGCCATGGCAAACTAGAACCTCTTTAATGCATATATTCAGTATATTGAAACATGCACTCAATAATAGCTTATATTAAGAAGAAAATTACTTGCAAGGTCAGACTCGGTATATATGATAGTAAAATAAATTATAGTCACTCAGAATGAACACCTGAGGTCTGAATAGCTATCATGAAGCCTGCATCATAGAGAAAAAATTGTAATCAATTGTAACGATCTAGTCTGATTGATGATATAATAGGATGTTCATTCTGATCAATGAAGGGCAGATTGTGAACTGTGAACTCTGGTGAAAAATAAGGCACATTTTAGAGACATGGGAACAGAACTGGATAGAAAAGCATCTATAGAAAAAGGGAAGGATGAAACAGAGGAGAAGAAGACTACATATGTAAATAGTTTAGTTCTGTGGACAATGTGCTATATGCCAATCATCCCCAGTGTAATATCCTGCAGATCTGTTGGATTACAATTATTATCCTCCCACTTCAGTATGACCAATAATCATGGCTAGGGTTTTAGGCGTCCACCATTGGCCATGCCCATTTTGCCCCCAGCCACCCCTGCCTCAGCCAATTCAGAGCCAGCTTTCCTTCTCTGCTGTCCCTCCCCCAGCAATTCTCCATGGTAAATGGCCCCTTGGCCCTCCTCCCCCAGCCCTTTTCCTGGCCCATTGCCTGAGGCACCTTTGGCTGCACAGGACAAGAAGCTGCCAGCCAATCGGGGGCAAGTGGCAGTAAGCGATTGGTGGCAGGCTGGGGGGGGGAGAGTGCCATGTGAGGGCCATCGTGGGGGTGCACCAGACAACTGGCAGCGGTGGCATGCAGAGGCAATTGCAGGGACATGTCTCTGTGTGTGCTCCTGGCTTTTGAGTAACAACTACAGATTGGAAATTTTAGATTCAGCTCTGGCCTTGCCTTCTGGAAACTGAACTGAGAAGAGCTTGCCTACCTTTAAAATGGGACAAGCCATTGCTGCTGTATGTGGGGATCTGTGTGGTGCCCGTGTTGCTGAGGGAGAGAAAAGCTGTAGGCAGGCAGGTAGGGTAGGCTTCAGCCTAATTTTATACCCAGAAACAATTCAGTGGCTTCACTTAGATTGCACCCCTTCACCATTCGCTTGCACCACAGGGAGAGTAAAATGCAGATGCTTATCTGCTCCAGGGAAGCACAGACATGTAAGCCTGTCCTGTGGGAAACCCTGTGCCATGGTCCTTTTGCAGAGGTATAAAATTTGGATGGCAAGGATAGGAAAGGAAAAAAGAGGTCTCTTGCCTGTGGTAGCCCTCTGCTCTGAGATACCCAGATTTACTTCCAGTCATCTCTTCTGCACAACCCTAAACCTAATCCTAACCCCACATGGTTTCCCAAATGCAGCAGCAATTGCTTGCCCCATTTTAAAGTAGCAAAGCTCTCCTAGCTCAGTTCTGTCTCCAGAAGACAAGATCAGAGCTGAATCTAAAATTTCCAATCAGTAGTTACAGTATTGTTCAAAAGCCTCTGCTGGTTGCCTGGTGCCCCCGCCCCCCCAGGATCGCTTCTTCATGCCACCACTGCCAGTTGTCCAGTGCACCCTCTATGCAGCCCCTGCAATTGCTCTGCATGCTACCTCTGCCAGTCTCCCAGTGCACCCCCCTGACAGCCCCCATGATTGCTTCTGCATGCCACCACTGCCAGTTGCCTGGCGCAACCCCCTGACAACCCCCACAATGGCACACTGCCCCCCACAGCCTGCCACTAATTGCTCACTGCTGCCTGCTCCTGATTGGCTGGTGGCTTCTTGTCCCATGCAACCAAAGGCCTGGGTCAAATGGTCCCTTGGGCAGTGGGCCAGGAAAAAGGGCTGGCGGCAGAGGGCAGAGGGCCAGGCAGGCATTAGTGGTGGAGAATCTCCAGGGGAGGGGCAGTGGAAGAGGAAAGCTGGCTGTGAATTGGCTGAGGTGGGGGTGGCTAAACATCCTATTCTGATGGCTAGAGGAATCAAACTGGAGAAGATAGGTCAAACATATTCTGCTTCAAAATTTGACATGGAGAGGGATACAAATGCTGGTGTTCGTTGCTGAATTTTCCCAGCAGAATTAATATTACAAGGTGTAGGTTTTTGAAGAAAACACACAGGCTTTTACAAGCCCTCATACAGCCAATTGAAATGAGAAAATATACAACAAGAAGATAAACATAAAACTGGAAGGTTTCAGTACCATGGGATTCTCAGGGAACCAGGATGAAGAAGAATACAGAACAGTAGATTCGTAATAAAGTGAATATATTTAAGACACCCAAAGTGGGATACAAGCTGTGATCTCATCTTATTTGGCAAGGCCGAGTGAAGACATTTAAAAGAGCACTTCTCATTGCTACTACGGTTAGACCTCACAAGTGACTAATTAGAGCAGGCATGTCAAACTGCCGGCCCATGGGCCAAATGCGTCACGCTGAAACCGCGCCCACCCCATTGATGGCAATGGTGAAAAAGTCGTGAGTTCGACATGCCTGACTTAGGGCACCAACCATTCACAGTTACAATGTTAATAAAAAGTAACTTTGTGACCAATCCTTGTATTTACAAACTTTGCATATCTCTTTCTCAGTCACATGTTAGCCATCAGTTAGTACGCACCATCCTGTGCCTGACCCATTTTTTCTTCCCTCCCCCTTGCAGAGCCAGTGATTGCCTAATCAAGCTATCTCTTTCTGAGCTGCCTTTGCTCCATAGCGGGTCCCTAAAAAGTGCCAACTGAAAGTTAACAAGCTCAGCAATGTGGCCTTAATTAGTCGGCTAACAGTTGCTGTCTGAAATTGGCCAGACACTAATCAGTTGCTTTTGTTTTTTTCTTAAGTGTGCTAGGCAAGCAACCATCCTGGTGCATTCTTTTGATGTGTATCCCCATTGTGTTCTTGCTTACTCTCTTGTAATCCCTTCCTCTCCAATGAATGTAAATGCAAGCATTAATCCCCTTCTTTGCTAATTATGCTGGTGCTGGGTGGAACAATCAAAGAGAGGGGGAATGGGGAAAAAGGCTATAGGATTTGCTCTTTTATTTGGCTTCCTTGTCAGCTGAATGAAACCTTTCCTGCTATTTGGGCTCACTTGGCTATTTGGAGTCATATCTTTCTGATGCGATCCTTTTTTAACTTATTGTGGAATGCCTACTTTTATTATGCTACAGTGTACAGAATCTTTAAAATATCACTTAATTTTGGTACAGCTACCATTATCCAGAATCTAAAATTCCTTCCCATTTATACAGGATAGTTAACCCTGATTTATACAGGATAGTTAGCCCTGAATGTTTTGTTGTTTTCATTGATTTTGTTGTGAGCTACCTAGATTTATTGCATATAAATAGGTAGCCACATACAATTTAATAAATAATTAGAATCCCTCCTTTGAAAGCAGATTCTGGTGCTGCATTAAATCTAAACCCTCACTGGATAATCGTATGGGCATGAGAAATGGATTGAAAAATAAAGGCTTGGAATTGATATAATTATTACTATTACTATTATTTCTTGTCTGTCCAGCTTGGTTCTGGGGTTGCTTTCTTTAGTCTTTGGCTTTCACACTTCTTCTAGCAAAAACTTTAGGGCAGGGGTGTCAAACTGCTGGCCTGTGAGCTAGATGCATCATGTGGAAGCCGTGTCCACCCCAGCTCCTGCAAGGGGAAAAAAGTCACAGTACGGAGCTTCTGGTTTGCCACGCGGCCGCCATGGATGGCTGAGAGATTTGTTCTCTCTCCCCCGTTCAGTTTTGGATTGCTGGGGGACCCTGAAAAGGGCCAAAAATCACCCTGAAGAGGCAACCAGCAAGGAGGGGCTTTCGCTGGATCACAGGAGAGCAGCAACTCTCCCGTTAGATCTGGCTATCCCTCCAAACCGGCAGACGAAAGGGCCGGCCATAGAAATATGGCTTGTCCCTAGGCTGCAGACAGCCGAAGCCACACTTTTCATCAGGCAACCTTAAAGCAGCATGGAAGAGACTGGGTGAGATCTACCTCTCTTAACTTCCAACATTTTTTTTCACCTAAGTAAGCTGCTAAAGTACTTTTTCCCCCTGTGGAGAGGGAATGGGGATTTTAACCCTCCCTCCAGAAATAGCAGCTTTTGAATATACAGGGGAGTTTAAAAAAAAAGTTGAAAAAATAATTGGATCCCAACTAGAACTTTACTTCTTTAAATTTGTGGATTAAAAGCTTTTGATTAACTACTTTTTACCTCCTATTTTTACTTGAAAGTTTGGGTTTTTCTTCCTAAAATAGAAGAAATAATTGAAAGGATTAAATTAATTTTGAGACTTCAAGGAATTCCCTAAACAGTGTGGGGGGGGACATCTTGTGGCTAAACCTGAAATTGCAAGGTATTATTCTTAAAGAAAAGAGACTTGGCTGACAGTTTTGAAAACAAGATAAGATTCATGTAACCTTGAACACCAGCTGTGAGAGTCTTATCTGGGTTTCTTATTTACTTGAGGGGAAAAAAAACTGTAAAAGTTTTCAATTCAACTCATCACTATGGAAGACCAAGACAGACTTTTACTATGGAAGAAATGCAAAAACAAATCCTTGTTATGATGAAAATAACCTACCAAACTTACCAAACTCTTCTTACAGCTGGTGATGAAATAAGAGCTTTTGGAAAATAACTAGAAAGCGTCTTAGATATGCAAACTCAAACTTTGATTACAACTAAAAAACTATCTATACAGAATACAACAGAACAAATCGAACAATTAAATATTTTGACAGAAGATCTAAGTGCCCAACAAATACAGACAACAGAAGATTCAGAAAAAAATCTGACAAAATGGATGGAGGAAGAAACCTGCTATATAAATCAGAAGGAATTCGAAGATCAAAATGAGAAATGGAAGAAAAGATAAACAGTACAGGACAACTATATCAAGAGGAGAAAACAAAGAGAAGATCTGGTAGCCCTGCCAGACCCCTTAACCTTTCAAAAATGGCGATTGGATAGTCATCTCAATATGACACAATAATACATCTTTGACGATCCTGAAGCAAGGACATGGAAGATGACTTGGCAAAGAAAAAAGCCAGAATAAGACTGAAAAAGAATGGAGTGTGGACATATTTAGGAGGTTTAAAATAGAATATATCTAAGTAGACAAGATCTGTATTTTGAATATGAGATATTGTTATGATGTGAAGATAAAGAAAAATGTTGGCTAATTAAAATCTAGATGTATGACTGTTAATAGTTAAATTGAGATATTGAGTTGTTTATAAACATTAAATAAAGGTGATTAAAATATATGTATTAAGAGTGATGTAACGTAGTGATAAGAATAAAATTATAAGCTTAAATATGAAAAAGTGGACATAAAGAAGAAGAGAAAGGATGTATTAAATGCTGAAATGGGAGAAATCTTGGTTATTGAACCTATAATATTTGGAAATTTTAATGAAAATAAGAATATTACATTGTATTACTAATCTGTTGATATGGAAGTGAGATAGACAAAATATATATCTGGAACACTAGAGGCTGGGGGAAATTGTGATAAAGGGAACTGGGGTCATATAAAAATTTGGAAATGATAAATTTTAAACGTTTAATTTAAATATTAATGCAAAACTAAAGCCTGGAAAATGTATAAGGTTATTGATGGTCCAAAAGATGGAATGTCAAAATAAATAAGACATGTAAAATTATTGATAAATGTAAGAAAGCTATTAAGTAGCTGATGGATGGAATAAGAAATATATTAAGTTAAACAAGAGACAGTATATATTAAAGGAAAAAAGAGAGGAAATATTGGCTGTAACAGTTGGAGATTTGTATTAGTACATATATGTATGTAATGGAATTATTGTAACCCAGACACCACATAATATTGGAATATTGGAATATTGGAAAATTAATAAAAAGTTAAAAAAAAGTCATGATACATCACAACACCTCATGTGACACGGGGAGTTTGACACCCCTGCTTTAGGGGATCACAGTCTCCTTGTTTAAAGGAAGAAACTGTTTTGCATGAGAAATTATTCCCTATTTCTAATTCCCTGTTTCATGTAGATGTTATCTGAATCTCAGATCCCATAATTACAGGAGTTGTTTCTACTTAAACTAACTGAGGATTAATTATCAAAAAATAAAAGAACAGGAAAAAAAATCCTCTATGTTATAAATATAGTGATTAGATTTCTTTATGGAGCAGCAAATTTGTTTTTCATTTTAGTTTAAGAAATGGTTTGCTACTGCATTTTCATATACTTTTGAAAAACAAAAGATTTATCAGAGGTTGTGCAATTGCTCCAGAGAAAGATATAAACACAGTCATTTAACACTTAGAATCTTGGAAACAGAAAGGAGTTCTCTTGCTGTTGTGTTTAGTCAGAGCTATTAAAAAACATTAGCTGTGTTTTAGATATATTGTTATCTACCAACTTTGGAACCACTGCTGTAGATATGATGAAGGAAACAATAAGCAACAAACAGCTGTAAATGAGTGCAATTGTAAATGGATTTTAATAGTGCTCGTCTCATTTCTTGTTCTACCACAAGACCACACCTTTCTAAAAGCTTGTTAAAGCTATGCAGACAACATTTTTGCTAGACTGCACTTCAGGAAAAAGGTAGCATCTTACATCTAGGTATGCATATATGTAGATACACCTGCGTGCCTGTGAATACATTATTAGAGAGATCTCTGCAGTAACAGTATATTGTCTTAATGGGACTTGCAATAAGCAAATTATATGAAAATATTTCAAAAATGAATTATGTAGCATCATGCTAATATTCTGTTGACATTCGTAAAATGTTTATGGAAAATCCATTGAAGTAGAACTCCTTCACAAGTAAATACTGAACTGTACTGTATGTTATCTATATATTTAGGACAGAAGATTATACAGACAGAACTTCCTTGACTGCATACCACCCTCATTTTCAAAAATGTCAAGGTGATGGCCCAATATTCATGGAACATGAAATATTGTATCATCACCATGACAATGAGAATTTATGGGATGGCAATGATGACAGGTTGAGGCCATTATGTGACCAATGCAGCCACCCTAAGGCCCATGCTTGTCACCATGACAATAGTGCAAAATGATTGAGTCATCACCTATCTGTTCAGAAAAAGAAGAGAAAAAACACTACACATATACAAGATGGGAAAACATGTCTCTTTATGGAGAACACTGATACTTAAAAAAAAGATGTTGAGGAAGGTAAGGAGGCTTCCCTTACAGCTAGTGTCTCTGGGCCAAAATTGGTATGGCTTCAAGCCACCAAAACCTGAACTTCAATGTAGCATGGCTTCATCCCTAAATAAGCACAGTTCACATTGGAACACAGGGCCGTTTTGGGGAGCCAACATTGTATTATCACATTCTTGTATATAAAAATGTTCTTAGGGGCTGTGTTGCATTACTCATATGATTCAGTATGACACTGGTCTGGTGAGAAATACACTGCAAGCATCCAACAGGTAGAGCTTCTCAGTAACTTGATAGATACATTCTTGATAGACATACTGTATGCACCGCCTAATAAACCAAATGTGCATGAAGTTTGGGGGAGAAGCAGGATGTTTCTTCTACTGTTTTAAATGGTGGATCGATGCATTGCCTCTTGTCAGTGCTGTTAATATTAATAGCCAGTGGCTATATAATCATTGTGAGTCTAGATAGTTCGTTCTAGGGAATGCTGTCATCTCTAGAGCGCTCCAAATGATTAATTTGAGCTTTATGATTTGATAAATAGGGATAGTTCTTTTTTCTTTAAGTATTGCTTAAAGAAACACTACAGTATGATTCAGTTCTAGATATAACTCCAACAAAAAATACCCTTCTTCCTGCTATATGTTAGATATGAGATGTAATGAATGTAGAGATGTCTACAAGAAGTGGGGTGGGGTTTGAAAAGTTAAGACAGTGACTGCAACAATTGCAACTGAAGCCATAGCTTTTTTAAAAAATGTGTCATATACAACATATATAGAGCTTTGATTGTGTGGGGACAATCACTATGTTGACTGTTTTGAATCTCCCTGCAGATATTTCTGAAAGAATGAGAATGTTTCTTGAAAGGCTGTCTAAAGAAATTCAGCGCAAATTTGCTGATCCATCCTTCAGTTTCTTAGCTTGTTCTTTTCTAAAGCAGTGGCAGAATTTGAAGTGTTTTCATTGTTCCTGTTCCCATTATGTTGTTAAAATAAAAACCAAAGCACATTATTGCATAACAGAACATTGAAATACAAACTAATAAAATAATACAGCTATCAATCTGTAAAGAAAACATAAGAAGGAAGTAACATTTTTTTAAAAATCCCTTCCTTCCTTTCTTTTCAAGCATTTGTCCTCCCTTTTAAACTCCAAGAGTTGGTGATTGATCAGCTGACATAAGATCAATAACAAACAACACAGGATTCCTGCTATCAGGCTTACAAGCTGAAATCTAATTAATGATAAATACAATCCAGTGAGTCATAAATTTAATTCAAAGCTACCTTGAATAGAAAAGTCTTTAAGATCACAAAAAGGAAGCGAAACTGCCAAGGGTGTCAAAATCTGCAAGATGGTGAGCAGAACATAACTGGTAACTTGCGGATTTTGTGACTGTAGTTGACTTAGCAAATGTTCACTGAGAGATTATTTCACGAAGAAAACCTTGTCACTTGCATACTTCCAATACAAACCCTCCTGTAAAGCTTTGTGCCTCTTGTGTTTGATAGTATCATGTTGGATTTTATGGTTTGTTTTATTCTGAGGTTCATTATTTCAATTTCTAAGAGCAATGGTGTTTGGTTATCAGCTGTCATTGATGCAAAGTGCCATGCATTGCACCTGAATAATGGTCAGTGAAAGGTCGCTTACATGGTGGAGTAACCATTATTAGGATTTCAAATACATTTAATTATCTCACGTTACATTATAACATTTTAAAATGCTATCTCATTCATTGCTGTCCTCTTCTTACCCAGAATAATGAAAAGGAATTTGGCAATACTAATATAGAGCAAAATTAATTAAAATTAAGCTTTGACCTAAGTGGAAAACCATTATAAATAGCTTTGGTCTATTGATTATATTTGTTACTATATTGATTGGATTTGTTACTACAATAAAAAGACATGCAGGGTAGTTAGAATGAAATATTGATGAGAAAGCTTGGCCTGTCCCATTGAATGGATTTCAGTACTGCAGAATTCACTTCATTTTTCTACCACCCTATATTACAGTGAGCTGGAACAGAGGTATGGACCTTTGCTGAAAGGCAAGGGGCAAGAACTAAACTAAACTAAACTAAACTAAACTAAACTAAACTAAACTAAACTAAACTAAACTAAACTAAACTAAACTAAACTAAACTAAACTAAACTAAACTAAACTAAACTAAACTAAACTAAACTAAACTAAACTATAAAGTAAGGTAAAGGTTCCCCCGCACATGCGTGCTAGTCGTTTCCGACTCTAGGGGCCGGTGCTCATCTCCGTTTCAAAGCCGAAGAGCCAGCGCTTGTCCGAGGACGTCTCCGTGGTTATGTGGCCAGCATGACTAGACGCCAAAGGCGCGTGGAACGCTTTACCCTCCCACCAGAGTGATCCCTATTTTTCTACTTGCATTTTTACGTGCTTTTGAACTGCAAGGTTGGCAGAAGCTGGGACGAGTAACAGGCGTTCACTCTGTTACGCGGCACTCGGGATTCGACCCGCCAAACTGCCGACCTTCTGATCGACAAGCTCAGCGTCCTAATCCACTGAGCCACTGCGTCCCTAAACTAAACTAAACTAAACTAAACTAAACTAAACTAAACTAAACTAAACTAAACTAAACTAAACTAAACTAAACTAAACTAAACTAAACGTTTTTGCTCTGTGACACTTAGACCCAATAAGAAAATCCAGCTCCTGGGATGAGAGAACAATAGGAAGTAATTTAATGCAAGCAGCATAGTAGCAGATTAATAGGCACTGATGAGGTTTAAACATGATCCACGATCCAAAAATGCAAAGCATTGACATATTAAGAGGATGATAGTGAATAAGTTACTTGGGTTGAGTATGAGGGAGACAGCAAAAAAACACATTCCAGCTTGAGATGCTATTCCTTAGTGGATATAGGATTTATGGAGTGGCAGAGATTGCTGACTTGCAAACAGTCTTGGAGGATGCTAAGAGAATTCATCTTAGGCTTAGAGTGGTTGGGGATGATTTGGTGATTCTTTGATTGATGTGAACTGGTGTCAGCTTCCCCCCTCCCCAAGTAAACCAGATGAGCTAATTATACTTTATTGTAAGACTACATTAACAGAATCTGACAAATCTAAGACTGCAAACGTCTTGCATCCACGTTTAACCACCCAAACAATCAAGGCAGATCATTCCTGAGTGTCTTCCTCTGAGTGTTAAGCCACTAGGACATGAGTGTCAAACTCAATTGCGTCACATGACATATTGTGACATATCGTGACATTTTTTGCCTTTGTGGAGCCATGGTGGGCGTGGCCTGTGCATGAGGCATCCAGCCCGTAGGCTGCCAGTTTGATACCCCTGCACTAGGGGCTCCTGCCTCTCTTCTCTGATTGCTGCTCTGATAGGCAAATCTCTTCTCCTCATCCTCCAAAACCATCCATACATTCAATTACAATTGGCTTGTTCTTATTTTTTGTGTTGTTGAACCATCTTGGAATATGAGGATAAGGCACTACTTTTTATTTTAGGGGAATTGTGACCACAGGGTAGCATCATTTGAGGGAAGGGATGGAAGCAAATGCCTGCTATCTCCCTTTCAGATTGTTTCCCAGCCTCAGGAATGTTCCCTTAAGCTACATTTAATCTCCGTGTGCTGCTTTGGGGCATATGTCAATGGAAGGGAAAGGATGTTTTATTTTTATATTAGTTATGGAAACATTTGATCTGAAATCTGTTGATCTAAAAAGGAGAAGTTAACCTAGGGAATTTCCACTGAAGCTTTATTTTAAACTCCAAGCCTACTAATGGACCACAAAAGAAGGGCTTTGAATGATTTGTTGTGTCTTGCTATTCAGCTTTATAGTACCCACTAGCCTGGATTGTATACAGACATTTCTAAACAGAGTTCAGATTTAGCTGGCAGAACAACACAATGCCACTAAGAGTTTTTCTTCTGAGAAACTAAATGTACAATTTCAGAGTTCTTTTATATTCAGCACTCTTGGAAGTTCTCAAGTTGCAGTCATAGCCAGAAATGTCTTTCATCAGCTTACAAAGGTACATCATCAACTGCAACCCTACCTATCTAGTAAGATCTGACCTCACTTGGTACTACTAAAAGAGGCTTGATGGTGTGTACAGTATTAGGCTTCTTAGGTAATCCCGAGGGCCTCGTAGCTGGCTCTTCTTGGTAGGGTTTCATTGACTTCTGGATAGAAGAGCTATGGCTAACTGTTAGTATCTTAAATAGCTTGGAATCACACAGTTTGATGGGCTGCTTTTTTCCCCTCATGCTTTTCAATTGACATCCCAATCACATTTATTTTTCCCCACATCCTTGGATCCCAGTCTGATGGGCTGAGAGAGGAGTTCTCCTTTACAGGATCCCCATGTTTGTGATATGTACTCTAGTTCTGTTGGGCTGGTTACCACAAGAGTTTGGAATAACCTTAAAGATGCATTATTTTTAATAGCTTCCACATAAAATATCTTCATCAGATTATCTCTATTTATCGTTGGGCAAAAGATAATCTGTTGTTATTATATGTATGGTGATTTTTATCTGTAAATAAAGCCTAAACCTATTCTGAGTACTGTAATAAAAAAAATGTCCACACAAAGCATGTCACACCTCCTCCTCTCCTCTCTGTGTGGATATGATGGTTTGTAGGAATGAAAAAAGCAAATGGTTTATGACATGCATATATAAAAGCAACAATATAGAACAGAATTAATATTGTGCCACCTGTGGCTTTTTAAGTGGAGAAATTCAGGTCTTGAAATGGTATTATATTGATTTCTATAGCAATCTGTCAGAATATTTCAATCCTGCCATTAATCAAACTGAAGCCTGTGTCTTTACTGTATAACTGTTTTTAAAATACTCTTTTAGCACTGACTTCTCTCCTACTCTGTTTGATCTAGACCATGCCTGCATTTTATAAACAAAATATTTATTGAAAGAAAAATTACTATGCCTTTCTAGCCAGTTCTGACTCACTCCAGCTATCTTCATCAAGCATATTCAGGCATTCATATTCTTTGCATTTTTCCCCTCTATATATGAGCTATGCATAATTGTATGAGGCATCCGTTGTTAATATGATGAACCAAACAGTGTTTCTATTATGTTCTAAAGATATGTGTTCTATTATAAGGAAATCATACTAGTGAAACTTATTTCCTGTGAACCTGAGGAAAAAAAGATCTCCATCTTTCTGTTCTGGTCACAAAGATTTTTCATGATGTCCAGACTGGTCCTTGGTGGGGAAAAAACACTGGGATCTGTTTATGTTATATAGTAGCCCAATTGATGAGGAAAAGACTATATACTGATACGGGTGATAAAAAATAAGATTGTGTGTTTGTTAAGATGCTCAGTGCAGATAAACTAGCCATGTCTGGGTAGATGATATGTGTAGTTAATCTTGGTTAATCACAAACTATTAAGCAAGGTCTGGCCTGGTTGGTATTTGGGTGAAAATCTACTAGAGAATCCTGTCGGCAGACTAGACTAAGAAGTTAAAAGGACTTCCTAAAATAAAGCCATGAAGCTATTTCTGTATTGCTGCCAAGAAAACTAAATGGACATATCCACAAAGTCACCAGGAGATGAACTCAATCAAAAGAGACACTAATAAACAGCCCTGGTAATTAGTTCCCACTCTGTGTGTACATGAAGCAAAGATAAAGATGTCATGGTGCAGCTACATCACTCTTTTCATACCCTCTGGGATTCTTCCTAGCGACCAGCATTTTCCTGGTCTTTACAAGCATTCCATTCATAGGAAAGCAGGTAGTCAAGACTTAGATAAAGTATATTTTAATCTGTCCTCTGGTCAGATCATGGCTGCTTTATGGATTAATCAAAGTTCTCTAGTTATTATTATCTATATTAGTTCCATTGCTGCTTGAATTTTATACCATTAAGTTAGATTGGAACAAATGGGAGGGAGGAAGAGCCATCATATGGAGCTAGAACTCACTCACAAAATGTTCATGACAGATACCAAATGCCTACTCCAGCTCTGGATCTTATTTCATCTCAGGATTGAACCCACATGAGTCTGCTCAGCCAGGCTGAACTGCTAAGGACATCTGTTCTGATACATACTTATGATAGCCTGATGCACTGCTGGAGATATGCCAGTTTTTGACTTCCAAATGCTTGCATATCTGTTCTGTGCTCATTTCTTTCGTGACTGCTCAAGTATATACCAAATTCTGACAAATAATTGCAGTTTGAAGGGCATGCTTAATGGAGGCCAATAAAAGTGATTCACAGGCAGCTGTAAACTATACACTCACACTAAAGGATAAAAAGCTGCCTTAATGAGCCATACAAGACAGTTATTGATGTATTTATGAAAACATTCCTAAATACATACAAGCAGGGGAATTAAAAGATAAATATTTAAAGATCGAGCAGCACTTCTGCTAGGCTATGGAAATGTTATTTGAAAAGGTTGAAAAACTACCCAGCATTTAATACAGTTTTGTGAATGTGTACACTTTAATGCATGAATTGGGTTATTATTTATTGATAAGGTTTGAATGCTCAAAAGTGAGTCCAAATCAGGGTGAAAAGGGGTGAAATGTGCAAATGGATGCAATTCCAATAAAATGCAGCAACAGAGATAATATTAACAACATTTTAAAAGCCGGATTCTTAAATGACATGTAAAAGAAAGCCAGGTAGGCCTCTTTAAGGTGGGTCTTCCACAGTTGAGATGGTGTTGCATCTTTCCTAGTTGTAATCTATATGTATATGTCATTTATACATATAAGAACTTGGGGCAAATACCCGATTTTTCATCTTGGTTTTTCCTGCTTGGAATTTGTAAAAATCCTACTTTATAGTAACAGCCCAAGATGGAAAGAAGGAAGCTGGTTCTGTATTTGAACTCCCATTGCATAACCTCATCTCATCCCTGGGCTAGCTCTACTTAAGTATTGGAGAAATTCTGAAATGCTGGTCCACCCATTTGAATGGATAGTCCATTTTAAGTTCTTTAGTACTGGTTAAATATACTATTTCTTCTGATAAACACATCAGAACTTCCAGTTCACCTTGTTGATCTTATCTGAAGGTAGAACAAAGGAGAACTGATGATCTTTCCTCCCTCCCTTTCAAATTATTCAAGAAAGGCTGCTGGGTTTACAAACACATAACAATGGGATATTTTTAATGGTGTATCAATTCAGAGATCTGATCTTTCTTATGAGTGATCTGGTTCTGGATATCATTTCCAGTTGCTGCCTAAATAAAAACTGTCGTATCTTAACAACAAAAAAAGAAGGCCCCCCTCAAACTAACAAAAGATATATAGAGTTGCTTGTTTATTTTTTTATATAAAATCATAACATCAAACAGTGGTCTATACAGTAGATGTCTCATTGAACTCAACACTCCCTTATTTATGAGTTATGCAACTCTGGGATATTGCATTTGCATTGCAATAAACAATGAAGAATGACAGGCAGTCATTTAGTGTTTATACTATTCATGGTATAAACACTAAAATGTTGAACTAGATTTAAGACTTGAGTTTACTGCTATTTATTAGACATAAACCATTCTCAGTTCAACCGACTTCATAGGGTTATTTTCGTAACAATAAGAGAAAACCCCCTTGAATGAATTCATTGAGATCACAGAGGAAAAGTAAGATTAAGTTGTGTGTATGAATTTAGTAGTGCAATATACTAAAACTCTCATTCCAATAATCTTTACCTGGGCATCATAGGATTTTGAACCAAGATACCTCAAATGAATTAACTTAAAGAATGTGTCAAAAATCCGGAACCTATGGAATTGAAATTTGGCAACTTTTTGGCAACATAAAATCATCATAAAACAGCTTATGACCTAGTACAAACTATTATAAAATATTTCCTGTGCTGATGTTTGACTGCTATACAGTTCAACATGGGCTATTTTCAAGGCACATACATCTCTGAATGTATCCCAACATTTACAGTGAAGGTGGCATATTAGAAGTTCTGTCATTGTTGAAGGCATTGAGGAATCTGGTAAGGAAATATCTCTGAAGGGAGGACCCAAAGGTTTATGGCTTCTTTAGTCTATAAATAAAGCCACGTGCATTTTAGGACTTGAATATCAAATGGATCATTGCTATCTGTCTGGACATTATAGATGAGTTCCATGATTACCTTTGAAAGGTACTTCATATGCCAGAGACTCAGTGAAGAACCTGAAAGAAAACAAAAAGGCTACTGCTAAGCTTGTAAGCCGCCCTGAGTCTTCGGAGAAGGGTGGGATATAAATGGAATTAAAATAAATAAAAAAAATAAAAAAAAATTTATTCAAGTGTTTGGAGAGTTCCCTACCTAACTGCAAGGTCCAATAAGCTTTTGGTATCACCTAAAATCTTACATCATGATCACCATTATTTTAGCCATTGTCTATCTACTGCAGGATGAAGGCCTCTTCTGCATATTATCAATCAATACAGTCCTAAGGTTTCTTTTGCCAATTGGGCCCACAATATCTGCTGATGTTATTGATCCATCTTGTTTTAGGTCTCTTTTGTGAATGCTTTTTACCAAGAAGGACCCATTCTATGACTACCTGCCATTAGTTCTTCTTGCTATGTGACCAGCCCATTTCCATTTCAACTCTTTTACTCTCTTGATGATATCGTAAACTTTCGTTTGTTCTCTAATCCATGTGCAGCTCTTTCCACCTTGTCTTCTAATGTTGAGCATGTATCTTTCCATGGGTCTTTGCACCACTCATAGCTTTTGTAATGTCTTTCATATTGACCCTGATTTTGGGATTAACTTATTCTATTGGGCCATTCAGTATATGGTAGTAGTTTTAACTATTCAGTCTTGAATGTTACCCTCTTTAGAAGGCCAGATCCTGAAGTTGAAACTCAAATACTTTGGCCACCTAATGGGAAGGAAGGACTCACTGGAGAAGAGCCTAATGCTGGGAAAGATTGAGGGCAAGAGAAGAAAGGGATGACAGAGAATGAGGTGGCTGGATGGAGTCACTGAAGCAGTAGGCGTGAGCTTAAATGGACTCCAGAAGATGGTAGAGGACAGGAAGGCCTGGAGGAATGTTGTCCATGGGGTCGCGATGGGTTGGACAAGACTTCACAGCTAACAACAACAACAACAATGACATGGCCAAAGTACATCAGACATAGTCTAGTGATTTTGGCTTCTAGTGATGTTTCTGATTTTAAATAATAATAATAATAATAATAATAATAATAATAATAATAATAATAATAATAATAATAATAATAATAATAATAATAATAATAATGAAGGGACATTGGAAGTCATCTAGTCCAACCCCTTGCTCAGGCAGGAAACCCTATACCATTTCAGATAAATGGCTGTCCAGTCTCTTGTTAAATACCTCCAGTGTTGGAGCATTCACCACTTCTGGAGGCAGGTTGTTCCACTGGTTAATTGTTCTAACTGTTAGTAAGTTTCTCCTTAGTTCTAGGTTGCTTCTCTCCTTGACTAGTTTCCATCCATTGCTTCTTGTCCTGCTTTCAGGTGCTTTGGAGAATAGCTTGACTCCCTCTTCTTTGTGGCAGCCCCTGAGATATTGGAACACTGCTATCATGTCACCCCTCACCCTTCTCTTCATTAAACTACACATACCCAATTCCAGCAACCATTCCTTGTATGCTTTAGCCTCCAGCCCCCCAATCATCTTTGTTGCATTTCAGCATCTCTCTGTTGGTTGCTCTGGCTGTCCATGGTATATGCAATACTTTACACCAGCATCACAATTCAAAAATATTTGAAATATATATATTCAGTGTATTGCTGTCATAATAGTTGCAATGTCATTTTATATTCTTAACTTTTGCAGTATTTGTGGTTTTATTGGTTTACATTAATTTATATTGTTTGGGAATTGCTTTTAATAAAAGCAGACTTATTTTTGATTTTGGTTTTAGATACAAAATAATAAAATAATAAAAAATAAAAAGGGAGGAGTATGTTCTGACATTTGGCATTTCTAGTAATCTAGTACTGCACTAATACTAGTAACTTGCATATCAGACAATTTTTTCTTTCTAGGATTTAAATAATGGGTTAATGAAGCTCTTTTAACTTACACAGCTTTGTACTAACTACAATAATAATAAACTTATATTTTTAATATTCACTTTTTAAAAGCCACCATACTGTACTTAATGACCTTAATTTTCATTGAAATATTCTTAAAATCATTCTGTGGTAAGTATAAGGCATTTTTTTAAAAAAAGTGAATTGAATGCCACATTGTACCATCTTATCTGTTTCAGGAAAAATATTGGTTAATCATTGTGCAGCATTTAAGTATTTTCTTTCCATCCTCACACCTGATTACCTACTTACTCAACTGTGATCAACACACTCATGTTGCAGTTCATAATCTGGTAGCTTTCTTGTAGTCTTGGAGAGAATACCATCATCCACTGTTATAAATCTGATTTATATACAGATCAGTGCACCGTCTTGTAATTGTGTATTAGACATGTAACACTACCATTTTCCTAATAGCTATGTTGTTTCCTTATTTACTTGACTTCAGTGTTATTATTTTCATAGCATTTTGTGATTTATTTAATCATAGTAAAATGTGCATAGCTGACTTTAGTCCCTTCTTCTTTAAATAATCAACCATAATCAATCAGAACGTTATTTTTATCAGATATTTATAGTATTTAATTTAACCAAAATTTAAACAGAAAATGCACAGTTTTTTTTCCAAGTTAAAGATTACTAATTTAAAAATGGAAGGAAAGCTGAACTTGACTTCTGGTGTCTATATGGAAAAATATAAAAATAATTCTAAAATCAGTTATGTTTTGGAGAGACAATCATCTGTGGAAGCATCTCCAGGAAAGTGTCACTCATTTTGGAATATCATTACCCCAGAACTCTGGCATCCCTAATCCTGTTTTCTTTTTTCAAGGCCTTGAAGACCTGATTCTGTAACCAGGTCTGGAGAACTGGCTGACGCTTATTGTATTGATTTGTGTTGATGAGTTGTTTTACCCCAGCTGCAGATCATATGTGTATTTCTTTTTTAAATTATTTTTAATGCTTTTTAAATTATTGTTAGCCACTCAGTCATGAAGTTGAGATGGGCGACCATATAAAATGGGATAATCAATCAAACAATCCATTTGGACAGCCAGGTAATAGGAGAGGTGATAGCTCAGGTAGGATCTAAGCTGAGCTGTGATATTCCAGTCTGTCTTTTCTTTTTTCAGACTATATTCCAAAAATTAACTTTTCCCATGCTTTTAATCCTCCCAATGCTGGATTCATAACCGACAGTCTTGCAATATGTTGGAATATGTTGATGAATCCTTGTAAAAAGAAACACTGCTGACAGACATCTTGGCATTACCTAAGCTCATCCAAATCACTTTTCATATTGAGTTTTTTAAAAATTCATTTCCTATTTATTTGTAATAAATAGTGAAATTGGGAAGTTGCTAAGTTTTGGTTATTTCACTGGTGCAATTTTGAATTCTGGGTTCATACAGATTCCCTATCAAGGTGTATAGCAGTGCAGCCTTAATATGGCATGAGACACAATTTCCTGGAAGTAATTTCTAATAAGTAGAAACTAAGTAAAGATGGCTAAGATTTTATCTTGTATCTTATATATAAAGAATACTGTAATGCAAGATTTTTTTTTGTTAAATTAGAAGACCTTTAAAAGGACCTGCTTTGGGGCCTACTTTCTGTTTTAAATGAAAATAACAGTACATTTATCCAAAATGCATCATTTAAAAAACAAACTGTGCAATGCATCATCTCTGGGTATGCTATAATCTTTGAGTAATATGACTATGTATTTCATTTGCTACTTTCAGCTTACAGTTCATACAAGCAGCCATGCATGATAGGTTTTCTTTTCCATTTGTTGATTAAATAAGATGGGATTGACTTAAACTCTTAATCAAGAATGGCAGTTTAAAGATAAGTGTTATTTTTCTAGACAAGCTTTAAAAATATGTACATGCTAAAACACTGCTTTGTTAATAGTTTTAATATTTATTTGCTAACACTTGATATGGTAACTGAGTTTAAGCTTTCAGTTGGATATATCTTTCTCCCTCATTTGATTACCTAATTACTGTCTCTTGGGTTATTACAGTGTGTTGTGCTTTTCCATTCCTTTTTACTTTATTTCTACAGCTTGATAGTTATGGTACAGTAGTTTTGTGCAGTAGAATACTTCAGTAATGGCTGTACAATGTGTCACTTCATTAAGCAATTCATTTATGAGAGTTTTCAAAGTAACTGCTGGCTACTTGGGTTGTTTTTTATGAGAAACTTCAATAGAAATAGAGAGAAGATAAGAAAATGCTGAAACAATACTGTTTCTTAACAACTTTAAATCCGGAGAGGTTTTTTTTTTACAGCTTTATCTTAGTACGTACTTTCTGTTCTCTTGAGAGGCATCCAATGCCTAGCTATCTTTATTCAAATGGCGCATCCCAGGTTGGGATTAGAATAAAGCTAAGTTACTACTAAGCCTAGTTCCATGTTTTTTCACTGATGGTGAAATATTTGAAAAGGGTGGAAATATGAAGCATGAAACTAGGGAGATTGTTATGTACTGGGCTTTTGGTACCTCACCATGTGCGTTGCTGGAGAGTTAATGGCTCTCCAGCAACCCAGACAGGACGTCTCTGGTCCTGCAATTGGTCAACCTTGGGCGGCAAGCATGGGTTCAATCTGATTGGTTGCTACCAGAGGGTTTGGCTATATAGTGTGGCGAGGTGCACCCCAAGCCCCCAGTACAGTTCCAGCTTAAATAAAAAAATGAGTTTCTCTGTACTCAGCTGTGTGTCTTCATTCCTGCTCACCAGAGCCCATGACATAATAGTGGTGATGAGGATGGGATCCTGCTTCACCGTCTAAGGGCTGAAGTCATGAGGGGTCGGCATTACTCGCTGGAGAGAAGAGGCATCTTCCCCCCCCTAGGCTGGCTAGTAGAGCTACACTAGTGGCCACGTGCTCAGAGGACGCATTCCCTGAGCCTAAGAAGAAGGATCCAAGAACGCAGGAATCGAGGAAAAGATGCCAAAGGTCGGCAAACTCAGAGAGTTCGACATTAAACATCCAGAAGATTGGCCATCTTACCTCTCGCAAGTGGAGAACTATCTACGAGCAAACCAGATTGCAGAGGAAGGCCTAAAAGCTGCAACATTGCTGTGCATGTGTGGGCCAGCGACTTTCGATCTAGCAGAAAATCTCTTCATGCCAATGCCCATTGAAGCGGTATCGTTTGCTGACCTTAAGAAGAAGCTGACTGGGCATTTTCAGCCCAAAATGTCAGAGAGGGCATGGCGTTTTAAATTCAACCAACGAGTGCAGTTTCCCGGAGAGAGAGCTTCAGAGTTTGCGTGGGCCTAAGGCACGCCGCACGTCTTTGCAAGTTTTCAAATTTAGAGGAATGACTGAGAGACCGACTCGTCTGTGGCCTTAGAGACAGAACCCTGCAGCAGAGACTGTTTGCCAGACCAAATCTCACATTCGCCGAAGCACAGGACAAGGCCATGGCTGATGAAGCAGCCAGAGGTGCAGTACAAACAGTGCAGCTCACCAAATCTTCAAAAGCAGAAGATTCCGTCCAACTTGAGGTCGCCAAATACAGTGGAGAATTGTCAGAAGACAAAGAACCCGAAATAAACATTTGCCTGAATTTCCCCTCCATGCTGCAGACAAGGTTTTAAGTAGAGTTTTGTCATGGATTCATAGTGGGTGGCTTGAAAATAGCCCTGGACCTGAGTTCCAGAGCTACTTCACATATAGACATGAGCTTTCAGCTCACAAGGGCTGCATCTTATGGGGGAGCAGGGTTATTGTCCCCAATTCATTGAGGCACCGTGTACTTCAGTCTCTGCATGAGGGACATCCGGGCATAGTCAGGATGAAGGCATTGGCATGAAGCTACCTATGGTGGTCAGGGTTAGACAAGGCTATCGAGGCCCAAGTACACAGGTGTTAGATGTGTCAACAGTCCTGGCCAGAAATGCCACATGCTCCTGTCCACAGATGGGAGGAAACTCATACACCGTGGTCAAGGATTCACATTGACTTCGCTGGGCCCTTTCGGGGACAGCTATTTTTGATAGTGGTTGACAGCCACTCTAAATGGTTGGAAGTAATTCCTATTGCAACTATGACTACTGCTAGGACCATCCAGGTGCTTAGAAAGCTTTTTGCCACACACGGGCTACTGGACATCATAGTCTCGGACAACGGGGCCCAGTTCATAGCGGCAGAGATTCAAGCCTTCTTGAGGACTAACCTCATAAGGCAGGCAACATTGGCTCCCTTTCACCCCTCGACTAATGGGCAGGCCAAACGCATGGTGCACAAAACAAAGGAGTCACTCAAGCGCATAGTGACTGGAGATTGGCACCATAGGCTGGCTGATTCTTGCTTTGCCAGCACACTACGCCTTGTACAGCAACAGGCAAGAGCCCAACAGAGCTTTGCTGTTGAAGAAGGCTCATCACAAAACTGGACAGGTTGCATCCTGACTGGGTGGCAGCAGACACTTCACGCCCAAAGGCTCCAAGGGGATTGCAAGTGGGTGATGGGGTGTGGGCCCGGAACTATGGGCATGGGAACTTGTGGGTGCCAGGTAAAATTGTCAAAATCTCGGGTCCTCTTTCGTATGAGTTGGCTCTGGATGGGGGGGCGAGTTGTTTGCCACCATATTGATCACTTGCGGAAGCATTTTGCAGAATGGCCACTAAGCGAGGACCTCATGGCAGGTCTGCAAATAGAGCCAGAAACTGGCAGCCCAGCAGGGCAGTTCACACGCTCTGAGGACTCAACCAGTCAGTACAACGGGGAGGTGCTCATAGATGGACAAAGTCCGGGAGTGCAACATGGGTCTCCAGATGGGGAAAGTCAACCTAAACAAGGCAGCAACTGTGCTGACTCTGTTTCTCCCTTTGGACTTTGGGTTGGGCCGACCTGGAATGGCCGGCCAAAGAGATTTGAGTCAATCCAACTCCTGTGAATTTGTGAGCCCTGGTCTACCCAGCCTGGTGGGCAAGCTGGTAGACTGGGGGTTGCCTGGGTCCCCCAGGCGGTCTGCAAGGTCGCACAGACCACCACCGTATCTACAAGACTTTATTCTTAAATAATCTTAATAATGTGTGTGTACATTCTAGGGGGGAGGGGTGTAATGTATTGGGATTTACTTGAAGGGCTTTCATGTGTCTTTTGAATGCTGCTTAAGGTTGCTCAATTGGTGTGTCTGTGTAACGGTCACTGACTTGCCAGACAAGCTGTCTCCAAGAAGATCATTGGAGGATTTGGGGCGGGAATTGGTACCTTTAAACCTATTGGCCGCTGCCTAGTAGCCAACTGTATAAGTAGCTGTGCAGAATCCTCTGTTCTCAGTTCTGTTCCTGTTTGCCTCAATAAAGCAATGTTCCTGTTTGCAACCTCTCGTCTCACTTACTGCCTCCAAGAACTCACTACACAACAAGCACCATATATATTTAACAAACAAAAGTCCTGACAATATTGGAGACACCCATTACCCCTTTAAAACTTCTGAAGGCTTCTCTTTAGATGGGCCCAATCTCTGTTATTTTGGGAAGATGGCCTTCAGGACACCATGACTTTGCCACAGAGCCAAATGGTTATGCCGGTCTGCTGTAACATGTCAGCAAGAGAATTTTATTTGCTTCTCTTCTGCACCTGACAAGGGGATTGCAGGGATTATAACTGTAGTTTTCTTTTCATCAAAAAAGTAAACATTTTTAATGAATTTTGGTTTGATGCAATTCACTGCTCATCCCAAAGGTGCTTTCCAAAAAGCAACTGGACTTTCTTTGGGGTTTTTTTTTTCTAGAAGAGGTTTTGCTTCTTCAGTTCTCTGCTTATATTTAGAACTGAAACAGAAACAATCTATAAAAAGCTGGCATTTCATTTATGCTACGTATTATGGATGCATTCTTAAAGGACACGGAGGAAGCATTGTAAGGATCAAATAAATAATTCCAATAGAAATCTGTTTTCTATTTTATTATTTCAAGTACCTATGGATGGAGGGGGGAGTCACTCCCCCAAGAAAAAGCTTGTATTATTATTTTATTGGCTACAAGAATGCTTCATCAACTAGAACAAGTCACAGTTGCTCATCGGTTGCTTTAGCAAATGGATTAGATTAGATTTTTAATAACATCAGAGGAGCAATATAGCAAGCATCAAGTCTGGAACTGTATCAGCCTGTTAGAGTTCTTTAATTATAGTCAGGTAGTAATTTGTTTTGTGAGACATGGCATGCTCTTGGAACTACATTATAACTAGTTGATTAAATTCAATAGATTCTATGGAAAAGGCACACGTGGGATGAAAGAACAGTGTGCCTGTCACATTATTTCTCACTGTAACCAATGTCAGGCACAGAGGTGGCACAGCTATTATTGGCTTACACATCTGGAGGAACCAGTATTGCGAAAGTCTCATAATGTAAAGTGCAGAAGGATTTTGAGCAGTATTTGTATCTCATTCTAAAGTTTATCTTTCCCTCCAGCTTGATACTTCCTGAAAAATGAAATTTGGTCCTAGATGTGGCTGTCTGTATCTCATTCAGTGTACAGTGCAACCCTCCATAAATATGTCCAAAATCTTAACTTTGAGGTTTTTTTCTTAAACTGTTACCTGGCTACAATTGATAAGCCTAGGTATATGAGTTTGAGTGGCAGTTAGTTGAAGATGGAAAGGTGGAGGTACATCATTGATCAATACACAGTTGATTGATGTCACTCTCGCCAGTAATGGCAATATCCATTAGATAAGAAAAGTTCATGGAGGGATTAGTAGTTAATGGTTAATATACAGAAGTTGGCCTTTACATCCCTACCCTGTCTGCATGTTTCCATTGATATCATGCTGTTAAATCCATTTTTTCTTGACTGACTGAATAGAAAAAGGAGAGGCCGCCATATTTGAAAAGGCCTTGCAATTTAAGTAGCAATTTGCCCTGTTTTATCTATACAGATAGTATTATCATGAGTCCTCAAATTGTGACTATTCATTTAATGACCACTTGAAGTTACTGTGGCACTGATAAAAATGGCTTATGACTGGTTCTCACACTTACAACTGTTGCAATTTCCCCACAGTCACAGTTGTGAAGATTTGGGCATTCAGCAACTGGCATGTATTTACAATAGTTGCAGAGTGATAGTATTGCCATCTGTGACCTTCCCAGGGATTTTGCAAAAAGTGAAATTAACAGGGGAAACTGGGCCATGTGATTTGCTTAATAACCACAGCAAAAAAGATTGTAAAATCGAGTGCAATGTACTTAATGATTGCTTTGTTTAGCAGCAGAAGTTCTGGTCCCAACTGTTTTTTAGGTCATTGAGGGCGAACCTTTTAGAGACCGAGTGCCCAAATGCAACCCAAACCCCACTTATGTATCGTCGGGTCCCTGGTGGGCATGGCCCATTGGATGGGTGTGGCCAATTGGGTGGGCGTGGCCCATTGGGTGAGTGTGGCTGCAGTGGTAATGGCAGACTGGGTGGGACTAAAAAGTTCAATCAATCAATTCCAACTTTGCGAGATCTTTTTTTCCCCGCAAGAAATTGAAATTGATTGATTGAACTTTTTTTTTTGCACATGATGGCGGAGGCCTAAACTGAAAAGGTTTTATAAAACCCAGGTGAAGGCTTAGGACTGGGGCGATGGCGCACATGCCTACAGAGAGGGCTCTGCGTGCCACCTATGGCACGCGTGCCATAGGTTCACCACCACGGTTTTAGGTTATGGACTTTAAGTTATGAACAACTGTTCAAAGTTACTACAGACCTCCCCAGAGCCACTTATCACTCATTTTGCGAACTTACAACAGTCACATGATCACATTTTAGTCATTTGACATCCTGATCACCTTTATGACCGTTTGCAGTGTCCCACAGTCATGTGACACATTTTTTGCCAGTTTCCAGAGCTTGCTTCTGGTTTCTGGCACAAAATTCCATTAGGAAAAATGGATTTACTTAATGACCATGGCATTCATTTAACAACCACTGCAAAAAATGTCAAAACATCGGGTCTGGTTACATGATGCCTTGACTTATGATCCCAATGAATTATGACCATAATTCCAAGCTTAATTATAGTTGTAAATTCGGGACTATCTATACTTGTGTCTTTACTTCTGTGGCAATAATAGGATTTATTCTGAGAAAAGAAGCAGAAGAATTTCAAAGCTAATTTTTATATACAACAGAACATTTACATTTTCCCCTTAAATCAATATCATTTTGTTGTACAAAATTCCTTGGTATTTCATCTCCAATATTCAGTGAAAGACTTTCCATTCTCCACATTGATTGATTGTCTCAGTAAGGAGTTTGCAATTACATTAATATTAATATTTTGTAAAACACACTTGATTAGTTTGCCACATTATTAAACCATCTCCTTGATATATCTTCTGCTGAAATCAGTTCTAATATTCCGCATAATATATAAGTGTACACGGATATTTCTTCTTGTTTGTCTACCCCATGTCTATCATTTCTTATATGCAGTACCTTGCATATAGATCCAGTACCTTGTTCTATAAAATTGTAGTTTGCCCTAACTTGCACTTGACTGGCAGACTTTTATTGCTTAGGGAAGAACTACATTTCTTTAAAATACACTTATTGTCTCTCTTCTATAGGCATAAAAACAAGGAGGCCCACATTACTCATGTCCTGCTGTAGGTCTTGCATTGGCTTTTAGTAGGTGTCTGCATGCAATTTAATTTAAAAAATGTAAAAGAGAACCAAGATGGGCTTAAAGAAGGAATTCAGGGACCATTATGTAAACCCAGATAGAGAGGAGTGGCTGAGGAAAAAACTCAAGATTACCTTGCCTTGAATTTCCTTATTATAAGAGGGAGGGAGGGAGGGAGGGAGGGAGGGAGGGAGAGAGAGAGAGAGAGAGAGAGAGAGAGAGAGAGAGAGAGAGAGAGAGAGAGAGAGAGAGAGAGAGAGAGAGAGAGAGGAGACTCTGATTTTCAAACTTCTGTTATTAATATTTGATTATATGCCATCAAATCATTTTTGACTCCTTAGCGACTCTGTAATAATTAGAGTTCCAGCAGTTCAGGCAGTGTCTGTTTTCTGACCTTGTCTACCTCAACAAGCTGATAAAAGTGCTCTGTGGAATGGCACTGAGATACTATCAGGACCACTTCTTACAACTAGAATATGTGTCCAATCCTGGGACAAGTTGGTTGTAATTTTTATGGTGGTAAAAACATTGGAAGCTGACATTATGAAGGGATGTTTTTCTGTTAAGCCTCTCATGTTTTGTCACCTCCTCCTTTCCCTGGCAAGTTAGATTTATCCCAATACTTTGGACCTCCTAGGAACATCTCTCTTCTGGAGAAATTTTGACTGGGTAGCTAACACCATGGGCATTTTTTATAACTTGCCTCAGCTTGGGTGATTTGTTTTTATTATCATATTTATGTGTCTTATTTTACTATGGACATATGTCTTTGTGTACAACTGAGGGTTATATGATTGCATTAATATGAACATCCAATCCATCTATCAATCAATCTGAAGTGATGTCTACAATTCCCCTTCATATACTTTTTGGGTTGTCAGGATGTAATTTAGTGGGAAGGATCATATACTACAGTTCGTGTGGGCTGTATTTTAAACAAGAAGCCTTAATTGATTTTTTATTATAACAATTGTCTTGGTAATCCTGCAACCTAAATAACTTGCTAATTTTGTAGACTTACTAGATCGGGATGTTTGTGAGACTGGTGTTATCTCAATCATTAGTTTCTCAAGTATATTTTAGGTAGTTGTGTGTAAATGCCTTCTCACAATTATATGGCTTCTGTATGTGTGTAAATTAGCTATTTTAGACAGTCCTAACTAAGCTGCATTTTGCTGTAATTGGAGTGACAATTTAAATTAATGGCTTAGTAGCTCATGTAACTCAGGCTCAGAAAACTAATTTATTAGTACATCAGATCAATTAACTTTTTCCACAATTGTACTTATAGCTCTTAATTAGAACACATGATTTTCCCCATTTAATTGAACCAATGTATACTGAATCTTTTTTAAAATTCTCCCCCAATCCCACCCTTTCTAGGAGGAGGATAGGGTACAATTAATGAAGTAAAACTAGGTCACCACTATATAGCAATCAGCAGAAAGATTTAGCTTGAATTGTCCTACAACTTCAGTGAGGACAACCAAGCAAGGTATCCTGTGGAAAGCCAGCTTTGACATCAACATTGTTTCTTCAGCTTAGAAGATCTAGCCTCATCTACTATTTTCACAAGTTATTGAATGTTTATTTTCTAAGCACCTGCCATAAAAACGTTGCTGAATGATTCCTCAGTGATTTTCAGTCACTGCCTGATATTTATATTTGTGCTTATATCCGATTCCAATACACAATATCAGTAACAAAGAAACAAGGCAGCCTTCCCAGTGTTCCTAATATACCTGAAAAAACTCAGCCCAACCATGTGCAACCTTTGAACCACGCATTTTAATTCATCCCTTTAGTCATTTCATATTATCACCCTGTAAAGCTACAGTATAAAAATGTTAAAGATGAACAAACATTAGCAAATTATTAACTACCCCTTCTTCTAAGAAAAGCACCAGGGTCTAAAATCCCATACTGAAACAAAGATCACTAGCCAATTCACAAACACTGGATTTTGTGACTGAGAACTACAACAACAACAATACCCTATAAATAAGATTTATAAATGAATACTATACATTCTTATATTTGTGAATATAACAATTATAGTATTCATTTTTAAATCTTATTTATTTGAAGCAACACAGAAAGATGTATCTTGGGATTTGAACTGTAATAAGGTCTTGGTTAATCCGGTGGATGTTATTATCATGAGAATATGAATGGAAAAACATTGTGGGTGGCATTCGTCTAGATCAGGGGTGTCAAACTCAATTTCATTGAGGGCCGCATCAGCATTGCGGTTGCCCTCAAGGGGCCGGGTGGGTCTGGCCTGGGTGGGCGTGGCCTACTGGGTGGGTGTGGCTAGAGTGCGTATGGCCTACTGGGTGGGCGTGGCCAGCTCTACATTGTTGGCATCAAGGGTGCCTATGGGGGCCTGGGCTGGAGTGGGACAGATCTGGGGGTCTCTGGCAGAAGGAGGGTCTCTGGGCCAGGGCCAAGGCAGTGGGGGCCGTTCCCTCACTGTTTCCAGGATGGCTTCGCAGGCCGCATGAAACCACTTTGCGGGCCGGATCCGGCCCCCGGGCCTTGTGTTTGACATGTCTGGTCTAGATGTTATTATGTGTCCCGGTTAGAATAGTTGCTAATTTTAAGTACATCTTCAAGAATGGATTATATGACAATTATGGGAAAACAGTAAATCTAATATCCAGCTGCACCTTCCTGCAGATATTCTTTGTATTAGTCAATTTACCAAATCTATTTGATTTCTGATAATTATGAACACTTCAAACCTTTATAGAAGCACAAATACATTTCCAATATTAAGAATATAATTCTCAAACAGATGATCTCCAGGAAGAACTTGCAATGCTTATTGTAAGAAACAAGTTCCAGAATAACACAAACAAGGCTTAGAGCAGAGTTCCCCAACCTTTCTAGCTTTGCAGACCAGTGGAGGAGAGAGGATGGTTCCCCATGAGTAGCCGGCAAGTGTGTGCAACTCCATTTGCATGAGAGACAGTCATGTGTGCCATCCGCTCATACAAATGGAGAGTGTATAGATGCGCTCACCCACTGTGCAAGTGGGGATGTGAATGTGTGTGGGTGTGCTCGCCCACCATTTCTGCAGCCCAGTTGTAAACACCTTACGGCTCACTAGTGGGCCACAGCCCAGGCTTAAAGCATAATAATTCAAATTTTGTGTAAAGTATAAGACTTTTATGCTTTAGTTCTGATATATTCTGAAATAAATCAGAGATCTATTTCAAAGCTTTCTGAGTATCACTTGCTTTTTTATTTTTATCACATTGATATCTCAGAGTTTGCTAATTGTCATCTAAACATGACATCAATGATAGAACTGTTATCAGGAACATTAAGTAGTCCCTAATGGTACTACTTCCTCATGGAGAGAGGTAAGCAGTGGGGTACCACAAGGCTCTGTCTTAGGCCCAATACTCTTCAATATCTTCATTAATAACTTAGATGAGGGAATAGAAGGAGAACTCATCAAATTTTCAGATGATACTAAACTGCAGGAATAGCCAACACTCCAGAAGAAAAGGTCAGGATCCAAAAAGATCTTGAAAACTTGAACAATGGGCCCTATCCAACAAAATGAAATTTAATGTGGAGAAGAGCAAAGTTTTACATTTAGGCTGGAAAAAACTAAGGTATAAGTACAGATTAGGCGAGACCTGGGTCAGAAACAGTAACCGTGAAAGGGACCTTGGAGTCCTAGTGGATGATCGCTTGAATATGAGCCAGTAGTGTGCAGCAGCAGCCAAAAAAGCTAATACAATCCTGGGTTGCATAAATAGAGGCATAGACTCAAGATCACGTGAAGTATTAATACCACTTTATAAAACCCTAGTAAGACTGACCTGGAATACTGAAGCCAATTTTGGTTACCATACTAGAAAAAAGATGTTGAGACCTTGGAAAAAGTTCAGAGAAGAGCAAGGTGATCTAAGGCCTGGAGACTAAAACATATGAAGAATGGCTGCAGGAATTGGGTTTGGCTCTCTAAAGAAAAGAAGAAATAGGGGTGACATGATAACAGTATTTGAAAAGGGGGTCAAATTATTCTCCAAGGCACCAGAGGGCAGGACAAGAAACAATGGTTGGAAAGTAATCAAAGAGAAAAGCAACCTGGAATTAAGGAGAAACTTCCTAACAGCGAGGACAATTATCCAGTGGAACAAGTTGCCTTCAGAAATCGTGGGCACTCCATCACTGGTGGTTTTTAAGAAGAGACTAGAAGAGTCACTTGTCTGAAAGAGCCTTGGTGGAGCAGTGGGCTAATGCCTCCTTAAGTAACACCAGCTGCCTGCAATTATTGCAGGTTCGCATCCCACCAGGCTCAAGGTTGACTCAGCCTTCCATCCTTCCGAGGTAGGTGAGGACCCAGATTGTTGGGGGCAATTAAGCTGACTTTGTAATAATGCCGCTTGGGTGTGTGTGTGTGAAAGCCCTAATAAGCAGGCATATACATAGAATGAAGGCTACTGCTAAGCTTGTAAGCCGCCCTGAGTCTTCGGAGAAGGGCGGGATATAAATGGAATTAAAAAAAAATGGTATAGCTTCTCCTGCTTGAGCAAGGGGCTGGGCTAGAAGACCTCCAAAGTCTCTTCCAGCTCTATTCTATTCTATTTAGAGTGCTGATCCATGCAATTTATGTTTCTGTCCCATTTGGGTGTTTCCCATTCACCCACAAGTTCTTCTAAGGATTGATAGAATCTGTTTTGTTTTAAGCAAGTGGTAATATCCAGGTTTTGAGAAATATCAGAAGGAAGCTCTGGCTCCAGGGAATCCACATCTAAATTTAGTACAGCAAATAAAAGCACATCTATGGAAATGTCCCTTATATAAAACTTTAAGAGGAAAATGACTTTTCCCTTTAGTGTAAGGGGGAGGAGTGTAATTGTTTGGCCTGCTAACAATTTGCTGCTGGTGCTACATCAGGATGATTTGTTCAATAGAGGAGAGAGAATTAAAGTGTTTTTGTCTATTCAGATTTCAACACCCTTAGCATTCTGCATTTACTGAGAGGTACTCCTATTATCTAATGTGATTTTTTTTCTACAGCTAGGTATTATGTACAAAGTACTTCTGTTTTAGAGAATCATTATAGACAAAATCCATTCTGGAAGAAGATTGAAGCAAACACTTCTATCATGCCAAGAGATAGAATGGAATGGAAGTGTGCACATAAGGGACCATGAGTTGAACCTGACTGAGAGGCAGATTTACTTTTAGGTTTGACCCAAATGTCCCTTATTACTGCTTTGCCCCAAGTCTTGGGGCATTTGGATGGGCAGGAGCCATGGGAAGAACTCTTGTTTCAATAAGGCCTGCATTATTTCTTGCCTGACAATTGAATCCCAGACGGGCCTTGGGAAGTCAGAGTACCAATGATATTATAGAATTGATGATTTTCTTTCCTTAGCTAACACCACCTGGAAAAACAAAATGTGTTAAGCAACAGAGCAGGAACAAAAGAAATAGTTCTGCCTCTCATAGAATCTCTGAAGCAAAAGTCCAGAGAATAAGAGAATTTTTGGTTACTTATTTTAAACTTGTATAAGTCACCCTGTAATTTTCCCCAAGACAGCATACAAAAACATATTTGATCTGCATATTTGGTTCTTCAGAGATATAATCCCACCTAGACTGCTTGTAAAATTCAAAACTGATTCAGATTTTTGAACCGAGACTACCATGGTATTAACTACCTGACTTTTTTTCAGATTTTCATACAAGCCTCAAAAAAGATGCAGCTGCTTTAGGACATCTGCTTATTTAGGAGACTATGTTTTTAGGCCCCTTGCAGAAACCTGAAAAGGACTGGAGAAAGAGGGCTGAGCTTGTACTTGTGCAAAATCAGAAGTATGTTTTCTGAAATGTTTTCAAAGTGTGCAAAAATCTGTAAATTTATTTATTTATTTAGCATATGGCACATCGAACATGGACTTGCAATATATACTGTATTAACATTTCACCTAGATTAATAAAACACAATAAAATATAAATGTTCAAAAGGTATATATTCAAATACCAATGTCTGGGCCATCTAACCATTGAAACGAAGCATTGTTTATATGAAAAAATAAATAAATCAAATATTGGTCTGGAAAGCCTGAAAAGTTCATTCTGGAAGCGAAGAGGTAGATCCATCATACCTCTACATTGGCTGGGGTGTTTCAGCATGTTCATTCTTAGCCATACCAAATCATTACACGCCCCAGTCAAGAGTTCCATTGACCCCCGTCTGGCTTTTTTCAGCCATGCTTGATTGGAAGCAACCATAACAGGCATTCAAAGGCACACAGAGCTTCTGATAATTGCAGTAAAGTGAATGAAGCCTTTACAAAAGAATTCTGTTCTATACATCAGATGCAAACCTGATTTATAGATATATCAAAGTTTAAAGTTCTGTGCTTCCTTTTCCCTTATGCCCACCAACATAACAAGCTTAAAGGCATTCTCTTTTGGGAGGATGGGAGAACAGTTTTTAATCTTCTTATTTAGCTAATGGATTACTCTGATTTTGGGCTGCTTGCTTTTGACCTTGTAAGGGTGATCCCCCTCATTTCCTTAAATGCTCTCTTTTCCAAGTAGAAGATCAAGATTCTTCCCTTTGATCCTGTCTCCATTTTCATATTGAATATGTCATGGTTAATAATCCCATTTATTAAGCTACAAGCCATGGTTCACAAGCTACAATGCCTAATCTGGACTCCCACCTCCAATACTATATTTAATCATACAGTATCCTAAATCTTCTGAACAGAAATTAAGTAGTTCTTTTATTTCCTGCAAGATTGAGGATGATTGATCTTTTGTTTTGTGTGGCAGATTACATCAGGTAGGATACACAAAAAACAAGCATATACTGATGAGGTCTGAGCAAGGGTACATCCAAGCAAAATTTCTGTTTCTCTGTGATCATTAATCAATGATTACAGTCAAACAAGCACAGTCAGAAGATGTTTGGTGACCTCAAATTAGTTTTCAGGCAAAATACTCATTTTTAAAAAGTGAATTATTGGTAGGGAAAACCAAACAATCCTAACATGATGCAGGCAAAATGAAGTCCCTTAATTATTTAAAGCTAGCCACATTAAGATCACAATTATTCTAATGGCTGCAGGCCATCTGTTTAATTTCTTCTCTGTCTGACATGAAAAACGGACAATAATTCTTGGTCCATATAAGAGAAGCCAGCCAACTTTTCTCTTCTCATTCTCTTCTTTGCTCCAATTCCTCAGCCCCAACCAAACTTAAATTTGCTCCTAAGCACAAGAAGAAGAGGTGAGAAATTGTTTTGTTGGTTAGTTCTACTTTTCCTCCAGGAGCTTGAGGCAGTCCATAAGGCCTTTATCCACAGCTTAAGGCAGTAAGTGGGACTGAGAGAGAAGGACTGGCTCAGAATCCCCCAGTGAGATTCCTTAGCTGAGAGTGAAACTGAATCTGGGTTTCCCTCATCCCAGGCTAACACCTTCCCTCTTATACCATATTGGTAGCGGTCTTTGCATTTTTATTCATTTATCACATGTTTACACTACCACCCTCCAGAAAGCATAAGAGGAATTTGTTCTTCTTATGCTTCTGAAAATGCCCTCATTCTCAGAAATCCATCTACAGGATAAGACATATAGAAGAAAGCATCACTTTTTTCTCAGCATCTCATTATTATTATTATTAATTATTATTATTATTATTATTATTAATTTAATTTGTATACCGCCCTTCTCCCAGGGGACTCAGGGCGGTGAACAGGGCAATTAGAAAACAACTGTTTGCTTTTGTTTTCATCAGAACATTGATATTATTATTATTGATCATTGCCAGATGTTCAGACTGGATTTGGCATTTTTGTCTACCTTTCGAATCCTTACAAAGGACCTGGGGTATTACTACTACTACTACTACTTCTACTATATTATTATTATTATTATTATTATTATTATTATTATTATTATTATTATTATTATTATTATTACATGAACCTCAGTCAACTGTACATTCAAATTGACTGGCGCTAATAGTTGACACAATTATTATTATTATAATTGTTGTTATTATTGTTCCTGTTGTTGTTTTAGTGTAGTACTTTAGATATGTACAGAAATGTCTTTCAGAAGCAACTTTTGGAGGCTGTGTTCAATTCCTTGGGGAGCAACTATGGGATAACTATGCTTTTTTTCTCTTCACATTACAACACTTGGCCAGTTCATTAAATGTTATTCTGCTTGTTGTAGGATGCACATAGTCCAAACTGTTATTTAGCTTTTGTTTATCTACATCCAAGGAGATGAAGGCCTCTGAAAATTATATATTTAGAATTCAAGAAATGGAGGAGGGTGGCAACGCTGGGAGAGTGAGTTGGAGAGCAAAAGACAGAGGCAACCACTTTCTTCAGTAGCTTTTTCAAGGATACTGAGTTACATTTAAATGTTGAATGTGAGTTAAGCAGATTAAATTCTAGAAACCCTTTTCAGTGATATGGAAAAATTCCTTTTTGGGCCAACTGCTCCCTTCACTTCAAAGAGGCATATTTAAAAGACACACACACTTGCATACATATTCAGAGAAAGAATAAATGTTCACAGTAATTTACAAGCATAATTAGATGGAATCAATTTGACAGCCACATTTGTATTTTAGGAGCAATTTAATTGAACAAAAAGCACTGTCAATCAACCAAAGATTGATTATGCAATTCCTTGCTGAAATTGGTCCTGAAAGTAATGCAGTTTGGGCTTTCTTCCCTTCTAAATAATTTGGTCTGAGAAATGTACTCATAATATGCTTTGTAGAGCAAGTTGATTCACCTCCACAGCTGTTTCTGAATGGAGGTGAAATTGGCAAGTGAAGTAATCAGAGCTCTTGTTTGAAAGGGAACACCGTGAATTGTCCATGTAGTCACTTTGAAACGAATGGGTGGTGGCCTTCCCTAAAAAAGCTGCATGTGAATGGAAGCTGAGACAGTGCAGGAGCCTGAAATGAATCAGCTCTGCAATTGCCTGGAAGGATTTTGGAAGTCTGCCATGCAGTGCTGTAGGCATGAGGAGAGAGTGAAGGCTTGCTGACTGATCCCATTCTTGTTATTAGCACCTTCCTTCCTAAGGTCAGGGTGAAAGACCTGCAGGCTTAAGGCGCTTGCTGCAGCCCTTAGACGCCCTCTGTCCAGGATAGCTGAAAAGTATCGGCAGAGTTTCCTGTTATTTTGAAAAGAGAAACATGCAAGAACAAAAATAGCATAACTCTAAAATAGCCACGTTACACTGACAGAAGCAGTAAAGCTTGCCAAACTCCCTGCCAGTCTGGTGTGGTAATTAAGATGTTAGACAAGGAAGTGGGAAATTCAGGTTTAAATTTACCCCCAGCCAAGGAAACACAGTAAGTGATTTTGTCTCATTTCTCTCATTCTCTCAGCTCAACAAGAGAAAGTGAGGAAGATGACCTTGATGGACATATGCAGGGGCTCCAGGGCAAGTCGTGGGATTGTCCATTCCCACGACGTTAGGGAATGGCAGCAGGTGCAGGAACAGAGGGCCGTATCGATCTCAGGGAAGGCCTCTCCGCTACTTGCAAGCGGTGAGGCGTTCCGACGCTCTTGTTCTTCCCCGAGGTCCCGGGAGTGAGGATGTGCAGCCTCCTGAGCTCCGGCTGGTGTACTTGAATGTCAGGTCTGTCGTCAATAAAGCTCCTCTCGTCCGTGATTTGGTCGAGTGTGAGCAGGCGGACCTGGCTTGCATCACAGAGACTTGGTTGGGCCCAGAGGGCGGTATTCCTCTGGCTGATCTTTGCCCACCAGGTTTCCGGGTGCTACACCGGCCTCGGGCTCAGGGTAGGGGTGGGGGAGTGGCTGTTGTTATGAGGGAGACCTTAGGTCCGCGGGAGGCCACCGTTTCCCAGATAGTTGGATGTGAGTCTCTCTTTTTGAGATGCGGCCCTGGTGCGCAGTTGGGCTTGCTGCTGGTGTACCTTTCGCCTAGTCACGCAGCAGCAGCCCTGCCTGAGCTCCTCGATGTCCTCTCTGGGTTGGTGGTTGAGTTCCCAAAACTTATAGTTTTGGGGGACTTCAATCTACCATCTCTGGGAGGATCATCTGAGTTGGCTCGGGAGTTCATGGCTTCCATGACGGCCATGGACCTGACGCAAGTAATTTCAGGACCGACTCATGAGGGAGGCCACACCCTTGACCTAGTTTTCCTATCTGGTCGGTGGTTAGATGATCTTGGTGGGGGCTCTCCAATTATTATGCCCCTGTCATGGACCGATCATCATCTCCTGCAGCTGGTCTTCCGTTTTGCTACCCCCCGCCGTGGGTGTGTTGAACCAGTTAGATGGTACCTCCCCAGACGCTTAATGGATCCCGAGAGGTTCCAGGCAGCGCTGGGGTCCCCACCTGCCTCCCCCACTCACAGCTCGGCAGATGCCTTAGTGGAAGCCTGGGAAAGGGCAGCCACTGAGGCTCTTGACCGAGTTGTACCCTTGCGGCCCCTGACCCGATGCAGATCCCGTCGAGCTCCATGGTTCTCCGCGGAGCTCCGGGAGATGAAGCGTCGGAGACGGGGCCTAGAGAGCGGTTGGAGGTCCAGCCGATCCGAATCCGACCGATTGCGACTAAGAACCTACATTAGGTCTTATCTCGCTGCGATAAGGGTGGCGAGGTCTAATCACTTCGCTACCCTTATCGCGTCCGCAGATAATCGCCCGGCCGCTCTGTTTAGGGTGACTTGCTCCCTCCTTAATCAGGAGGTGAGGGAGGAACCCTTGCAGGGTCGTGCTGAGGAGTTTAACAATTATCTGTCGGACAAAATCGCTCGGATTCAGACCGGTCTGGACTCTGACTGGGCAGAGTCTGGCGATCAGGACACGGGCGGTCTTGTCGATATCACCTGGGAGGAGTTTGATTCTGTGACTCCGGAGGAAGTAGACAGGATTATGGGGAGACTGAGCTCCACCACATGTTTATTGGACCCGTGCCCTTTCTGGCTGGTTTATGCAGCCCGGGAGAGGACATGCAGCTGGTTCCAAGCAGTTATATCAGCTTCTTTGAGTGAGGGTAGCTTCCCTGCCATCTTGAAAGAGGCGGTGGTGAGGCCTCTCCTCAAGAAGCCTGCCTTGGACCCAGCTGTATTGAACAACTTTCGTCCGGTCTCCAACCTTCGCTTTCTTGCGAAGGTTGTTGAGAGTGTGGTGGTGCATCAGCTCCCTTTGGTCCTGGATGAAGCGGATTATCTAGACCCGTACCAATCGGGTTTCAGGCCCGGGCACAGCACGGAGACGGCATTGGTCGTGCTGGTGAATGATCTCTGGAGGGCTCGGGACAGGGGTCATTCCTCTGTTCTAGTCCTATTAGACCTCTCAGCGGCTTTCGATACCATCGACCATGGTATCCTGCTGCGGCGTCTCAGGGGATTGGGAGTGGGAGGCACGGTCTTACAGTGGTTCTTCTCCTATCTCCAGGGACGCTCGCAGTCTGTGTTGACAGGAGGGCAGAGGTTGACCGTGAGGTCTCTCGTTTGTGGAGTTCCTCAGGGGTCGGTCCTCTCGCCTCTCCTGTTCAACATCTACATGAAACCGCTGGGTGAGATCATTCGTGGCTTTGGAGTTGGGTATCATCAGTATGCTGATGATACCCAGCTTTTTCTTTCGACCCCAAACCACCCCAGTGATGCCCTCAATGTGATGTCCCGTTGCCTGGAGGCGGTTCGGGTCTGGATGGGGAGGAACAGACTTCAACTCAACCCCGACAAGACCGAGTGGCTTTGCATACCTTCATCCCGGGTCTATTCGGATATTCCATCTCTTTCTATGGGGGGTGAATTATTACCCCCCGTAGATAGGGCTCGCAACTTGGGAGTCCTCCTAGATTCACGGCTCACCTTGGAAGATCACATGATGGCTGTGACTAGGGGGGCTTTCGCCCAGGTTCGCCTGGTGCGCCAGTTGCTGCCCTATCTAAGCCGGGATGATTTATGCACGGACACTCACACGCTCGTGACCTCTCGTCTAGACTACTGCAACGCTCTCTACATGGGGCTTCCCTTGAGGACCACCCGGAGGCTCCAACTGGTACAGAATGCAGCCGCGAGAGTTGTGTTGGGAGTCTCCCGATACTCCCATGTCACACCTCTGCTCCGTGAGCTGCATTGGTTACCAGTTGTCCTCAGGGCGGTGTACAGGGCAAGAATAAAACACAGAGATTTACAAAAAATAAAAGATAATTAAATACATGCCCGATTAAAAATACAGTTAATACATAGTAAAAAAAACCCCAATAAAAATAGTAAAAAAAACCCACTAATCCCCCCTCAGGCCAGGCCGGCTTGCTCGAACAAGTATGTTTTCAGATCGTGGCGAAAGGAGCGAAGATCGGGCGCCGTCCGGAGCTCAACCGGTAACTGGTTCCATAGCTCCGGGGCGCCCACAGAGAAGGATCTCCCCCTGGGGGCCACCAGTCGACATTCTCTGACCGGTGGCACCCTGAGGAGACCCTCTCTGTGGGAACGCACAGGGCGGAGGGAAGTAGACGCCGGCAGCAGGTGTTCCCTAAGGTACTCCGGACCCCTGCCATGTTCTTGCCCTGTACACCGCCCTGAGTCCTTCGGGAGAAGGGCGGTATAGAAATATTAATAAATTAAATTAAAATTAAATTAAATTAAAAAGGGCTGAAGCATTTTTAAATCCCCAGAATAGCCAAATAACCTTCAAAAGCAGCTCAGGCAGATGCCTCCCAGATTGCCATTAGCAGTACAAGAAGAGGAGGTACAGCATAATGAGCTTGCAAGATTTTGTTATTATAGCTAATTTTAAAAAAAGTAATTTTAGCCTTCCCATAGAGTTGATTTCCTAGAGTACTGAAACCAATCTATATGACAGAGAGGTGCTGGGATAAACTGAAGATCCTCATGGAAATCTCCTGGAACGCCAGGAGCAAAGAAGGGATATAGAATTTAACTAAATAATAGCCCGGCACTATCCACATGTGTCATGAGGCATTACATATTTGAAGATCCTTAACCTTCCTAAAATGTTCAGCAAGGGCTTTACCTGCCAAAATGCACTATAGGAATGTCTCATTCTGAGTTCTGGATATGGAGGAGTTTCTTCGAATAATTTAAAAAAAAAATGCTATAGGACTTCCAATTGCATGGAATGCAGTTATTGATGCTGAGTGTACTTTTCTGTGGGAAAGTCATGACATGATCACCTCAAACAATTTGTATTATATAGCCTGAGGATGACGGATGAGATTTCGTTGAAACGTTGCTCTTATACCTTCAATTCTACGTGCGAAAAAACCCGAATGACCAAAGATCTACATACAAACACTCGCGAAAACCTCAGAAAACACACACACACACACACACACACACACACACACACACACACACACACACACACACATATATATATATATATACTTATATTGATAAATTAGGAAAGTGATTTAATATAGTAAATATAGTGAATACACAGGCATTTTAAAAGTATTTCCTTCCACCTACAGTGAACATGTGTTAGATTTTGTTGATGGGCAGAGATTTTTTTATTTTTACTGCACTGTGATTTCTGGTTTGGGAATTCTGGGAGTTGAAGTCCAGACATATTTAAGTTGCCAAGATTGAGAAACATTGACCTAGGCAAAGGTGGGCAAATAATAACCCAAAGCTATATTCTATCCCATTTATTGAAATGCCCAGAATTCCCCATGGCTGGCTGAGGAATTCTGGGAGTTGAAGTCCACAAGTCTTAAAGTTGTCAAGTGCGGAGACCCCTAATTTAAGCAAAATAAGGCTTAAAAATAATCAGCAGTAAACCTCTGCTGGGTTTAATGTGTCTCTTTGGCTTCAAAATAATAGAAGATGAAAGGGCTGAAATGTCTTGTTTTGCTTCTCCTATAATGTCACTGTGTCATTATCACATCCATCGTACTCCTTAGTGGCCAAACAAAAGAAAGGGAGGGAAGGAGGATAGTGTTGTGTCTGTAGACTAATTAAAGGGGTTTTCTTAGAAGCGGGAAACTCTGAGTGCAATTATTGGCTGATGCAATTTAGGCGGGAGTTTCCGGGCTGGGGATTGGCCACTGTTTGAATGTAGCAGACTATATAAGGGGTAGTTAAACGGTTAATTGCCAGTTGACTTATGCGTGTGTTAATAAACGTTCTTGCATTAAATCTCACGGTGTGGATCGTCTATTCGAACCTAACAGATAGTCTATAGCCCAATGCCATAAAATTGATTTGCCTTATATTTTTATCTCCACAGAGCACTTTTACAAACAAGACCGTTCGCTATACTTTCAGTTCCCTGAAGTAATCAAATCATGTGTGCCCACTGCTTAATAACTGTGAGATTCTAGTAGTACATGGTGGAAAAGTTTGATAAATTCATATATCACAAACTGAAAACTGTAATCATGTGTATGTTCTTTCTTATGTTTACCTGCATAGACAAAAATATTTTTTATAAGAGTATTATGTTGGATGTCTCTATCCCTGTGAATAAAAATGGACATTTCAAAAAAATTATTACATGGGTAAAGTTGATATATTCTTCACAAATGGCACAAATTATAGTTGATAGGGAACTGACTTTCTGTGAAATATAGAAAGGAACACAACAAGGGTGCTCAATTTTACTGTTGTTTGTCCTGGCTCTTGATATTTTGAATAAAGATATTAAGACATGAGAGGATAGCTGGGATAAAGGTTAAAAGATAAATATACAAATTAATGGCATTTGCTGATGATTTGATTTTAAATTCAGAAAACCCTATGGAAAGAATTATATTAATGGAAAAATAAAAATAATTTGGTCCATTGGCTGGGTTTAAAATTAATCAGGAAAAAACAAAAATGTTGACAAAAATATGAGGATGAAAGATAAAAAAGAATTCATTATAAAAACTAGGCTTCAAATTGATAAAGAAATATTTTGAGAAATGATGCACCTTTTAAACAATGTCAAAAATATACCTGGATTTATATAGCAGGGAAAGAAACCAAGGTTTAAATGCAAGATTCTCCAAGATGTAAAGGAAAGAGGAGGATTGGGATTGTCTGATTTTAAATTGTATCCTGCAGCCCCCTATTAGGTTTGGATGAAAGAATGACTATTGCTAAGAAATAAGAGAATGTTAGAATTAGAAAAGAACAGTTTGAGGTTTGAGTAACATGTTTTTTATGATACTATAAAGTTAATGTAGATTTTAAAAATCCATTTTAGGAATGCCTTATTAAGACTATGCAACATAACCCAGGTGGTGTCCAGAAATATGTTTATTGGCTTCAGCACAAGAAGTGTCTTATAGAAAAGGTAGAGTGAGTAAAGAAAAATGGTTAACATATTAAGATTTGCTAGAAAATTGGAGAACTTAAGAGAATATCAAAAGAACAATTGACTCAGAGGAATTTACTTTTCGATGGTTTTCATATGCATAATTAAGGGAGTTGTTCTTGGAGGTTTGTTCTCCAATCTTGCTGTTTAGCTTCCAAACTTTTCATCACCAGGCTAGATGACATCCTCAGCGGGACTTTGTTAAAGCTCAGTTCAGTTCTTCACCACTTTTATTGATCTCATGTGGCCATGTGGTCAGTGGCATGCCATGTGACTTGTCGTGTGACTGCCTGGTCATTATATGTGAAGGTCATCAAGTGAAGACGTGGTTGGTGCCATCATTGGTTGGTTGCTTGATTGATATGGCTCCTTATAAATGTGTAAGCTGGCTCCAACATGTTTGTTGATAGATCCATTGATTGAATACCAAGCTTCTATGAATTCATGTGCATGATATGTGGTGGCATGGCCAATGATTTTTGTTCCACCCCAATTGAACTGGTGCTGTTTGGTGTCAATGTGGGTCGAGATCAGGGATTTATGGTCATGTCGGTTGACAGCTAGTCAGTGTTCGTGGATTCTTGTTTTCAGTTGTTGTACTGTTCACCCAACATAGAATTGGTTGCAGTTGTTGCAGTGGATCTTGTAGATTACATTGCTGTTCTTCTCCTTCTGTATTTTGTCCTTGGTTTTAGACAGTTCTAGTTGCAGCATTGATGTAGGTTTGGGAGCCACCATTATTCCCGCTGATTGTAGAATTCTGGCTGTCATTTCTGCTACTCCTCTGTGTTTCTGTGTTGTGGTTGGCTGTGTGATGCGGTGGGGTTTGGATGAAGTGCATTGGAGTATGAAGTTTCTTGGGTAGCCATTGAGGAGAAAGAAGTCAAGAAGGTGCTTTTCTTCTGCTTTTCTTAGTGTTCTGGAGCAGCAATGTGTCCTGGCTCTTTTGAAGACAGCCTGAACATAGCTCTCTTGTGTGCGGTGGGGTGGTTGCTGGTGAAATTGGGCAAGTGAGAAGTTTAATATAGATAAGAAACTAATGCATAGAAAAACATGTAATGGAATTTGAAACTGAGTTATATACAAAGGATGAACATGGGATAAATGGGCTAAGAACATTTGTTATAATATACAGATGGGTTATTGATTAAAAGAGCTAAAATTCACCAGGTCTTATCATTTGAGAGAACTTCTATAAAATGATTTACCATTGGTATATGTGACCAGAAAAATTATCTATGATGTATAAAGGTACTTCTAACCATTGTTAGAAATGTGAAAAGCATGAAAACACATTTTACCATGCATGGTGGACTTGTGAAAAAGCAGAAAAAGTATGGACACAAACACAAGTGATAATGCAGAGAATTTTATAAATGAATATTCAGATCAAATTAAACTTTTTTCTATTAGAACTTACAGATAGCCAATTAGAAAATATTCATAAAAATTAGTTTTATATATGATAGTTACTATATGCACAAAGATGGAAAAATAGAGAACAATCCACAATGGAAGATTGGACTGTGAAGATGACGGAATTAGCAGAAAAGGTAAAATTAATCTACTTGATCAAGGATAAAAGAATAAGTACTTTTATAACAGATTAGAAACCATTTATGGACTTTCTTTTGCTGAAAATGGATTAAAATAACTTGAATATTTCTAGGTTTGTTGTTAAAAAGGGTTGAATATGGAAAGTGAGCCACAGTATATGACCTAACTTTGAATGAGGAGACTATTGTAAGGAAGATTGGAAGTCACTTCTTCAAATGTTTCTTTTTCTTTTCTTATTTACTGCACTTTATCTTTTTTATATTTGCTTTATTTTCTGTATGCTTTTCATGTATATCTTTGACTTATTTTAAAAAGACTAATAAAAATTATACAGAAATAATACATAACAGAAAAATGGAACATTTTTTAACGTTATCAAATAAGCCATTAGCATTTTCTCATTAAACCTAGACACAGATTAGTTTGTAGTCAAAAGCAACTGTAAAGTCTAATAAACCTGTCTATCCTGTATCTGGAAGAATCTTGCTGCCTTGAATTGGAGCCATTTGTAAGGGGTCTGACAACTATAATTTCAGAAGAACATTTCCAAAATCTACTTGACTCTGTAATGAGCCCCCCCCACCTCTGCTGTTATGATTATATTTCTCTTTAAGTTCTTAACTTTTCATAAATCCAATAGATGATTTATTAGATTTGTGAAATTTTAAGGACCCACATGAGAAAGTCAATTGAAAGAAAATCCTAGTGTTAATGAGAGCTTTTATCTGCTCACATATTTCATAAAAAGATACCAAATATTTTAATCACCAACTAAAATCCAACATGAAGCCTATTTCTGTTCTCTTTAAGTAAGAACAAATAAAGGACTGTTCCATTATCTCTAAGTGTACAATCAATTAGAAGAAAACTGTTATTAAATTAGCATGCAGATACTGACCAGCCAGCAATTTTTTAAAAATGTAAGGAACAAAGTCCCTTCATTGGTGCAGAAGCGGTAAGGTTTATGTATATAAAGCAAAAGCACAGACTGAATCAATTTCTCTCTCTATATAGTAAGTTTCCAGTGAAGAATCTTCACACAAAAAAAATCTTCACGGATTTCCATGGGTGAATTGAATATGACCTCTAAACAGATATGGTTAGTGTTAAATACTTTTCCACAATGAACAAATTTCCTTGGAACTTACATTTCCTGAAGTATATATCCTTATTTTAATATTTTGAAATACAAAATGGATGTAAAAGAGAAATATTTATATGACAGGAATAGGAAGTGTTCTTCATCAGACAGTTCAGGGATTTAGCACATTATGTCGTTGCTTCACAGATGACATTGTGGTCTTGTATCTTTCCATTCTAATACATAGAGGATTCTGAAAATCTGAACCAGCATCTGATTTCAGTAATGAATTGGATGTGGACTAATAAGCTAAAATGTATGAATGACATAATGGAGATGCTTCTCATCAATAGATCAACTAATTGACAAGTGGGGATCCAAGTCATTCTGGACAAGTATCGTCTCAGAATCATGAGTAGAGAGTCATATCATCCCTGGAGATTGAAGTTACATCTCTATTAATAAAAGATGGATGAATGAATGGAGAAGAAATGAGATCAATTATGCATGAGTTGATAACCTGAAAGAGTTTGTTTGCTTTCTCCCAAATAAAAGACCTTTGGGATCCAGTCAAATGATTAATTAGTTCCTGAGACAAGGAAGTCTCAAATACCTAGGCAGAGAGATGGAAAAGCAACAGGTTAGGAAGAACCTTCAGGATAAAATCAAAGGCTAGAAGAGCTCACTCTACTTTGCCTTTCAAGTCTTGTTTCCAGTCCATATCTGAGGTCTTTACTTGGTTTTCAGAATTTGGACCAAGCTGGGTCCAGTATTTCTTGTAATAGTCCCAAGCTGAGGTTAGAGCATTCCAAGCTTTTGTTGATGTAAGATTTTAATGTCTCTCCCATGGTACTAGGATTTTCCCTCCACAGCAGCTGTGCATTTATCCTAGATTATCTCAGTCCTGATACCAATGGTTGGTCATATTTTAAATCTGCTTTCAACTAGAAAGTAGACATAACATAATCTGAAGATGGTAGACATTGTTATAAGTCCTTTGCCATGGGAAGATCACTTTGTGGTGGACATGTAGTTCATTGGCACATGTGACCTCTGAAAGGGTGAGGACTGATCAAAATAGTTCATGTTAGAATCTGATGGATTCTACAGGTTTTCTGAGGATTCTGGCAGGTAATTGTACTATGTACTTCTGGAATATTAAACCCTGGAATACAGAAATGACAAAGGTATTGAGGAAACAGCTCTCAGAAGGCCTCTCTTAACCCTTCTAGTCCAGACAAGAAGCTCTACTAGGAGTATCAGCGATGTCTTTATTGTAAGGTTACTGAAAATATTTTTCCCTTCCTCTCTCTTTGGTCTCTGGAAAACTAGGGAGGCTCCCTTCTAAAATGCTTCCCATGTCTTTCCCCCATCCACAGACTGCCTCCTATCATACTGTTGCCTGGATTCCTGTCTCCCAAGGCCATCCCCACATACAATCACAGCCTCTCTTTAATTGCCAACTGTACATTGGACATACTTAGGAGCTCCAGAAAAGGGAAGAAATATGCCTAGAGTACTGTTGAGAAAAAAAAAGTAGAAGTTCAGACAGTTCATCCTAATGTAAGATGTATCTGAGCATGTGATACATCTTCATTATTTCACAGCTTAACTATTAGAGTGTATTTCTGACGGGACTGCAAAGACTTTAGGCAGCCCACAGAAAATAAAAATCAATTAAAATGAACTCAACACACTTAATTAAAAGTAAGACAAAGGTCCCCAAACCATGTTCACCATCATTAGAAAACAATCCATACGTACAGCCAAATAAATTTATTAACATGGCTCACTTATATTGAATGCCCAAGAAACAGCCAGATGTAGTAGCAGAGTGTCAAGATTGCTCTCAGATCTTTATCTGGAATTTTCCCACTCCCCACTTTCTAGTATAACCCATCATCCAGTGATATCCCGGTGGCTTCCCATTCACGTAATAATCACATCTGTCTCCACTTGGCTTATTAGATCAGGCAAAGACAGTGAGGTTGTGCCATCTTCTATGACAGTTGCATGCATACATGCACATATACAGATGCACACAGCTTATATTTTTGTGAGCCACCATGAACTATTTTTTTAAAGAAAAAAATGATATGTACTGTAATAGCAAGAACATAATTGGTTACAAATTCTTAATTCTCCCTGCCTTACATTTGCTTTCAGACAATTTAGGCTGAACATTTTCCTCCCCTACGTGCAGCTCTGCAATATAAATGGAGGGGCAGAGAAAATGCTAATCTCTGTCCTGAGCATTGTCACTGAAGGTTACTCTGACACAAGTAGCGCCTAAGGCCATGAAATGCAGACATATGTTGCAGAAGCCTAAAATACCCACATTCCTTTTAAGAAGCACTGTGCGCCAGCATTGCATTGTACAACTGTAGAATGAGAGATTTTATAATTTTGTACTGGCAAAATATGATAGCATTTCCCTTTTGCCAGATCCCCGCCCCCCCAAAAAATGATCCAGTCTGGTAAAAGGCTGACTTGGACGACTTCCTTCTCCTCATTGTCAGAGTGTCACTCAAAGGGAAAATAAACTCATTCATCTTCCTAGGAATCACCAGGGTTAGGTTACCCAGTTAGCTAACTATAGGCCGAGGAAGAATTTATGGGACATGTTTTCACAAAAAAACTCCACCTTTCTTCTTGCTTTATCTTGAGGAAATTGGTGATGGGTACTGTGTTACATTTTTCTGTTACTAGTTTTGATTCCACCCACCCCCAACCTTGTACTTTACTCTGAAAGAATGAAGTTAATGCTAAGTTTATGCTTATCAGAAATACATCCATTAGACATTAAATAATGTTTTTGTCCACTCTCCTCTCCTGGGATTATGAATGCAGTTCTATTTATACAGGTAGTTCTTGACATATAATAGTTCATTTAACAACGGTTCAAAGTTCAAAGTTCAAAGTTCAAAGCCTTGGAGAAAGTAATTTATGACCTGTCATCAAAATTCTGATTGTTTCAACTTTCCCACAATCATGTGATGCTTGTCAACTGGCTTGCATTTACAATGGTTATAGTGCCTTGCAGTCACATGATCACAATTTGCAACTTTTCCAGCTGGCTTCTGACGAGCAAAGTCAATAAATAAATAAATAAATTGGGGAAGCTGGATTTGTTTAATAACTGCATGATTCACATAATGAGAATGTGATTCATTTAATGACTGCAGTAAGTATGATAAGGATGATAAAAAAGATATCTTACAGAATGCACCCAAAATCCGGGACCCATGACTGCTGTGGATTAAATTGAAATTGGAATTGAAATTTGGTGAATTTTATGAAACAGTTTATGACATAGACATTATAATCAAGCAGTTCATGATATGATACAAATTGTCATAAAACATTTCCTGTGCTGATGTTTTACTGTGATAAACATTTCTGAATGTATACCAACTTTTCAGTAAAGGCAGTACATTAGAAGCGATGTCATTGACTCTGGTAAGGAAATAGTTCTGAAACGATGTCATGGGTTATCTAGTTTTCTCTAAATACCTCAGTAGCTAGCAATTGTTCTTACAAAAAGCCTGTCCCTGAGCTGTAATGCTTCTTCCATTATTGAGCTGAGTGTGATATATGTGCCAGGGTGGTATTGATTGAATCCTTTGCTTGCGGTTGCCAAGTATATTATCCTTGCCTTCCAGCATTGCTCCTGAGATGTGTTTTGCTACAGTTTCCAAGCCTTTCTCTCATTGCCCTTTCTTTTATCTCCTCTTTTACCTGATTCCTTCTATGCCAATTTTACAATAGTGTGGAGGAAAAATGTTGCAAGAGAGATAAATTCATGCCACCAATATGCCAAATACCAATCATCTGATCATTGTGGTTACGTCTCCTTCTTGTTTCAGTATTTTTAATGTGTATTTTATTTTAAATTTAAGCTTTTAATTATTGCTGCCACATCCCACTTTTCAGATAGATGCCTCTACCTAGTGTTTTCTCCCTTTATCCCAGCATGTGAGACCGATAAGGAACACACAGCTTACATGTTCTACATTACTAACAAGGAACTGAGACATAAACAAGATAAAAATGAAATAAATTCTATATCACCACCTCCTGTAATAGGAAGCCTGTGCCTAGGGAAATCCATCTCACAAGGGACAAGTTCAATTAGTGTACTTTCATTAGAAAAAAGTGGGGAAAAGAATACCTTTTGTTGTTTTCAGCAGTCATAGGTAACACATTCAGTGGCACAGGAGATAAAAATATAGAGCTGTTGAAATACAGAAAGATCTCACAGAATCAAAAGATAAAGGATAAGGCAGGGGCAGTTCAAAAGATGGTGTAGACCTATTAATATATTAGTAATATAGAGGATTCTGCTCAGAGATCTCAAGATGCTTCAAACACATGGGAACTGAGCTTGTGTAGAGAAAATAAACACCAAGATAATAAAAGATCTCAACTAATGCACATTTGGGTTTTTTTTTAAAAAAACAACCCTGAAAACAATGCTAACATTATATTTACCTATCTCTATCAACTCTGAAGTTTTTTTCCAATTTAATTTCAGCCTTGGTTTTTATTCTTATGAAAATTCCAAGCTTATGGAAGCCATGTGGTTATAGCATTCCTTTTTTCTATATGATTTCATAGAGTTTTGAAAGTTTTATTGATCTGGGTCTCAAAACTGCCTCCTCTTAAGAGGGGCTTATATAGCTTTAGATGTTATATTAACTATTGATCAATAGGAGGCACCACATGACTGGTTTCATCTTTATTGGGATTCTTCAGGCATAGGAATCATCAGGAGGATTTTGTTGTTGTTGTACTCAGAAAGTGCCTGGATAAGTCCTTGCAATTTTCTTGGCAGGTTTTTTTAGAAGTGGTTTGCCATTACCTCCTTCCTAGGTCTGAGAGAAAGTGACTGGCCCAAGGTCACCCAGCTGGCTTTGTAACTAAGGCAGGACTAGAACTCATGTTCTCCAGGTTAGGATACTTAAAAGTTTTTAAGGACATTTATGCCTAAAGAATCGCCATAAGAGTGAAACCTATCTTTTAGTGCCTCCTTCTGGTTAATAGTTAATATACCATTAGAAATGGTGGAAAATATTTGTTAATATAACAAATTAATATAACAACTAAATTGTTAATATAACAACTAAATTGTAAACTGTAAGCAGGAGCTGAGGGGATATGTCACAGCCTATTCTTTGTCCCCTAGTAACTTCTGTCCTTTGTTTTAAAAACAAAAGGCATTTTTCTTTCTAGAAAAAAGGGAAGGGTTGGAAGAATCTTGCACATCTGTTCAGGTGAGTATCCATCTGCCAGAGGGTATTATTTACGAATCTATAATTGGTAGCTTGATGTCTGTCTGAGAACTGGTGGGCGTTGTCTGTAGAGATGGCAGCCTGCCCACACGTTACAAAAGGGTTTAATGAAAAGGTCAACTTTGCAAACTTTCCAAATCTTGTTAACGTTGATATTCAGCTTTGCATGCACTGACTTTCTTTACCTGTAATCCTATCGATCACTAAGGGCCTAGATGTAGGGGTAGCTGATAGAGCGATTCTGACTTCTTAATCTCCTTTCTCTGTCTAAAGAACTTAACTTAGTTTATCTCTGCATGACAGGCCTCCTATTGGTTGGGTTGATAATCTGGGGCTTCTATCACTTCCTCCTTCTGCCAGTCCTGCACTTTCAACTCTGACCTGCACTGTTCAGGCTCTTCATGAATGCCTCTCACTTCATCATGGAGGAGAGCATGCAACAGACTCTTAGCTGTTGGGACACTTCTTTCTATAGCTCTTATGTTTTTCTTCCTTAAATTTCCTATCACTGAATTTACTTCCTAAATAAACATTCCTTTATTTTCTTTTACACAAGCACCAGCCTTAAGAATACTTCCTTCTAAAAGTTGTTCTCCTAACTTTGGCCTTTCTGCATGCATTCTTCCTGCTGTATAAAATTATCTGCTATCCAACAGTTCACATGAAATGGAAATTTAAAGGAAGAAAGAGTTGTGATTTCAGGAAGGAAGTTTGCAGAAATTGCAGATGGAGATATACTTGTAATCAAGGGTTATCTGCAAATTTTGTTTTTTAGGAAAACCTTTTTTCTACTCTCTCTTTTTTTCCTGTAACTGCAAATGGGTATAACAGTAGCCACTTGTGAAAACCTTGGCTGAATTTCTTCCAAAGGTTCATGAAGTAGAGTGGTCATTCACTCCAGCGCACTACAAAATGTGTTTATATAAATGTGGAATTTGACATTATCAACCTGTATTCTTTTAAGCAATAAAGTTATGTAATTGCTGCTTTTCTGTAAGCAGTTAATTTATACTTTATATCAACACTATGTTGCTTATAAAGCTATAAGAATCATATGAGTATCAGACAAGAAGTGGACAATGAAAATTATTCACTTCACTCCTTGCTTATTTCAGGTTCTCTGTGAACATTGAAATCTCAGAGGGATGATCTTTCCAAGCCGCTGTTGAATATTTCATTAAATGTAATTTAAACTAAGCAGGAGAGTGTAAGTAACATTTGCAACATCACATCATCTTCCCAGCACCACCTCATTTTGACCCTCGTAGGTAGTTTTGGAGGCTAGTCATAAAATATTAAGCAGTTGATAATGTAGCTGCTTCCTTACACATCTCCGTAAAAGATAATAGAGACTGAGCTTGCCAAGCATCTGAGTTTCAACTCTTTATTCTATCTTTGGAGTAGTTATATAGCATCGCTGTGAATGATTCAGAAGTTGTGATTTAGATTTTGCACAAAGGCAAAAGCTCACAGTCATATTCCAACTGCAAATGTGGTTTTTTCCCCAGATCTGCTATAAAAAGAACCTGAAATTTAATGAGAGGACACAAAGCTTGAAAAGGACAGGCTGTTTTAATGAACTAGCAGAGAAGTGTTATGCTTGGGTCTGTATATAGTCCAAAGCACTTCCAAATAATTAACTCTACAGTCGGAATCTAACACTTCCAACTGTAGAGTTAATGACATGGAGCCTGTCATGCAGAAACTCAAGATTTTATTTGGCCAGACAATAGACAGAGCATACCAAAAGAGGACTCTGAATAATTAGGAAGCTTGGGATGTTTGAGAAGCTTAGAGTAGGTTACATATAGATAAAGTCTGTTAATGAAAACATATTCTGAGATCACAAATGTTACGTTAGTCAATATCCACTGTAAGTTTTGCAAGTTTTCTCCAACAGTGTTTGATATTCTTTAGGAAATTGTTTGTAAATGGACATGATTTGATAAGTGATTGTATGAATGATCATCTGGGAAAGCATGTCGTCAAACATTTCAGAAGCTTATTTTGTGATATAGCGAAATTAAAACAAATTTGAGTTGTTTTGAGCGGACTATAAAAAGTGGAAATCATATGATCGAATTCTCTTCTTTGGGTCTCAGCTCCTTCTCATATCAAGCTAACCTCAAGGGTTCTGTTTTGGCTGTTACTACATAGTGTAAAAGTGAGGCCTTGCGTCATTTTGCTCAGCCTTGTTCTTACTTGTGGGCTGCCTCTCTCTATTCTTCTAGCACATACAAACTCTTTTTTAACGGAGTATCCAACAGTGGAGTTTCGCTATTGATTGGGACAATATACAGTATGTAGAGATTTATTCCTTCTATCCAGCTATGATTGAAATGAAAATTGCACCCTCTGCAAGTAGTCTTAGAAAATAAGCCCCCTTTGGCACATTGTATAATAAACTCCATTTCATTCCCATTGAAATTGTCTGGGAAAAGTACAGGCATATGCTTTATGAAATAAACTACAGCAATCTCTTTTCTGAAGATGTCTTCTCCTTGCATAAGTATGCTGCCTCTGTTTCCTCAAAGACACTTTTCCCAGGAATGATTTCATTGGGAGGAGAAGGCACTAAGGCGGGGGTGTCAAACTGCCGGCCCACGGGCCAGAGCGTCACGGAAAAACCACGCCCATCCCATTTTCGGCAATGGGAAAAAGTTCTGATACGTCGCGCTACGTCACGTGACATCGCGAGTTTGACATGCCTGCACTAAGGGGAAAGCTCTTGTTGTATTTCAGGTGGATTTTTAATGGGAAAAAAATGAAAGAAGCAATTAGAGAAGAGGATGATTCTATGTGGCAGCTATGAGGAAAATATTAGTTGAAAGAGTTATAAATGGTAATGACATCAGCTCAACAGAACTGTCTCTATCCTCCCTCCTGAATAAAAATCCTTGAATGTAGTAGACTGATTTCATAAAAAAAAGATTTATATTGCACTAAAAATAGTAATAAAATCAAAAGCTCACACTAAAGCTTTATAGAAATTGTATGAGAACATTGATCATTAATAACTTTCTCACAAATATGTTAATATGAAACAGAGAAGGAAAATGACAAGTTGTTACACCACTGAGTATTTTTTAAAGAAATCATTTTATCACATATTTCTTTTGATAGAATTCTGAAAGTTTTTTTAAAAAATGGATTTTTGTCAGATGCAGTCATTGCATATGAAGTTGAATACCCAAGGCCAGAGAGAGAATATAGATAGCATTTTCTTTATCTGACCACACTAATTGTGAAATTAATGTTGTTGATTATAGTAAAACTTGAAGTTGGGTAAATGAATCAAACATTTTCAGCTGATCTGCATTTGTACCATTTTATTTTATTTTATTTAACACATTAATAGAGTCATCCATCTCACGAATGTGACACTGGGTGGCATTCAGTGACAATCAAACAATTAACATACAACTAAAAAAATTAAACAATTCTCATATAGATATAACTAAAACCACAGGAAAGTGCCTTCAAGATCTTACATGCAATATAGCCATTTCACCAGCTTCCTATTTCCCTGGGATCTCCAAGGCAAAATCAAGTTTTAAGGGATTTCTGGAATATCCATAGGGTTGGGTTCTGTCCAGTGGTGGGATTCAGCCAGTTTGTACTAGTTCGGCAGGACCAGTAGCTAATTTTTTGTTGCCCAGGCTCAGAATGGACTTCCAGAAGCAGCATCCACAACAGAGAACAAGTTGTTCACATATTTGAATCCCGCCACTGCTTCTGTCTCATTTTAGGGTGTGTGTGATGTTCTACAGGGTGGGTGCCATGGCAGAGATGGAAATCCTAAGCAGATGGATCCATAAGATGCCCCTTGTTCTGGAATTATAAGTTTGTTGGATCACGCCAGAAAACATAGACCTGCAAATATTAAGAATTCAGTTTTGCCTTGTGTTTTGTATTAATGTGGACAAGGAAAAGTGTTAGAAGGTACTTGTTTTTGTACTTTGCAGATGCTGTTTATCTAGGGGCATATTATTTTCATGAACTGTACAGACATGATGGTAAACATATAAAGCCCAGGGCAGTAGATTGTTTTGGTAGAACTTAAATAGATTAAATCAAACCACATGGAATAAAATCCCTATCACTCCACCACCCAACAAAGAATCTGAGGACATGGCAAAGCATCTATGAATTGCTTTGAAGTATAATCATGCATTTAAATTCCATTTATTGCAAAGTAATACATTTCCAAGAATCAAAATTAATCAAATAATTTTTTAAAAGCTATATAAAAAACTATCACCAAGGAGACAGACTACATGGGGATGAGCTCTTTATCCCGTCAACCACCTCCAGTGGTGAGTATTCCCCTCAGGGGCCAAAACCAACCAGTAAAACCAGCTTTTTCTACTCTTCAGGTAGGCCAAAAGGGTGGAAGCAGCTTTCACCTGCAGTGGTAGCATATTCCACACAGCAGGGGCCACAGCAGAAAAGGCCCTTCTTCTTGACCCTGCCAACAGGAATTCTTTAGTGGATGGGGTCCATAGTAGACACCTTCTGATGGAGGAAGTGATGTGGGCTAATCTCATTGGGATGAGATGGCTTGTCAGTTGTTATACTTAGTGGAAGCATACATAGTGTTCACAATATCCGTGCTATGCCAAGTTATTTGAATTTTCTTTTTAAAGAAAGAAAGTTGAGTCACATATTACATAAGTATGATAAAAGAAGATAAGTGACTAGTCATTTCTAGTATTGCCTACATATATGATAATGTACTGTGGGATTTTAACTCACCCATGGTTAAATCCCTTTCCTGCCCCCCAAAAAAGTGCTAGAAGGGAATCTAGTGGACTAATTATGGTTGCACTGGTTCCTTACCCAATTTAGTGATCTCCAGAGTTACCAGACTTCACCTTCCTCTAGATCTAGTTTGGAGAAAGGTGGTCTACAGATCCAGCTGCTTGCCTGCAGAGGTCTCTGAAAATAGCAGTTATTATACCAATCAGTATATTCAAGCAGAAGATAGCAACTCATTCTCTGAAAAGAAATTCTACAGTTTGTGGAACAAAACGTATTTATATAAAGAAAAGAATAAATTAAGGAACTTGTCAGGGCCTTGATAAGCTCTGTGTTGAAAGATGTAGCTGAATATAGTTCATAATTTTTTCAGCAGGAAAGCTCAGCATGAATCCACTACCTGGAATTCTTCTGCCTTTCAAGGAGGAAGAAAGAAAAAGATGAAAGAAAACAAGAGCTTCACATATTGAAGAAATGAAATATGCTGTGTACTTCCTGAGTTGTACTTTTGCTTTTAAATAATAACAGCATGTGGCATATGGCTTAATTAAGAAATTAGAAACCTCACGATGGAGGGATCTCTACCTTAGAACCCTGCTTCAAATTGATTACCTGTAGTATGTGGTAGTAGGCTGCAAAAAAGGATGGCACAAAGTAAGGCAAAGAAGAAACACTTTTAAAACTATTTGGTTCTAAAATATTTGGAGTTGTCTTAATGTAGGCAGTATTTTCAAGAAACCAGCCCTGCACCTTGCTTATATCCCGCAGACTGAAAAGCTGGTCATTTTTTGCTACTTGTCACTCTTGTCCATTCACTGCCTTCTGAGTTCTCTCCCGTTATGTACTATTCTATGTTATGTACAATTGATCACAAAGAAATGGAGAGCTCCCTCTCCTCTGCACAATACTTATTAAACCAATGTCAACTGCATTATTGATGTAAAGCAGAGGTCCAAAAAATATTTATTATTTATATATTTATTAGCTAAACTTAAAATCTGCCTCAGTCTTGAAGGTCTTTGAGTCGTATACTGCAAGATAAAAATAGGTTTGCAAATCTATGATAAAGCAGTAAATATTCACCAAATAGCCGGTTAGCTTCTGTGTGCAGATGATATCTTGGAATAATTGCCTAAAGATAATTCGAGCACTTCGTATTGTCAAATAAACACTAATGGATATCTAAAACAAAGACAGTTAATCAATGACAGTAATAAATACTAAGAAGAATAGATACAGGTTGTGTTACAACACAGAG